>NC_137279.1:11020000-11645000 GCF_054371585.1 Giraffa tippelskirchi
CTTGTCTGTTTCTGCTATTGTCTTTTTGGGAGGACACCCTCATATGTTCATTTTGCATGCGTGTAGCTTCAGAAGCATACCGCTCTCCATTCATAAGGTCCTATACACACTTCTGTATGTCTATATCCTACATATTCTAGGTACCTGTGAAACAGGATTGATGATTCCCAGAAAGCAATATCCATGCAAAAATAAGAGATGTGCGGCTGTGAGTAAGGCATTTCTTTACTGGCTGATGTGATGCCTCAGCAAGCATTTTTCATTGCAACGTGATGACTTTCCATGAGACAACACTAGTGAATCTCCCAGTACCCACAAAGGCATTTTGCTGAGCCTTACTGGCTGGGGTAACAATGGGTGGAGGTGGGAATGTGGCAAGGGTTCTGCAGGCTGATCCCCTGATGATGGAGAATGGACAGGCTGTGACTTTACCAAGTTGGTCCTTTTCTAGTGTCATTGAGGAGGACAACTTTTCTCCCACATCTGCTCGTGTGGGGACCTTATGTTAATATTCTTCTTTCCTTATACAGATAGGTAGCGCCCAGTGCCTACCAAGTTCTCAACGCTGAAGGAGAGAGGGGCGCCTTTGTCTGGCCTTGTCAATAACGAACTGACCCCCGCTGCCCCACCTCATGCCCACTCCTCTGAAGGGGCCTGTATTCGAGTGGTTTTAGCAGATCTGTTTGGGCAGCTTAGAAAGAATTGACTGTGGAAGCTTAGCAGTGGGAAAGTCATGGTTTTTCCTTGAAAGTTAGAGTGTTTATATTGCAAGCCACCTGTTTCTCTTTGCTATCCAAGACCAGTGTATTTTTCTTGTCAAATGGGTTATAAGCATAGTTTTTCTTTGGCTGAACATATTAGAATTCAGGATCCTTCTTGTACTTGTGCTATGCTTAATCACTCAGTCATGTCCGACTCTTTGTGACCCCATGGACTGTAGCCTACCAGGCTCCTCTGTCCATGGGAATTCTCCAGGCAAGAATACTGGAGTGGGTTGCCTTGCCCTCCTCCAGGGGATCTTCCCAACTCAGGGATCGAACTCAGGTCTCTCACATTGCGGGCAGATTCTTTACCATCTGAGCCACCAGGGAAGCCCTTTTGTATTTACTGCCTCACTATTTTAAAGTCTCATAACAGAGCACTGCTTTACTATATCTACAGAACACCCTAGCAAGTTTCTCCTAAAGCTGAGGAATATGACGATGGCTAAGCAATTTTTTTTTTTGCCACTCCGCGTGTCATATGGAATCTTAGTTCCCTGACCAGGGATTGAACCCGTGTCCCCTACATGATGACGATGGCTAAATGTTTTACAGAAATCTTATTAAAAGCTTCACTGCTCCCCACCCCCTTTCTGATAAGTCTATTGCTGTCAACTTTGAGCTAAGAGAATTCAACGGTATGCTGGTGAACTAATTACAGTTTATTATGATAAATATTCATTTGGCAGCATGCGTCAAGCTTCATAAAAGAATTGCCTGAGATTCATGGGATGGTTTGTGCATTTTTGCTGAGTAACATACTTGAGAGAACAAATCCTGACAGTGCCCATTAGGATTTTTTAGGGTCGTTTAAACCTTACCTGGTTGGTTTTAATCCCCTACTCAGTGTAAGGGCCAAAACGACACAAACAGGGGATGGCTGGCATCAAGAGGTACCCAGCAAGCTGCTCCATTTAGCATCCTCTAAATCCTCCTTTAATATGATTAACATCTGATATTCCTCTCTTTGTGAATCATATCCACTTCCAGCCAGGCCACCTCTCCTTTATCTGCAGTGTCTATTTTAAGACTGCTTCAGCGCAAAGAGTATGGGGCCCAGGGAGCAGTTTTGTCACTTCTCATGTGACTTCAGACAAGTTATTGGACTATTCTGGGCCTTATTCCTCCTTTGGTAAAAAACTAGACTCCTTCCGGAAATGCACTAAACGCGAGGCAGGAGCTGGCTTCTGCGCTGCCCCCTTCACTTACGCATATGTACTCACATATGCAGCCTCACTGCCACTTATGTCTTAATATCACAAAATAGTTTTTAATTTAGCCTCTCTTTAGTTTTTAATTTAGGAAGTTTGGGGCACTTTCCAAAAAGCTTCAGATGAGATAATCTTTCTCTTCTGTGGCTTGGTGCATGGAGGTCAGTGCTTAAGTGAGATGCTTAAAAAGCCACTGTCTTATCATTGTGGCTTTCCCGGTGTGGGCGGTTGCTGTGAGCAGAGGTAGACCCAGCACCTCAAGCTGATGCTTCAGCTGCTGTTGTCCTCACTGCTTAACTTTCCCATCTAAGTTTCTCCCCCAAAGATCAAATCAGATACATCTAGAGTCTGAAATGAGCAAGTGAAGAAGATGGTGAAGTAGAGAACTGGACACCTGGTTTCTCCTTACATTTTCAAACAGAGACGGGGCCTGGTAGAGAGACCAAAGTTATGTCTACATGAAGAGCCAGTCAATTCAAAGGAATACATTAAACCAACTGAGTATTAGCTGGCCAAGTAGTAAAACCTCTTTCTTGCTTGCAGTTTTAAATTTCTCAATCAGTTAATCAGTGGCTTGTAGCAGTGATGAAATAGCTGACATTTATTGACTGTTTATTCTGTTTATTGTGCGTGTGTGCACGCTAACTCGCTTCAGTCACATCCAACCGTGTGTCACCCTGTGGACTGTAGCCCGCCAGGCTCCTCTGTCCATGGGATTCTCCAGGCAAGAATACTGGAGTGGGTTGCCATGCCTTCCTCCAGGGGATCTTCCCGACCCAGGGATCGAACCCTCGCCTCCTGGGTCTCCATCATTGCACCGGATTCTTTACCTCTGAGCCTCCGGGGAAGCCCCCTGTTTCTCATGGGCACTCTTCTAAGTGTTCTACCAATGTTAACTAATTTAATGTGAGTACTAATAATGATATGGATATTAACACAAGGAAAACCTCAGCTTGCCTACAGCTTTGTACTGTTTTTAAAGGAGCTCTAAGTAAGTGGGAACAGAGGAGCCAAGGAAAGAGAGCAGGGGTAAGGCTGATGCTTCTGTCTCTCACTACCTCTTTCTCCTTCCTTCTTGCTCTCCTCCTACACTTGTCTTTTTTTCAGCTTTCTGCTCCATCTCTGCCTCTGTCATAAGCTTGCTGGTGGCGCCTCTGTCACCGCGAAGCCCCACCCCCCCTCCAGCCCCAGCCGCTGATGGCTCTGAAGGCTGGAGTGGCTGCTGACCCCTGGCCTATGGGAAAATTAAGCAGATGGGGAAGGTTTATCACTAGCGCAGAAGGAGTGGCTTGCATCTCCCTCCTCTTCTAGACCCTGCATTTCCTGGCCTGTGTGAGTCAGGACCTCCTAAGTGACAGGAGAGGCTGTTCTGCCTTTTGTATCAGTTTACACAATTGCCAAGATTCTTGGCACGGCCTTCAGACTTGGGGTGGTGAGAGCTTGAGAAGACCCAGGGGATGTGGAAGAAGACACAGTAGGGGGCGGGGAAGGGTGAACCACGCTTCCAGCTTGTGCTCAAGGGAAGAAAGTTGGCTATGGGACAGGAGTCGGGCACCTCCCTCCCAACGCGAGTCCGCAAAGGTGTGCGGAGAGGCATGTCCGTGACAGGCTGCTTTGCACTCCCGCTTCTCACGTTAAACGAGATTGGCAACAATAAATTTGTCTTTCCAGGTGTTGTGGTATATATTTCCATGCTTCATTCTCACTTCACTTTGAAGAGCTTCCAAAACTGGTTTTTATGGGGAGGGAAAGGAGGTTTGGGATTCCTTCCCAGTTTTTAAATCACACCAATACTTCTGACTTTAAAGGCATAGGAGTGCAGTTTCATTACTTCTGTTTCCCTCACAACTGTGGCGGGGAATGAAGGCAGTGCACCCTGTCAGTTTCCAAGGCGCGTTTACACGTTTCTGCAAAGAACTCAGCTAAGGCAACCAATCCGTGTAAGTCACGGAGGTTAAACGCACTGCTTAAGGAGACCCAGAAGACATCCACTCTGGATTGACTGTGGCAGGCTGGCCTCGGAGAAGGGCAGAACAACCCAGAGATGGGGGGTCTGGCAAGGCCTGGGTGTAGGTTGGGAAGAGAATGTGGTGGGCACCTTCATCCGGGCGGAACCTTCTGACTGCAGGGGCGTGCCCGTCCGATTGGATTGCTTTTCTTTTTCCCTCATGACTGTGGCTGGAAAGAAGGCAACGCTCACTGTCAGTTTCCAGGCCTCCCTGAGCGGCCTTCTCCCTCTCCAGCCCTGGAAGCTAGCTCTTCCCTGCCGTGGTCAGCCAGGCATCCCCGTGGGCTATCAGTGACTAGCCAATTAACTGCGGGCTGGGTGCAAACTCCGAAGAAGAGGGACTGACTACCCTTGCCCTCAATAAAGACCCAGGGCTTTGGATGGAAGGCTTAGGAGCAACTAGCAAAGAGACCTTGATTCATTGATTAGCAGGCTTGTAAATGTCATTTCCTAAGATACGCATAACTCACGCGGCGGACGCTCCATCCTGCAGCTTGTGGTTTGACTTTTTTTTTTCTAGGTGTCACATGATGAGCAGGAAGGGTCCTTCTGCAGGCCTCTCTCTGTTGTCTTCTCTCCTCAGAGAGAGAAAATGGAAAGGCAGGACTCCTCACATCCTTCCCCACCCCAAAACACACAGCCCCAAACACTTGACACTTAAACACACACACTGCATCTAGTGCCTCCACCAGGCCCACCCTCGTTCCCAACCCACTCCCGCTTGCCACACAGTGCGTGTTTAAGAAGATTTAATATATTTGGAAGTCTTTCATTCTCCCTGTCATCTCTTTAAAGAAAAATGGGGACAGGTGGATTTAGGAAGCGCTTCCCTCTGCTCCAAATAGATACTTAAATATGAGTGATTATTTGGAAAACTGGCACAGGAGGGAAACCCTTTTACTCCTCTTGCAGTCTTTTGGCCTCGAAGCTGAGGCGCCATTTAAATGATCGCACAACTCACTCTTGGTGGGTGGCGAGGAGAGAAAAGAAACCTTCACCGTTTCTTTCCCTGCCAGTCCCCCCACTGACAAGCCAAATTGATCTTTTAAGAGACTAAATGAATGTTCTCTAAATATCTGTACGCACACGGCTGTCTGGGAACACGCTCCTTGTACAGGATGATTGCCTGAAATTTGAAGGAGGGAGCAGTAAAAGACACCAGACTGGGTGGGGGTGAGGGGCAGCGGGGTGGGGGACTTGTGGACCCCAAGCTTCATTTCTGCGCCTCCATCCTTTTGGGATTCAAGGTGTTGATCAGTATAATGAAGCGGGCCCGTCGGTTTATCATCTATTTGGTCATGTCGTTGCATTTTTAGCGCCCTGTGTCTTTTTTGTCATCGGGTTACATTCAAGCACAGTAAGATCAACGTTCAAACCTCCTTACTCAACAGCTTTATTAGTTATAGCATTCCATGACCTTTCTCAACATTCTTAAAGAAAAAGATACAGTGTAATGTCGCTCTACTTTGCTTATTGTCCTTTGTTGGGGGGAACAAAGCATTTTCTACAGTGGCTATAGCACATAATTATACGGCTTTCAATGGCAGTGTCTTGGCACATATCGAAGTTCAGAGGAGCCTTTAGAAAAAAAAAAGATGTTTTGTGGCAGCCTAGGGAGGGTCTCATCTTTCCTTCAGAAAATAGTTCAAGGCTCTTCTGTCAAGCTTCCCTACTTAGAGCTTTTTCTCCTCCTGCTTCATAAAGTTTAAAGCGGATTCAGTGGAGTTCTATGATCTATTTCCTTTGAAAGATTGTTCCTCGGCACAGAGAGGCCCTTTGACTTCAAGAGTTCACAGATTCATGTCTTTAGGTATCATATGTCTGACCTTATCAGTTACTCCATTTAATGTCGGAGAAAAAGTCTCAACTCTTTGTGTTTGTCTGTTTTGCCTCTGTGAAATGATTTGGTGAAAAAGACCATCCTTTTTAACACACCACTGAGAGGCCGTTTCTGCTGCAACCTACCCTGTGGCTTTTCTCTCTTTAAAAAAAAAAAAAATTGTCCTTGTGTTTTGTGTATGGATGAGTTCACAGTGAGAATAGAATTATACAAGGGCAGGCGCACACACAAAAAAATCTTTTGCTTTCCTCCTCCACCTCCCTCCGCCCCCCCCACTACCCAGTGATCTATCTATTGGCTCTCTTGGTGGTTGTACCCCAACAGGCAAAGCCATTTAGCAAACACAGAGGGGGCAGCCGCGGTGCTGAGACGGCAGTGGGCTTTTCCCTTGCTTCGACCTACCCCTAAGGCCTTCATAATTAATTGTCCTTCAGAGATGAGGAAAGTTCAGAGACTGTGTGGCGTGATGGCCATTGTCTGACATTCAGTTCTCCTTGCCTCGCCTCTTTCTCTGCGCCCCACAAAGGGTTATCAATAGGAGAAAGGGAGCTGGTTCTCTGCTGAGTGCCGCTGCTGGTGGTTGGAGCTTTCAGGGGGTTAGTATCACTGTGTTCCGCCCATCCTGGATTAAATGTCTGTAGAGGTTCTAACCACCTTTTGAAAAGCAGCCTGTTTGTTTTGCCGAGGTTAAACATACTCATTTAGCGAACCCCAAGCTTGCTCAGAAGTTGGTGATCCCTTTTCACATGGCAGATAACATTTTCAATCAAATTTTCCTCACCCCACCCTAACCCTGCCCCCAGGATTTGACTGCACTGTAACTGTTTGGTTCTTTTTCAGCCATAGGGCAGAAAATGGAATGACCATTCACTCACTTCTCTTAACTGCTTCGGTGTACATTTGCCAGAATAAGTGTTTGGGCAAACACACTTTTTGATGAAGCGTCGGACTTTGGTTCTTGAAAATAGATTATCCCAGTTTTAAAATATTGTTTCACCTTCAGCGATTGCCTCAAGCCAATTATTTGGTAACATGACATAAAACAAATAAAAGCTGCTTCCCACTGCCCCTCCCCCCCCACCCCTGCCCTTTCAGCTGAGACGCCAGATAAAGACGCACTGTGGAGACAGCTATTTGAAAAGTAAAGGGAAAAGAGAGCCATGAGTGATTATTATACTACTGTTCCTGTGAAACAGAGGGAAGCCAAGAAAACAAATAGAATCCTTCTTCCTAGAAGCAGTTGAACCAGCACGTTAGAGAGGTTTAAGATCACGGGGCAGGAATGTTCATGGGGACCTTGAGGCGGAAGGAACCCGTATTGAAAGAGCATCTCCATGTCCCTCAGAGCTGTGTCTTCTGGAGAAAGGGACCTGCAGGATGCCCAGAAGCAATTCTGTCCCCACCGCTCTTTGAAGACGCTTTCACAACAGACCCTTTGCTATTTAGAGAGAACCTGGATCGGGAAGTTGACACAACTAATATAGTCATACCAAAAACGGGGGGGGGGGGGTTCATAAAAAATTAAAGTTATTCTTATGAATTTTTCAGTAGAAGCAATGAAAAGGGACAGTAGTGTGGTCTAGGTTCTTTGTGTTGCCAGCCCTTCTTCCGGCCTCTGGGCTATTGTTCTTTCAGCTCCTCAAACAGACTTTCACTTTCAAACTGACAAAAGTCACTTAAAAGCCAGACAGCTGTACTAACACACCCACCTTACGAAGCAGGAGCCAGGCCAGGTGACGAGGCCGGCTGAGCGACCTTGTTTGAAACAGGCAGGGGCAGCCCCTCCTGCCTTCATGTCGTCGTGGGGCTCTTTGAGGTGGACTCTCTATTGCTACTGTGTGGCCCTCGCTCCCAGGCTCCCCAAAACATGTCCTGCATTTTCTTTGCAGCGGGAACCCTTGACGATACCCATGCTCATGTATATCCCTCAGGCTTTGTGGCTAGGGTCATGGAGGTTGGAGCACAGAGTTTAGCAGAATCAGAGGGAGTCTGACTCAAAACTCTCTCCCTTCTGTGTCTTCCGTGTCTCGCTTTTTCCAAGCCTTTTCCAACCAGTCTAAATCTCTCCTAAGCTTTTCCGATTTCTGTGGCTTCATCAGGAGTAGCTAGGACTGGAAAGAAATAACCCAAAACACAGCCACCGGTGATGAGCGATGGGGACAAGCCTCACCTTAGGAAGTGAGACTCTGCTAGAGAGAGGTGGGCATGCGGTCATGCCCGCATCCCAGGCCTCAGGGCGCAGCCGCAGTGGGCCCCGGCGGGTCCTCCCCGTGTGTATATCACAGCCCCCCCCCCCCGTCACCTTGTGTACAGTCTGGTCTGTGACACTGATGGTGATTATGTCATTATTTTGCTCTGGGGGCCCTGGCACATCTGCAGAGCCCAAGCACATCTTCTTTGTTGCGTTGGCAATCGTCCTGCACCACAAATGCTTCATTAGCCCTGCTGGCGGCCTCCTTGCCAGACGCCAGTGCCCAAATCCAGGCTTCTTTTTGCTCCGTTCTTTTGTGTCGCTGATGATCGAGTATTCATCTTCCTGGTTCTTCCCCCCTTTTCCTCGACTTCTGAACTCCAGATGTCCCGGCATGCTTGCCCAGAGCCTTCAAAAGTGTACCACGCGAAACACGGTGGCTCTGCTCCCTTGGACCCGCCCCCACCCCTTCCCATCTTCCTGGTCTGCCCTTTCCCAGATGAATCCGTGTGACTCTGAATAGCTCCCGCGCCCCCCTACCCGCCCCAGGGTGAGGACTGATGTTTTCAAACTTACCCTTTGAAAGGTACCCAAGGATTGCTCCCAGCTTATGGTGGTCCTTAGGGTTAAAATGAAGCATTATTAGATATGGCTTCGAGATGGATACCTTTCTTCTCTAGCCCCATCTCTCCCCACCCCTTCCCTCTCCTTGGCTCTTTTATTCCCTTCTGTGCATTGCCACATTTTACCAATTTTTCAGTAAGCAGTCGAAAGTGTGAGTACAGAAAATATTCTTCATGCCTCGCCGAGCATGTTATCGTCATCCAGAAGGTTCCTTTTCTCTGAATGGAATCTTCAGCTCCACTCTACCCACTCCCCAAATCCCCTCCCCCCACCTCTATCTGCTCCCAAGCCCCTAACAATGACCTATTATTAGATATTGAAAGTGATGAACACTTGGTTGTTTTGGAAAGGAACTAAAACATCTCTCTCAAGTTTTCCTCCATGTCCTGGACGGAGCCACAGCTTTTGTCAAGGTGTGCTGATTTCTACATTAACTGCAGTAAATTTTAGAGCTTAATATCTTGGGCTGTGATGGGTAATACGTAATCAGTATGTTTAATTTCCCCTTAAATGTGAATGAATTGATCTGTGTTAGCATGTTATGCACTCCAGTACTCTTGTCTGGAAAATCCCATGGACAGAGGAGCCTGGTAGGCTATAGTCCGTGGGGTCGCTAAGAGTTGGACATGACTGAGCGACTTCACTTTCACTTTTCCCTTTCATGCACTGGAGAAGGAAATGGCAACCCACTCCAGTATTCTTGCCTGGAGAATCCTGGGGACGGCGGAGCCTGGTGGGCTGCCGTCTATGGGGTCGCACAGAGTCGGACACGACTGAAGCGACTTAGCAGCAGCACCAGCAGCATGTTATGAGGAGCTTCTCCAGTAGAGAGTTTAACCAATTTTATCCCAGCACCACTGCAACGTAAGAGATTTCCAATGTCTCTATGTTTGAGTAAAAAGTAGATTTTAATTTTAAGGTATACTGAAAGGAAAAATAAGTTCATAAATTTATTTAAAATCCTAGGACAAAGACCCTGGTAAGGATTGAAAAGAAAACCCCCTTCGAGGAATGAGTTTCCGTTTTGTAGTAGGTTTCTGAGCTTTTCTAGTCATTGAGCCCTGGTCTGAATATTAGGAACAAAGCTAGGTCACAAAGGGAGGAGAGAGGTGGGCAGATCATTAGGCCACCAGCCCTGGGCAGGGAGCATGTCAGGAGAGGTGGGTACCTGTCATTGACTGCATCATTTTCAAAAGATTCAGGGTGTCCCCAGAACATCCTTAACCTCCCATTATTAGATCATTATGGTTTTATCACCCTTGGGTTTATTTAAACCTTTTATAAAATCTAACTTCATTCTCAGAGTACACCACTCCTCAAGATAATAATTCTCTAAATGTATTACCTGCTGTGAAAATTGTATCTTCTTTTTATGGCTGTTAAAGTGATTTCCCTGGAACTCCAAAGGGGTAGCCCTGGTTAGAATATCCTGGGATTTAGGAACAGGACTGGGGCCATATTCTCCATTTCCTTTCTGATTTTATAGACTTTGATCATTACTCCCTCTTAATCTTCATCTCTCCAGATTAAGGAGCTCTAATCCTTTTTAAAAGTCTGATCTCATACAGTATGTGGGCTGCCCCCATCATTTCTATAATGCTCTTCTGGCAGGACCGTGTTTTCCAGAGGTACAGTTACAATTTCAGGGCAATAGGGAGAGTTGGAGGGGACAGCCACGTCATGGCTTTATCCCTCACGTCCACCTCCAATGGGACTTTTTTGACTGTCCCAAAAGTTCATCCTCAGAAGTTGGATTTCTTGAGTAGCATCTTGGTAACACTTTCTGGTTAAAAAGACCCTGTGAGACCTTTTTATGAGACTCTTGGCAAGTATTCCAGCAAATCTGATTGTGTCTACGGAACATATCCAGCACATAAAAAATGCACAGATCCATCTGCTGTGCTGATGTTGTCAGTGTTTTTATAGGTAAAGTACTGGAGTGTTTGACATCATGAAGACACGGCCTTAGCCTTGAGCATGAGTGTCTAAAAATGACAACTAAGGCAAGAAAGCTCTGGTCTCTATATTATTCTCAAGCAGGAAACAAAAAGTTCCCTTGCAAGAAGGTGTAATCTTATTTATAAAAACATCACCTTGAGATCTTAAAAGGGAATTCCTTTGGGGAAGTCTTTTCAATGTCAGTGAAAGTGAAAGTGTTAAGTCACTCAGTCCTGTCTCTTTGGGATCCCATGGACTGTAGTCCACCAGCCTTCTCTGTCTATGGGATTTCCCAGGGAAGAATACTGGAGTGTGTTGCCATTCCCTCCTCCAGGGGATCTTCCTGACCCAGGGATCAAATCTGGGTCTCCTGCATTGTAGGTGGGTCCTTTACTATCTGAGCCACCAGGGAAGCCCTTGATGTCAGAGGTCCTGGACTCACAATCGTGGAACTAATAGCCTAGATTCTGGAACCAGTCCCTGGGATCAAACCCCAGCACTGACTCTTTTTAGCAGTGAAACTTTGGCAAGTGTCTTACCCTCTCTGTGCCTGCCTCAGTGTCCTCATCCATAAAATAGGGGAAATGATAGTGCCTACCTCACAGAGTTGGTGTGAGAATCAGATGAATGTCCACGAATATATTAGCAGAAAGTAAGCACTGTATAAGCATTTGCATTCATTCATTAGTAAGCCAAAGAAAAGTTACCTTGCGCCACTATCAGTAACCCAACAGCTGTATCGTTTCCTGCCGACCCTAAACAGGAAAACAAACAAAACAGAAGAGCAAACAGGGAATTCTCCTTAGAATTAGGACAGAGAGTCAGCACAAAATTGGTTTTGAAAGGAGAAAGCGATTCCTTCTGCCCCAAGGTTGGCTATAAAGGTGACAGCAGCCTGCAGGAGCTCTGGGCATCTGGAGTCATGGGTTCCAGGTGAGAAGGGCAGTAATGAGATGAGAGGGTAAGGTGGAAGGAGCCCCCCATTGGGGGGTCTGCCCCTGGCAGCACCTGCCTCATTGGGCTCCACTTTGTTCACCTGTAAAGTGATAAGAATAAAGACAGAGGTTTGTTCTAGCTCTGAAATTCTGCAGCTAGAATAGAAGACATTCTGTTTTCTCTACATAAGTCTTGTGCATGATGCAAAGCTTTAAGCAGTGACTATGGAGCCCCTGGGAATACAGATGGTGTCCACATGGAGCCACTTCCATCCTTGGGGCCCTGCTGCAGATTCATTATCTCAGTAAAACTCTCCAGGGTGCCCAGCTTAGTATTCTCCCAAGGTCCTCTTTGCGGATCTTTCAACAGTGTCCTCGGAGACATGGCAACTCCCTTGCTGGGATTAGAGAGATGAAATTTTCAAATTCATAGACAATTTATTGTCATTATATGTGCTGCTCACTTTGTTGTGTTGGCTAGGGCAGCCAAACAGTGAGGACATTCATCCATGAAGCCCTCATGCCTGTGGGATTTTTAGGAGATGATATGGACCTGAACAAACGAACAGAGAACCTGTATACCTGTCCCCGCACACATTCCATCGAGGCCACAGTTCAACCCAAACAGCCAGCCTGTGTAATATGTGTTAATTTTTGTAGCATATACAACATGTCTCCTCTTTCAGGACAGAGTTAATTGTTTTAGATGCCGTAACTACCTGCACTCTGAGGCTGGGTTGGTAGTTTTTGCAAAAGCAACATCACCCTTTCCTTTAAGCGTGTCCCAGATGATCATAAAATCGATCATAAAAGTCTTTTCCACTGGGATTCTGTATGTCTGAGTTTGTGGTTGTGAGTGAAGTGAAAGTTGCTCAGTCGTGTCCGACTCTTTGTGACCCCATGGACTATACAGTCCATGGAATTCTCCAGGCCAGACTACTGGAGTGGGGAGCCTTTCCCTTCTCCAGGGGATCTTCCCAACCCAGGGATCGAATCCAGGTCTCCCGCATTGCAAGCAGATTCTTTACCAACTGAGCCACAAGGGAAGCCAGAGTTTGTGGTTGGGAGTATCAACTCCTCACACCAGTCTTTTGGATTTGTTTTTTCTATCTTTCTCACGGTAATTATACTCAGTCTCTCTTTTTTTTTAAGACTACCTTAACAGTCAAAAATAAAATCTGGTCCTAAAAATGAATTAAGTAAAAAGTAATATATCCACTGAGAACAGATGTGTGGGAGTTTGAGTAGGGGTGTAGGCAGAGGCATGATCAGAAGCAGAAGTAGGCTATGGTTTCAAGGCCACTGCATTTCCTTCAATATAGCATATTTTTCAAAGATTTATGTGTGTGTTTTTTTTTTTGGCTGCACTATTTGGCTTACTGGATCTTAGTTCCCCAGCCAAGGATTGAACCCGCACCCTTGGCAGTGAAAATGCGGAGTCCTAACCACTGGACCACCAGGGAATTCCCAGAGATGTATCAACTTAAGTGACCTGAAGATGTACAAAAGAATCTGTCTGTAGAGTCCCGAGCTTGCCTTTCAGCAAGGCCAGTCCTAGGTCCCTCAACAGCATCCTAAGTCTTCCCACCACAAACATTACCTCAAGACTCGTGAGGTTTTGGTAGTTTACCAGAGGACTTCCAAAAGTCTCCCAGTGTCCTTCTGGAATTGATTTTTCTGTCTTTCCAAGCTGTTTACCTTTCTTGAAAAAACAATGTCAAAGCCCTTCACGAACTCTTAGCTGGCTTAGTTTTGTGAATACAAAGGATTATCGTGGAGGAGAAGCCCATAGAATTCCCTAGAATTTTCCTGACTTTTGTGCCTTTCACCCCAGTCCTTGTCCCAAACAACCTAGATGTTACTGGGGACACATCAGCAATTGTCAGTGGAGAGGCAGAGGCTCCCGGAACCTGGTGTTCTCCAAAGCTCTGTTCACGTAGCTTCTGCATCTGCCCATGCCTTCTCTCCTGCTCAGTCTGCACCGTGCTGATCTTTGTCCTGCCTCAACCCCACTTCCTAGCCATTTCTCCTCGGGCTTCTCACTGTTATTACTCCATCCCCACGAATAAAGGGCACACAGACTGGTTTTCATGTTCGCCTGGGCACAGCTTAATTATGGAGGTAAATCTCTGCAGAAAACAATCACGTAATGCATTCTCCAACGAAACAGGAGTAACTGCGGATTATCTGTGCCCCAGCTTCCCTTCGTGTAATATTGAAGAGCTGATGCCATGTTTTTTTTGAATAATCTCCCATCCAAGAAGGGCACCAGGCTTGGCCCTAATCATTCCACCGCCTCACCCAGTAAAGGTAGCAAAAGGTTAAACTTCAGGCGCTATCAGCCTGTCTCGAACTCCGACACGGTTGGCACAAAATTCATGGGGTGACTTGAAGTTAGTGAAGGCTGCAGAGTGGCTATATATAGTGCTTATTTTTCCATCGAAGTTGATTCATTACCTGCATCACGAAGGGGAGATGGAGTCCCTCCGTTTAGTGCATTTGAATATTTGCTGGCAGAGAAGTGCCTAATGAAAACTCCCTGTCAAAGCAGGGCGAGACGGAGGGCCACCTGGTCCTTGGCATCTCTGTGTGGTCCATGAACTATCCCCGTAGACACGCGCAGCCTTACCCACATCTGAGGAGTGGTGTGACAACGCAGGTTGAGTCTTGGTAAGTCGATCCCAGCTACCCTCGCAGGAACAACTAGTGTGCTGACCCAGCGAGGGACATGGGACGAGAGGAGAATGAAAGAGCTTTAGGCCTTCAGAAAAGTGGCTAACTCTTAAGTTTGGCTGAGAGCAGGGGTTGGCACACTCTGGCTTGTAGGCCCGATCTGGCATTGAGTCTGTTTTTTTATGACCCTTGCTAAGAATGGTTTTTATATTCGTAAAGGGTTGTGAAAAAGAAGGAGAATATGCAACAGAGACCAAACCTAGCCCACAAAGCCTATGTATTTACTGTCCGACCCTTTACAGAAGAAGTTTGCCGACCCCCATCTGAGGCTTTTTCTGTCTTCGGTAGAACATGAACTCTCTGAGATCCTTTCTCCTTCTGAAGTTCCAGAACTATGATTCTTTGATGCAATAGTCTCGGTCCAAATCTTACCTGAACAACCTACCAGATGAGTAATTCCAGCAGAGAGCTCGCCCTTGTATTTAAGATGGGAGAGTATTTTCATAGTTTCTCAGGGATGGAGGGATGGGAGAAAATACTAGATTTTAGTTTCTGATGTTTTTTTCCCTCTGATTTTGTTTTTGTTTTATTTTGATTAATGCTTATTTAAACTTGGAATCACTCTTTGAGACATGTGTAGAGTTTGGGAGAGAAGAAAAATTAAACTCATTATAGCAAGTAACATGACAATTATTATATTCCTTAATACATACAACGCCAAGACCTCCAAGCATGAGCAAATACACAGGCCACTTTAGGCACATTTGGTGAACCAGATTTCAGGCCTACAAAATAATTTTGATAGCCTCATAGAGTTTATTATAAAGGCATGTGTCCTTCTGTTCCTAGCAAGCTAGTACTTCCTTTTCTGGGGCTGTGGGAGAGATGGTTTTATTTATCTTGATAGGCAAAGTAGCCAGTGGAATGTTTACATAGCTTAAAGTGTATACACAAATTATTAACAGGTAGCATGGAAGTGAAGACAGTCTTTTCTATTACTGTGAAAGTCACAATTACTCAAAATGCTCGATTCCAGCACATTTTATCAATTATCAGCATCTGAAAGGTGTAGGAATTTGCTTCTCTGAATATTCCAAACACAATTCTGCATATTTTCCAAATACCCACTCTTTCTAGGCAAGAATACTGGAGTGGGTTGCCATTCCCTTCTCCAGGGGATCTTCCCGACCCAGGGATCGAACCCGGGTCTCCCGCACTGCAGGCAGATTCTTTACCATCTGAGCCACCAGGGAAGCCCCTTAAAAGGTAAACGATTCAAATTCAGATGAGGAAACAAAGAAACCCCTCAGGGCAGCCTTGGCACTTCCTTTGGGCTGCTGAGGGAAGTCCATGTGAGGGGTAATGGCCAGGTCCTCACCGCCCGCACCGGAGACCAGAGTCCCCTGCCCGACATCCTTTCCCGTGGCATTCCACTGTCCAGGCAAGGTAAACCCTTAACCTCCCACCTGGCAGCTTCCGTGTGACTGTTATGTCCTTTTTTATTACATTCCCGCCAATGGACCATTTCAACCATATCCTATCCGGGCACCACTCTGTCAGCATTTATATGGACTGGTCGGGCATCGCGGGTTGGCTGGCAGGTTCACCTGGAAGTATATTCCCACAAGCTCAGTGCAGGTCCCTGCCAAGGAGACAGACGAGAGACAGGCTTTCCTTTTGCGCCTTTTCCTGATTTTCCCTGCAGCTCTTGCAGGCTGGCTGGGAGGACCCTTGAGGCTGCTGCGTGGATCTTTCTGGCTCAGGGTCTTTTCCCAGGCCTCTCCCAGGGGTTGGCCCCCGCAGCCCCTCCCTCGCACGCTAACTTGACATTGGGTGGTACTCACAGAAGAAACAGCTTCCAACAGCTCAAACCTCTGATTCCATACCCACTAGAGATTTTGGCTTTTGGCTTTTGGCAAGAAGGTCTGTTGCCCATCAGGTCAGCATGAATAAAGATTTCTTTCTTCCTTTCTTTTTTTTTTTAAAGACAAGAATCAACGGACGCTGCCCCCAGAGCTCTTTTTCTCGAGACAGTTTAACCCCTTCTCCCAAGTACTTGTATTTTCTATTCTGAACGCGTGTGTGATATTTTGTTTTTCTCTTTTCCTGTGAGACAACCGAAAAAATCTACCGCATGTAAAATTTGAAAGCCAGATCAATTCTGAACCATCTTATCATTTTTAAAGTCTGTTTATCCAGCTTTGTAGGAGAAATGAGCAGACTGTTTGAAGGCCACATACTTTTCAAACCTTGGTTGCAACACGTTTGCCCCGTTTTGAAACTGTCTTTATCAGGCCGAGAAAACGAAAATCTATTTGACAAAGTGGCACTCTGGCCAGTTTATCTTGCAATATGGCTTTAGCTCACTGAGTCTATTGATTTCCTTAAATTAATGTTTACAGAATGCTACTGAATTTTGCTCAAGAGAACATTGTTCTTTTGAAGGTTTATAAAAAAAAATGATCCAGACTGTTACTGCCATGTGTTCCTTTGCTTAGACTGAGGAAACATGGGGTGGGGGGAGGTGTATGATGGAGGGTTTTTTTGGTTGTTTTGTTTTAAGGACAGCCTGGAACTCAAGCCACTTCCTATAATCATTTAGTCTTCACATATTTAAGCAGCAAAACACGTAAGTAGGAGGGAGGTGAGCCCACTCATATGCCTAAAACTTCGTGGGCATGACACTAACCTAATCCTATGAAAGAAAGTGGAAGTGTTAGTTGCTCAGTTGTGTCCAACTCTTTGAGACCCTATGGACTGTAACCCTCCAGACTCCTCTGTCCATGGAATTCTCCAGGCAAGAATACTGGAGTGGGTTGCCGTTCCCTTCTCCAGGGGATCTGCCCGATTCAAGGACTGAACCTAGCTCTCTTGCATTGCAGGCAGATTTTTTACCGTCTGAGCCACTTCGTGGGCATCACACTGACCTAATCCTGTAAGGTCCCTGAAGGCTAAATCCACCTGGAGCATCAGAGTCAAGGAGACTTTAGTCTAAAGCTCAGCTGTGGCTACAGAGTCTTCCTCGACCTCATTTGGTGTAGTGTGGGCAAGCAGTTCTGTAGCCAGTGCTCCCTGAGTAATCCCAGTCCTTCCCAACAGAGATGCAAGCAGCCTGTGAAAATGGCCATGTCGCCATTTGGTGGAAGCACTTTTTTTTTAGTAAATTTATTTATTTTGAATTGAAGGATAATTGCTTCACAGTCTTGTGTTGGCCTCTGCCGTAGATGAATATGAGTGGGCCGTTGGTATATCTGTGTCCCCTCTCTCTTGAACCTCCCTCCGACCTCTCACCCCATCCCACCCCTCTAGGTTGTGATGGAGCACTAGCGTGAGCTCACTAAGTCATACAGCAAATCCACACAGGCTATCTGTTTTACATATTGCAGTGTATGTGCTACCATGTCACTCTCTCCAGGAACTCTTCTAACACCTTGCTCTTTGATTGGGGTGCTCAGTCCCTCAAACACAAAACCTAGCCTCTAGATGTGATGTGAAAACCAGCTTTCCCAGGGAAGTGTATTTGGCTATCCAGCCCCTGACAAGATTCGCATCAGAATCATGAAGTGATGGAAATAAAACTTAAGAAACACAAAGCAACTTTTCTCAATGTGTTGACTCAGTCGATAAAATCTCCCACGTGAACCTCCTCAGAGCATCTCTCAGAACACTGCTTTGCCCACATGTACTAATTGCACTGAACCGGCTCCCAGAAACTGGGCTTGTCCTTAAGGTTCAAACCACCACCTTACATTTGGAAACTGCTTTACACTTTCCAAAGCACATTCATGCTTGTTTTCCCACTGGATCCATCTCCCTAATGAGAGGGCTTTAGGACACAATCCCATGATTCCCTCTGGGTAGCATCCTTTCTGCCCTTCTGAAGGGCCAGCTAGTTCCTGGCTAGTACACACAAAATAGACGTGTGCGTGACTGAAGGGGGAGACCCCTAGTCACAATATCTTGTCACCATCTTTCATAGCTCTGAGATTCCCCTCTTCTGCCTCAGGCAGGAAAATTCAGTGAGAGTGAGACGGTGGAGAGGAACAGCAATAACGTATCTGTTCTTGCCTTTTCATCAGATAATCTCAGTAAGGAGTTAGTAAAGCATCAGAGTTCATCCATTTGAGTCCACTCTGTCTACAGTCTAAGTCTCCAGCTTGTGCCACTGCCGTCAGGAACTATGTCTCTCCTTGATCAATATTTACTTAACAAACAGCAGGGATGGGAGAGTTTGTTTAGAGGAATCACGTGCACGCCAGGGTGAACAAATGCTCAGGAAAGTACCTCAACTTTGTCTCCTTTCCTAGGATCTTGGGGTGTGTGTGCGTGTGTGTACACGTGCACGCACACATGAGCATGCACATACAGCCCCATACAAATGCCCTTTATAATTTCTCCAAAGACACGAGTCGTCCAGAAAAAGGCCTCGCTGTGTATGATTGGTACATTATTTATCCCATAAGAGAACTCGCAATATCAATTCAGTTTCACAAAACTCCAGCCCAAAGTTTGCTTTTCCTTTTGTGCTCCTATACGGGTTAAACATGTTGGAAAGGCTCTTAGGATGAATTAGAGGCACGAGCATCTTCCTTTGACCCTTTTCAGATGAATGGAAGGGAAGAAAATGCAGATGGAAACAATAAAAGCAGTTTGATAGGGCAACTCTAACTATATATTTCTGATGGCATGACATTTCTTTTTTAAAGAAATCCCAAGGAAAGAAGGAGCTCTTGAGATTTTCAAAGCCACTTAGCCAGTTTTCGGAATCAGATGTGTTTAAGTCTAATAATAAAATACGAACACCCTGGTGTTGAAGTTGAGAGAGCTCTACTCTTTCAACTTCACTCAAACAATTGCTTGGAGGCTCAAGTCAGGGCCCTCAATGCAGCTGACTCGGAGGCACCTGGGTCTAGTTTGAGGGGTTTTGCTTCTGTGTGTGGGGAGAGGCTGAGGGGGAAACTGTGGGAGTTATTTATTTATTTGATTTTGTGAATCGGAGTTGTAAAAGCCATCTGAAATATTCATGCAGAATTGTCTGAGAAGCCCGTTTCTGTTTTATTTACTGCACAGTAGACCAGCCACAGCGGATTAGTTCTACAATACCCGTAACAAAAGCCCAACAGCTGATGCATGTGATGTTAGGAGGTGACAAAACAGTTAAAGTATGCTGCTGGCTACAGGCGAGCCGTCAGCAGACGCAGACAAAAGGGTTTGTGACAAGAATAACTCTCTCTCCAAGGCGAGCAGTGAAGAGTATCCAAAATACCAGTACCCTTTTCTCCTTGACATTGTCTTCTTACAGTCAGCACTTTATTGCCCTTTTATAGTATTTTTTAAATGGAGGAGGAAGAAGAAAGTAAACCCACACACAGAACTAATTCACCAAAATAGTAAACCAAGATTTTACTTTCCCAGCAGTTAGCCACTTCTGCCCATACGTAGATTTCCTTTTCCATTTCTCCACTGAAGTTTGAAGAAAAAAAAAAATAGTTTCAAGGATGAACTGAAAAGATGATCCATCTTGATAAGATTGTCATCTCTTGATTAATGAGCTTGAGAAGCCATGTGAGCCTTTGGTTACAGGGGAGAGGAGCTAGGGAGCGAGGTCTACGCCTGGTTTATTTTCTGTCCATTTCGGCAAACGTCATTCCACTGATGAAATGAGGCCAGTGGACCAGGTTTTAAAGGGGATGGAGGATTGTAAGAGAGCCACAGGGAGCTGTGCAAGGGGCAAGGTTTAGATCCCCAGAAAGATGCCGATGGATGAGCCTGTGGCTGTTTCAGAGGTGTGAAAAATCAGCTACCCTGTCTCCAGAAAATAGGAGAGGCTGTCTTCTTTTTAACCTTTGTAATTCCCCTTCTATTCTCTCTGACATTCATTCAGCTGCCAAGAGCGTTTGGCAAGGTTTGGGCCAGCGAGCACACTTCCAGTGACCGCTAACCTTGGTATGTCCTGACACTTATGATGAGTGTCTGCAGGACACAGAAGGCAGGCAGCCTGCTATGTCAGGCTTTTATTATGTACTGCAGAGGCTAGGGACAGTCAGTTTAATAAAACAAATCATCCTTGAAGGTAAAGCAACTGGGAAGAGGAGGAGGAAGACGGGGGTGGGGGGCGGGATGCATCTTTGCCACTCATTCTGATAAAAAAAAGAACAGCAAAATAAGCACCCACCCATTGCACCGTGTGTGTGTGTGTGTGTGTATGTGTGTGTGTGTGTGTGAGTGAGAGTGTGTGACAACCCAGGCACCCCTGCGCAGACTTGAAAACATCCTCCCATTTCTCCCATTTCATCTAAGCCCACAAGGCCCTCGTTTGCTCTGAGGAGACTCAAGAACAAACAATGGTGATGAAATAGGTAGATGCTGAGAGTCAGCCCCCTTGAAATGTATGAGTTTGGTCAAGTACCTCCTCACAATTATATTCTCCTCCAGATATCAAGGCAAGGAGAGGCAAGACCATTTGGGGTGAGGTTCCTATATTGGGATGCCTTTTATCAAAGCAAAGTTTCCACTCGCCTCTCCTGAAGAACACTCAGCACCACAGCTCCCACAATAGCCTCAGAGCCCCGGCCAGAGACTTTGGAAGCCTTTTGTTTTTCCCCTTGGCATGTCCAAAGGCATGGCCTTCCCTCCCCCTCCCAGCGGCCGGCCGGCATTGTCTTGCATTCCAGGGACTTGATTGACTGTTGCCACCTGATGCTGAAGAGATACTCTAGGGTTCATTCTGCAGATTGTTGGGTTCTATTAAAAGAAACCTAGATAAGGGATTACTTGTCACTAAGGGATTTTCTGCAGATGTTTATTAGTGATTGGAAATCCATTAGGTGTGAAGAGGTACTGAAAAAACACGGACAAGACCAGTCTCATAACCCTGAGTTCTTAAGACGCTCCCTCAGAACATCAGAAAGAACTCCCCCCACTCCCTTACTCTGTTAAATGGATTTGGGGAGACTTTTCTGGCAGAGAGGTAAGGGTCTCTCTTTCACGGGCAATATTTCTACCTGTGGATGGAATTCCTTGGCACTCTCTCAGATCAGTTGCTACCCATCAATTTACCTCTGTGGAGCCACCAAAAAAAAGATTAATTGTTCTAGCAGTAGAGGATCTCATTATAACTTTCTTTTATCGAGCCCAATCCGTTGCATGAGTATTGCCTCAAATTAAGCACAAAATTAGCAAACCATTTCATTTATTCTCAAAGAATTCATCCCTTCCCAAACATAAACCAATAACCGGAGTCTCCTCTTGGGAATCTTTTGTGTCATTCCCACTTATTTTGAAGTTACTAGCTCTTCTGTGGTTTTTCTAAACCACAAATCCACAGCTTGTCACAGGTTTTGATGCCTCATATAAGTAGGAATTACTGAAAATGCATTTAAAAGGAGCCAGCAGGGTTTAATGGCAATACACCTGGATCGGTTATTTCACATGGGTCTCTTCATCTCATAATTTCTTCATCCCATAGAATCTCATACTTTCTTCATCTATAAAATGAGCTCTGAGATCTATTTCAAGTCTTTAAATTCTATCTTCTATCATTATTTTAAAATTCCTTTTTGTAAGTATTTAGGGGGAAAGTAAGGTGTGATTCTAGAGCAATGTGGAGCAAAGCAGAAGGCAGGGTCTCGTTTTTAGCTGTTTATCAAAGACGATGCAACAAAACCCTGTGTGGCATTGTGAGGGAAACACAGAATAGAAGCCAGGGGAGTGCTCAAAAGACATCTAATGATAAATTCGCTACAACTAGATATAAGTAGGTGAAAAGCTAAATAACATCAAGACACAAATGCAGAAGTTGTTAAAGGACAGCCCAAGAGTATCGCCAAAAGAAATGAATGTTTGATACAGGATGCATGCGTGTGTGCCAAGTCGCTTCAGTCACGTCGGACTCTTTGCAACCCTGTGGACGGTAGCCCACCAGGCTCCTCTGTCCATGGGATTCTCCAGGCGAGAATACTGGAGTGGTTTCCATGCCCTCCTCCAGGGGGTCTTCCCGACCCAGGGATCAAACCTGCATCTCTTACTCTCTTACTTCTCCTGCCTTGGCACAGGTGGGTTCTTTACCACTAGCGCCACCTGGGAAGTCCTTAAAAAAGGATAAAACCCACTAAAAAATCAGTAACCGGCATGGCCGATGATAAGAAATAACAGGGTGGGACTTCCCTGGCGGTTCAGTGGTTAAGAATCATCTACCTTCCAATGCAAGGGCGTGGGTTTGATCCCTGCTCAGGGAACTGACATCCCACATGCCATGTGGCGTGGCCAAGAAATTAAAATTAATAATTTTTTAAACATTAAAAAAAAGAAAATAACAGAGTGGAGGCTGCACACACCCCCCAAAGAAATGACTTTGATCTGTTCTCAGGCAAACCCCTACAACTGAACTTCTTCCCTTCTTCGAGGCTGATGCTTTTCTAGATGCATCCCCCTCTTCTGACGGTCTTAGACATCATCACTGCTCCCTTGACCCTAGTTTCCAGATCTCCTGGGGGGTCCTGGGAGTGGGCAGGCTTCATCTGACACCCCTGCCATACCTCTGTCCCCACAGCTCTCTGCCAGGCCAGGCTGCATCCTCCAGTGTTCAAGGACCATAGTTCCTCATCGTGGGTCTGTTGCCAACAGCCAGGGAAACCACACTTCTTGAAATGTTTCTTTTAATAAATGCCTCCGATTAGGTTTCTGTAGCATTTGGCTAACAGCTCCCCAAACCCCGTAGTTAGAGTGGGTAGTTGCACTGTGTAACTGGTCTCTAGCCATAATCCCTCTCTCAATAACGCCCATTTGACAAAATTTGAAGGATCATCTTTGGGGAAGACGGGAGAGTACTCAGAAGCGCTGCTTAATGACTTTTTATTTGGTAGAAGGTGCGTGGGAGGGTTGATTGCCCCTCCATGCCTTCCCCATCCCACAAATACATGTGTATGTGCAGAAGACTAGGGAGAAGGTCATCAGAGTTCAGTTTAATTCTCATCAGGGAATGGCTTTTGGAGTATACGGGTTTGCACATTTATGGAGGGCAAGGTGCTACGTGCATGCTCAGTCATATCTGATTCTTTGTGACCCCATGAACTGTAGCCTGCCAGGCTCTTCTGTCCATGGGATTCTCCAGGCCAGAATACTGGAGTGGGTTGCCAACACTACATTGGGTTGCCATTTCCTCCTCCAGGGGATCTTCCCGACCCAGAGATCAAACCAGCATCTCTTGCACTGGAGGCAGATTCTTCACTGCTTGAACCATTAGGAAAGCCCTGGGGAGCCAGGTGGTGTTTCCATTATTTCCCAGGCAGTGGTTGGAACTGTGTCCTCAGAAACTAGCCTATATATATGAGAAGCTTCTCAACATTTTCACTTTTTCTAGAGTCCAGTTGGCCCCAGATTGGGGCTCTTTTTCTTCTGGGACATCATTAGGTTTTTTTCAAAGGACAAGTGACTTGCCGTAGGAAGCACTGGACTTCTTTGTCCAACTCCAAATGTCTCAGACAGGTTTGTCTGGTATCATTTTCATTTTCTTTAACAGTTACTATCATTATAAAAAGGTCCACTGCACAAAGCGAGAAAAGGTGGGGAGAATGGGATCAAATATGTTCAAAATGACAACCCCTCTCTGTTACTTTGGTGAGCAGCAGGTCTGAGCCAAGATAAAAATCTTTCACCTCTTGTCTCTGTGTAGACGGATCTGTCTACACGTGCAGGTGCAGTGCTTTTACTTCCTCAAATGTCTGCACTTACTATAAAAGTGAAACATTATTTGTGTGTAAGTTCCCCCACTAAAGGAAAACTACAAAGTGTCAGTGTGTACTTGGAAAATTATGAGTATCTGGAATGATTCTGTGAATCCATTGTTTCATTGTGGGTGTGATAGGTCCTGCTTTACCACATAACTTACAAAGATTACTAAATAAGTACATCAGTAGCTATTCCTTTCCCTAGACAAGAAGTCAGACTATGAAACAACTACTAATAAACAATTCATAAGCACATGCACAGAACACACACACACATATATTCATTGCTGTGGTAGGAAAGAATTAACAAATTAGATTTTCTGAAAAGTATATTTGGAGAATGTTTATCTTGAACTACAGTGACTTTGAACAATTCCCTTATTCTCTCTGAGCCTCCATTTTCTCACTGTAAAATGGGGTTAATAATCACAGAGATGTTGGGGGAACTGAATGATACAGTTTACATTCAGTATATAACACAGTACCTGACACATAATAAGCAGTCCAAAAATGTGAAGTATTATTACTGTCAACTGCATAAATCACTCTCTTATGGAGAAATTCTCATCTCAAGGTAAAGTATTTTCTGATGTAGGATTTTAGGATTTGGTACACATTTTGTATTTTGGGCTTCCCTGATGGCTCAGATGGTAGAATCTTCCTTCACTGCAGGAGACCTAGGTTCAATCCCTGGGTCAGGCAGATCCCTTGCAGAAGGGAATGGTAACCTACTCCAGTATTCTTGGCTGGAGAATTCCATGGATAGAGGAGCCTGGTAGGCTACAGTCTATGGAGTCACAGAGTCAGACATGACTGAGCAACTAACACTTTCGTATTTGGGGACTCAGTATTAATATCATCATCTTACTCTTTTTTTGTACATAGCGTACAGGCATACCTCAGAGATATTGCAGGTTCCATTCCAGACTACCAAATGTTGCAATACAGAGAGTCACATGATTTTTTTTTTTAATTTTCCAGTGTGCGTAAAAGTTATATTTATACCATATTATAGCCTATTAAGTGTGCAACAGCATTATGTCTAAAAAAAATACATACCTTAATTAAACATACTTAATTGCTAACAATGCTAGCCATCATCTGAGCCTTGAGTGGCAGTCTTTTTGCAATAGTAACATCAAAAATCACTGATCACAGATAATGAGAGCAAAAAGTTTGAAATATTTCGAGAGTTACCAAAGTGTGACACAGAGACATGAAGTGAGCAAGTATCATTGGAAAAATGGCGCCGGTAGGCTTGCTTCACACAGCGTTGCCACAAACCTGCAATTCATAAAAGACGCACTACCTATGAACTATAATAAAGCAAAACAAAGTGCAGTGAAAGGAGGTATGCCTGTATTTATAGTGCGGATTATTTTAGTATACAATTTAGCAACAGAGTCAACATTCCTCTAATACAAGGAGGACACTAAGGTTTTCATTTTCTTCATTTATAGCGTGGGTTCAGTTTATATAAAAGGCCAATTATTGGTCTACTTTTGAGAAGACATTTTGTTTTCCTAATGGAAATATGATTCAAATTCTGAAAGATTAGGTGGAGACTTGATTCTGGAATACACCTCTTTAATCAAGTAAGGAGTCCCAACAGTATGTCTCCATTTTTCTACTCAAATATTCATAATGGAATCCAAGTTTTTCAATAGGTCTGCATGTATCCTTTGCACAAGTCTTTTTCTAAAACTCTACAAAGCTGTCAACCCCACATTACAATGCTACTATATATAACAACTTTACATAAGAGAATAGGGGTCGGCCATTTTTAGAAAATGCAGGTGCCGTGTAAGCCCCTATCTGAAAGAAAGACCTTAGCTCAATTTCCTTTGAAGAACTGGAGACTTGAAACTGAAAACTTTATTAATGCCATTGTCTCCTTGTATCAGCAGGTTCCAGAGAGATTCCTGGAAGTTGCGCAGATCACATTACGGGAGTTTTTCAATGCCATTATCGCAGGCAAAGATGTTGATCCTTCCTGGAAGAAGGCCATATACAAGGTCATCTGCAAGCTGGATAGTGAAGTCCCTGAGATTTTCAAATCCCCAAACTGCCTACAAGAGCTGCTTCATGAGTAGAAATTTCAACAACTCTTTTCGAATGTATGAATAGTAGCAGTCCCCTTTGGATGTCCAAGTTAACTGTGTCTAGATTTTGATTTCATATATGTGTGTATGGGAGGCATGGATATGTTATGAAATCAGCTGGTAATTCCTCCTCCGTCATCTTTCTCTCATTTCTTCTGTTTTCAATTGCAACAGGGATGGTTCTTTTCCTGCCGCCTTTAGTTTACTTTTGCCCAAGGCCCTTAACATTTGGAGACTTAAAATAGGCTTAATTATCAGGGAAAAAAGAATGTTGACGTGTGTAAAGTCTATATTAGCAAGGACGGGCATTTGTTTAAAATGCGTCTGCTGGATTCATGGTTTGTTGCAAATGGCGGTTGGTGGAGGGAGACCCGTGACATAGCACAACTCCGCAGTCAGTGATGTGTCTCTTGTGTTTACTGCTGAGAAGGTCAGAAAACTCAATGAAACCATTTGATAAACTTAAATATTTTGCTTGGTTTGAACTCAGTAAGTAGCTTTTTATCACACGTTTAAAAATAATGCCGGTGGCAGATCAACAGCTCACTTTTCAAAAGTACCCCAAAAGGACACATTTTAAAAAGGAAACGTAATCACTAACTGTCAAGCCTTTCCTCAGAGAAATAGCAAACACCCCAAACTAGTTTCTTTCGGAGGCAAAGCAATTTTGTACAAAACTGACTTTTCAAGGTGTGACTGGAAATTCTTGTGGTTTCTAGTCCCCTCTCTAAATTTTGCAATAGGTTCTTCTTGGTAGTAAGTGAGTACCTATCGTTCTTCATACAGGAAAACCCCTATAATGTGTTATTATTTTCTGTTTATCTTGCTTAAGATATAAAAAGGCACATAAGTTTCAAATTTATTCTTTGCTCAACTTTGTTTATATGCTTTAGAAGAATTATCATGTCTGTTTAATATTTAACAAATTTTTTTTTTTTCAAAAAACACTATTTTCTGAATTCCTTTCTATGGTAAGGAATAAAGGACATCCTAACTTGACCATAAAATTCCTGCCTATACTAGAAGTTTGTTGACAGCTGCTAGCTGACTGGATCTTCCCCTCCTGAGAGGAGTACATTTGAGAATGACCTATTTTCCTATACATTTCCACACTACCTACCCTGATGGATATTCAAAGTGGTGACAGTCTAATTTAAAGTGTTTTCATTTTAGGTACCGTGTTTTAAAGCAATTGATAAAGTCTCTTCTAACTCAGAAGCTAGTAATTGACCAAAACATGAGAAGAGTGTATAGAAGAGGAGAGTTTGGGAGTTAACCCAAAAGACACAATTTCAGCACACATAAGAAAGCTAGCTGCTATTTCATGCTTTCTTCAATGGTTCTCCTCCGTTTTTCTTTCTCTTTTCTTTTTCCAGTTTTTCAAAGGTGTACAACGTTTCCATACTTGCTTTTTAAAAAGCCGTATGGCATTCACACTTGTTTTCTTGGATGGGTTTTGTGTGCAGAGGCAGTAAGAATCCTTTTTTTATTCTAATAGTGTTTTCCAGAACCCTCCCTCCCCTTCGGTAATTTGATCTACATCTTCTAAAATGACACAGTAAAAAGAAAAAAAAAAAAACCCTGGTATTTAGATTATGTACAACATACATACCGTTTTTCCTTGATTTTTATAAAAATGACATTTGACTTTGGAGAATGTCGGTTGACCCATGAGACTAGCTGACCCAATCGCTGTAATTTAACATCATTTATAAATTCTGCTGATGGACAGGAATGTATGAAGGCAATTATTGTCAGCACAAAGCTTTAAAACCTGCTGACTTTAAATTAAACGGCGTGGTCCTGTGATGCCTGCGTCATTCAGGAGACACAGCCTCTTGTGGTGTGGACAGAACGCAGCAGCCTAGGCCTGGGACACCCCAGCCTCACTGTGCATGCACAACCGAACCCATCCCCCAGCTCGCAGGCTCCTACACAGCACACACAGGGCCATCAGAGTCAGCGTGTTCTTGTTCTGGCTTGTTTAGGAAAAAAAAAAGTTCGGATAATCATCACATTGGAATATAATGCAAACCAAAAAAAAAAAAATCCAATCAGCACAAAGTAGAGAAGCAATCTCAACTTGTGGTCACACTCTTTCGCCTTGCTTCACGCCCAAGAGTATGACATTCGTTGTTCACGTCAGTATACAACTGGGTTTCTTTGCTGTTCCATGGAATTCACATCACCATTGTGTTGCCATTTGCAAGGCAAAAGGCAAAACCGTCATGTATTCACCTATCAAGACAGATTGCTAGTATCTTCCTGATCTGGGGCAAATTTAGTATTGATTCCAGACATATTTAGATTTTTAGTATTATTCTCCCCTGCCTTTCTAATTTAAATAGATAAATTAAGCAAAAGTGTGTATTCACAACCAAATGTTGATGTGCTTATCCACGATAATATCCTCTCAATGTTCACTGAGGCATAGAAATTGTTTCAGAGTAGAAATTGCAGCATGAGTAGAAACTCACCTCATTGTCCTGGAAACAAAACTTGATCATTTTGCTTTTAGGTGATTCTTTTTCTTTCACCACCATAAAATCTTGTGCCTCCCAGTGCATTGGAAAATGACAAAAGCCTGTCTCTCAAAATGCCTATTTAACAGGTTTTTTAAAATCACCATCTTTCCAATCTTCGTTCAACTCTCACCACGTAAAAATTGGCGACTTGGGAGAAAGTTCGCTTTCTCTGGTGGGAGGGTGAAGGACTAGGGACAGTTTACAAAGAGAAACAAAGTCTAAAGTCCATGTTGAAATACCACATTTCCACTTATTTTCTGCTAACCCCAAATTATTTTTGCATCTACACTTGAGGTTATAGTCTGTGCCTAGACCTAAATGCACCAGCGGGGGGATTTTTAAAAATCCTTCAAAATCCCACTTTTTTCCCACAAGTACAATTGTTCTTGTGCCTTCTGTGGCTTTCGATTTCATCTTTTTGACTTTATTTCCAATTACTACAG
Source organism: Giraffa tippelskirchi (assembly GCF_054371585.1). Lineage (NCBI taxonomy): Eukaryota > Metazoa > Chordata > Mammalia > Artiodactyla > Giraffidae > Giraffa > Giraffa tippelskirchi. The sequence goes on from NC_137279.1 coordinate 11,048,980, forward strand.
CTGCAATAAACACTAGATTTTTTTTCTGGCTGTTTGACATAACGTTGATAGCTATGCATATTTTGTGTCTTTTTAAAAACAAAGCGGGAGAATACGTTTTTGAGAAGAGAATTTTTAGAACAGTTTGATACCGCAAATTATTTTTTCCTCAATTGTTTGAGCAGCATTCGCGTTTTGAAAATTCTTGTAGAAGCCAATTTTTTGTAACTGTGGTGCAAATCTTGTGTTTTCTTAGCCTAATGAAAAGTAGTATAGAAGCAATATTTCATACCATGTGCTATATATGTGTGTGCAGATGTGTGAACATAAACACATACACACATATACACACATGTAAAAATAGACATATATATATGCGTGTGAAGTGGAAAGCTTACCTTTTCCTACCTAGATTTAAGGACCTATTTTAGGCATTTGTTATGTTTTGTCAAAAGAATGTTCTATTTGCAACAACAAAACATTTAATTCTTACTGTATCTCTGGCTGTTTAATGAGGACATTTCACTTTAAATGGTAAAACAACGTGGAAGATGGTAGAATGTAGTAATTATTTAAGGAAATGTTCACCCACATATTCCCAAAGTTTGCTTTGTGCCTCCAAGTATTATTCCATTAAAGTGTTTTATGTTTGCCGACTCTTTGTTGCTGTGCTAGGGATGTGGGTGAATATCATTTTTAAAAATGTTAAAAACAACAACAAAAAAAGCAAAACAAAAACACTAAAGCAAGAGGGGAACTTTTATAAAGCAATGTAAATATTTAACCTCATGGCTGTTGTTACGTAAGACATGAGATTTTAATAAATAACTACATTCTCACAACATCTGTTGAATTTATTAGGAACACTTCGGTGACTGTATAGACAGTTGAAAGCATTCTTGAAAATCCTGCTCTCTACTTTTAAAAGATAAGAGTCTCTTTCATCAGATGTCAAGGGCAAGGGTAATGCAGTTTCTGTAAATTTATGAAATTTCTTTTCTGTGTACATGAAGACACTTAGTATGTAATTCCCCCTCCCCCCACACACACATACATGCATACACATACAGGTTAACATTAAGTCATAAAGCTAAAGAGTTGGGGGCTTTCAAATTAGGATGTTCCCCAGAAGCAATCATAAATTCATCAAAGAAAAAGTGGTTTACAGAATCCCCTGAGAGAAGCCGTGTACGTGTGAGGACAGAGCAGAATCTCTTTGCCATGTGTATTATAGACTCTTTATTGGTGTGAATAGTACAAATGTTTCGTTCTGGTACAGACTCCGTGTTTGCAAATTACAAGAAGCATTGTTTTCAAAAAGCTCCCCTTAAAAGAACGTAACTGGTTTCTATGAGTAAGCAGTTACTGTATTGCACTTACATGTGATGTTGAAGGAAATGCAGTTTTGTTTTCTGTAGATCTGTTGGTTGTAAACCACCTATAAGACTAAAGCTAAAATGCTCGTTTTCAGAGCTGGGATCAAAACTGGTATTTAACCTTTGCATCTTCTTATAAGTATCCTTCTAGGAATATAGCAGAATCTGGGAGCACCTGGACTTTGAGTCTTTTCAACTGAGCCCTCTCTCAAAACTGACACCCCCGAAAATGCATAAACATGAGCATGAGCAGAAAAGGCAAACAGAGTGGCCCTTTTTTGTGAAAATGGATTCATTCTTTGTTTTTAAAATATTCGAATCCTCTCCATGGGGGGAAAAGCATTTTAAAATTGTATATTACCACTTTAAAATTAGAATTCAAAAAACAAATGTATTTGGGGTTGGTCTCAGCAATACCCAGAAGAGTCAAAGGTCCTGGCTTCCCGCAATATTGTCCCAGCCATTTCTCATATGTATATAGTATAAACCGTGACAAAACACTGCCTTTATATTATTTAGCAATATGTTGTAAATAGCATTATTAAGCTCTTTTTTTTTGTAATAAAGACCCTTTGATTTGAATATAGTACAATAACTGAACTGATAAAGTCAATTTTTGATTTTTTTTTTAGCTAGAGGCAATTTCAATTGTGGATTTTTGTTGTTGTCTATTGTTCTGAAGACTTTGCATAATTTATTGGTTTAATTTATCCTAATTTATTTGATGAAGGTGTACAATTTTGTATTACCAAGGATGTACTGTAATATTAATTGATATGATAAAAAAAAACAATGAGACTCCCTGTCCATATTAAAAAGTAAATAAAAAGGTGCAGTAGACAATTGATTTTAAAGTAAAAGTAAAAAAAAAAAATTAGTTTGGCAGCTACTAAATTTTAAAACAGGAAAAAAAATTTATTGGGGGGAGGGTGGGAAGGGGGTTTTCCTTTGTGTGTTTAAGCTTTTGTATACTCTGCAAACTTTTACCTTTTGCTTTGTACCACTTAAAGGATACAGTAGTCCAATTGCCTTGTGTGCCTTCCATCTTCTCTTAAACTGAATGTATGTGCAGTATATATGCAAGCTTGTGCAAAATAAAATATACATTACAAGCTCAGTGCCATTTGATTTCTTTTAAACATGTGACATTTAGTTTTTGGACCTGTGTCCAATTGTAGGACAGCAGGCTAGTTGTGACTGTAATATCAATTATGGAATTTTCCTCCTCCTGCCAGTTTGGCAATTTATTTTTTTGTTTGTTATTTTTGGTCATTCTGCTTGCAAGATCTTAGTTCCCTGACCAGGGATTGAACCTGTGCCCTAGGTACTGAAAGTGAGGAGTCCTAACTACTAAACTGCCAGGGAATTCCCTGGAGTTTTCCTTTTATTACAATTCTTAAGCATACAAACCTAGGATTGTTACATGCAACTCATAGAAATGGTCTTTTTTTCACTTCAGATATTTGTAGTAAATGGCTAGATTTCTGTCTGAAACCTCTTCTCATAGATTTAAATTTAACCCTCAGAATTTATAAACCGTGAAAGTTTTGGATCCAACACTGTTGTGAGCTAATAAATGCAGTTCCATTGTTAATGTCTCATGATTTGAAGAACAAGGAAAAATGTTCCCCAAATAACAAAATGGCATATATGTTATTTGAAATATGGAGAGTGAGAGCTTGTATTGTTTCTACTCTGGTTGAACTCAGAACTACATCCTAATGTAAATTTAAAACCTTTCTGAAATGTTCCTTTGGACATGAATAGCAGCATGTTTCATACGAAGAACATTGGTTGTCTGGCTTTGGAAAACTTTCTTTCTCCTTTTGCTTTAGTTTAAAATCATGTCTCCTTTATCTTCAAATCAAAACCCCGAGGAATCATCAGAACTCATTTGAGCAGTTGACAATGACCCTATGAAATGTCAGTCACAGCGGCACCTCCCTTTCTGCCCGCCTTTTACGATACACGGAGTCTTATCCACCTCTGAGATGTCTCCTTTTGCTCTTCCCCTCAGTGACGAAAACTTTATATTTTGACTCTATTGTCGTGAGAGTGCTTAGAATCAGTGCAAACTGAAAAACTATTAAATGGTAATGGTATTTTCCATTTTCAGCTCTTTTTTCTATCAATGGCACAAATTTAAATTCCATCCTTCCTAATTAAATTGTGCCAAAGAGCATGCTTGTGGCCCTCCATGGCAAAATATTTATCCCCTGATTGGAGAAAGAAAGGAATGTTTCCCCCACTCCCTGCTTCCCTTACCCCACCTCTCACCCTCAGCTCCCTTCTAACTGCTGTTGAAAGGGAGAAGGCATTTGTGGTAATATAATGAAATGACTTCCATCTTCTGGTCCTTACTTAACACCAATCTTCTTTAAATCAGATTGGATAATCCAGGTAGTGACTAAATCACTAAGAAGTTACAGTAGGTGGTAATGTTTTCTGATAGGAGGTTCATGTAAACTGTAGCTTCAACTCATTGCTTTTGTGACTCCATCCAACGGCACTGACCCAGAATAATATGCATCGATACCACTATTCTTAACTTTGATCTGAACCCTCTTCACAGAACTTTTTCCATATGTGTCTGTCTCAATGCCTGCCAGTACCCTTGCTATACTTGAAGGTTTAGGTTTCACCAAGTAATAGTAAAGAAAAGGTTGATTTTATTCATTGGTATCTCCATTCATTATCATAAATGATAAGTTTTTCTTAAAGACTAACAGCAAAAAATCATCACATTTTTACAATTTATTCACACATAAAGTGAGAGACAGATGTCTCTGAATACAAGGTCATACAAAAACATCAAATATTTGCTGTGTGTTGCCAAGCTCTGGGATCTATGAACGCTCCTGAAGGCATAAAATACAAGAGAAGGATTTATAAAGGAAAACAGCTGGTATAATATCTACACAAAGTTGTGAAAGATTACTAAAAAAAAAATAAATGGTGCCACACACCCACTGCCTGCCACAAGCAATAACCCTTTGGAGGGAGGATCAAGACTCTGGGGTAAAAAAACCTAAAGGATAACCTTTTTCTTTCGTGTCTAGAAGGCTAAAGGATTCTTAGAGTCAGTGTAGCTACCATGTTGACTGTCTCCAAAGGATTTCTGCATACCAAAACAAAAAGTTTGCTAAAATGTTTTTGCTTCTCATGTTGCTGTTGTTCAGTTGCTCAGTCATGTCTAACTCTTTGCGACCCCATGGACTGCAGCATGCCAGGCTCCCCTTTCCTTCAAGAAAGGGAATTTAGGGGGCTTTCCTTGTGGTCCAATGGTTAAGTATCCACCTTGTAATGGAAGGGACACTGGTTTGGTCCCTGGTCCATGAAGATCCCACAAGTCGTGGAGCAACTAAGCCTGTTGTCCACAGCTATTGAGCTTGTGCTCTGGAGCCCAGGAACCACTGGAAGCCCACACACCTAGAGCCTGTGCTCTGCAACAAGAGGACTGACGGCAATGAGAAGTCGGGGCACCGAAATGAGAGTAGCCCCTGCTCACTGCAACTAGAGAAAGCCTGGACACGGCAACAGAGACCACCGCTGCCAAAAATAAACTTTAAACAATCATTTTATCAAAAAGAAAGGGAAATGAAGTTACAGGGCAAGGCAAGAGCAAAATTCTGAAATTGGTCAAGGGCGGCTGGATCTTTTTCCCTCTGTTCGTGATCACTCGCCCTTCAGGAAGTGTCTCAGCACTTGTCAAGCGTGTAATGCTCTCGTGTGGCCCCAGCCTTTCCTCTGTTCAAGGGGTCTGAGGCATCTACTAGAGGTAACGTGAAGAAATCACTAATTTGGTGTGTTTCTCTTCCAGTGGTATAGGTATTAAAAGATACATGGCGCACAGGAATACACTTCACACTTTCATTTTGGGGCCGAGAATACCCCAGCGATTAAGGGTTGGAGGTCTTCCCCACCAAACACAAGGCCACGTCTTTGAACAATGTCACTCATGGCTACACCCTACCTGAAGGCAGTATCGCTGTCAGGGCATCCTGCTTCTCTTTCCAGGACTTGCAGTCATTGAGTCCCTTGACCACTTTCCTGCCTGTGGTCACTGAGTCCTTTCAAGTGTTTCCAAAATCATTCAGAAGGAGGGACCCTTCTCCACTGGACATTGGTTTATTTTTCTGCTTAGAGAGGAAATTAACTAGTGCTGAAGAGATTTTAAAGAGAGTCTAACTCAGTGACTTTTATTCCCAAGATCTCTAGGGTAATGTGGTACTACCCCAGGGACCACCAAATCAGGATCTATTTTAACCAAAGAATTTTTATCTTTATACTGGGGTACAATAAACTGTTCACTTTTTTAAAAGGTGTTCTCTGTTTCAAACAACAAAGATCTCATCGGATATGACAGAATAAGTCTCTAAGTATGAACATGAATATTAAATTCAATAAGTTCTGTCAAACTTTCATTTAAAATAAACAAAAGAGTTCCATGAACTTGTGGTTGCTGGAGGAAGGTGGGTGAGGGATAGATCGGGAGTTTGGGATTGACAGGTACACACTGCTATATTTAAAATAGATAACCAACAAGGATCTGCTGTATAGCACAGTGAATGCTGCTCAATATTCTGTATTGAAATGGAAAAATAATTTGAAATAGAATAGATACATGTGTATGTATAACCAAATCACTTTGCTATACACAGGAAACTAACACAACATTGCTAATGAACTACAATATAAAGATTTTTAAAATGCATGTTTATTGATAGTCAATCAATGAAAAAACAAAAAATAATCGTAAGGGTGTAATCAAACTAATTGTCCTCTTATAGATAAATTAATTTTAAAATGTGGTATGTACACACAATGGAATATTACTCAGCCTTAAAAAGGAAGACAATTCTGATACAAGCTGTAACATGGAAACATCTTGAGGACATCATGCTAAGTACAATAAACCAGTCACAGAAACACAAAGGCTGTGTGATTCTACTTGTATGAGGTTCTAATTGTAATCAAATTCAAAGAGAAAGTAAAAAAAAAAAAAAAAAGGAGTTCTCTGCTAAACAACAACACAATACTCATCAAGTAAAGTAAGAGATCTTTAAGGATGAATGATTAGGTGAAAAGTAAAAAATAGTAGCTTTATGTGAGTTTTAGCAAACCTTCAAAAAAGATTATTTTTATACCAAAGAAACAGCACAGAGCCTGCCTGGCACGTGCGTTTAGTCCCCTTGCTTCTCCCCCAGCCAGTGGCTTTTGTCACCCTGCCATACTGTTTTAAATTATGATATGAGAACTACACCCAGATCCATGGCAGCTTCCCAGGACATTCAAATTTTGAAGAACACAGAAGTTCTCCAGGAACTAAAAGTTTCTTCCCATGCCTACAATTTCCTGGGGCCCTTGCCCTCAGACTCAGGCCTATAGCCACTGTGGCCCCACCTCCAGCCAGCCATGCTTGGGTACGCCCCAGAAAAGGAGTAGAGCAGCTTAGAAAGATTAAGGTGCCATAACAGGCTGAAACAATCACTTAGGCTGTCTCTACCCTGGCAAAGGGGAGGGTATTATTTGCAAAGCCCCCTGCTGAGTGGCCCAGGTGCTAGCTAGACAGGCTCAGGAGATAGTTTGGCAGCCACCCTGGAAAAAATGCCTGTGTCTCTGCAAATAAATCTGCCGGTGGAGAAAGCACTGGGTTTTCCCCAGTGCTTGTGCAAATAGTACTCTGTGCTTTGCCGGTATTGGAAATTCCTTGGTGTGAGTAGCTCTAGACCATGAAAATGGGAGGCATGGATTTCTTGTCATTGTCGTTACCCTTGACCTGTTGGGAAATAATTTCAAAAATCAATGGTCCAATTTCCAATTATTCACAGCATGAAAACTCTTGGTAACCAGAAGAAACATTTTCTTTAAATCCCTGTTCACCACTCAGCAACTGAAAGTGAGCAGGAGAGCCTTGAAGTCTGACACAGAGGAAGGTAATGAGCATGCACTCAAGCATCGTATGGGCATGTGCATCTGAGTACGGGTATCTGCATTCTAGAAAAAATTGTGAATAATATATCCATTACCAACTGAGTATTATGTCTTTTCTCCCCTCGATATCCAGGGATTTGTTGAATCGACATTATGGTTACATATATGAGAAATCTTCATGAAATGGATGCATTTCTAAACAAAAAGAAAGTATCAACGTTTACACCAGAAGTAAAAAAAAATCTAATAGAACTGGAATCCTAAAAGAAATCGAAAACCTGCTCAAAAAACTAAATAAAAACAAATGCAATCTACTCTCCTCCAAAGGCACCCAGCATTGTAGGTTTATGGGTGAATTCTATCAAATATCTAAAATATTAGATCAACAGTTCAGACACCTATATATACACATATACATCCCAATTTTTTATGAAGTTCACACATTTATTAATACAAATGCAAAAATCCTAAGTAAAAATATAAACAATTCTAATCCACCAAGATAGAAAAAAATACTATACTATAAACAAGCAAGGCTTGTAACAAACTGAGATGAAGGAAGACCCAGACTTACTGATTTTCTGGGTGAAAAGCAGAAAAAAGTTTATTGATGTGTTGATTCATTTTTTCTACCTTCTAGTGACAATGAAAACAAATATATCTTATTGGGGCTGTCAGCTAAGTTTTTCTTTTACTAGGGCCAAGTAGCCTTTGCTCTTTCAGCCATTTTAGCTTGCCAGGTTACCTAATTCAGAGACCTTGTCTCATTTTAATATGCCTTTTTGGAATTCCAAGTCTTTAGAAAAAGTCAGATTCATCTAGGAGAGCTTTAAAAATTTCCCTCAATATTATTTTAAAAAGAACTTAAAATGGAAAAGAAATCCAAAAAAGTAATGCTATTTAAAGATAGGCTCTTTCTTCCACCTAAAAGAAATCATGACTTTTTCAGTTTCTAGAAAATTGACTTAAAATTAGAGCTTATTTGTTTATATGGTAAGAGGAAAGGATAAGATACCAGTCTCTAAGGAAGTATTGACTTGGCCAGCACTGACCCAAGGCCATCTGGTGAAGATCATGAGAGTTGCCATTGCTTAGAACTTGGAGAGAGATTTGGCAATATCCTTAATTTTTTAAATGTGTGTGCTTTTGCCTCATCAATTCCACATCTAGCAATCAATCTTATGGAAATAATTGAACATATAAGCAGACAGAGATCACAAATGCACGTATTCAGTTAGGTTAAAATGTGTGATTTTTTTTTTTTCTATAGTGTAGTGTCAGTCATCCTGTTGTGTCCAACTCTTTGCGACCAGATCGACTGTAGCCTGCCAGGTTCCTCTGTCCATTAAATTCTCCAGGCAAGAATACTGGAGTGGGTAGCCATTCTCTTCTCCAGGGGATCTTCTAGACCCAGGAATCAAACCCAGGTCTCCTGCATTGAAGGCAGATTCTTTACTGTCTGGGCCACCAGGGAAGCCCTGGGTGTTTGTTTTTTGTTTTTCCTATGACTCAACTTAATCTCTTCCTCAAGCTCCTTTTTTTTTTCTAATGGTAGAAAATAACCTAGTCACTTTCAAGTGTACTCAACCTTTTCAGATGAAGTTTCATCCCTTTTTGCTCCTTTCCTCATAGGGTGGCATCTAAGCTCTTGGGTGTTAACAAAGAGTCTTCTGGTTCTTGGTTGATGTCTATAAGTGCCAGGTCCTCTGATCCTCAAGCAAGGAGTCCTGAGAAACGGATTGCAAGGTATCATCAGGGCATCATGCTTTGTTTGCTAACATGGCCATTACTGCACTAGGCTTCTATCCTGCATGGTTCATACCAGTTTCCACTAAGGCGTCCTCAGGCCTTCACTGGCTCACTTTCCTCCCCATGCATTTTCTCCAGTGGTCTGGACACAGGAATGTTGGAGGCTCTCCTTGAGCCAATCAGAGGTCTATGCTCTCTGTCCCTGGTGCCCAGAAGTCTGAACCCTCCAGCAGTCATGCCATGTTGGCCCAGGAATTTCTGCATGGCTACTGTATTCTAGATGCAAGGCTACTATATGCTAGGTGCCAGGCAGCACACAGACCCAAATCCTTTCTTCTACATTCCAAACGTATTTGGCTGTTCTGTCACCTCCACCCAAATCCCAAGCTCAGCCCAAGATAGAAAGTGCAGGGCCCCATTGTAGGGAAGGTCTGATTAACTCCTTCTTCTCTAGCCATTTTGTCCTCTGGACCAGGAAAATGTCTCCCAACCAGTGACGGTGGGCCAGGCTGGCTCCTCATCTGTTATCAGTCTGTTCTTTGTTGAGGATGAGGCTTTATGCCTTGATTCCTTTGGCTTAACTTTTGAGACTGAAAACACCCTTTTCTATCACAAAAAGTCGGGCTCTGGAAAACTAAAAGCCTTAACTTTCAAGACTATCATCTCAACAATGAGTTTTAAGAACCTATTTTAAAATTCTAAAGCCTCGATTCTTTGTTCTCCGCATTTGCCCCATGAATTCCTTCTAGAAGCAGTGTTTGCGGGTGACTGAATAAGGGCGAGTCACAAATACTGGTGTGCAGCTGGGAAAACCTCAGTTAATATGTCTAAACTTTATGTGACATGTTCAGGAATATGCACTGCAAGATCATATGTCATAATAGAAAAAGGTGGACAAATTAAATATCGATCACAAGGTGAACCGTTAAAATAAATTGTGTTACTTTATGTCTCTGTCAGTGGAACTTAACTTGAGTTGAACTGACCCCAAGAATAACTATTTCCCTAACATGTTACCTAATGTGTTCTATCTCCTTGGAAGAGAAGCTATGACCAATCTAGACAGCACATTAAAAAGCAGAGACGTTACTTTGCCAACAAAGGTACATATAGTCAAGGCTATGGTTTTTCTGTAGTCATGTATGGATGTGAGATTTGGACCATAAAGAAAGCTGAGTGCTGAAGAATTGATGCTTTTGAACCGTGGTGTTGGAGAAGAGTCTTGAGAGTCCCTTGGACTGCGAAGAGATCAAACCCATCAATCCTAAAGGAAATCAGTCCTGAATATTCATTGGAAGGACTGACGTTGAAGCTGAAACTTCAATACTTTGACCACCTGATGCGAAGAACTGACTCATTTGAGAGGACCCTGATGCTGGGAAAGATTGAAGGCAGGAGGAGAAGGGAATGGCAGAGGATGAGATGGTTGAATGGCATCACCGATTCGATGGACACAAGTTTGAGCAAGCTCCGGGAGTTGGTGATGGACAGGGAAGCCTGGCGTACCACAATCCGTGGGGTCACAAAGAGTTGGACACGACTGAGAAATTGACCTGAACTGAGTATATCACCACAATTGTACACAAACTATTCTGTGTTTTCCCAAAGTTTTGTTTGTGCTTTCAGTTGTAAGATTTGTATTTTGATTTCATGGTCTATGGAATATTATGTAGCCACTAAAAGTTTAAGGATGAGGGATAGCTTTGTAGTGAATGGAAAGTTATCCACACTATGTTACTGGGGTTCATAAATAAATATAGGAATATGACATGTAACATAACTCCATTTTGGTTTATTTTTTCAGTTGATGTATCTTTATCTACAAAGTTCATACGGGCACATGCACACACATGTATGCACACACACACATGCACACACCACCATAGTAAGTGCTACTTTCCAGGAGTATAAATGGGCAAACAACTCTTAAAGTGAGGGCCTAATTGTCACATTTACTTTATACATTTCTGTAGTGTTGGAGTTTTTTTCAGTGAGCAAATACAACTTCTGTTTGTAAGATTCATACGTACCAAGACAAAAGAACAGAGGGAATCCAAGAGCTTCACTTCAGAGGGGAACAGAGGTCCTGCCCTGGATCAGTGCATCCTGCCTCACCCTTCCCTTGATTCCATCTTGTTTTGCGGTCCAGTGGGCAGTCTGCACTACCTAGCTCGCCTCAGCTGTCTCAGACTCCTGAAGAAGGCACAGAGACACAGAGCCAGACAGGCCTGCATCCGAAGTCTAATCCATAACTTGTTAGGTTTTTAGTCTTTTTGAATCATCATTAGTTTTTTCATAAAATAACACCTACCTCTCAAACTGAGGAGTAAATGAGATGTCTTGTGTGAAGTGCCTGGTATAGAAGGTGCTCCATAAACAAGAGGAGGAGGAGGAAGTCAGAATGGAAGATATATAGTTAACCTTGGGGAGTGGGAGCTGTGAGTGTCCCCACAGGGTGGTTATTGGTATGTTTAAATGCACCATTGGTGCCTTATTCCTTTTCCTTTTTTTCCTTCAACTTAGCAGCCCAAATCCACCCCAACTGAGCATCTGGAAAAGGAAGCAAGCAGGGTACACACACAGAGTGAGCTCTGCACCCATCCTCAAAAGGAGCCTGCTCCAGGTGGCATGTGGGTGTAGGTGCTATAGATGGGAGGGAGGCGTCAAACACACACAAAGCATATGCTGTGCTTTCCTTGGGTCAGTGTGATAATGGGTTTGCAGTTCCCTACCACGTATGAGAAGGAAGTAAGAAAGAGACAGGGGAACTTTATTTAGGAAGATCAGAGTTGAGGGTGAGTGATCAGAAATTAACTTATGAAACAGATGGCACAGGGCTTTCCTGGTGACTCAGTGGTTAAGACCCTAGGCTTCCAGGGCAAGGGTGGGAGGGGTGGATTCAACTGCTGATCAGGGAACTAAGATCCCACATGCCATGTGAAGAGGCTAAAAGAAAAAGAAAAAGAAAAAAAAAAAAAACAGATGGTACAAAATCATATTATAAGCCTGGGTAGAGGGCAAAATAGGGGAACGAAGAGGATCATAAACAATGTACCTTCAGTTGTCAAAACTTCCTCTGGACCTAGTGAGATGTGATGCTCCCACTTCCCGGAATTGGAAACTTGAGCAGAGCACGTTTGGAGGCAGAGCTGGAAGGCAGAGGAAATCTAGGCCACCCCCACCCCCACCTGCCTTGACCTCTCACCTTAAAGCCTCAGGAAAGGGAAAATCAATGGGCTCCCGAAGTGCAGGAGCCTGGGGTCCAGGGCTGGAATCTGACCCATGCAGAGTGTTTACTGATCTAAAGGTGGATAGGTTCAAATGAGCTCATCTTTATCTTGAGAGGAAATTAGGGAGCCCAGACCCAGACAAAGCCACATTTTATTCAATGAAAATTTACCGCCACCAACCCCACCCCCTGCCACCTCCCACTCCACAATACACACTGCATCACATGAAACATCTACCCTAGGAGCTCCACTTCTGAAGTTCAGTTCTGAAAGATCAACGAATGGAGAATTGTGAGCTTATAGAAAACCAAGAAAGTTATTTCAGAATATTTTAGTTTTACCCCTCTTGCTGATCTGTATCCTCTTTTTTTACCCCCCTGCAGTTTGCAAATATTGACTAAGTTCAAGGGCAGCGGTAGAAGGTCTAACTTCAGAGTTAGCATGAGGTGAAATACTTAAGATGGTGCAATCCTGTCCTCATGAAGAGCATATCAGATCCCAAGGTTGGTTATGGGCAGGTCTTGTCCCCTGCCCCAGTTGATATTTGTTTTATCAAGTCAGGGACTATTTTTGTCATCATTGTTAATCTCCCTCTTGCCAGATCTGTTTTGGCCGAGGCCATGCACTTGAGGTATGTTAGAAGAATGGAGTGCAGTATTATGGGAAAGAATTATCACTAATTCTGTCTGCCTACAGCTTCCTCAGCCCTGTTCATCTGAGCTGAACTCACTAAGCAAACTTGTAGATGGAAAGTCCTACGAGTCCACAACCTGGTTCCAAGGAGTAGATTTTGAAGCTGAAAGAGCAAGAGAGCAGCATTCCCATGATACCTTTAGGTCTTCATTCTGTTGGAAAATGTCTGACTTGCCCCTCAGGGGAGAGTTCAATAGAATATTTTGCCAATAAAGAAACACCCTGCTAAATGGAGAGCACCAGCTCATTTAGACTCATCTTTGGCTTCAATATTACACAAATCTTAAGGATTCCTGAAGACCTGGCCTAAGTCTAACAGTTCTAACTGGAACTGAGAATGAACTGGTACTTCTGACCCACGGATTTTGGAGTTAAATAGACCCTGGCTCAAAGCTTAATTTGTCTGGGCCTCAGTTTCTTCCTATGTGAAAATAATCATAACAATGCTCTCCTTGCAAGACAGCCATGAGGATTAAGTGTGGTATTGTATCTGAAAGCATTTAACACAGTGCCTGTTGCTTAAAATGGGATTAATACATTTTAGTCTCCTTCCTTCCGCTCGGCACCTCCAGCTGCTGGTGTATCCCCTTTCTCTGCTGCATACATTTGACATAATGGAATCAAGCCAATGACACTTGAGGGGATACCATCCTCGTCAGAATGAATAGAGAGAAGAAAATGTTAAACAGTGTTCACAACAGCGATATTCACTTCTAAATGATCTGAGTAAAAACTGAGTGAGCTCCACTGACATTGGAAAGAATGCAAGTGTATAAGTAAATCTGCAGTTGTGTGACTGCTTTCTAAACCTGGACACTGCCAACAAAGAATTTCCATGTGGAGACCTTTGTTTGGGGAGATTTTTAACCTACACAACATAGAGGCCATTGTATTCTTCCGTTGATATTAATGATGTAACTTGGTTACCCAGTAAACTAACTGATAAATCTCCTGGTTAGTTTGTTCCAAGGAGGGGTGATATTCTTTCAGACTCATATAGCCTCAGCTGCTGTGTTCTACCTAGAGTTCCAACACTATCTCTTGTTTGAAAATATCGCATCTAAAAATTGTAGTAGATTATGTAACTTTTAGCCACTTCCTCTATTAGCATTCTGGGAATGGCTGGAATCCAACAAACTATATCGCTCTGCTGGGCATCCTGAGTTCCCCCAGGTGTCTCAGAATAAACTTGCTTCCTAACCTTTAGATAAATTGCTATATGCAGAATAGATGGTCAAATGTGTATTTTGTAGAAGCCAGTCTTCACAGGTTCTGACAGCAATAATGACTTCCGTATGCAATACAGTCAATTTTCCAGTGTACATGATCTGGGCAGAGGGAAGATTGATATGAACAACTGAGCATTGAAAGCATAATTATGTTTGATTTGGGAATGATAACCCATCAGCTTTGAGAGGAAGTCACACAGTAACCCCTGAATCTGACCTCTGTTTCTCCACTCTTGGTAATTCCCAATATCACCAGAGCTGGATTTGAGAAAGGAATGGGAAGTAACTACAGAGGACACTCAATAAATATGTGGCCAATTAATACATATTTCAATTTATTTTTCTATTTGTAAACAATAAACAACTACAACAAAAATTGGAAACAAAGTAATACTAAACCTATAAAATATTAGGGATAAGGTTAAAAATGGTACTGTAAAGACATAATAAAGAAAGTTAGTCGCAGAGTCATGTCTGACTCTTTGCGATCCCATAGACTGTAGCCCGCCAGGCTCCTCTGTCCATGGAATTCTCCAGGCAAAGTACTGGAGTGGGTTGCCATTTCCTTCTCCAGGGGATCTTCCTGACCCAGGGATCAAACCCAGGTCTCCTGCATTGCAGGCAGATTCTTTAACAACTGAGCTACTAGAGAAGTCATCATAAAGGCTTAAAGAAGACATAAAGAGGACTTTAAAAAGTTGAGTCAGGCAATAATGATAAAAATAATAATGATAATAATGTAACTAACATTTATTAAGTTCTTATAATGTGAGATGAATTATCTAAATGATTTCTTTAATCTCAGAAATTTTAAGAGGTGTTTGTACTATTATCCTCATTTATAAACAAAGGAAACTGGGGAACATAAGATAAGATAACATTTTGAACAGAAAGATACAAATTCTTATTTTTTATTTTTTCTAATTTGCTCAATAACTGTATAAATTAATGCAGTCTATTTACTCTATAAACTAATGCAGTCCCAATCAAATTTAGATGACTGTTAATGGAACTTAAACAATTTTAAAGTTCACCTGAAAAAGGAAATGCTAGTAAAAAAGAAAGCTGAGAAAGTATTCAAAAACAAAAAAATATCAATTTAAAAAACTATTATATTAAGGTGTAGTACAGTTGTTAGATGCACTCAAGAACTTACCACAGAGCCAAGGACATAGAGGACACTCAGTAAATATTTTGTAAATTAAAGTATATTTCTATCTATTTTTTCTATGGCTTGCACCAATAGACACAGAAACAAAATTTATAGTTTACAGTAATTAAATACTATGCTATTAACACAAGGATTGAAAAAAAATAGTTCAAGAAAGCAAATTAGAAAATCTAGGAACAGACATATAGGAGCATAGGAATTTGGTCTATAATAAAGATCAATTCCAAATCAAAAGGAAAAGATAAATGATTCAACAAATAGCATTGGGAAAATTTGCTAATGACACGGAAAAAACAAAGTTAGAGTCCCATCTTATAACACATGCAAAAATAAAATACTGATAGATAAAAGTTTGAAAACATATTCACCCACATACAGTGTGCACAAATCTATGTGTACACACACATACATGAATATTCTGGGAAAATAATTTTACCATCTTACTGTTTGGAAGATATTTTAAGCAACACAAAAGCCAGAAGCCATAAAGAAGTAAAATAAAAGATATGGCTCAATAAAAAGATACATCTCAGAAATGGATAGAGAATAGATAAAGAAGATGATGTGTGTGTGTGTGTCTGTATTACTCAGCCATAAAAAAAGAATGGAATTTTGCCATTTGTAGTAACTTGGAAGGATTTGGAAGGCATTGTGCTAAATAAAATAAGTCAGACAGAGAAAGACAAATATTGTATGCAGAATCTAAAAAACACAACAAACTAGTAAATATAACAAAAAAGAAGCTAACTCACAGATACAGAGAACTAGTGATTACCAGAGGTGAGAGGAAGGGGAACGGACAGTAAAGGGGTAGGGGATTTAAAGAGGAGTTATTACGGGATTATACGGAATCATGTGTGCAAAACTTTTGAAGCTGTAAGGCATTGTACCACTTAAAGGCGCTTTCATTAAATAAAAAGTTTAAAAATTATGTCTCAGAAATAATAACCAAAAAAGCATGGGCAAAGAGAAAATACATACTTATAGATGCATATAGACTATTAGCCTTACTATAAAAAGCATCTATAAATGAATTAATAAATTGTACCACTCATTGGTAAAATGATCAAAGATCATGAATTGTCAAAATACCAGAGAAGAAATAAAAGTGGCTAATGAGTATCTGAAAATATGCTTATCGGTATCAGTTCAGTCGCTCAGTCGTGTCCAACTCTTTGCGACCCCATAGACTGCAGCATGCCAGGCTTCCCTGTCCATCACCAACTCCTGGAGCTTGCTCAAACTCATGTCCATTGAGTTGGTGATGCCATCCAACCATCTCATCCTCTGTTGTCCCCTTCTCCTCCAGCCTTCAATCTTTCCCAGCATCAGGGTCTTTTCCAAGGAGTCAGTTCTTCACATCAGGTGGTCAAAGTATTGGAGTTTTAGCTTTGATACCAGTCCTTCCAGTGAATATTCCTTTAGGACTGATCTCCTTTATGACTGACTGGTTGGGTCTCCTTGTAGTCCAAGGGACTCTCAAGAGTCTTCTCCAATGCCACAGTTCAAAAGCATCAATTCTTTGGCTCTCAGCTTTCTTTATGGTCCAACTCTCTCATCCATACATGACTACTGGAAAAACCATAGCTTTGACCAGACAGATCTTTGTTGGCAAAATAATGTCTCTGCTTTTCAACATGCTGTCTAGATTGGTCATATCTTTTCTTTCAAGGAGCAAGTGTCTTTTAATTTCATGGCTGCAATCACCATCTGCAGTGATTTTGGAGCCCAAGAAAATAAAGTCTGTCACTGTTTCCATTGTTTCTCCATCTATTTGCCATGAAGAGATGGGACTGGATGCCATGATCTTAGTTTTTTGAATGTTGAGTTTTAAGCCAGCTTTTTCACTGTCCTCTTTCACTTTCATCAAGAGGTTCTTTAGTTCCTCTTTGCTTTCTACCATAAGGATGGTGTCATCTGCATATCTGAGGTTATTGATATTTCTCCCGGCAATCTTGATTCCATCTTGTGCTTTATCCAGTCCAGCATTTTGCATGACGTACTCTGCATAGAAGTTAAATAGGAAAGGTGACAATATACAGCCTTGACCTACTCTTTTCCTGTTTTGGAACCAGTCTGTTGTTCCATGTCCGGTTCTGACTGTTGCTTCTTGACCAGCATACAGACTTCTCAGGAGGCAGGTGAGGTGGTCTCATACTCCCATCTCTTTCAGAATTTTCCACAGTTTGTTTTGATCCACACAGTCAAAGGCTTTATTGTAGTCAAAATATGCTTAACTTCACTGGAAATCAGAGAAACACAAATGCAAAAATAATGCCATTTTTGTCAATTAGGTTAGAAAAGCAATATTAATATCAACCAGTTTTGACAAGTACATGGGGAAATGGATACTCTCAAACATTATTGCAGGACTAAAAACAGTTCTTTTTAAGAGGACAAATTGACAGTAATTGTCAAAATTTAATATAATATAATATTTTACATCTAATAACCAGAAATATTCACAAAATATATTAAAAGTATAAGAATCTTCATTAAAGTATTGTTTTCAAAAGCACAAAATAAAACCTCTTAGTATATGAATGATCAAACAAATTGTTTTATGTTTTTAAAAAGTAAATTACTTTATATCCTTATATGGGATACTATAAAGTGCTTTTTTAAATGCAATAAATCTTTATATATCAACACTGAAAAATCTCCAAGGCAAATTACTAACTAAAAAGTGGAGGAGCAGAGTAATGCAGTACTATATTTTCTTGATTCTAAAATCATTTTAGTCACATTTCAACACTTCTGACATTGTGAGTCATCATACAACCATGTGTCTAATAATTATAATAGGTAGCATTTTTTCCTTCTCAGTAAAACATAAAATGATGCCATGTCTTACAATTGATGCCTCTTATACTTGATGAAATACAGTAAATCATACAGTCCCACTTGTATTTAAAATTATATTTATCTATGTATCTAATCAGTTCAGTTCAGTTGCTCAGTCGTGTCTGACTCTTTGCGACCCCAAGAATCGCAGCACGCCAGGCCTCCCTGTCCATCACCAACTCCCGGAGTTTACCCAGAGCCATGTTCATCGAGTCAGTGATGCCATCCAACCATCTCATCCTCTGTCGTCCCCCTCTCTCCTGCCCCCAATCCTTCCCAGCATTAGGGTCTTTTCCAATGAACACCCAGGACTCATCTTCTTTAGGATGGACTGGTTGGATCTTCTTGCAGTCCAAGGGACTCTCAAGAGTCTTCTCCAACACCACAGTTCAAAAGCATCAATTCTTTGGCGCTCAGCTTTCTTCACCATCCAACTCTCACAACCATACATGATCACTGGAAAAACCATAGCCTTGACTAGACGGACCTTTGTTGGCAAAGTAATGACTCTGCTGTTAAATATGCTGTCTAGGTTGGTCATAACCTTAGAATGAGTGATTGAAACTTCACTGATGCCTTTCTGGTGTACTGATCCTAAAGGGAAATGAAGAGGGAAGAGGAGACGAAGGAAGAGTCGAATTTTCTTCCTTTCTCTTTAAGGGTAATCTGGTCTTTATAGTCTTGACCTTGGTTCAGTTATCCCAGGGGATTTTACATGCCTTTAACCATCAAATCTATGGGTTGATAGCACTATCCCCAAGAGGAAAAAAGGATGGAGGCTTTTCTGTCTTCAGGGGAAACAAGGGATGTAGACCAACTCCATGCCCTGATGACTCAGACGAGATGTGAACTTCGGGTTTGCGTGAGGAGATAAGAAAGTCGGTTCCCTGAAGCAAATGGATGGATGGAATTGTTACATGGCTGCCTATGGAGGACGGAGTGCTAAGCATACAGTGCTGAAGACAGAAGCAAACATGTCTGTAGCCATGCTTGTCATAGCAGCAGAGATGCCCCAGGAGACCCACCTGCCTTAGGAGCCATTAGTGTTATAATCAAGAAGCACTGGGTACAGAAGCAGAAGCGACTGAAGACCTAAGGTCTATCCTCAATCTTACTTGATAAGCCCTTGATCGACCTCAAGGGAGAGAGAGAGTCCCCTCAGGTAATCAAGTTTAAATGTCCAACCAGCTCTGCTGAATGGGCGCTGGGGCATGTTATAAAAGAAAATGTCTTACTACTGCTAGATTCTGAATGTTCTGGACCAATCTGTCAGAGGGAGACAGATTAGATAGAAAATAGGTAGATAGATGATAGACTTTGTTGCTGTTCAGTAACTCAGTCCGACTCTCAGCAACCCCAAGCATTGCAGCACGCCAGGCCTCCCTGTCTGTCACCAACTCCCAGAGTTTACTCAAACTCATGTCCATCGAGTCGGTGATGCCATCCAACCATCTCGTCCTCTATCTTCCCCTTCTCCTCCTGCCTTCAATCTTTCCCACCATCAGGGGCTTTTCCAATGCTTTTCCAATGGCTCTTCACATCAGGTGGCCAAAGTATAAAACATGATCCACTGGTGAAGGGAATGGCAAACCACTTCAGCATTCTTGCCTTCAGAACCCCATGAACAGTATGAAAAGATGATAGCTAGATAGAGAGATAGATAGATGATTGATAGATAGAAGATGATAGATATGATAGATAACTGATTGATAGAAAATAGATATAATAGATACAGATAAATGATAGATAAGAGATACTTGGAATTCAAGAGAAAAATGCAGGATATCTTTCATTTTTATTGCACATTCTTTTTATTATTTGAAATTTTTACAGCTTTATTGCCTTCAAAATTTTAAAAGATTTCAAAAGAAATTTTTCTTAAAAAACATGATAAGGTGCAAATCAGTATCTCTGTCTTAATGTATACATTTGCTTATTATATGTATTGAGCACACCTTATATGCCCAACGAACTTCCCTGGTGGCTCAGACTGTAGAGTGTCTGCCTGCAAGGCAGGAGACCCAGGTTCAATCCCTGGGTTGGGAAGATCCTATGGAGAAGGAAATGGCAGCCTACTCCAGTATTCTTGCTTGGAAAATCCCATGGACGGAGGAGCCGGGTAAGCTACAGTCCATGGGGTCACAAAGAGTCGGACATGACTGAGCAACTTCATTTTCACTTTCTATATTCCCAACACTCAACTTGGTCCAGGGAAGGTGTGGATGAGACCAGGAGCTCATGGTCTACAAAATGCAAACATGCCTGAAGAAAGCTCTTCAGCTGGGTGTGCCCCTTCATCTCTAGGCAAAATTGCAAGCCTCTTGCTGGTTGCTACCCAGAGTGAGCCAGCAGCGACTGTGGCTTCCCCAACTCAGAACTTGAATTGGTGCATCCCAGAGGGCTTGAGGCTTTAGTTTTGCCTGAACTATGTGCCATGGCCCCCACATGGCCTGTGGTAAGCTGCTGTCTGGAAATTAGCCCCACAACTTCTCAAACAGCTGCTGAGAGTTGTTGGGGGCAGAGCATCTCTGAGGTCACGGCCAACTGATCTTCAGGCATTCTTCTCTTTCATTTCTTCAACAAACCATTGTTCTGGGTTTTGTGGAAACAGTGATGAGTAAAGTAGACATGGTTCTTATCCCAGAGGAGGCTGTATTCTAGGGCGAAGACAGGCAGGCCCTGAGTTTGGAGGAACCAGGTAGCATTTGATAGCAGAGAAGACTGTGGCCCTGGAGTCAGGGAGCCAGGGAGAGGAAATTTCCAGAAGAGGAGGTTGTGATGGTGAGGATAATCTATTACACTGGGGGATGAAAAACATGCAGCTGTTATTATTATTTTCTTCACCTGACAGCTTCCCAGGTGGTGCTAGCGGTGAAGAACCTACATGCCAATGCAGGAGAGATGTAAGAGACAAAGGTTGGGAAGATGCCCTGGAAGAGGGCATGGCAATCCACTCCAGTATTCTTGCCTGGAGAATCCCATGGACAGAGGAGTCTGGTGGGCTATAATCTATAGGATTGCACAGAGTCGGACACAACTGAAGCAATTTAGCACGCACACACGACAGATAAAATCACATTATATTTAAGGAGAGAAGAGAAGTGTCACTCTTGACTGATCTGCTCTATCCCTGATTATAACATCCTTCCCCAAAAATGTCTTTTCTTCAGTAAATGGTATCATCATCCACTCATCTACTGGTCCAAGCCAAGAACTGAGAAGTCTTCTGTCTTTCTTCTCTCAAGTCCCACATCTCATCAACCATAATATGGAGGTCCATTCATATTCTTCATACCACTCAAATCCATTCACTTCTCCCCAGGTGCAGTTCTTTTTTTTAATACTTTATTTTTTGACTGCATTGAGTCTTAGTTGCAGCACATGGACTTCTTTCTAGTTGTGGCATGTGGACTCCAGAGCATGCAAGCTCAGTGCTTGCGGCACATGGGATCAGTTGCCCTGAGGCATGTGGAATGACCAGGGATTGAACCCACATCCCCTGCATTGGAAGGTGGATTCTTAACCACTGGATCACCAGGGAAGTCCCTCTAGACACAATTCTTAACTCAGGTCCCCATCAACTCTGATCTCTGGTTCTACAATGGCAAGAAGTAAACAATATCAGGAGTGACATTTTTAAGCTGGATATTTCCACCCCAACATGAATTCATTCTCCTATACTGTATGCAGAGTGGTTTTTCGAAAGCATTCATCTGTCCCTCTATTCAACATCTAGTTTTACCATTGCTCCAGGATAGAGTTCAATTTTTTTAGTGTGGCTCTTCACACACCTTATGATCTGTCCCTGGTTCCTTCCTGCTATCATGAAAGCTTCTTTTGTGCTGGTCCCCTTTCTTCCAGTCTCATGGCCATCCTCCAAACTACTGTTATAAGCAATCAATCTTTCTATATCACATCACTGGTATTCCCCAGATTATCACTAATCTGGGGCTCCCTTTCACTTCAGGATTATAGCCAATCCTCTTAGCTTGGCAGATAAGACCCCTTAGGATATTACCCCTACTTTTTCCTTCTGCTGTATTTCCCACTGCTTCCTCCCTTCTCTCTAATTCTTCTTTTTTTTTCTTCAATATATATTTATTTTTAGCTGTGTCAGATCTTAGTTACAGCACACCAGCTTAGTTGCTCTGCTGCATGGGGGATCTTAGTTCCCCAAGCAGGGATTGAACCTCCATACCCTGCATTGCAAAGACAATACCAAAGAATGCTCAAACTACCATACAATCGTGCTGATCTCACACAGTAGTAAAGTAATGCTCAAAATTGTCCAAGCCAGGCTTCAACAATACATGAATCGTGAACTTCCAGATGTTTAAGCTGGATTTAGAAAAGGCAGAGGGGCCAGAGATCAAATTGCCAACATTTGTTGGATCATCAAAAAAGCAAGAGAGTTCCAGAAAACATCTATTTCTGCTTTGTTGACTATGCCAAAGCCTTTGACTGTGTGGATCACAATAAACTGTGGAAAATTCTGAAAGCAATGGGAATACCAGACCACCTGACCTGCCTCTTGAGAAACCTGTATGCAGGTCAGGAAGCAAGAATTAGAACTGGACATGGAACAACAGACTGGTTCCAAATAGGAAAAGGAGTACGTCAAGGCTGTATATTGTCACCCTGCTTATTTAACTTATATGCAGAGTACATCATGAGAAATGCTGGGCTGGAAGAAACACAAGCTGGAATCAAGATTGCCAAGAGAAATATCAATAACCTCAGATACGCAGATGACACCACCCTTATGGCAGAAAGTGAAGAGGAACTAAAAAGTCTCTTAATGAAAGTGAAAGAGGAGAGTGAAAAAGTTGGCTTAAAGCTCAACATTCAGAAAACTAAGATAATGGCATCTGGTCCCATCACTTCATGGGAAATAGATGGGGAAACAGTGGAAACAGTGGCTGACTTTATTTTTTGGGGCTCCAAAATCACTGCAGATGGTGATTGTAGCCATGAAATTAAAAGACGCTTACTCCTTGGAAGTTATGACCAACCTAGACAGCATATTAAGAAGCAGAGACATTACTTTGCCAACAAAGGTCCGTCTAGTCAAGGCTATGGTTTTTCCAGTAGTTATGTATGGATGTGAAAGTTGGATGGTGAAGAAAGCTGAGCACTGAAGAATTGATGCTTTTGAACTGTGGTACTGGGACTCTTGAGAGTCCCTTGGACTGCAAGGAGATCCAACCAGTCCATCCTAAAGGAGATCAGTCCTGGGTGTTCTTTGGAAGGACTGATATTGAAGCTGAAACTCCAATACTTTGGCCACCTCATGCGAAAAGTTAACTCATTGGAAAAGACCCTGACGCTGGGAAGGAATGGGGGCAGGAGGAGAAGGGGACGACAGAGGATGAGATGGCTAGATGGCATCACTGACTCAACGGACATGAGTTTGGGTAAACTCTGGGAGTTGGTGATGGACAGGGAGGCCTGGTGTGCTGCGATTCATGGGGTCTAAAAGAGTCGGACACGACTGAACGACTGAACTGAACTGACGTATTTTTAAAATATATATATCATGCCAACAATAACTAAAATATCTGACATAGTGATAATGAAATCAGACCAAAAAGCTGATGAAGTAAATAAAAGGGGATTAAAAAAAAAGAACACTTTTGAATGAACTCTAGAAACGTTCTCCCGAAAGTGATATGGAATCCATGCCAGAAGATAAGTTTAATGAGGGCAGGCAGCTTGTTTTGCATAATGCAGACAACTAAAACTGCCTGTTATGAGGCAGGGAGTCAATGACTATTTAGTTAATGAGTAATTTGAACCAGTCAAGATGAAAATGTATTCTTGACACTCAGCCTGGCTTAACAATGTCCAACACTTACACACTTTAATAATATAAGTGCTGTTTACTGTTTGTTACCACTGAGGATCAGCATATAGACCTAAGAGAGTGAACTATAAGGTGGTTACAGAGGAGAATGTAAAGGTTATCAACGTTGGCAAAGTAAAAACCAAGGCATGACTGGCCAAAGTTGGGAGATGGTGGAAGGGAAGAAGTAGGAATATTAATGCCCTCAACTGGGGAGTGAAAAAACACAGTCTAAAGATGGCAGAAGTAGAATTAGAGGTTTAAAGATGATATTTAAGGCTGTAAAGGTAACCAATAGTAGGACTAGGGTCATCCAAGAGCTATTATCAGACTTCTCCCCAGTATGTACAGTAGCTAAATGAAAATAGCTGAATGGTCTTACCCAGCCTCGTGGCCTGGAAGACCATCTATATACAGGCAACTCTCAATGTGTGGCTCAAGCTGGATAATCTCTCAGGCTCTTACATCCAGCTGTCTATTTAATATTTTGTCTCAGATGTCCACTAAAAATTTCAAGTTTAACGTGCCCAGTCTAAGCCCAGCAGTGCCTTTAAAGAAATTCTCTCTTGACACAATAAAGTAATTAAAAGCACTTCAAATCTTTACACAATTTCTAAGTGATATCCTATAAGACAAAGTGTAACATAAAAGCACAACAAACATGTGAAAATTTCTTTTTCTCCATCTCTGCCCCCTCTAAAATCTCCCACGTGTCAGCATCAGCTCCCTGAAACCCATCTACTCTCAACTCCTACCTTTTACTTCCAACTTCCTCAAATCCTTGTGTAAACATTTTTCCACCCTCCCCAGTCTCTTAAAGTGCTTTCCTCTGTGAATGGTGAGGAAAAATAAATGCATACACAGAATTACAGCATCCCAGGAATGGATCCTGCTACTTTACATATATCGACCCATTTAATCTTCACGATCACCAAAGAAAGATAGTATTATTATATCCCATACATAAAGACATAGATGTAGAAGGAAATGATTTGCCCAATGTCACCCAGCTAGTAAGTGGAAAAATTGAGATTTAAACCTTGTCTGTCTGGCTCCAGAGCTGCTACATTATCTAGTTTATGAAACTCTCAGGTTTCTTTCATACTCCCTATCATAGGCTCATCACCTAGATTTTCCACAACAAAGGAGATCCTGAGAGTTGCCTCCACAAGCAATAATTATTCCATGTTAGAAATCAGGGGAAAGAAGGAAAATTGAAAACACTCAAAATAAAAATTCCCCCCACACCACAGATAGTAATAAGGTTTGCCTCAATAGAAATAAGAAGAATAAAATGCATGGAAGAAAATGTTTTACTGAAAACTATGGGAATACGCAAACTGGGAGTCCTAGATTCCTCTGGATTAGAGGACCCCAGGATATGTGGCTTGGAAGACTGCAACATGCAGCTACTATCTCCACTTGCAAGTTCCCTCAAGCACCATTAAAACTGCACCTGCTGGGCATGTAAACTGGTACAGCCACTATGGAAAACAGCATAGAAGTTCCTCAAAAAACTAAAACTGGAACTACCATATGATTCAACAACCCCACTCCTGGGCATGTATCTTCAAAAAGATACATGCACAACTATGTCCATAACAGCACTATTTACAATAACCAAGACACGGGAACAACCTAAATGTCCATCAACAGATGAATGGATGAAGAGGATGTGCCATATATATGCAATGGAGTATTGCTCAGCTGTAAAGAAAAATTAAGAAATAATGCCTTTTGCAGCAACATAGATGGACCTAGAGATTATCATACTAAATGAAGTCAGACACATGAAGACAAATACCATATAATATCACTTATATGTGCAATATAAAATTTGACACAAATGGACATATGGGTGAAACAGAAACAGACTCACAAACAAGGAGAATAGACTTGTGGTTTCCAGAGGGGAGGAGAGGCAGGGGATGGAAGGAATGGGAATTTGGGATTAGCAGATGAAAACTATTATATATAGAATGGATAAACAACAAGGTCCTAGTATATAACACAGAGAACTATAGTCAATATCCTGTAATAAACTACAGTGGAAGAGAATATATATACATTTATATATGTATATATATAGCTGAATCACTTTTCTGTATAGTAAAAATTAATACAATATTGTAAATCTACTAAACCTCAATAAAATAAATCAAAAAGAATTATACCTTCTGCTATGAGTCCTTTAGTCTTTAGAGATGGCTGCATTCTCTTTATATTCCATGTGGTTGTCAATATTTGGGCAATCCTTAAGATTCTTGTCCCTTGTGTACATGTCTTATATAGTTTCCTTACTTTGTGTGTGGGCAGAACCTATGAATATGATGAGTTATCACTCTTATTGTAAGGCTCCATTATATGGGAAAGATGATAGTACTTTGCAGATGTAGTTATGGTCCCTAAACAGTTGACAAATAAAAAAGAGTTATCCTGAATGTGCTTGAACTAATTAGGTGAGTTCTTAAAAGAGATTTTTCTGCTGGCCTTGTAAAAGTAAATGCCATGTTATGAACTGTCTCTTATAGGGGGCCACATGGCAGGGACCTGATGGCAGCCTCTAGTAGTTGAAAATGGTCCCTAGTCAACGGCCAGCAAGAGAATAATGCCATAAGTACTGTGATCACAGGGAACAGAATTCTGCCAACAACTGTAGCACTTGGATGAGACTCTCAAGCCTTGCATGAGATCATAGTCCTAATCACACTTTGATCTCAGCCTGGTAAGACTCTGAGCAGAGCACCCAGCTAACCCATACCAAGACTCCTACCACATGAAAACTCTGAGATGATACATTTTTCTCAAATTTTTTCTATGAAAATGACTTTTTTGGTGTGTAACTAAATGTGATTTATTATCTATAACTTTACAGGGCTTTATAAATAAATCAGTTCCCAAATCATAAAACAATTTCAATCTTAAAATACACATATCGGTAGACATGCATTTCACTAAGGCTGCCAAATGCACTTGACTTTTCTTGATTCTCAAATGATGAGACATCCAGAAGCTCTGACAATGATTCTTTGAGGCTCTCTTTCTTCACTATGGGACTTTTCTGATAGCTCAGTTGGTAAAGAATCCACCTGTAGTTCAGGAGATTCTTGGGTAGGGAAGATCCCCTGGAGAAGGGATAGGCTATCCACTCCAGTATTCTTGGGCTTCCCTTGTGGCTCAGCTGGTAAAGAATCTGCCTGCAATGAGGGAGACCTGGGTTCAATTCCTGGGTTTGGGAAGATCCCCTGGAGAAAGGAAATGCTACCCACTCCAATATTCTGGCCTGGAGAATTCAATGGACTGCATAGTCCATGGGGTCACAAAGAGTCGGACACAACTGAATGACTTTCACTTTCATTTTCTCCACTGTGGCAAGTCGTGGTGGTTTTCTCTGGGCAGTTGAATTTGTAGATTGTCTTCTAAAGACCACAAATCAATGGAGAGGATCATTCTGCTGCCTATCTCTCCTATAGAGTTTCCAAGTCTTTAACGTTTTTGATTTCCAGGAGATGAAGCTGTTACAATGCACTATTCTTGGCCATCAGTTTGCCAGGGGTACTATAACTTTTTTTTTAAAGTGTAAAGCCTTCATAATATTCAGTTATATTAGTGTTGCTAATTACTTCAATTTTTTCTGAGTTCTAGAAGCATTTCAGACTGTTTCATCTTCCCTAAAAAATATATATGAAGGGCTGGAATGGGGGATGGAGGGTGTTTCAAGAGCGAGAGGATATATGTATACATGTAGCTGATTCATATTGCTGTACAGCAGAAACTAAAGCAACATTGTAAAGGCATTATCCTCCAATTAAAAAAAAGAAAAATATATGTTTGAAGATTGATTTTTAGTGATTGGAGTGAAATGAGCAATGAAAGAATCAATGAGCCAATTTTTGTAACAAATATATATCTCTCATCTTTCTGAGTTTTTGAAATGCTTTGCAGCTTTAGTGGACAGTTATTATCTACGATACACAAGGCTCTTCTCTTAGAAGTTTTGTTTGATCTCTACTAAGCCTAAACAGTCTTTGGTTAATGTTCATTATATTTGGGAGCTCAACAATTTCAGTCTATAACCACATACTTTTTTTTTTTTTTTTGGTAACTTTAAACTTTTTATTTTGTATTGGGGTATAGCCGATTAACAATGTTGTGATAGTTTCAGGTGAACAGATGGATGCATGTATAACTATGACTTCTTGAGTGGTTTCTGGAGTTTTCTGCAAGGCTTTTGGACCATGTAATGCTAAGTTGGTGTTTCTGTGGAAGAACAAAGCCTGCGGCTTCCACCATCTTGATGACATTGTCATCATGAGTATTTTTTAGCTTCATTTGTTCCACGAACTTTAATTAGTGTCTTCTATATGTTGATTTTAGGGTAAGTGCTGGTAAGCAGGAGGCTCAAGAAATCCAAAACTTAAATTCAAATATATCTAATTGGAAAGCCCTCCTGGTGTCTGCACTAAGCTTTGTTGTTGCTCATTGTACTACTAAGCACGTGAAAGTTTGTTACCCAGTCACAGAAAAAAATTCACTCTGCCAATGGTGGTGTTGATGCTGGTGTCCAGTAGGTGGTGTGGGCACCAGATCACTTGCTCTTGTGAAAAACTGCTGGAGCCTAAGGTATTATAGCTCCAGGGACATTGGCCCAGGAGGCAGCAAAGGTTACTGTTATGAGAGTCCTGTGTAGACATGCTCAGGGTGCTGTTTCTCTGAAGGAGGGCTTGGCCACCAGGAACAGGGGCAGGGAATGGGCTCGGTTTCTTAAGTACTTTGCAGGAATGACAGTGAAGAAGGAGAAATTCAAGCATATAGCAAGATCTTGATCTGTTCATTTCAGTTCAGTCGCAGTTCAGTCACTCAGTCGTGTCCAACTCTTTGCGACCCCATGGACTGCAGCACTCCAGGCTTCCCTGTCCATCACCAACTCCCGGAGCTTGCTCAAACTCATGTCCATCGAGTCGGTGATGCCATCCAACCATCTCATCCTCTGTCACCCCCTTCTCCTCTTGCCTTCAATCTTTCCCAGCATCAGGGTCTTTTCCAATGAGTCAGTTCTTTGCATCAGGTGGCCAAAGTGTTGGAGCTTCAGCTTCAGCATCAGTCCTTCCAATGATTCCTTCCAATGAGGGCCTTTTCTAATGAGTCAGTTCTGTGGTTCCTCTTACATACTATAATAAAATATTGCAATATACTGGCTTTCCATGGCTGTGGAACAAATTACCACACATCCTGTGGCCTAAAACAAGACAGATTCAACATCTCATAGTTTCTATGGGCAGAAATTTGGGCAAGGACTAGCTGGGTGCTGTCACCTTAATGGAGTCAGTTTTCCCCAAGAGCCCACCTGGAAAAATTATTTGCATCTCCTTTCCTCAGAGATAGTCCCAGCCAAGGTGATAGAAATATTTTCCTTGGAGATTCTAACCAGCAATGTAGAGTGATGGTGATTTTTGGGGAAAGGGGTAGAGGTGAAGACCTGATTGCATGCATGCTCAGTAATGTCTGACTCTTTGCAACCCCATAGATTATAGTCCGCCAGGCTCCTTTGTCCGTGGAATTTACCAGGCAAGAATACTGGAGTGGGTTGCCATTTCCTACTTCAGGGGATCTTCCTGACCCAGGGATCAAACCCATGTCTCTTGTGTCTCCTGCGTTGGCAGGATTCTTTACCACTGAGCTATCTGGGAAGCCCACAGACTTGCATAGCTTTACTTAAAGCTTCTTCTTACAGGGCCTGGAGAATGGGTAATATTTATTGGAATATTCAGAGGATCCACCAGCCTGGCTTGAAGCACCAATGCGCCCCCCATTATGACTGCGTTATCTATGGAAGCCCCAACAACGATGCCACACCAATCCTGACCGGCTGACTAGTCAATCACCTCCCCCTCTCTACCCCACAGTGCACATGGCCTGAACCGAGAACATCAAATTGCCAGCCACTGTACTTTACATTCTGACATTCACATTGTCATCCTGGGAGCTCACAACCTTGAGAGACTCCTGGAGCAGGAAGGCCTGGTTATTCCTTTCTCATGGGTAAGTTCATAAATCTGATTAATGATAGGATTTCAGAGCAAACCCAGGTGTTCTCAGCGCTTGCCAAGGCTGCAGTCTGTGGCCACTGCTTTCCATTTTCCTCCATATTCTGGGTAATCTGTTAGTGTCTTGGGGTTCAATAAATTGATACCCAAACCACAGAAATCTCCCAGGCACTGCAGAGTTTCCAAATGCAGGTGATCAGAGAAGGTTTCCTCTCCATCTTTCCTCTGCAGTTAGGGCCAACTTTGCAAACATGAAAGCTGCCTAGTCACTCAGGGTCCCACACTTAGGAGAGTACCATGTCTGCTTTACTGCTCATCTGGTACTCTCCTGATGTTCTTAATCATTTTTAAACAAAGGGCCACACATTTGCCTTATGGTCAGAGCCCTGCAAATTATATCACCAGTCCCGTCTGCAGTCAAGATGCAGAGGGCTTTCACATACATTTGCAACTTGGAGAGATAATATAATCCCTTTTTTAACAGGCTAATTATTATAATTCAATGTCTTATCAGTTTTTTTTTAAATTATTTTATAATGGAGCATAGTTGGTTAACAATGCTGATTTAGTTTCAGGTGTATAGCAAAGTGATTCAGTTATACATATACATGGTCAGCTTTACCTTCACTAAAACCATGTCTGTTTCTTTAACCAGCTAACCAATAAAGCTAACCAAAAGGAAGAGGTTTTTTGCAGGTGTCATATGTAAAATATCATAGCATCCTATGATATCCTATTATGTGCTATCCTATCATAGCACCCTTCACCCCAGGAGGATATCTGACAACTCCTCTCTGTGCCCTCTTCCACCTTCATCCCATCCAAAGTGGCTCTCTACCCACTCCACCACACTGCCGTCCCTCAAAATCTCCTCCAACTCATTTTGGCATGCTGGTTCTTTCCCGCATCTCCCATGGCTCATCTGTGTTTATTAAATATTATTTGGCACATAGTAAGCTCTTCAAAACAAGAGGTTTGGGTTGCAAGGGATGGGCGGTGGGCTTGCAAGCCTGCAGGAACGAGGCTGCACTGCCCTTACCTCCTTGTCTCTCCCCAACCACACCGACACTGTAACACAGACCCGGGCATCACCGTGTTGAGAAAAGAAAGCAATAGACTCAGGAAAAGCTTTGGAAACTGGGCCTGGTAACTTACTTAGCCTTAAAAGCTTGGATTCTAAAGGAGTCTGGAATGGAGGATGTTGAATCCACGTTCTTCTTTTCCAAGCTTGCCTGTTCCCTGGCCCTACACTCAGGACCTCCGCCGAGTAAGTTCTCTCATGGACCAGGATCTGATGGCACCCCAAGCTCGACGTTACTGGTCCTCCAAAGTCCCTAGTTTAAGAAAGTGAAATAACCGTTTGGAGGGCACACCTCTCCAGCTGGGGCTTCTGCTGGCCTCACATCATTTAATAAGCCCAACTTTGGACAGGGTAGCATTTTTCTAGGACCTACATGGAAGGAGAGTGGATTTCTGATTGAGAATCCCCAAGGTACAGGGTGATTTCTCCTTCCAACCTCAGATGCCATACTGTCCCATTCTCAGGCTTTGACAATGATAGTCACATGCCTGTCAACAGTGCTTTCTAGTTTCCAAGACAATTTTCCAATCCAGCATCCTCTATGACCTCCTCGGCTTCTCCAAGAGATCAGAGAGACGAATGTTATCCCCATTATACAGAAGAGACAGCTGAGTCTCAAGCTGAGCTATCAGCAACCTCAGCACGTGTGTGGCAGCACGTTAGAAGCTGTAATCTGGCTTCTGTTTAAAGGTTCAAGTTCTCATTGCAAAGCACGAGCGATGAAATCTTTTTCCTTAGATGATGGGAACATTGGCAGCCGCTTCCTAGTTTCCCCTAACTTTGGGCACGAGCCTGCCTTGGATGAAGCCATGCATTCTCTGAACGACACCGAGGTTGTGAAAGGCGTGAAGGCGAGGTGAGACAATTCACCGAAAGGAGAGAGGACTTTTTAAGGCTGGAGTAAAAGAGACTGGAGGGGGAGGCGGGGCCTGGAAGAGCCAAGAGAGGCCCTGATTGAAAAGAAAAGGGGGAAATTATCCCAATTCTAGCACTGCTGGAAAATGGGAAAGTTATTGCTGCACAAAGACCCTCTCGAAGCGCCTGCCTTCCAAAATTTCTACTGCACTCTCTGCAGTTACTTGTGTATGGCAGAAGTAGCATCTTTGTATTATATGAACAGTCTGCTTCATAATCAAATACCATCTGTCGCTACATCTGAACTTGTTTTCAACATCTGTGCGTTCTGGTCTTAACAAAGCTTTAAAAACTAATTCAAAAACTTTCACAGATCACTGACTAAATATGTACATTGACCATCTTTCCACGTTGCTGTGCGGTGCTCCATCCATAGGTGCTTCCCTCTGCCTGGGCAGAGTGACGACCTATACACTTGGAGGCTTTATTAAGCTTATTTCCTAATGGTCTTGGGTAGCCAAGTGCAAGAGGGGGACACTTGCTTCTGCACCAAGAGGACCCATCGTATTCTTTCTTGGTGCCAACATGGTCCCTTTCTGCCAATGAGAAACCTGTAAGTTGATCAGCTACCATACCCCAATTACTCAAAATGACACTACAGATAAAATGGCAACCAAGGGGAGAATCAACTGCATGGCTTCTACGCGGCTAAAGTGTGTTTGAACAAATGGTGAAGTAAAACCATGAGAGCTCTCGGGAGGATAAGGACGCTGTTACTTTGCACATGCTTCAGAAATGTGAAGTACATCTTTACAGAACTTTTGGCCAACCCCCTGGCAGATGTTGACCAGTTTTGCTTATGTATACATCAGTTGCAGAACACTAAAACAGAGATTGGAAATTTTAATTTAGTCAGGGCAGTTGGGCTAAAATGATGGCTTTTGTTGAAGCCATTAAATAGAGCTGCCTAATGAAGTACAGTGCAGGGCTGGCAAACGGAGCCGTGATAGGACGCAATGGCTTTCAAGCAGGAGAGAGGGAAGGCAGCGGCCGATCGGGCCTCAGAGTGCGTGCGGGCCGCAGGGCTTCCTCGGACAGAGGAAGGCGTGGGGAGCCGGGGCAGAGGGGAAGCGGGGCTGGAGCCACGAGCAGGGGGTGTCTGTCCACAACACCGACCCTGGAGGAATCTTATCAGCGCATGCGTGTATCTGCATATGCGTGTGCGTGTGCCTGTGTGTATGTAAGGGGGCAAGTGACAGTTTTCTCTGGGAAACATTCTTTTAAGTTCCAGCTGCCCATTTGCAAGGGGCCAGGAGGGAAGTGTGGTGTAGTGAGCAGGTGCGCAGCCCCTTGAAGGTGGTTTGGGTGAGTCTGAATCGGGGAGATGGAAGGGTGGTGGCAAGTTGGGAGGCTGGGGAGCTCGTGGGAGGGGTGGGAGGCTGCCGGTTAATGAGTCCGGTGATTGATTCTTCTGCTTCAGTACACTTGCCCTTCCCGTGGCTGCCTGACCGCAAGGAGCTGTTAGGTGCGCCCGGGCTGTTCTTCCTTTCCCACTCAGGGTCAGGAGAGGCAGAGCAAAGATGACCTCGGGATTGATAGAAACCCACTTTAGCGCAATGGGGCTGTTGGATCACTGTTTAGAGGATTGGACATTGACTTCTTACACAGTGGTGAATACATTAAAAGCACTGGGCTCTGTTTAGTTGCTCAGGCGTGTCCAACTCTTTGTGACACTGTGGACTGTAGCCCACCAGGCTCCTCTGTCCATGGGGATTCTCCAGGCAAGAATACTGG
Organism: Giraffa tippelskirchi; assembly: GCF_054371585.1. Taxonomy (NCBI): domain Eukaryota; kingdom Metazoa; phylum Chordata; class Mammalia; order Artiodactyla; family Giraffidae; genus Giraffa; species Giraffa tippelskirchi. The sequence goes on from NC_137279.1 coordinate 11,082,804, forward strand.
AGTGGGTTGCCATGCCCTCCTCCAGGGGATCTTCCCAATCCAGGGACCTAACCCAGGTCTCTTGCATTGCAGGTGGATTCTTTACCATTTGGTAGGCTGTGCTTATTTTTCGTGTTCTCATTTTAGTGGGAATTTTTACTATGTAATCACTTAATACTCTAGGAGTCAGGAATATTCTAAAAGAACAAACGATACTATGTTTAAGTGAAGACAACTATTAAGTATAATTATTTTCAGTATATAAATAAGTGAAATTGTCTTCAGTAAACAACTCTTATTGGCCAGGTATTACAAGAAATAGAGGGAGAAACAGTCCTTGTTCTCCTTGTAGGGAAAAGCATAAAACAGAAGTGTATTTTCATCAAACAACTTTTATTTTGAAAACCACCAGAGGAATTATTTGATAATTGTTTCAAATGGTTGTCTGAGATTAAGCAGTGTATTTTTCTTCAAGCTGGCTCAGATATATAGACATGGCCATATATACTCAACCAACCAGCAAACAAAAACACATACACACAGAAACATGTTATTACTGTTTAGAGTTTTGGGTGTGTGTCTGTCCTGCTGCTGGATATTTGTCAGGAAGCGGATCAGACTTCTAATTCTTCAAGTGAAGTTAGCAAAAGCTCAAGATGAAGCCCTGAAAGTTCTGTGTTCCAGAACATCTTCCCATTCTTTCAGGAGTGAGGAACCTGCTCTGACCCGAGCATCCTGTAATGTTAATTCTTTACATGGCTGATGCTTATGGACATGGTGAGCATTCTGACACATACTGTTAGCTCCAATTAATTCTAAATCTTTCATAATTATAGAGATATATTAATCCCACCCACTGAAATATGCAAAAGTCAGTTCTACTGAGTTAAGGAATATTCACGTTCCACTCAGGTAAATATTGAAATCAGTTAGGTTGTTTTTTTTTTTTTAATGTATTTACTGACGGCCTGAGGGAACAACCAAGAGAGTTCTGACTGGGACATGGAAACCAGCATGGAATTCAATATTTCCTAAAATATTTCTATTCCAGCCCGCAAAAGTAGATTCTTCCCTCCCCACCCCACAGGTGATTGCAATTTGTCTGTAATATTATCTCCACTGCTTCAGTTAAATATCCAGATTCATCTCCAAAGGAACAAATTTCCAGGAGGCAGGGAGAAGGGGAAAGAAGGAGAATTCCAATGAGATGCTGCATATATTTTGTATGTGCTAAAGAGAGAACAGCAGATGCAATTTTGAAAGCCAAATTATTTGGAGGGGGGTGAGAAGAAAAATCAGAACCCAGTTGACATTGCTGATCACCCCGATGTACAGTTTCCAGTTCATTTCTTTTTCCTAGGATGTAGTGTCAGTAAATGGCACTGCTCTTAACGGTCTGCCAGTATTACTGTGAGAACTCTCCATCCTTTCTGTTGGGGCTTTGCTCTAACTTGGCAATTTGTTAGCACATTGGGCTGAAGCGTGGCATACACATTGTCAGTCCAGATGCAATTTTCTGTTGCAATTACCAAAAATGAAATCAAAGAAGCTGCTTGGGATTTTAGCTGATGAGGATCTTAGTGGAAAAGGAATATTTGTACTGATGTTTTCTTGCTCCATGTTTTTTAGTCCTTGGTTTTGTTCGGCTTTATTTGGGGCTATCCTCATCTTAGAAAAGCTAAAGTTTAAACACTTCTGTTAAAATCAAGGTAGGTTCCATTACAGAATACATCTTTGTGATGGCACAAATGTGGTTTAAATATGTTTTTTTGCTGCTAGAAATTGAGGGCGGCACGTGTATGCTCTGCCCGGGGCTAAGATCATTAACTTCCTCTCAGCCACTGCAAAGCTCTTTCCATTGCTGTGCTATTTTTCCCCGTTTCATGGGATTCTCTGAGCGCCCTACATTTTAGTCTGTGTTGATTCACCGGGGGACAGGGACCACATCTAAGTAAACCATTGTGTAGAAGGTCTCATTATGTAACCCCTCTGATCACATCGACACGTAACTCTTGAATGAACAGTAACATTTCTTTAACAACTGACTTGGATTTCTCAACCAAACCCTACAATTTCTATGACCTTGTAGATTGGAAGACACACGATTCGTAAAAATTATGTATTGACTGCAGTACGAAAGGAGGGACCACTGGAACCATCAGTAGCTTTGTGAAGACTCACACATTCAGGGAAGGAAAAATGCTCATGACTTCAATGATGTAGACCATGTCATAGAAATGGAGTTGGTCTTCAAAGATAAAACTCTGGCTTTATGGCTATGTCATTTTTCTCAAACTAAGGATGAAAAACTCCAGGAAATGAATAGAAACTGACTTCCGAGGGAGCAGCACATAGTGATTATTGGCTGGAAGAACTAGGGACCCCCCAAAATGGGCTGTGAGATGAGGTTGGGCTCACTACCACCAGAGCTCCCCCCAAGACAAGAGCCACCATTTTCACTGACGTGCCGTCTGCTTAAGAGAAACAATCAGGGTCCTGCTTGAATCCCAGGAAAGCTTCAGTGTCACGAAGACCCTTCCATCAGGGATGTACCCAGTTTTTCATTGTTTCATCATCTTCTCTTTCCTCTGTTCTGCTCTTCCAAAACAGAAAAGAAGAAAGGAAAAGGAAAACAGAGGATGGAAGGAAGAAGGAAAGGGAGACCGTGAAGAAGGGAAGGAAAAGAAAGAAAATCCAGGAACTCTTGTACATATTCAGGAGCTTCCATTTGATTTCTGATTTCAAAGATGGCTCCTCCCATCACCTTGTTCTCTGACGTGCTGAGCTGTGAGGCATTTGAGGCGTAACAGAAAGAGAAAACCTTGGCACTGCTGACAAGACACACCACAGCATCTGGGGTGCTCCTCAGAGACCCGTGGCCAGGCTAACCTGGCCTCACTTTGCTGAGCTTGCACAACCTAGAGAATGAGGTCACATTTGGCCATGACTATAAATAGACATCAGTGACAACTAAAACCAAAAGGGAGCTTTGCCTCTGATTTTTTAACAGGCTGATAACTCTGAACAAAAGCATCAGTCATCCATCATTATCTAGAAATCTTAAGAAGAGCAAAACAATCTGGAAAGTAATATTTGTCCCCTTCTTTCTTTCACTCCTCTGGGCTTCCCTGGTGGCTCAGACGGTAAAGAATCCGCCTGCAATGTGGGACACCTGGGTTGAATCCCTGGGTCGGGAAGATCCCCTGGAGGAGGGCATGCCAACCCACTCCAGTCTTCTCACCTGGAGAATCCCCATGGACAGAGAATCCCCATGCAGCTTGGGGGGCTGCAGTCCACGGGGTCGCAAAGGGTCAGACACGACTGAGCAACCAAGCACAGCACAACACAGCCAAGTCCTTTGGTCTGAGAAAGATAGCCCTTGGATTCAAATACCAAGATGAGGAAGGATTCTGAGGAATTCCCCCTTGCCTGGAATTCCCTTAAAAAAAGTATCCAACCTTTCTCTTACACCAAATGGAATCTTGACACATTTTGAAGCTACCCAGTGACTATATCACAGGAGCAACTTTAGATAATACACTATCGATTCACAGGGAGACCTAACATGGCAGTCTGCAGCAAACCCCTCCTCCTGCCCTCGGTGTTACTTATATTTCACATAACTCATTATCTCCTGAGAGCCCACCCTTAGCTAACAACTAAGCAGAGCTGAACAAGAGTAAAATAGAGTAAAATATCCCTCGCTTCCAACCACAGCCTGTAAGAACCGGGGTCCAGCCATCTGCAGCACCTGTTCATAGACAACTCAGTGGAGGTATTTGTCTTCCAAATCACAAAGAGAATTCACACAGGGAGGCAAGGTTCTTCCATTTTATGGAGTGGCGGGATGGGCTGCCTGGGAGCCAGCCTTCCACTTCTCAGAGGCACAAGCCGCTGCTGCTCTCTGAGCCTCTGAAACCCCTTGCATCCGAACAGCGGGGTCAGCATGCTTTGGCAAGAAAACGGGAGCCCCAGCCCCGAGTTCTAACGTTAATAACAGGATCCAAGCAAAGTCTGTTCAGTCAGAAAATGCAAGTAAAACTCTAAAAAAACTGCCATCTGGACGAGGGAAACATGTCATCTTTCAGACTATGCATAGCATCAGTGTTTTTCTTTTCACAAATTTAGCACTCTGCCCCCCACGCCCCGCCTTCCCTCACTACCTCCCCTATCGCCCTCTCCACAGCTCCGTCATTTGAGAAGCCCCGTCTTCACTTTTCTTTGTATTTAATTTTTCATATCATTCGCAGGACATATCACATATTTGTTGTGATGTATTCAATACCCATCCCTCCTCTGACTTTGGAAAAGGCTATCACCTTCCCCTCCTGCTCTAGGACAATCTGCCAAGTCTGCAGTTTGTGATTTTTGTAGTAATCCATGTGCTGAAACAGTCAGGAAAGACTGTCTTAAGATACTTGGGGCCCCTAAAGCTGCCTTCCACCCTCTCTCTGCCCAACCAGGTTTAATTCTAAGGAGGCAGCAGGGTAAGCCTGGGTTGAGGACCATGTGATGTGACTTTGTTGAGAATAAGAAGCTCACTGTTTTCTTCTCATTTATCCACTAGGAATGAAGATATCTGGATTTGATAAAAATGTATAAAACTATATTTAAAATTTGCCCTAATATGCCGGGGACACATGTATAAAAAATAAAACTCTGCTATTTGCTTTAATTTAAAAAAGCATAACCATTTTTTATTGAAGTATAGTTAATTTACAATGTTGTGGTTGTTTCAGATATACAGCAAAGTGATTCAGTCTATATATTCTTTTTCAGGTTCTTTTCCATTATATGTTATTTCAAGACATTGAATATAGTTCCCTGTGCTATATAGTTGGTCCTTGTTGCTTATCTATTTTATATATAGTAGTGTATGTATATTTGTATATTTGGGCTTCCCCTGTGGCTCAGCTGGTAAAAAATCTGCCTGCAATGTGGGAGACCTGGGTTCGATCCCTGGGTTGGGAAGATCCCCTGGAGAAGGGAATAGCTACCCTACTCCAGTATTCTGGCCTGGAGAATTCCATGAACTGTATATTTCATGGGGTTGCAAAGAGTCGGACACGACTGAATGACTTTCACTTTCAGTGTGGGTATATGTTAATTCCCAACTCCTAATTTATCTCCATCACCCACCCCACTAGCCCCTCTGATAATCATTTTTGCTTTCTATGTCTGAGTTTATTTCTGTTTGTAAATAAGTTCATTTACATCTTTTTTTTTTTTAGATTCCATATATCATATGGTGTGTGTCTGACTTACTTCATTTAATATGATCATCTCTAGGTCCATCCACGTTTCTTCAAATTATGCCATTTGCTTTTAGTCATGATGGGTATTGGCTCCATCTCCAAATGGCAAAATATTTAAATTTAGAGTGAATGAGTGAGAGAGACAGACAGAGACAGAGAGAGGGTAGGACGGAGAGACAGAGAAATGAGAAAGGAAAATGAACACTAAAAACTACTGAGGTAGGCCAGTTACCTATTGAGATCATTCCCGGTAAAAGATCTTAAAGAACCAAAAGGGAGAAGAAACCCACCATCCCGATGTCAGTACATTTTTATGAGCATCGGCCATGTGCAAAGTCCTACTGGGGAAACCAAAAAGGATAAGACTCAGTCTGTCCCTTACAAAAGACCTAGGTGATGCCCATTGCAAGCCAGCATAGAAACTAGGGACCAAGACCAGCGTTTTTGTTACAGGTATCACCTTCCCCCTTGCTCCTTATTATAGAGGCACATGTTTTAGCCCTCTTACTGGAAGATAAACTCCTTGAAGGCAAAATCCATCATCACTTTAACCTACATGGTAGGGACCAAGAGGAAATGGATTCCCAGTGAATTCAGAGGAATGAATGGTCACCTGGAATGGACAAGCTCATCAGGCAGGTCAAGTCACTCTCTGCGATCCTATGGAGGAGAGGTCAGGGGGAGAACACTGAGGAATTCCATCCACTATATTTCCTGCACCCCTCTATCAGCAGCTATAAAATGAATGACAACCCCCCTCCCACAGTCCCCTCAGGGCTGCATACACAAAATAACACTTCGGGGCAAGGCAACACCATGATGGACAAACTCAAGTCTTCTGCATACAGTTGGCACTCCACATCTGTGGATTCCGCATCTTCAGATTCCACCAGCTGGAAGGTCAAAAATTTTTGCAAAAAAAATTCAGAAATTTCCAAAAAGCAAAACCTAAGTTCCCATGCTGGCAACTATTTGCATATCATTTACATTGTGTTTACAATGATTTACACAGTATTTACGTCGTAGTAGGTATTCAGAGTAATCTGCTGCTGCTGCTGCTGCTGCTAAGTCGCTTCAGTCGTGTCCGACTCTTAGCGACCCCATGGACTGTAGCCTACCAGGCTCCTCCATCCATGGGATTTTCCAGGCAAGAGTACTGGAGTGGGGTGCCATTGCCTTCTCCGTCAGAGTAATCTAAATATGATTTAAAGCATGTGCATAGGCTGTGTGCTAGCACTACACCATTTGACATAAGTGACTTTGAGCATTCATAGATTTATTTGGTATCCTCAGGGATCCTGGAGCTAATCTTTCAAGGATACCAGGGGACAACTACTCCCCAAACAGGTTTGCAACCCATTCTAAGCCTTTGACCTAGATGAATCTTTGCTGGGACTTGTATTCCTCAGCTGTGCTCCTTTTTGCCAAGAATCTCATTATCTCAAGACCTTCTTCTTCTTTTTCTGCTTAAAGTCACTCCACTTCATTTCTCCAGAAACCACACAGGGTATCCAAAAATCAACCCCACTACTGACTCTGATCTTGGGCAGGTCACTCAGCCAGTCAGTGTCTCCATCTTCCCCTTTTCTAAAATGAGAGAAATACCGACCACCGCTCCTACTTTCACGGCGGGAGTTTGGCCCACTCAAAGGGAAGTCGCTCAGTCGTGTCCGACTCTTTGCGACCCCGTGGACCGTAGCCTACCAGGCTCCTCCGTCCATGGGATTCTCCAGGCAAGAATACTGGAGTGGTTTGCCATTTCCTTCTCCAGAGGATCTTCCCGACCCAGGGATCGAACCCAGGTCTCCCGCATTGGAGGCAGACACTTTAACCTCTGAGCCACCAGGGATCCTTTGGCCCACTCAAAGGAGGCAAAATTATATGAATGCAGAGCAAAACTGCAAAATGTTTTTCAAATGCGAGGTGCGACTCTTATCCCAGGCTGTCCAAGGATTTATTTTGTGAAATTGAGACTTTCCCTTGACATTTGTGGGTCTTTGTTTTGCCCACCTATCAAGGCAGAAATTTGCTTTAAGATCTTGAGCAAAAGATACTGTCGCACTACAAATTACCGTGATCTAATTAGGCCTCCCTCCATAAATCTGTCATTTGCAAGCCATTCAGGCCTGATCAGCCCAGCCCTTGATTTAAACTGCTCCAGGAGTCTAGCCGAAGATGTGTCCAGGACAGAATCCAACACAATATTCTGGTCTCCTCCCACTGCTCCCTTGAGGATGGGTTGCTCACCAATTTTGGCCACAATCACAGTTATGTAGAAGAGAGATTCATTATAGTTTGGGCATAGATCTTAACCAGTGCCCATGCAACCTCGTGACAACATTATTTAGCATTCAGATTGGATGTGAGCTCTTATTGGGAAAAGAATATTGCTGAAGATTAGTGTTGCCTGGTCCTTGAAGCAAAGAGAGACAAATAGGAAAGATGCATATTTTCTCTGTTGAATTGACAGCTGTGTGCAGCATCTCCTAAGTATGATGGATACCTTGAAATGACATATAAAACAGAGCTATGGTTTAAAAAAAAAATTGCTGGTGCTGGCCAAATCAAATAATGTCCTTTCCTGGTTGTTCTGGCTAAAGAAGATAAAAAAAGAGGTATGGAAAATTCAAAGCAACGGGTAATCTAAAACTCATTTATACTGGGCTTTAGAATGTGTGTTTATACTTATCTGATGATGGGTGTCGCAGAGGTTCTGGGAATCCTTCCGTACCAACATTGCAACACCACCGTGTCCTCCCCCTGGAAAATCTGGGAAGCAGGAAAACTCCCCATCTTTCCTCTTTACACCTCCTTCCCCACTACTGATATTTCAGCTTTGCTAACCTTGCCCTACCATCCACAAACACACCCCCACACTTCCACCTTAATATCTTTCCGCACCTCATTCCAAGCTATTTGGGTTTCAAAGTAATGCTCTGTGTGCAAAGCAAACAGAAAAAGGTGGAATATCAACAAAGCTTTATTAAACAGCTAATGGGCTTCTACTCTGCAGGAACCAGTGCTGGGCTGCTACGCTGGGAGAGCCCGACTCCGTGCACACACACAGCAGGATGTGTCTCCCAGAGCTTCCTTTTCCAAGTCAGGACCGGGAAGGACACAGAATCATCAGGTAACAGATGAAGACAGCATGTGGGGACCACAAAAGTGAGGTAGGAGTGGTGGGGTCAGAGTCCCAGGGGACAATCAGGTGATTTAGTCAGGGGCTGGGAGAGGAATTAGCACTTTGTGCAGCTGTGAAGGGGCAGGGGGGTGAGATGTCAGAGACCCTGGAAATACTGATGGGGGCCACACTGGATTTCAGCCCCGCATCCCTGGAGGGTTTTCTAGGCGGTCCTAGGTTCTAATCAGCAAAGGCCAACAGGAAGATCGCGGTGTTTATCTGATGGATGAGGTGACTGGGGAGGAGGAGGGCAGGAGAAATGAAGCAGAAGGATCAGAGGAAAGAAGAGGGAGAGGAATTCACCAATAAAGGGGCCATTTTAGCGTCCCCTTTCATGGGGGCTCAGCTTAATGGGGGAGGCGAGCGCCCACACACACATCAAGGAGAGTGCAGAACCAAGCTTTTTCAGCAGAGCCTCGCGGGAAGGAAAGTCTGAGGAAACGTGAGCAGGGGCCTGAAACCTTACTAAGGAAAGGGGTCAATGAATGTTTTCAAAATAAAAAAGGCTGAGAAGAGAACAGTGAACGGGGGTGGCACCAGAGGTCAACTGGCACATTCAAGTGTTTTATTGTTGCTATCAAAAAGATGCTTGGAAAGGAAAAGGAGGAAGGGAAAATGCTTTTAAGTTTTAAGTTCCTTTTTTCTTTCCTCAAAAAGAGGCATGTGAGCGATGGAGCTGAGGGTTATTTTCGTCTATTTTGGGAGATGATGCTGGTGTCACTGGACTCCAACCAGCCAGGGAGAGATGTGAGTAACCAAGTCCAAGCCTGGATTTCTGAGGCTGAAAGTGACAGTGATCTGTGCCCGGAAGCCAGGCACGAAGGCAGCCAGGACGTGTGCAAGGGAGAGCTTGTGGCCCTCGGCCTCTGCAGGGACACAACCAAGATGCAGGGTGAGCTGCCATTTTTATGGCTGTGCCCTTTAGGTCTCTCCAATTTCCAGGGGAAAAAAAAAATTCTGGGGGGGAAAAAAAAAACAAAACAACTCTTCCTGAAGGACCGCTCTGGACTCAATGCCAACCTGAGACAGCTGCTGATGGGCAACAACAACATCAAGGACCTACTGTCCCTTCCTGCCCCTCCTCCTCCTCCGCCACCCCTGAAAGAACTGTGAAAAGACCAAGAGTTGGTGGGCAGCCAACAAGAACTAAAGAACTTGCAGCTGGTAAAACCACCTGTGCCTTGTCAAATTCCAGCCAAAACAATCCCTTCCCCCAAGCCTCCCGTTCATGAGAAGGGGAGAAAATCTGATAATAAGATGAGAATCAAGGGGGTGAAAAGTGAGTTGAGTGGCTCCAGACCAAGCCCTAAGCCAGTCGGGGAAGAGAATATTGGGAAGTTGTGTCAACGGAGGTAAAAAATTAGGAGCTGTGTTCTTGAGAGAGAAAGAGAGTAACAACTGTGAGACCGAGCCAGACAGGCCATGCTGAGAATCCAGCTCTCCTGATGGGCAGAGCTTTGCAGCATCAAGGCTGAGGTCTGGATCACTGTGGCAAATGGTGCAAGAAGAGGGGGCACAAGTTCAAATAAATGCATAGGAATATTCCAGAAAGGACCCCTCTGCCCTTTCCAAATGCAAAGTCAAAAAGCTATCTAGAGGTTTAATGCTCCCCAGTTGTACCCCTTCTGGGGCTTCCCTGATGGCTCAGTAAAGAATCCACCTGCAATGCAGGAGACACAGGAGATAAAGTTCAATCCCTGGGTGGGGAAAGTCCCCTGAAGAAGGAAATGGAAACCCACTCCAATATTCTTGCCTGGAAAAGTCCATGGACAGAGAAGCCTGCTGGGCTACAGTCCATGGGGTCACAAACAGTGAGACAAGACTGAGCACAGGGCACATGCGGAGGCATAATTGACTTTATTTGTCTGTCCTTTTAATAAGACCATGTGCTCGTGTACAGAAAGACTAAGAGTCACATCGCTTATCTGTCATGTTACATCTACCTGAGAGATTTGTGTTCAGAAGGCCAAGGTCCCATAGCCCGGCTTCAAAAACAGGGCATGAACAGCAGTAATATCTTTATTTGAGACTTTTGAGGATCATGGAGAAACAACACATCTTCAAAGGAGATGTGTTCTCAGATTCAGTCTCTAATGGGATTACCTCCTCTTTCAACCCCATTCTTTCCTTTCTTCCACTTGCTGAGAAGAAATGCTGCCATAAGTTTGGTTATCATTCTTCTAGCAGGGGTGTTTTAAAGTAATCACCCATTCATTTGAAGTGCTAATAAATGCTGGTGCTAAAATTAGAAAGTTCTCCTTGTCCTTTGAAGATTAGCTGAATCTCTAACTAATGTTATCATTGGCCAGGTAATGTTGGCATGAACCTGAATTGAATTTTTGCTGGCATCCCCAGCTGAAATCCACATCACAGTTATAGCCATTAAAGATTAGTAGATCATTCCCTGTGTTAAGACTTCATTTTCAAGGTATTTATTCATTTCACTGATGACTGCCACCCCTGCCTGGCTTTTTATTTCGAGCATTCAAGAGAATGCTATGACCAGAAGGATAGTAAGAATAAATAAACCCATGGTCAGTGTCCATTGTAAACATCCAAAGCGATGTTCTATCATTTATCATGGTGCAATTGGTGAAAATAGAGAAAGAGCATTTCTTTTTTTCTAGTATTAAAATCTTCCATTTTATACACAAAAGTACATCTTCATTACAACAAATTGAAATAATAATCATTCAATAATAATCATTGAAATGGAGCAAATTTTAATAATATGTTTATTAAAAGCACAGTGCATTTAATAGTAATAGTACTTTTGTGGTATTCTTGCAGAAAACATATGACTTAAATCTAACTATGAGCAAACAAATCCAAATTAAAGGCTTTTCTACAAAATAATTGATCTGTACTCTTCAAAAAAATGTCAAGGTTAAGAAAGACACCGAAAGCTTGAGGACCTACTCTAGGTTAAATGAGACCAAACAGTTATGATCACTAAATGAAATGTACGATCCTTGGTTGGATGTAGGACCAAGAAGAAAAAGATAGCTATGAAGAAAGTCCTGAGAAATCTGATAAAAACTAAATATGGATTCTGTAATAGTATAGTATTAATGTTTAACTTTCTAATTCATTTTACCAGTTTACTATGGTTATGTAAGAAATGTCTCAGTTCTTAGAAAATAACACTGAGATATTAAGAGGTAACAGGACTTTATATTTCTGACTCAACTCTCCAATGGTTCAGAAAGAAAAGACAATATGCATACATAGATGAACATAGAAAGAATGATAAAGCAAGGGAGCAAAATGGAAACAATTGGTTAATCTGGGCAAACCCCAGGTTGCATATGGGAGGTCCTTGGAATATTCTTACAACTTTCTCTTGTTTAGAATAATATTTTAAAAAAAGCAAAAATTGTCTCCCATTTCCTGCCTTGAAGATAACTATTTACATATTTACAGTTCAATGCATACCTTGTGGTATGTAGATTCTAAAATGTTTCCAAATGCACCCAACCTCCTGGTATTCAAGTCCTTGCCTGATCCCCTCACTGTTGTGTGTGGGTGGAAGCTAGTGACTTGTTTTTAAAGGATAGAATGCTGCAAAAGTGACGGATGTCACTTCTGAAATTCAGCTGGAAAGGTCTACGATGTCTGTCTTGCTCACACTCTCTCTGGCTCGACTCACTTGTTCACTCTAAGGAAAGTCGGCTGCCATGTTTCAAGTTGCCTTAAGGAGAGGTTCACCTGGCAACTAAGGGTGGTCTCCAGGCAACAGCTATTGAGGATCGGAGGCCCTCAATGCAACAGCAGACAAGGAACTCAATCGTGCCACCAACCCACAAGTGAACTTGGAAGCTGACCCTTTCTCGGTTGAACCTTAAGATAACTGCAGCCCTGACCAACACCTGGACAGCAGCCTTTTGAGGTCCTGAACCAGAGGGCCCAGTTAAGCTGTACCAGGAATCTTGACCCACAGAAACTGTAAGATAATAAATATTTGCTTCTTTAAGACACTAAGATTGGAGGAAATTCATTATGTAGAAATAAGCAATACTTTTGCCAACTTCTTGTATGTTTTTTTTTTCCTTTCTTGTAGGGGAGGAGGTTATTGTATCATAGAGACTTTTTCATGTTATCATGTAAAACATTGCTTCATTATTTTTAACATTCAGTGTTAACTGTTGTTCAAATTCAACATTGCAAAGGAGCATTTGGCAGAGGGGGATAATGGGAGTTAAAATCTAGCCCGTGATCCATTCACCAAAGTGTGCTTCCCAGCATTTGCTTTATTTAACCAGAGGAAAAGGGTATTTTTTTCTAATTTACATAAATGTGCCCTCTGGGCTAGTGGCACCCTGTTTGTTAACAGCTGCATAATATTCCACAGTGTGGATATACTATAATTTATTTAACCAACCTCATCTTGGTGGCCATTTGGATCACCTCCTGAGTTGTAATTTCAGTAATAATAATCATATAATAAACTGCAGTGAACATCCTCATATATAGTTGCATTTCTGTGTACAAACATTTCTGTAGAAAAGATTCCAAAATGGGGTGCTTGGACCATAGATTATGTCCATCTTTAATTTTGATAGATCCTGACAAATTAACCTTACAAAAGGTTTTCACCTTATTTATACTCCAAGTATAAGTAGTAGTGTTAGTTGCTCAGTCAAATTCGACTCTTTGCAACTCCGTGGACTGTAGCCCTCCAGGCTCCTCTGTCCATGGGATTCTCCAGGCAAGAATACAGGAGTGGGTTGCCATTTCCTTCTCCAGGGAGCAAGTATAAAGAAGTGGCCTATTTCCTTATCCCCTCACTAACACTGGATGAGATCAATCTTTTAAATATTTGCAATCTGATAAGTAAAAAATTTTATCTCAGTTTTATAGATCATTTATAGGAAGCCAAATATTCCTAACTTTCTGACTCTGAGTCAGGACAATTTCCTAGTAATACCGAGTCAATCTTTTCCCACAAATATGCAGGCAATGTTGAATAAATCTGTTAGAGATCAGAGAATCAGACCTTACCCAACCAACGTCTGTTCACTCAATCCTATCTCTTGTGTGAAATGTGAGTAGAAGAGAGAAATACAATGCCAAATGAGGGTAGTGAAGTGTAGAATTTCAGCAAAGGTCTTCCAGGGTTTGACTTTCTGATCACGTCTCAATAAAAATTTTATTGACTCTTCACCCGATTTGCTTGTTTAGCAGCCACCACCAGCCCCTTTGCAAATAAGATCACTTTCATTCAGCTGTTTTGATGTAGGTTATGTGGGCAGAAACAAACGCTAGTAAGAATGTCTGGGCTTAGGACCCACGTGACTGTAAGCCTTGTTCTTCTACTGGGGGAGTATGTTAAGCTAAGTGCTCTGGGAAGCAGACATGCATAAGAATTTTATTAGGGGAAAACTCTGTGGTAGAAAAGGAGGGACCTCCCTGGTGGTCCAGTGGTTAAGAATCTGTGCTCCCAGTGCAGAGGGTTTGATCGCTGGTCAGGGAACTAGATTCCACATGCCACAACTAAGAGTCCACATGTTGCAACTAAGATGCTACAAACCACAACTCAAGATCCCAAGTGCTGCAAAAAGACCTGGTGCCACCAGATAAATGTAAAACAAGAAAAGAAAGAAAGAAAAAGAAGATGGTGAAGGAACAAGGAAAGCTGGAGCTGCCAGGCAGTGATACAAGTCTAAGCCCAAGAGTAGGAGAAAAGAAGGAGAAATTGTCCAGAAGCATGCTAGACTTCCCTGCAATCTCAGGAAGTTTCAGCAAGACTTCAGGAAATCCTCAAACCAAAGGCCAGCCATCAGAAGAGTCTAGTGTCTCCCAGGGTACAATCTGCCTTAGTATTCTTGACACTCAATCACTGGCCAAGAGAGGCTCATAGGAAGCACAGCCCTGGTGTGAATGGGGTGGTTGATTTCAAAGCACAGAAGCTACAGGCCTCTGTCAACTGCACTTCGTAGACCTGGAGGCCTCCTAAGCCTGTTGTCAAGTCCACCACTACACATTCTCAATGAGTTAGTCTGCAGACAGAGCCTCAGTAGAATTATAACAGTAGAAAATAGAGAGGGAATTTGTGCTCCGTTTTGTGTTTCTTGCTTCCATAAGTTCTATGCAACTGCTTGCCTTATTTCCAAATAAATGAAAGTCTTTCTATCTGGTTAACGACTGCACAACTTTCCCAAGTCCCACAGATAAAAGATGAAGACTTAGAACAGAGAAGCACCTGGAGTACTGTGAGCAAGAAACAAAGAAATCCACAGGAACTGTGGGATGTAGAAGAGCAAAGAAGAAAGAAGAAGAAAAGACAGAGGAAACCTAGAAATCTCGAGAGGTAGGTGGCCTGGGAGAAACTCCCAGCAAAAGGCTGGGTGAAGGATATTGAACAGTAAGAATGTCCAGTCATCAGAAGAATGGTTATTTTATGCAAAGCATCAGCATCAGATATACAAATTAACAATTTTTACTAGGTTTATAAGTGCTAGATTTGGGGAAAAGAGAGAGAAATACTAGTTCCTCTCTAAAATATATCTCTTAGATACTGCAGTTGAGTTCTTTTTGCCTTGTGTCCAGTGGACATTTGGTTACGTTGAGCTCTGAGGAGCAACCCCAATTTTTTTGTTAAATTCAAATTTATCTTGACCATATATTCTTTTAGAATATTTATAAGCCAGAACTTGGAAATATCTTGTGCTGTGCAAACACTGTCAGAATTGTTCAATCTGTGTATGAGTGTTTGGACTGGTCAAATCTGACCCTTCAGATTGTAAAACCTTCAGGAGTAACTCTAAAATATAAATATTTCTGTAGCCCTTGCATTTGTCACAAGAAAATTATTACTTGATTATGATCGTGATGTTTGAATCCTGAAGTGTGTGTACAAAAGTAAAATATTTATACACATGTTAATACAAATCCAGTAGGCTTCCCTCTATCTCTTTCTTTCTCTTGTGTCTTCTCTGCGTTTGGTACTGTCGATCAATCACTTATTGAATGACGCTTCTTCCTGGGCTCCCATTATATTAAGTTCTTGGCTCTCCTCCTAGCTCCCTGCTTCCTCTTTCCCTCCAGCTATCTTTGGCTTTCTCTCACCTCTTAATTTTGAATATTACACATCAATCTTTCTGAAGCTTTCCTTTTCCTTGCTCCCATTATCACCTCTAACCCAATGCTCCTATTTTACATTTCCAAATTTTACTTAGCTTTGATCCTGTAGTTTCCAGTCCTCCAGGATGTCTCCTCTAAAACATTCTGCCATCATTGCTAATTCAATTTGGTCCAAAGCCTTCTCTTGCTATCACTTATCAATGTCATTGCCATTGTCTCAATCCTGCAAGGAAAACTTTGATGATAGCTTTGAATTATTCTTTCTGATTCCTCTACTTGCCTCTGAGTGCTTTACCAAATTGTATTTCTGTTTTCTTTATGAAACAATATTTCAGCAACCTTCCTTATCCCAAGCCCTCAGCTTAATGAGGTTGTGTGGTCCTTTAAGCTTGACTCAAATACCCTTTCTCCATTTAAGGGAAATATCAGGGTCTCTTCCAATGTTTCCAGAGTTTTCTGGAGATCTTCCATTTTCACTGGTCATTCTGGCTCCTAGTTGCTGCTTTCTAGTGAATTTTCAGTCTCCCTGACAACTCCTCTTTGAGGCTGTTCACACTGCCTACCTCAAATGGACCCCAAAATAGCTTTGCTTAATTTTACCCCAACACCTCTCCCCCAGCAATGCCCTTTGAGTAAATGTAACTGAAGATTGCAATGGTAACAGCAAGGGGCCCATGTGATTGCCCTCAGAGCAGACAACAAAACTAAATATTTAATTTCCTTGCAGGGATTGAATCCTCACTACTTGCATTGGAGGCACAGAGTCTTAACCACTTGATCACCAGGGAAGTCCCTCCTATAAATTCTTGCTTCTTCTTGTATTCTTTTCTTTTCCACTTAGAGAAGACTCATTAGCATTTCTTTTAGGATAAATTTAGTACTGATGAACACTTACCTTTGCTCATTTGAGAAGTTCTTGATCTCTCCTTCAATTCTGAATGATAAATATGCTGGGTAGTGTATCCTAGGTTGTAGGTTTTTCCCACTCAGCACTTTAAATATGTCATGCCACTCCCTTCTTGCCTGCAAAATTTCTGCAGAAAAATCAACTGATAGCCTTATGGGGGTTCCTTGTATATGACTCTTTATTTTTCTCTTGCTGCCTTTAGAATTCTTTATCTCTGACTTTTGCCATTTTAATTATGATATGCTTTGGTATAGGCCTCTTTGGGTTCATTTTTTGGGGGGATTTTCTTTGCTTCCTGTATCTGAATATCTGTTTCCTTCTTCAGCTTTAGGAATTTTTCAGCCATAGTTTTACCAAATATATTTTTGACCACTTTCTCTCTTCTGGGACCCCTATAATGCAAATGCTGATACGCTTGATGTTGTCCCAGAGGTCATTAAACTGTTCTCCTTGTCATTGTTGTCTTTCTCTTTGCTGTTCTGATTGGGTGATTTCCATCACTCTATCTTCCAAATCACTTATGTGCTCTTCTTTATCACCTGGTCTACTAAAATCACCTTCTAATGTATTTTTTATTTCAGTTATTACATTCTTCAACTCTGACTTGGTTCTTTTTTATATTTTTTAATTCCTTGTTACAATTCGTATTGTGTTCATTTGTTCTTCTCTCTAGTTCGGTCAGCATTCTATTATGAATGCTCTGAGCAGTATCTGGTAAATTATATCTGTTTCATTATTTTCAGGGTTTTTTTCTTGTTCTTTCGTTTGGAACAAATTCCTCTGTCTTCTCATTTTGTTTAACTTTATCTGTCTCTGTGTCCTTAGGTGAAAAATTTACCCCTCCTGGTCTTGAAGGCAGTTCCTTGTACGGGAGCATCCCTGTGCAGTCTGTGAATGCCTAGTGGTTCTGCTGGTAAAGCTGGATCTGGAGCAAGTATGGCCCACCTCTTCCCCTAAGATATGCAGGCAGCTATCACCTTGGTGAGAGGTGGGGCTGGAGATGAAAGGGGCTAGAGCCATACCCAGGTGTGAGCTGGGGCTTCTCCCATGCTCAGTGGCTGTCCACCCTATGGGTTGGGGTCAGGTCCCAAAGCACTGAAACAGAAGCCCTGAGGGTTGGATTCAAGCCGGTTCAGTTCCCTCTGAGTGTGCACTCTACCCCTTGCCAGCAATGGCACCTTTGGCCCCGAGGGAAGCAGGACAGGAACAAGAGAGGCCAGGGTGGGTGCTCAGTGTGGGCAAGGGCACGCGATGGTCCCACTGCACAGAGCTCTAGACCACTCCTGATCTCTTGCCTTCAGATGGTTCACCTTGTCCTATTTGGATGCCATGCCAGACCTGAGCCAGCTCTTTCCCCCTCATTTGGGAGAGTTTTCTGAGCTCAGATTCTCATTTGCTCTGTGATATTCAGGCTCCTAGAATAAGAGGAGCATGTTGTCAAAGAAGACAAGGATTTTGGAATTCTAAAATTACTAACACTCTTGGGGCAACACTTCTAAAATTCTTGGGGCAAAGAGTTAATCACAGTAAAGTGAAAACAACTTTAGATTTTGAAAGTAGGCTGTCTTAAAAGCCCTCCTTAACTTCTCATTGGTTCAGAACTTCTTCACTAAGAGGTCTATGACAACATGATAGAGGGTCAAAGAGAACTGAACATGCATCCCAGACACATTATCAGGACATCTCAGTTTTCATTGTTTACTGATCTGATTATCTGTTCCTGAATAATTATCCGTCCCAAAACATAATGGCTTAAAACAACAGTTTGTTACTGTCTGTCATGGTTTGGGAGTACTGATTGAGTTCTACTGGGTGGTTCTTGCTCAGGACTTCTCCCCACACTAACATCCAAAGTGGCTCCCCCTTCTGGTCTTCATCTTATGCTGCTTGATGACCAGAAGTTCACTTCAGTTCAGTTCAGTTCAGTCTCTCAGTCGTGTCCGACTCATTGCAACCCCACGGACCGCAGCACGCCAGGCTTCCCTGTCCATCACCAACTCCCGGAGCTTGCTCAAACTCATGTCCATCCAATCGGTGATGCCATCCAGCCATCTCATCCTCTGTCACTCCCTTCTCTGCCTGCCTTCAATCTTTCCCAGCATCAGGGTCTTTTCCAATGAGTCAGTTCTTCCCATCAGGTGGCCAAAGCTTCAGTTTCAGCATCAGTCCTTCCAACGAATATTCTCATCAGGTGGCCAGAGCTTCAGTTTCAGCATCAGTCCTTCCAATGAATATTCAGGACTGATTCCCTTTAGAATGGACTGGTTGGATCTCCTTGCAGTCCAAGGGACTCTCAAGAGTCTTCTCCAATACCACAGTTCAAAAGCAGCAATTCTTGGTGCTCAGTTTTCTTTATAGTCCAACTCTCACATCCATACATGACTACTGGAAAAACCATAGCTCTGACTAGACAGACCTTTGTTGGCAAAATAATGTTTCTGCTTTTTAATAAGCTATCTAGGTTGGTCATAGCTTTTCTTCCAAGGAGCAAGTGTCTTTGAATTTCATGGCTGCAGTCACCATCTGCAGTGATTTTGGAGCCCCCAAAAATAAAGTCTGTCACTGTTTCCATTGTTTCACCATCTATTTGCCATGAAGTGATGGAACCGTATGCCATGATCTTAGTTTTCTGAATGTTGAGTTTTAAGCCAAAAAGGCAAAGAAGTTCACTTAGCACTGTTAAGCCGAGTACTTGCACATGGTCTTTTCATGTGGTCTGGGCTTCTCACAGTATGGTGGCTGGGTTCCAAGAGGACATGCCCAAGAGCATGCATTCTAAGAAGCAGGAGAGAGAAGCTGTCAGGTCAGTATTGAGCTATGCCTGGAACTGGCAGATCTTTGCTTCTGCTGTGTTCTATTGATCAAAGCAGTCACAGATCTCACCCAGATTTCAAGAGGATAGAGAAGTAAATACCTTATGATGAAGACAGAGTCAAAGTCACATTGCAGAGTAGAGCGGGGGATAGAAGAAGCTGTTGTCCTCATCTTTGAAAAACATAACCAGCCACAGTCACTATCTGATGACATATCCAATATTAGAATGGCCTCTGTATCAGTTAAACTCATAACCCCCGCCTGACTATCTTCTTACCTCTCATACCATTGGCTTCTGTGTTGTACCTGTCCCATGTTCATCTCTTTCTCTTTATTTCTACTTCAGTGACAGGACTGACTCTGCACAAAATATCCTTTTCCCCAGCTTTTCCTGTGGAGGCTTGCCAATTATCATTGAAGTCTCAACTCAAATATCTTGTCTTCTGAGAGACCTTCTCTGACTACCACATGACTCCATTTACATCCGTCCTAACCCTTATGTGTTTGCTTTCTCTTCCAGCATCTCTGCTCCCCCAGTACAACACAAGCTCCGTGAGAGCAGTGACCTGGTCTGTTGTGTCCACATCATATGCCCAGTGCCAACACTAGTGTCCACTGCATAGTGATCATTCAGTTAACTCTCACTGAATGAATGAATAAATAAATTAGACTATCCTTTCAAATAGTAGTCAATGACAGCCTAGACTCCTCTCCTGACCGATCATTCTATACTACTTCTCTGGGAAGTTATTTTATCTTTGGACACATCTTAGACAATTCCTGCATGGTATTGTGAATTTACCTAACTAGTCAAAAGCCTCTATAATTTATTGACTTAGACTAATTCAGGGATTTCCAAACTATAACCTCCAAGTGCTATAGCTCTGTGGCTCCAACACCCAGGAAAAAGCTAAGGGGAAACAAAAGGGAGAAGGAAAGACAAGGGACCCCCCATCACTTCAATCCTAGTGACAATCATTTTATTTTACCTACTGTTCAGTTCAGCTCAGTTCAGTCGCTCAGTCATGTCCGACTCTTTTTGACTCCATGGACTGCAGCACACCAGGCCTCCCTGTCTATCACCAGCTCCTGGAATTTACTCTAACTCATGTCCATTATGTCGGTGATGCCATCCAACCATCTCATCCTCTGCCATCCCCTTCTCCTCCCACCTTCAATCTTTCCCAGCATCAGAGTCTTTTCAAATCAGTCAGTCTTTTGCATCAGGTGGCCAAAGTATTTGAGCTTCAGCTTCAACATTAGTCCTTCCAATGAATATTCAGGACTGATCTCCTTTAGGGTGGACTGGTTGGATCTCCTTGCAGTCCAAGGGACTCTCAAGAGTCTTCTCCAACACCACAGTTCAAAAGCAGCAATTCTTCTGCTCTCAGCTTTCTTTATAGTCCAACTCTCACATCCATACATGACTACTGGAAAAACCATAGCTTTGACTAGATGGATCTTTGTTGGCAAAGTAATGTCTCTGCTTTTTAATATGCTGTCTCAGTTCAGTTCAGTTCAGTCACTCAGTCGTGTCTGACTCTTTGCGACCCCATGAACCACAGCACACCAGACCTCCTTGTCCATCACCAACTCCCGGAGTCTACCCAAACTCATGTCCATTAAGTTGGTGATGCCATCCAACCATCTCATCCCCTGCCATCCCCTTCTTCTCCTCCCCTCAATCTTTCCCAGCATCAGGGTCTTTTCCAATGAGTCAGCTCTTTCCATCAGTGGCCAAAATATTGGAGTTTCAGCTTCAACATCAGTCCTTCCAATGAATATTCAGGACTGATCTCCTTTAGGATGGACTGGTTGGATCTCCTTGCAGTCCAAGGGACTCTCAAGAGTCTTCTCCAACACCACAGTTCAAAAGCATCGATTCTTCTGCTCTCAGCTTTCTTTATAGCCCAACTCTCACATCCATACATGACTACTGGAAAAACCATAGCCTTGACTAGATGGACCTTTGTTGGCAAAGTAATGTCTCTGCTTTTTAATATGCTATCTAGGTTGGTCATAACTTTTCTTCCAAGGAGCAAGCATCTTTTAATTTCATGGCTGTAGTCACCATCTGCAGTGATTTTGAAACCCAAAAAAATAAAGTCAGCCACTGTTTCCACTGTTTCCACTGTTTCCCCATCTATTTCCCATGAAGTGATGGGACCAGATGCCATGATCTTAGTTTTCTGAATGTTGAGTTTTAAGCCAACTTTTTCACTCTCCTCTTTCACTTTCATCAAGAGACTCTTTAGTTCTTCCTCACTTTCTGCCATAAGGGTGGTGTCATCTGAATATCTAAAGTTATTGATATTTCTCCCAGCAATCTTGATTCCAGCCTCATCCAGCCCAGCATTTCTCATGATGTACTCTGCATATAGTTAAATAAGCAGGGTGCAATATACAGCCTTGATGTACTCTTTTCCTGATTTGGAACCAGTCTGTCATTCCATGTCCACTTCTAACTGTTGCTTCTTGACCTGCATACAGATTCCTCAGGAGCCAGATCAGGTGGTCTGGTATGCCCATCTTTTTCAGAATTTTCCACAGTTTATTGTGATCCACACAGCCAAAGGCTTTGGCATAATCAATAAAGCAGAAGTAGATGTTTTTCTGGAACTCTCTTGCTTTTTCGATGATCCAGTGGATGTTGGCAATTTGATCTCTGGTTCCTCTGCCTTTTCTAAATCCATCTTGAACATCTGGAAGTTCACGGTTCATGTATTGTTGAAGCCTCGATTAGAGAATTTTGAGCATTATTTTACTAGCGTGTAAGATGACTGTAATTGTGCAGTAGCTTGAACATTCTTTGGCATGGCCTTTCTTTGGGATTGGAATGAAAACTGACCTTTTCCAGTCCTGTGGCCACTGCTGAGTTTTCCAAATTTGCTGGCATATTGAGTGCAGCACTTTCACAGCATCATCTTTGAGGATTTGAAATAGCTCAACTGGAATTCGATCACCTCCACTAGCTTTGTTTGTAGTGATGCTTCCTAAGGCCCACTTGACTTCACATTCCAGGATATCTGGCTCTAGGTGAGTGATCACACCATTGTGATTATCCGGGTCGTGAAGATCTTTCTTGTATAGTTCTTCTGTGTGTTCTTGCCACCTCTTCCTTATATCTTCTACTTCTGTTAGGTCCATACCATCTTTGTCCTTTATTGTGCCCATCTTTGCATGAAAAGTTCCCTTGGTATCTCTAATTTTCTTGAAGAGATCTCTAGTTGCCTATTGAGGATCTATATAAGACTTAGTTTGAAAAACAGTTCCATTGCTAAAAAAATCTAAATAGTCCCTTTGTCCTATACCTTCATGATATTTCTCACAGTATGGTCTTCTAATCCCCTATGTCAGAATCAACACTTTGGATACTTGTGGAAAATGCAGATTCCCTGTTCCTATGTGTTACAATTTCTGTTCTAGAGCCAGTGAAGTGAAAATCGCCCAGTCATGTCCAACTCTTTGTGACCCCATGGACTATACAGTCCATGGAATTCTCTGGCCAGAATACTGGAGTGGGTCATCTTTCCCTTCTCCAGGGGATCTTCCCAACCCAGGGATCGAACCCAGGTCTCCCGCACTGCAGGTGGATTCTTTACCAACTGAGCCACAAGGGAAGTTCTAGGGCCAAAAATCAATTAACAAGCACCTCAGGGCTTCTTAAGTGGTCAGAAGTTTGAGAATCACTGCTCTATGATGTGAGAACTATCTAATAAAATACAGAAATGGGTAGTCACGCAAAGTAGAATTCTTTTTCCTTTGGGATGACCTCTTGCAAAATGCAATGTTTTTTTTCAGTACAGTCATCCGTCCATATCCCCAAGGGATTGGTTCTAGGACCCCCCTCAGATACCGAAATCCACAAATGCTCAAGTCCCTTATATAAAATGATGTAGTACCATTTACTCCCTGTAATAGCAGAGACAGAATCCATAGACACAGAAAAGAAAGAAAAAGAAAGTGAAATTGCTCAGTCGTGTCCAACTTTTTGTGACCCCATGGACTGTAGCCTACTACACTCCTCCGTCCATGGGGTTCTCCAGGCAAGAATACTGGAGTGGGTTGCCATTTCCTTCTCCAGGGGATCTTCCCAACCCAAGGATCGAACCTGGGTCTCCCGCACTGTAGGCAGATGATTTACTGTCTGAGCCACCAGTGAGAATATAGATACAGAGGGCTGACTTTATATACAGAATTTTTTGAAGGAGTAGGCATGGTGGGTTAACCTCAAGATGTCCAGAAAGTGGTCTTTTATCTCTTTTCTGGAGACCCTGATTGCCCCTACAAATATCTCTCTGAGGCCAAGTGACTGAAGTTAGAGTATATATATTTGTACACACACACACACACACACACACACACACACACACACACACACGCCAGTGGCCAACATCACAGCCAAGCTACCACCTCACTCAGCTGAGTCCTGCCAATTAAGTACTTCTGGAGTGGTATAAGAGCAAGGCCCTTAAAATTCCAAGCATAAAACAGCTAATAAGAGTATCTTGTTTAACAAAGTAATAAAAAAAAAAAGCAGAGACAAAAAAAAGCTGCAAAGTTTTCTTTGTGATCATTATTTAACACTGTATGTAATTAAATATTAATGAAAGTATGCTACTTTCATTTTGTGAGCAATTTAATTCAATTAAAAATAAATGGGTCTCCTTGGCTCAGTGGGCATACTGATATACAGAACAGCACTGCCCTTAACTTGGTTTCCACTGTGTTTGAATCCAGCACTGAGCAAAGCTACCAAAATACAACCTCAGGCTTACTTGATTAACCCATTAAGAACCAAGGGCCCATCTCAGGCAGGCAAAGGAGTATAGCGCTCTACAGTGTTCACCGAGTACAAAGCATAATATGTTTCACTTGAAAAGTATGTTCATTAAACATTTGCTAGGTGGGATGAAAAGATATTAAGACATCTCTTAGATATCAAAACAGTAGAGGAAGGGCCTGGACTGAAAAGAGGTATGAAGAAACTGGAAACACTGTATCTTGACCTGGTTTTGTGTGTGTGTGTGTGTGTGTGTGTGTGCTCAAGTGACTCAGTTGTGTCCGACTCTTTGAGACCCCCATGGACTGTAGCCCGCCAGGCTCCTCTGACCAGGGAATTTTCCAGGCAAGAATACTGGAGTGGGTTGCAATTTCCTACTCCAAGGCATCTTCCTGACCCAGGGATCGAACCCAGGTCTCTTGCCTTGACCTGGAGATATACATATATGTTATATATGACATATATACATATCATAGACAAATATATGTACATATAGACACACACACACAGACAAAACAAACATACTGACCTGTACTCAACGTATACATATACATACTTAAGGTTGGTGTACTTTACGCAGTAGACTGCAAATATTTCATACCTCAATGGGGGTAAAAGAGACAATTTTGTGCCCACAAGGATGTCACAGTCTGGTATTATTGGGCACATGAGAGGCAACATGGGCACCAGGAGATTCCATTTATGTCCTGACTGGGAAGGCACAAGGGCATTTAGCTGTAATAACACACACAGGTTTTTAGAGCGACAAGAGGAAGAGAACCGACAAACAGGAAGGAGGCAGTGCATTTTTGCAGTCAGTGCTCAGGGATGCATCAGGGCACCGAAGATGGCATGGGATAGAAGCTGGGAGTCAGCGAACCAGCCGGCTCAGCTGGAGGCAAATGAACCCGGTTTCAGGCCTGGTCCGAGTTGGGGCATCCCGCAAGCTCTGCAGGAGGCGAGGTGCTCAGGGCGCTAAGACCAGGGAGGAGGAGGGGAAGGTGCCTTGTCCCAGGCACGGGTTCCAGCCCGGTTCCGGGGATAACATTTCTGGGCTGGTTTCTCCTGCAAGAGCCGTCTGCACCCGCCGGCCCAGGAGGTAATGGATCCGGGCCCCCACCGTGATAACCGGAGCTGCTCTTTCATTGCACCAGAAGGGCCGTTGTTTGGGAATGACCTCCGGGATTCCAGAGGCCACGTCTAATAATAACAATGTTATCAACGCTGCAAGGCTGAGCCGGGCCGAGTGTGTGTGTGTCTCTGGGTACCCGGGGGCCAGCACCCAGCCCTGAAAGCAGAGCCGGCGGGAGCGTGAATGGGGAGGAAAATGCCAATCTCTTGACAAAAAGTTCGCTGCTAAAAAAGAAACCCTGGCCAACATTTTACAACCTGGACGCATTGTTAATGTGCTGCTTTATCTGGCAGGAATAGGAAGCCGTGTTTGAAAACAATATATTCTTTTTAGGTGCAAGGTCAGCCTCTGTTGGCCCTCGGGGTGTCTGCCAGCCCCCGGCCGACTGGGAGAAGGCTCCAAAGGCCGGCCAAGGTGCTTCCTGGGCGGAGAGAAGCGCGCTGAGCCAGCCTCACCGGAGGCGAGGTGCCACCTTCGCCATCCTGCGGGAAGCCCCCCACCCCAGACACAGGGCCCGAGGTGGCCTGCGAGGGGCTCCTCTGCCCCTCTGGGGCAGTGTGGGGGGCGGGACAGAGCCTGCAGAGAGGACACCTTGTGCTCTCGTGCCGTGTGGCACCAAGGCCCACCGCTTGGAAGGAGGGCGGGTCCTGTGGTCCTCTTGCCCACTCACTTCAGGGACTATGGGCAGCGGCCCTCGGCCCAGACTGGGAAGACTCAGAGCTGCTCCAGAACCACCCTCCCATCCCCCTCAACGCAACCCCAGCTCCCGGCCCTCCCCAGAGCCAGAGCAGGCTGAGAGTGGAGAGGATTCAGAAGTGCTCTTCTGAAACTTGTTCTCACTGGGAAAGAAAACCCCAGGGGTGACTAGCCAGTTCTGAGGAAGATGCAGGCTCCGCCACTGAGTAGCTGGGTAACCTTGTGCAAAGAGATTTAACCTCTCCCAAAAGTCTTCAGTTTCTTCCCATGTAGAAGGGCCATGATAATACCTGCCACTCAGGGCCACTGCCTGGACCGAGTGAGGTCACCAAAGTGAAGTGCTTTCAGCGCAGGCCTGGCATATGGCCGGCATCCAGTAAAGGGCCTTTGTCCTTGCCGTTCCGTCTCCCTGGAGCACTCTTTTAGAAAGGCTGGTTCCCTTACTTCCTACAGGTCCCTTCCCCAGTTTGTCTGTCTCCACAGTGCTGTCTAATATACTGTCTACCACTGTCTAATATATGATGACTTTTACATTTTTATCTTCTTTGCTGTATTTTTGAAACCAGAGGGATGCGCTGTGAGAATAGAGATGTGGGTGCTTGTCTATTGCTGAATTCCCAGAACCTGGAATCATGCCTAGCATATAGTAGAAAGAAGCGTATAGTAAGTGCTCAATAAACATTAAATGGGCTTCCCCAGTGGCTCAGAGGCAAAGAATCCACCTGCAATGCAGGAGCTGCAGGAGATGCAGGATCAATCTCTGGGTGGGAAAGATCCCCTGGAGGTGGAAATGGCAACCCACTCCCGTATTCTTGTCTGGAAAATTCCATGGACGAAGAAGCCTGGCAGGCTACCATCCACAGGGTAGCAGAGTCGGACATGACTGAAGCAACTTAGCATGCAGGCACACAAATGTCATCACCATTTATCCTTAAATAAAGGATAAATGGTAATAATGATGAAGACAAGGATCAGAGTGTCAAAAGACTCAGGTTAATCTCCTGACTTCAAATTTCATAAGGTTGGTACTTCTACTAGGTCATAACCAACAAGGCAGGAATGGTATCTTGTATATCTGGATTCTTCAAAGCTAAGTTTGACAAATTTAGCAAATAAAAATATAGGACATTCAGGTAAATTTAATTTTTTAGTACAAGTACATTCCAAATATTGCATACTACCTAGTTATAGGGAAACACGTTATTCACTGTTTATCTAAAATTAAAGTTTAACTGAAAGTGAAAGCATGAGTCGCCTAGTAGTATCCAGCTCTTTGCGACCCTCTGGACTATAGCCCACCAGGCTCCTCTGTCCGTGCGATTCTCCAGGCAAGAATACTGGAGTGGGTAGCCATTCCATTCTCCATGGGATCTTCCTGACCCAGAGATTGAACCAGGGGTGCCTACATTGCAGGCAGATTATTGACCTTCTGAGCCATCAGGGAAGCCCCAAAATTTAACTAGTGTCTTCTATTTTACCTAAAACCCTATCCATAGCCCTCATGTAGAGTAGACTCAAACAAGTAGTTGCTGCATGAATGAATAATATGCTCAAAATCCAGACAAATCAGAGTACACCTAAATTAAAGAGCAAGGTCAGGCCCATCTGTGTGCTGGTAATGTCTAAAGACTGACTTGTCAAGGAAAAACAAAGTGCTTTAATATACAGTTGCCTATTTCCACGGCGCAAATACTCTTGCCTGTATTTCCCCAGCTATAAAACAAAAGGATGATTTGGGGAGCCTTTCCCAGCAGTGACATCATTGATATTTTCTCTGAATCCCCACTTTGCCCTTCCTCCATCTTCTTAGTCTCATGTCCTTTCCTCATTATCTTCCTTTTTGTGAAAAAAAAAAAAAATCAGTTTTTAAAAATCCTATTTCCTCATTCCCTTCCCCTTCTGTCTCCCTCCCCAGGCCTTCAGTATCACAGACTCAATTCTCTCTCCTCATTCTCTCTACCCTTGCCCCCTCCCCTCAAACAGGCACATACACACACATACTGCTGGGACTAACACTGGCCATGAATTAGAAACTGTCTCAATAAAACAAAGAAAGAGGGAATTCCCTGACAGTCTAGTGGTAAGGACTGAAAGCTTTCACTTCGATGGGCTGGGTTCAAACTGTGGTTGGGGAAGTAAGATCCCACAAGCTGCAGGGCAGGGCCGATACACAGATAGACAAATACAATTAAAAAACAAAACAGACAAAAAATAAAGAAAGAAACTGGGAGAGCTGGTAGCAGAGACTGCCTCCATGGGCAGGCGGGCCTCCTTCCGAGCACTCAGCTCTCCAGTGTTACTCTTCTCTTCGTAGATATTAACTCCGCCCTTTTCTTTCATCTAGAGAGCACTCTGCCAGCCATTCAAACAAAAGATTATGCAGATTATCCTAAGTATAAAGAAAGAAATGATCTTCACTAAACATCCCCAAGCATAAGCCCTTGAATGGGAAGACTTGGGCTTCTCAAGGCCATGAGCGCACTGCAGGATGAGAAGGGCGCTGGCCTTAAACCTCGTCCCCCACGTGGTGGGCAGCACAGAACTGCGAGAGGCAAGCGGGCTCTGAGGTTTTCCAGCTTGCAGGAAACTCTGGAAGCAAATGAGAGCCCTCAAGGCTCGTTAGACCTATTTATACGGTTCTTCATTGGGAAAAATTAAATCTTCCAAACACAGATAAACATCCTCCAGTGACAAATGAACTAGCTATCACGTTTAAACCCCAGCTCCAACACTGACAAATGTGTTACTTGAGCCCCCCCAGGCAAGATAGACGTGTTTCTTTATCTTGAATCCCCTTTAGGTGGGAGAAGAGTAATACAAGGGCTACCGAGAAGGGTGGGAGGGGGCCACGCTGGGAGGTAGGACAGGCCTGTGAAGGGCACCTTCTCAGCCAGTTTGCCAAACCACAATGCCTCTTCTCCCTGCCTGGCTCTGCCCAGGCTTTCTGCTAAGCTTGAGGGTTTCTCAACCCAGGTGTGCTGGCCACCAGCCGTCCCGTCCAGTATCCTCGGAGACTCCAACAGCACAGAGTGACACAGGGTGCCCTCAGGATGGCTCACTGCCTGCCCCCAGGATTTCTCAACAGGGCCTATCTTTTCCAGGAAACACTCCTTTTCTGGGAAAGTTTGGCAACATCAGAGAACGATCCTGGCAGGAAATGGCCAGTCACATCTGAGGACCTCTAAGAAGAAATAGAGATAAGATAGAAGAAAGAGAAAGCTTTGGCCGAGCCTCTGGAATGTTCCTTCCTGGAGTGGCAATGGCGTGGTGGAGAGCTGTGCTCTCCAGGACCGTGGCCACTGCCCACAGCAGCTGTCGAGCATGTGAAAGGTGACCTGCCTGAGTTGAGTGAGATTTCCTGCAAATGTAAAATATGCACTGAATTTTGAAGGCTTAGTACAAAAGAAGGATGTGAACCATCTCATTAACAATCTTTGTATACCGATTATGTATTGAAATGATATTTTGAATATGTACATTGGATTGAGTAAAATATATTATTTAAATTAATGTCACTATTTTTCTTTTGTGTTGTGACTACTAGAAAATTTAAAGTTGCACAGGGCTTATATTCTGTTTCCATTTGGCTGGTGTCCCTCCAGAGAATCTTTAGCTTCAACATGTTTGAATCCAGGTTCTCTCAAGAGCACGTTTTCAGATTGTGGAGTTTTTCCCCAGGTTTTCTTTTTTCCCCAGGGCCCCTTAAGCTACACTCATCGCAAGTCATGAAAAGGAAAGCTAGACTTAGAAGCTCCTCGCTTCTGCATCTGGACCTCTTTCATTTGCTAAGCTCTCTGCCTCTTCCCATCGTCTCTTACCCTTGCCGCTTCCCATACTTGCCCTCGGAACACTGGCTCTTATATGCTGGCCTTTAGGTTTAGAAATAGCGGGATAAAAAGGCTGATAAGAACCCGAGGAGACCATCAAACTCATTCAAACTGGTCCACTTGACCCAACCCCAGCGAAACACAGCTGCATTGGTCTAATTCTTTTTTAAAAAGCAATAATTCTCATTTGTTTTCATGTAGTAAATAATACTTATCCATTGTAGAAAAATGACAAAATAGAAGCCAAAAGAAGAAAACAGAAATCATCTAAAAATCTAAGCCTCGAGTTAGCCATTATTGATTTTTGAGGGTACATCCTACTGAAGTTTTATTGTTTACAACAAAAATAACCGTAACATTTATTGAGCACTTACTATGCCCAGGCACTGTGATAAGTGTTTTTAAGATAGTTTTCTTTGTAAGAATCCTAAAGTAGATTCTATTATTATCCTTGTATTACTGTTGAGAAAAACGGAGACTTAGCAAAGTTAAATATCATGTCCAAAGACAGCTCATAGTGATCAATTCTATTCAGTCGCTCAGTTGTGTCCGACTCTCTGCGACCCCATAGGCTGCAGCACACCAGGCTTCCCTGTCCATCACCAACTCCCGGAGCTTGCTCAAACTCATGTCCATAGAGTCGGTGATGCCATCCAGCCATCTCATCCTCAGCCATCCCCTTCTCCTCCTGCCTTCAATCTTTCCCAGCATCAGGGTCTTTTCCAGTGAGTCAGTTCTTCGCATCCGGTGGCCAAAGTATCGGAGTTTCAGCTTTGGCATCAGTCCTTCCAACGTATATTCAGGACTGATTTCCTTTAGGATGGACTGGTTATAGTGATGATGATGATAGTCCAGATCATAGTGATGGAAAGAGTTAAACACAGGTCCAAAAGGACATGGGCAGGAAGCCCTCAGCCCCCTGCCTCTGGCTGCAGTTCTGCAAGGAGAGACTTGCTATCACCTCCCTCATAAACTTGTTTTCTTGAAGGCATCCATCTCTTCCTAATCTCCCTCAATTCACAGTGCCTGCTTCTGTCCGTTCAGGCTGTGATAACAGAGTACCATAGGCTGAGAGGCTTAGAAATAACAGAACATTCTTTCTCACAGTTCTGGAGGTTGGAAAGAGCAAGATACCAGCAGATTCAGGGTCTGGTGAGAACCCACTTCCTGGTTCATAGATGGTCATCTTCTCCCTGTGTCCTCACATGGACGAAGGGGCTGGGGAGCACTCTGGGGACTCTTTAGGAAGGAGCACCAAGCCACCATGATGTGTCTGCCCTCATGACCTAATCAGCTCCCAGAGGTCCCACTTCCAAATACCACCACATTGGGAGCTAGGCTTCATCATATGAATTTTAGAGGAACACAAGCATTCAGTCTCTAGCAGTGTCATTCTTTAGGCATGTCCTCATCCACTTCTAACTGCTTTTTATTTGTGTATTCATTTACTCAACAGATACTCATTGGACACTCACTTTATGCCAGGTGATACTCTAGGCAACTGGAAAACAGCAATGAACACAATGACAAAGTTACTCTTGCGGAGCTTATTATTTCAGTTTAGGGAGACAGACAATAAATTAACAAGCAAATACTCAGGATGTCTAGTCGTGAGACAAACCAATACAAGGAGGGAACTGAGTGATATGAGAGGGAAGCACAGTGATGGGGAGGGAGTAGTGGTCAGCATCTTTATTGTTGTTCAGTCACTAAGTTGTGTCTGAGTCTTTGCAACCCCATGGACTGCAGCACACCAGGCTTCCCCATCCTTCCCCATCTACCAGAGCTTGCTCAAACTCATGTCCATTGAGTTGGTGATGCCATCCAAACCATCTCATCCTCTGTCGCGCCCTTCTCCTCCTGCCCTCAGTCTTTCTCAGCATCAGGGTCTTTTCCCATCAGTCGGCTCTTCGCATCAGCTGGCCAAAGTATTGGAGTTTCAGCATCAGTCCTTCCAGTGAATATTCAGCATTGATTTCCTTTAGGGTTGACTGGTAGACTTATAAACTGTTGGCCTACCAACCACATGTATATATTATGTGTCAAGCCTATGTTTTTGCATCTAACCCATTTTGCAGAGTCCAGCTTGACTCTCCAGATCTACCTCTTGGTCTTCCTTTGCCATCTTCTTATATAATTCATCTACAAGCTTGTTACTGTCCTTGACTAAATAAGGTCCAGATCATGTGAAATTAGGATGTGACTCACTCAGCAAGGCCACACTTGGAATTCACTCAGTCCTTCAGTGTTAAGAGCAGGCAGGAGAGGTTTGATCCGGAGGACAATTTCCAGAGCCTGAAGGAAGTGCCGATCATAGGCATGCTTCCTTCCTCTAAGAACAAGAAAAGTTGGCTTTGGGAAAACCCCAGACAGACCTGCTCTATTTGTTTCTGGAGCCTTGTCTTCTCAATCCAGAGGCTTCCAGAAACTTCCCAGAAGCAACATCACTGAGAATATAGACTTTTCTCTTCATTTAAAATAATTACAGTTTTCTCTCTCTAAAATTCCACATGCTCTTTCAATGAACTGGGCTGCTTTTCCAGCCTCCTGAAGAGTTGCAGGAGCACTCTCTTTATCTGTTGCATCCACACTGCTCTAGAAGGCTCTTTTTCCATAAAGGGCAGCTCCTTTAAAAGGTCCAGGTTAGTGTTTGCAAATGTGAAGCTTTTGAAATGTTGGAGAACCACTGTGGACCTTGGCTGCCCATTAGTACAACTTCACAGTCTCTATGCTCTACAAAGATGTTTCTCAAAGTGTACTCGGCATTGATTCATTCAACAAATAATCACAAAATATTCATTTTGTTTAAGGTGTCGTTCCAGGCCCTGGAGAGCATAGCAGTGAATAAAGCAGATACAAATCATTTTTCTCATGGAGTTTACCTTCCACTGGGACAAGACTGAAAACAAACAAACTAAATAAGTGGAAATATAATTAGTTAGATGGTGCTAAGTGCTATGGAGAAAAACAATCAGGGAAGGAGGAAAAGGGGTACCCTGGATGAAAGGGTGGAAAGGGGGGTGTAATTTGCAATGGGAGGGAGGGAGGGTCAGGGAAGAGTGTGTTGAAAAGTGTCATTTGAACAAAGACCAGAAGACAGTGAGGGTGTGAGCTGCAGAAATCTAGGAGGAGAGCCCACTAGAGAGAAGGGAAGACAGTAGTGCGAGTTCTGAGGCTGGGGTGTGCCTGGGATGTTCTTTTTCTTCTTCTTTTTAAATATTGTTTATTTATTTATTTGACTGTGCTTCGTCTTAGTTATAGCACACTAGATCTTCCATCTTCTTTGCAGCATGGAGGATCTTTAGCTGCAGCATTTCAAACTCTTAGTTGCAGCTTGTGGGATCTAGTTCCCTGACTAGGGATCAAACCCAGGCCCCTTGCATTGGGAGGGAAATCCCTGAGATGTTCAAAGTCCAGTAGTAAGGCCAGTGCGGGCCAGGTAAAGTGAACGAGGGAGCAACTAATAGGAAAGAGGTAGTAGGGCCCAAATCATTCAAGCCTTTCTGTGTAGGGATTTGAGCTTTTGCTGTAGTTAGATGGGGACCCACTGGAGGAATTTAAGAAACTGAGTGACATATTCTAACTTATATTTCAATTCCAATTTATATTCTAACTTATATTTCACACTCATCTGCTGTGCGAAAAATAGATACCAGGGCCACCAGTTAAGAGACTACTGCCATAATCCAAGTGAATACTGATGGTAGCAGATCACCCATTAAATTATAGAATGCCTATGCAAACTACAAACCTCAGAGTCAAACTTAGACCCACTAATCAGGGATGAGGGTTCCCAGAACACTGAAGTTTTCACAGGTACTCTCTAGGTATTGTTTAAGTATGCTAGAGTTTAAAAACCATTCTTCTGTAATGTCCCGGCTCTCAATTTATTGCCTCTCAGCTCCAAATTGATCCTTCACTGTCTGCTCTGCGAAAAAGAGATCTGGGCCCTTTAGATATTTGTCCTTCACTGGCTATCACAGTGTTAAGCTTTGTCAGGAGAGAGCCCCAGAGAGACACTGCAGTGGGAAGAGGGCTTCCTTCCTGGTTCTGGGGTTCTGGCTCGGCAGCCTGCTGAGACACCAGCATGCTCTCCGTGTCCCGTTCCTGCAGCATGCAGGGTTTCCCTGGTAGCCAGCTCCTGTGGCATGGACACTGGCTCCAGCACCAGGCTCTTAGAGTGCATGTGGCTTTCCCAGCACCAGTTTCTGCAGTGGGCAGCTTCTTCAGTGCCAGGCTCTGGGCGTACTGGCAGCTTTGCTAGCAGCCAGCTGCGGAAGCACAGGTGGCTTCTCAAGCACCCAGTTTCTCAGTGCCCGGCCAGCCAGCAGGACCCCCCCCATCCAGCAGCTTGCCCTGCACCAGGTGATTTCATACGAAGTGCCTTCTGAGACTCCACCTCCTGTGCAACGTTCCCTGCGTTTTAGAGAACTGACTTACAGCAAATTCCACAGATGCGGTTACTCCTCTTCCATCCAGTGGGCTCTCGCGGCATCCGATGGTCCATTCTCCAAGAATGTCCAGATCTTAGCTTGGGGGAGGGTGGAAGGAGAGGGCGGTAGGGGACAGGTGATCTTTCTTGGGCTTCTGTCTCAGTCCTGGGTGTGAGAGCTGTGCCTTATATCTGCCATTCCTGTATCTTAGAGTTCACTTTTACTTATTTCTAAACAACCCTGTTACAGTTAATATTTTCTTAAATAAATGTCTGTTTTGTAAAAAATATTTATTTCTTTGGCTGCACCTGGTCTTAGTCGCAACACACGGGATCTTCGGTCTTCAGCTGCAGCACGTGAACTCTCAGTTGCCGCATGTGGGACCTAGTTCCCTGGTGTTGCTGTTTAGTCGCTCAGTCGTGTTTGACTCTCTCTGACCCCACGGACTGTATAGCCCATGGGATTCTCCAGGCAAGAATACTGGAGAGGGTTGACCAGAGATCAAACCCAGGCTCCTTGCATTGGGAGCATGGAGTCTTATCTACTGGACCACCAGGGAAGTCCCAGTAGTTACTAATTTTTATATTAACTTTTTCAGGCTTAAATTACTCTGGAGATTCTCTTTCCTGATTGCGCCCTGATGGTAACACACAGCATCACTCATCTGGAAGGAAATTAAAAAACTCAATCTCTACATTGCCGAACCTGAATGTTTGGAAGTAATTGGATAATGGAGTCAAACGTCCCAGTTTTCACCCAACTTCTTGGTAGAGTTTTGTGCATGGTAAACAGTTATCTCTGCCTCACTGCTATTTGTCTTCAACTAGAAGAACCTAGAGAGCAGAGTCTTTCCAAACTGCTGGGATGTGGAGCCCAGCAGGGTTACTTCCGCCTGAGCGGGAGACAATGACGGACAAGCCCTTCAAGATGTATAAATAATCCCTGAGCAGAATCAGGGACCTTCAGGAGGTTCTTCCAGTACCAATATCCTTTTGCTTTTTTATATCCCAGATGCTTTTTTTCTATTGTCACCTGTTTACATTTGGAGAAATTGAGTCCACTTGGATTAGGTAGTATTACCTAACAATTATGAATTAAGCTTTTTTTTTAAATTTATTTTTTGTTGTGGTCACCAACTCCAGATCTGAAAAGTTATAGAGAAATATCAATCCTTGAGACACATGTCCTCTAGAGACAATTAATCAGAAAAATTTAGAAAGCACTGCTTGATAGAAAAATAATGTGAACCATACAAGGAACTTTAAATATTCTACTAACCATATATATATATATTTGGCTGTGCACGAGCTTTCTTCTAGTTGCGGTGAGCAGGGGCTATTCTCTAGTGGTGGTGTATGGGCTTTAAGGTAGGCAGCCTTCAGTAGTTGCAGCCCGCAGGCTCCAGAGCACAAGCTCAATAGTTGTGGTGCATCGGCTTGGTTGCTCTGCGTCATGTGGGATCTTCCTGGACAAGGTATCAGACCCGTGTCTCCTGCATTGGCAGGTGGACTCTTTACCACTGAGCCACCAGGGAAGCCCTCCTAGCCATATTTTTAAAGGTAACAAGTAAAATTATTTTTAATAATATAGTAAATTTAAACATGTATATGCAATATATATAAATAAATATATATAAATATATAAAATTATCACTTAAAATTTAATTAATATTTAAAATACTACTGAGATAGCTCACATTCTTCTTTCTGGTCTTTGAAATTCAGCCTGTATTATACACTTACCACCTTT
Organism: Giraffa tippelskirchi; assembly: GCF_054371585.1. Taxonomy (NCBI): domain Eukaryota; kingdom Metazoa; phylum Chordata; class Mammalia; order Artiodactyla; family Giraffidae; genus Giraffa; species Giraffa tippelskirchi. The sequence continues at coordinate 11,118,643 of NC_137279.1, forward strand.
CTCGATGCAGGCCAGCCACATCAAGTGCTCAAAAGCCACCTTATTGGATGAAGTGGTTCTAGACCATCTAGCTCAGCCCCCCCTGAATTTAAGCAGAGGGCACAGAATCCCCAAAGAATTTTGAGTTGTCCTTTCTAATTCACAAAATCATTGCCAGAATCCAAGATATCTGATCCCTGTGCATAAGCCCAACTCTGCCCTTGATTAGCTGTGCAACTCAGGGCAACTTTCCTTACCTCTCTGAGCTTCAACTTCTTTTTCTCTAAAATAGAAATAATAATACATTGTCAAGAGTTGTACTAAGGATTAAGTAAGGGAATGGATGTAAAGCACTTAGCCCATAGTGAGCACTGGCTAAATGGAGTACTAAGTTATCAGATCGGACTTCACCAACAGCATTGCCTTTCATACTCTATCAGGAAGCAGAGAAGGGCAGCTCCCGTTGCACACCACTGGCTTTGGGTGTGGGTTTAGTCTAGCCAGCAAGAGCAAGGGCATGATACTACATGTGCCCCTCAAAGCTTTAGCACAGCTCTTCCTAGGTTTCCTAAGTTAGACAGTGAAAGTGTTAGCCATTCAGATGTGTCTGACTCCTTGTGACCCCATGGACCGTATGTAGCCCACCAGGCTCCTCTATCCACGGGATACTTCAGGCAAGAATACTAGAGTGGACAGTCATTCCCTTCTCCAGGGGATCTTCCCAACCCAGGGATCAAACTCAGGTCTCCTGCATTGCAGGCAGATTCATTACCCTCTGAGCCACCAGGGAAGTCTCAAGTTAGACAACAGAAAGTTGATTTTCCTTTCAAGATTCTCTTTGTACAAGTACTGTGATAAATGTTTAAAATTTCAGCAAAAAGAATAGTTACAGGGAGAACGTCATCAAACACCCCGGCCCATCCCTGTCCCTGGTGACCCTTAGGGTTCTGACTCACCTAGCTTCCCCACTGGCCCTTCCTTCCCAGCCAGAAGCCACAGTGCTTCCTCAAAAGGAGATAATGTCATCTGTTGACATTTCCCAGGTGACAACAAAGCCAAGCCCTCTTTTAGGGATCTGAGTCTTTGCATATAATTAGCAGATCAAATTACCCTTGGGGGACTGAGGCTTGGCATTCCTCATTGTCCAGAAGAACCACAGCCTTCAGAGAAAGGGGGTGGAGACAACCACCTACACATTTCTGGGCCTTTCTTCATTTAAGAATCTCAAAGGGAGCAACAAATAAGAGAAGCACACAGAGTTTCAGGCTTTGCTTCTCCTTTATCTTAAAAACTTACTTCCGAGGACGCATGCTCTGGAAGTTGGAACACAAACCGAGATCAGCAAATAGAATATTTCACTTTCACTTAATAGGTATCTTTAGACACTCTATCATTTGTAAAATACTTGGTTAAAAATCACTTTTAAATTGCAAGAAATTTACAATCTATTTTGAAAGAAAATGTGGAAGAAGTGGGTTTATGTCATGTAGATGGCAACATGATTTAATATGTATCATGTATGATATTAAGTATTGCTTTAAAATTATACCTATGTAATTACTACTGCAATATTAGATTGTTCATCAAGAAGACTAAATATCTGAAGCCACAGCACTTAGTTATGAAGAGGTGTGAAATGACATCAGGCTGGAGGGGTTTTTGTTTTTGTTTTCAATCTATCAGATGTGATATATTTATAAATTACAATGTCTTCTGCTTTTAAACAGGAAGGGAATTTGGACACAGGCTATAAAATGCATGAACCTTGAAGATATTATGCTAAGTGAAATAAAACTGGTCTCAAAAGGAAAACATCTCCATGATCCCACTTACACAGATACTTAGGGGAGTCCAGTCTATACAGACAGAAAGAATGGTGGATGCCAGGGGTTGGAGTTGGTGTAAACAGTTATTGTTTAATGGGTGGATGGGTCCGGAGGTTTTTTACAAGATGAAAGACCCAGGTAAAATCTTTAGGGAGGAAGCAGAGTTTGAAACATCGATTGAGCTTAAATGAAATCAAAGGGGATTCCAGCGGAGCGTGTGGAGAGGAGACTAGAGGCGAAGGTCAAAGGAAGGAAAGTTGTGGAAGGCCGGGCGGGGGGTGGTACTGATGGTGGTGATGGAAGAGCTGGGTAAGGCTGATGGCAGGTGGGGGTGGGGAGTACACTGGAGACGGAGTGGTACCATGTTTTGCCAATGGGTGGCTTCACCAGCCCCACCACGTCCAGTCCTTGCTTGGCTGGTTTCAGCATCCCTTCCATGCTTGGCCTTGGAGAGGCAGTGGCTTGCAAAGCCCCCACAAGGCTGCTGCCCCAGCCTGAATGAATGCCAGGCTTCAAAGGTATAGTTGCACATTTTAATTTTCTGGTACCAGCCTTCAGACTGGGACACTTGACCTTTCTTCTCACCCTTCTAGCCACACAGAGACTTGCCCAACAATGGAGTAAGTGATGCAGACTTGACCTTGAAGTACAGACTCAGTAAGAAGAACATAATGAATAAAAATGATAAGCGGGAGAAAATGCATTGAAAGTTGACTAAGAAAAGAATCATGGCCACTAGACTTCTTGGGAATCTGAGAACTTTTTAATAAATCTCATCTTATTGCATTTGCATCCTGGGCTTGGTTTCCTGAAGAGAACATCATGGAGGGCAGTGAAACCCAGAAACTAGTGAGCAGGCTTCCTCCACAAAACTAGAGGAAGTTTTAGCTATATTGACTTTTAATGCTCCCAAAGCATTTTGTCTCAGTACACTTTATTGTACTGATAGCTGCTTTAGCTGATTTTGCAAAACAAATAACCATCACAGGAGCTGATCCTAATGACCGCTTGCCCTTTGAGTACCTTATCTATGCCCCCCCTCTTTTAAATAAAACTTGCACTTTCAGACTTCTTTTTCCTTCCTACAGAGTTTTTCTTAAGAGTCTAGCAGAATTTCTTTAAAAACAAAATTTAAAAGCAAACTCACCCGTTTAGTTGCCTTGGCCCTTAAAACCCTTCCCAATGAATCTTCTCTAATTCCCTGACAAACTTCTTTGCTCTCTGTAAATGGTGCTGACAAAGGAAAATCAAATTAAAGTGTTAGTCCCAGAATTCCATCACCTAAGTGTGTTTGAACGGCTTTTTCATCCTCAGACTGGAACCCTACTTCAGCCATTAGCACTTTTCCTAAGACGAGACGACTTTCTGAAGCTACACCTGCAACCGAAAGAGCTGGTGTCAGCCAAAGGCTGTCATCCGTCATCGGTTGTCTTTCCCTTTGCTGAAGAACTGAAATTAGATGAGTTGCTGACATCTGGTGGTTGCTAAGCAGAGTGTAAGCTGGGTCTTAGAAGGACTTCTACCTCAGATTACATAAACTCCCCGGCCTCCAATTCTTAGAGGCCTCCCCTCGAACTAAGAACACTTTTGTATCCAAAGGAAAAGCGAGAATGCAAACTAAGAAGCAAAGGAAACAATGCGTTGAGAAGAGGCATGTCCGCTACCAGAATGAAAAGTGAAAACTTGCCTTCTCTGGAAGTGACTTCCAGGATGTGAACAAAGATTTAACTTGGTCCCAACATACCCAGGGTTTGATTGCCAAAATCCCCCAGGGTAGGAAATGGTAACCCACTCCAGTGTTCTTGCCTGGGAAATCCCACGGACAGAGGAGCCGGGTGGACTATAGTCCATGGGGTCGCAAAGAGTCAAACACAACTGAGCGACTAAACAGCAACAGGCCTGATGAGTCCCGGAAGGTAGGATTCCCTTTTGGTTGAAAGTAACGTTTTTGTTGCAGCTGGAAATAATTCTTCTGCTTCTTTTCCCTTTATTGCTCAACCATTTTAAACAGCTCTCCATTTGTCTGTGGCCATGGAGTGGAAAGTGGCTTCCAGAGCATTCTGAATTCTTCTGCTCTCCTGTTTCTCAGGACACTGAGTGAGACCAGGAGCCGGTGAAGTGGAATGGACCTCAGATCCTGCTCACAAAAGTGTTTGAACTCCATCTTCAGAGAGGTCAGGTGGAATCTTTGTTCTGGATGGAACGAAAGCATCCACCAACAAGACTCCCAGAGCCCAGAGGCATGTCAATAACTCCAGAATCACACTGGAGAGGAAGGGTTCCCAGGAGCCGCAGGCAGAAAGGAGATTAGTCCCTTTTCGAAAATGACATTTGAGTTCTTCATAGATCATCACTAAAGAGATGTATTTTGTTCATTTATTTGCTTTCTTGGTTTTTGCATTATCTTCTCTTGATTTTGCCCTCTCTTCTCATCACTCCTGCCCCTTAAGCTAGAAAGTAAACTTGAGAGCAGGGACTTTGTCTCATTCACCATTTATATTCCCAGCATCTGAAACACTGTTTTTGTTGTTGTTGTTCAGTTGCTAAGTCATGTCTGATTCTCTGTGATCCCATGGACGGCAGCACGCCAGGTTCCCCTGTTTTGCATATTTCCCAGAGTTTGCTCAAATTCAAGTCCATTGAGTTAGTGATGCTATGTATCCATCTTATCCTCTGCCACTCCCTTCTCCTCTCGCCTTCCATCTTTCCCAGCATCAGAGTCTTTTCCAATGAGTCAGCTCTTTGCATCAGGTGGCCAAAGTGTTGGAGCTTCAGCTTCACCATCAGTCCTTCCAATGAATAATCAGGGTTGATTGCTTTTAGGATTGACTGATTTGATATCCTTGCAGTCCAAGAAACACTATTTAGCACATGGTAAAACTTCCAAACATTTGTTCAATGGAAAGAATGACAACATACTCCCATAGTTTCTCTTAAAATCAGCCAGGAGCTACCTTACCCTCCTTCACTTTAGAAAGCCCAGAGATGGTCAAGTCGGGAGACACCACACAAGTGACATAATGACTCTGGATTTGCCCCATTGATTGACAGTCTGGAGCAAAGAACAGACACCCAGAGGCCAATCTGAGCACATCCAAGGGTTCCTGAAGGATGACTGGTATCTGCAAGAGTGAAGACTGCCTTCACCACAGGACCTTCCAAATGTCCAGAGAACTGAAGGCAGATGTCTTTAGGGGCAAGGCTGAGTACATGGCTACATATGTTCTTGGTGCTACATAGCTCTCTGAGTATGCATGAGTCTGTGGGGGCTTGGGGAAGTGTGCTGGAAAACTTTCCCTCTGTCTCCAACTAAATGGTTTCCTGAGGAAATGAGAAATGGAGATGGGGTAAGTGGGAAGGAATGAAAAAATTCCAGTAAGGAAAAAAAAAATGACTTTTTTTCCCCTTTGAAACTGGGAGTTATTGGCAGATCTGAAACTTCAGGCTCTATGTGTATTAGAAATATAAAAGTCTCTGAATTTTTTTTTTTAATTTTAAACATGGGGTATGAGACACTAGAATAAACACTTCAAGAATAACATTTTTGAATTGAAGGGTTTGGGGAATCTTAGCCCAAAGTGATCAAGACCCAGGGTTCATGTCCCTCCCCACATAGCCCTGCAGAGCAGGTACTTTCTGACATGCATTAACATAGTTTATGGTTACATTGCTGGACCCCATGTGGACTGAAAGGGCCTCTTTATCTTTAAACAAACAGATGAGGAAGGAGGATCTCCCCCACCCCAGCTAGACCTGGATTGGTGAGGCCACACCATGGGTTTTTCCACTCCAGCTATCAATCTTTCCTTGTTTGTGGTTTGAAAGAAAAAAAGAGAAGTACAGGAAAAGGGAGGTGTAATCCGCAGGTAACTCCACTCTTTCAGCAGACCTAGAAATAAGTAACTTGGTCTGACTCTTCCTGACCATTGGATGGAACTGAGAGTATGAGGATTTGTGGGGACTCCCTGAGTGCCCCCCCCAACCCAAAACACCACCCACACCAACCATGATTGAGTTTCCTGCAACCCTTAGGAGGTGCTTGTGTGCAGGGTCTCAGCCTACACGCCACGCCCGAGGTAAGAACTTACCCGGAGTGTCATCTGCAACAGTCGTAACAACACCAGAAGGCCTTCGTTAAGTAAGTGTCTTCTGCACACAGTACTCTGCTAGATGGTGTAGAAAAAAAATCACAGCCACCACTCCGTCACCTTAGAATTTATGGTCTCAGAAGAATCTACCAGCCTTCTCAGGGGACATCAAGTGTGCTAATGACAAGGTTATTTTTGTTTTCTTTGTTTTTACCATTGTGGAAGGGAAGGTCACAAGTTTTTGTGTCAGACAAAACCAGGTTAGAATCCCAGTTCTTCCACTCATTAATGTGTGACCTTGACCCAACTGTAACTCAGTTCCCTGGTAGCTCAGTTGGTAAAGAATCCACCTGCCATGCAGGAGACCCCGGTTCAATTCCTGGGTCAGGAAGATCTGTTGGAGAAGGGATAGGCTACCCACTCCAGGATTCTTGGGCTTCCCTGGTGGCTCAGCTGGTAAAGAATCCACCTGCAATGTAGGATACCTAGATTTGATCCCTGAGTTGGGAAGATCCCCTGGAGAAGGGAAAGATTACCTACCCACTCCAGTATCTGGCCTGGAGAATTCCATGGACTGTATAGTCCACGGGGTCGCAAAGAGTTGGACATGATTGAGCAACTTTCACTTTCACTCTGACCCAACTGTGGAAATTCCGTGCCTCCCTTATCTCATCTATGAGATGAGGGTGAAAATAGCTACCGCATAGAGTTGTTGTCAAGATAAAATATCCATAACAAGTTTAACATGGTGCCTGCCACATAGTAAATGTTCAGTAAATGGCTGCTACTGGTATTGGGGGTAGAGAAACAATTTGGTGAGGACCAGCTACAAGTAAGACACTGTATTAAGTTCTTTGCTGATATTCCTCATGTTTCCTCATGAGAATACTATGCAGTAAATGCTGTCCTTACTCTTGCTTTATACCCATGAGGAAACTGAGACACACACATGCATGATCACATAGTTAGTAATGGTGAACCCAGGTTGTCTGGCTCTAGACACTTCCTCAGAAAAGAAGGTTGGACCAAACAGTTGAGCTGCCATTTTTGCTTAAAACACCTGAGTGGGAGATTTCATCACATTCCCTCTCATTTGCTGACAAAAGCCAGTGAACATCCAACATCAACTGGACTCTGTCTCCTTGGACGGGCCCCAGGCTCAGTATGGAGAGATGACCTCTATGGACAGTTACCCTTGCCCTGGTCTCCCAACTGAAAACAAAAAAGGGGGACGGTTACATAAAGCAACGGTGACCTATATTCTCGACTCTCTAAGTTGCTTCTGGATCTCCAGGGCAAACGCAGATATTCACTAGGAGAGAAGCACAAACTGATGTTTGATCCACTGTTGCCCTCAGATGCTCTGCCCTCAGATGCCCAGCCTGACTGAGAATCAGTGGATATTGACTGATTTGATTTTGCTACCTGTGCTCCTTCAAGAGAAGATCAGCTCTCCCACCATCAACCCAAATGAAACAAAGCAAAACACATGAGCTAGCCACTTACAATTTCAGATTTTTATGGGAAAATTAAGTTTGCAAAAAGCTGGCTGGAGGGATTACAGAAGAGTTCTTTAAAGAAATTGTTTACTTTTCAAATATTTAAACACCATCAAATAAGAGTGTTGCCAAATGAGTTTCTGGAGATGAGTTTTAATGAACAAGTGATAAAATCTTGTAAATGTTTCATTCCATACACATAATATTTGTATAGATAAGGTTTGGCTCCTCAAGTAATTAAACATCATCCCCTACAAACTTGTTTTGCTAATTGGCTTAGAAGACATAGTCTTGAAATAAAAAATGTCCACTTTCTTAATATAAATTATCCAAATTAGCAGAAATCTTATTACTGAAGTTTTATGGTTATTAGTTTTAAAATTACTTGCTGTTTTATTTTTTAAAAGAATACTTGAGAAATCTGCTGACTAAATCTCCTCTGGAGTCGTTAGCATCTGACAAACAAAAGCAATGACTGGGGAATTCCCTGGTGGTCCAGCGGTTAGGACCAGGCACTTCTACTGCTGAGGGTGCAGTTTCAATCTCCTATAGGGAAATGAAGATCCTGTAAGCCTCCTGGCCAAAATAAAAACAACAAAAACAAAACCAGAGACTGATATCCAGGATTATCCATGCTGTTTTAATACATGGCCTTTAATACATTCCTTACAATATCCCCAAACCACTCCATCATAGTTCCCCAACAGGAGTCATAAGTCCAAGTTCAAACACACAAGTATCACTGAATTGTTGAGGGACAACCAAAACATCACTTCAATTACCCAGGCCTTAGTTTTCTATCTCCTGTAGATATCTGAACCATCTCCATTGGTTCCTCAGAGATGGTGATGATGATAACGCTGACAGCAATGAAGGTGATAGCAGTCCTGGTGGTGGTAGTGATGGTGATGGGTGGTGATGATGATGATAATGTTGATGACAATGAGGTCTGATTAGCACCCTCAAATCTCCAGCAACAAGCAACTTCCAAGAAATTCACATCTTTAGCTCCCCTCACCAGGCCCCCTTCTGAACTATACATTCCAGAGCCCGGAGGAGACGGGCAAAGTGGAAGATCCTTCAAGAAATACTGCATCACGTGGGGAATGGGAAAGAAATATCACTATCTGGATTTTTCTACACTGTTTACGTCAGCCATACTTACTCTTACATGTGAAGGTGTTAAGATGATGAAAAGACTAGGAAATGGAAAAATGGAAGAAAAGACATTAAGGAGAAAATGGCAATGTGTTTGGTGGGTGGGGACAGGATTAAGAACTGAGAGCCAGAATCTCTAGCACATCCTTTGCAGGTTCTGTTCACTACCATAAGGTCAAGAGGCTACAGGGGAACTATGACCCTGGTCTGTTCTGTTGGTGGGTCTCAGGGGAGCACGAGAAAACCCCAATGAGGGTGAAACTTGGCTCACTATCACCCTTTCTATCACCACTCCCATCACCACCAGACTCCCTTCCAAAGCAAATTCCAATTGACTAGTTAACTTGTATGCACATTGTAAGTTATTGTAAGCAGGCACTGCCCAGTGTGAGCCATTTAGGTGAAAATTCAGTTGCATTACCCTTTTTAAACTTGTCAGTTTACAGAATTGTTTAAAGTTAAGCTTCATTATAAAGTTACAATAACAGTAGAGTCAAATTAATGTGATGACGTTAGTGGAAGAACTCGTTAGCTCTTTGCAAGTGATTAGCAAAATGATGTTCTCAATATGTACACATGTGTATAAATACACATTTCATATGAACATACATATCTGTAAAAGAAGTTGGGTTGTATGGGCCTTTTGGAACCCAAGCAGTAGGCAATGGAGAAATTAGTTTGCAAAGAGGCTTTCATTATTCCCCACTGCTATTAATGACTTGTATCCTGAAAACAACTTCTACTTAGACAGATATGACCTGGCAGTGAACTTTGCTTAAAGATTATTTTGGTTTTCTGGGAAATTTGTTTAACTGGCTTAGATTTTGAATGAGGGAGGTTAACTGTGAACTCAAAACCAATTAAATGCTGAGCTATTGAGAACCTTGACTCCTGAAGCTAGAAAAAACAGGATGGTGGGTGAAGTGGAACATGGGAAGCTTCATTGCCCTCAGTAGGGAGGTTAATGGAAAGAACAGGAAAAAGAAGAGAGGACTCCTTGGGCAGGTTCTGCGGCTTAGCAGCCACGTGACCTTGGATAAGTCACCTGACCTCTCTGAGATTCCCTTTCTTCCACCATGAAATCATGACAAGTCTGTCTTCCCTGCATCAACAAATGATAGGAAAAAGGTGAAATGGATGAAAATTTTCTTCTTAAATATAAAATGTGCAGTATTAGGCTCCATGCCTAATTTACTTGACTTGAAATTTAATTTCCTGAGTGTTGTGTCTGCTGTTCTCCAGCAGATTGTAAGGTCCATCCGTACAGGAAACAGGTGTATCATAGCACTGGCTCTGTCCATACTGGTGGGATGTATATTGATGCTAGTACTGGCATTCTATAATTCGTATGAATAAATACTGGTGAATGACTAGAGAATCAGCCTTGAAACTTAAGCACTGTTAGGACACAAAGAATGTGTGCTGCTTAATAGAGGGCAAAGCAATGTATATCACTGAGATAAACATCAAGGAGTTTTGGCACAATTACTGGTGACTTCCTATGTCCCTTTCTGGAGATTCCTGGCTCGTTGCTGTGGAAGTGGTTGCTTTCATCTCCTCTCCTTCTATTTTCCCTCCACTCTTATCCCCTCATGTACACTCTGATATTGTCCATCTCTCCCTTTTTCCTTTGACCCCATTAATGTCCTTCTGGGTTCGATGGTTACTGTCTCATGCTTCAAAATCTCTGAAACAGGGTTGCTCAGACCAGAAGCCACGGCATCACCTGCAAGCTGCTGGCAATGCAGAATCTCATCGACCACTGTCCACCCCGTCACAGAGTCCTGAGTGGCTGGTGGGCACATGAAAACTGGGGAAGCACTGCTCTGCAGTGGACATGTGCTCACATACACACGGAACTATTTCTTTGCTCACCCACTGATCAAACTAAATTATTGTGAGCTGAGGGTCAGCTTATCCTATTACTCACACCACTTGGTTCTTTCTTCCTTACTCTGACTCTCTCTCATGTTTATCTTGTTCCTCTCTAGCACAGAAACCCACTCCAGTATTCTTGCCTGGAGAATCCCATGGAGAGCGGAGCCTGGCGGGCTACAGTCCATGGGGTCGCAAAGAGTCAGACATGACTAAGCACGTGCACACACACACAGCACCTCTTCGCAAGGGCTGGGGTCGCAGAGAGTCAGACACAACTGAGCACACACACACACACACACACACACGCACACACATAACACCTCTTCACAAAGGCTGGGGATAGCACATTAAGTAGAAGCCGTATCATAGCTATTCTTTTTAGCAAGCTGGGTAAAAACTTTAGTGAGGAAAGAGTTACAAAGCATATTCTTAAGAGGATTTTTGACTCTTTGAGTACAACCCAGATGTCAGCTGCCGTCACCCCGTCACATGAGGCTCGGGCTAAATTAGCTCAAGCTGACTGTGCGATGTCCTGCAGGAAGCCAAACGCCCTCCTCAAGATTGCACGTTCCCAGGGGCGGACCTCTCAGGACCACGGCGACCTCCAAGCCTGTGTTCAATAAGCCCTTGACCGTACTCCTCTTTTTACCTAGCGTCTCTCCTCTGGACTCCTCACCAACCTGGACTTAGAAAGGCTGCTCTGCCCTTGATCTCTCTCCTCCCCAACAGTGTGTACAAAAGGCATCAAGGCTCAGAAGCCTTAACTGAAGGTTGGGAGATGGCAATGTTTACACCCCAAGTCACGTAACATGGCATGTCTGCTCTTAGAATCCTTCTCCAGGGCTCCCCTCCGCAGGTCCAGGTGCCCGCCTTGCTGCCCACGCACCCTCTCTCTTCTCGACCTCCCTCCCTTTGTCCTGCTCTTCCCTCCCCCAAATGCATGTTCCAGTTCTTATACGTGATGCTTTGGCAATTCAGTTCTGTTTTGCAGGCGTCTTTTAATGGGCACCTTCAAGTTTTCAAATTGTTTTTCTGAACAAATTTCCTCCCTTACAAAGCCCCCTGGTCACAGCTGTTTCCATGATCATTTGGGGGATTTTATTGAAGTATAGTTGATTTACAATATTATTTTAGTTTCAGGTAGAAAGCATTGTGATTCAGTATTTTTACAGATTACATACCATTAAAACTTATTGTAAGATGATGGCTATAACTCCCTGTGCTATACAATATATCCTTGTTGCTTACCTGTTTTATACATAGGGATTTGTATCTCTTGGTCCCATACCCCTAATTTGCCCCTTCCCCATTCTCTCTTCTCTGCGGAAACATAGTTTATTTCTATGAGTCTCTTTCTGCTTTGCATATACATTTGTTTGTATTATTTTTTAGGTTCCACATATAAGTGGCATTATACAGTATTTGTCTTTCTCTGTCTGACATTTCATTGAGCATAATATTCTTTAGGTCTGTTCATGTTGCTGGGTGGGTTAGTGGTATGAAGAAGTGTCAGAAACCAGGAAGGTCAGAGTGGGAGGGCAAAGAAATTCATGGGAACAGATTATTAAAAGATCTTAGTTTTGTTGCCTTTCTAATCTACGACTAGTACCACATTGGGTTTCCCAGGTGGCACAGCGGAAAAGAATCTGCCAATCAATGTAGGCGATGCAGGAGACTTGAGTTCTATCCCTGGGTCAGGAAAATCCCCTGAAGGAAGAAATGACAACCCACTCCAATATTCTTGCTTGGAAAATTCCTTGGACAAAGGAGTCTGGTAGGTTACAGTCCATGGAGTTGCAAAGAGTTGGACACTACTGAGCATGCATGCATGTACATACCACATCAAACCAATTCTCCTCTACTTTGTGTAAACACATTGACTTACCAAAATTAAATATAATTATATTCCCTTTCTTCAACTCAGCTTCTGTATCTTGGCCACCATAGTCCATAGGTCTTGAAATCCATATACGTTGTATAGCTATGGGCTTTGCCCAAACTCCTTATCTGTTTTGAACCTCAGGATCTACAACTATAACAAGGGAATAACGTTATTTAACAGAGTATTCGGTGTAACATTCCCAGTTCACTCTGCATTTTGGCTGGGACCTCAAAGCTGAGGACAACAGGGGTTAAACAGCCCCATATTCTGAAGAGAGGAGTCCAGTCACCTACCAGGGCTTGCTGTCAGATGGCAAAGCTAGGTACCTGTCCTGCAATCCATCACTCATTCCTGCCCATATGCAACAGGAGGCCGGGACACTGAGATGAGTAAGTCTGGAGAGGATGGATTTTTTCCCCCTTCTTGCTCACTTACACAGGTAAGAAAAGGGGTTTTCCTTTCTCAAGCCAAGTGAGGAGACCCCATGGGCTGTAGTGAAGAGTAGAGTGATAGAGATCTTGGGAGGAAACGGCCTGTGTTGCGTGACTCTTGCCTGAAAAGCCCTAAGACAAGAGTCTGCTTAAAGCTTCCTCTCTTGATAAAACAAGGGCAGCCAGCCCTTCCAGCTTCTGGTGGAATAAAGATGCTGAGTTTTCCTGCGGCTCAGATTTGAGTCACCTCAAAGGACCCTGCCCAAGAGGACTCACCATGCCTGTCTCGGATGGCAGGGCGAGATAACTCCACAGAAAGAGGCTTGGGTGTGCCTGGAGATGCAGTAGGGGAGTGAGCATCACACACGGTCAGTTGGAAGGTGACTCACTCGGTAAAGAAGCGGTACCATAGGAGGTCCCTGCTGGGGGAAACAGTGTCTCCAGACAACCCACCAAGATGCCTAATGAGGAAAAGAGCCAGGGCCAGGGCCGGGCATGGAGCCAACCACAGATTACACACCAGGGGAAGACATTTTTTTTCCTCTAATCATTTCTTGCCTCCTTGGGGAGATCAGACTTAGCAGATGTGAGTGATGAGGAAGAAGAAAAGAAGCTAGCCAAGTCACCTCTCTCTGTGGGAATGCAGCACCTCATCACCCACCACTCACAAACTCTACCACAGAATCCTCACTGCAGCCATGCATGCCATTCCTGGGTATGCAGGAAGACTGGCTTTCCCAATTTCACTTGCAGTTAATCTGCATTCTGATGCCTACCTTCTGGGCAGTAGAGTACAAGTGAGAGTGATGTGGGCCTAACCACAAAGTCTCCTGCTTGATCCTACACTATTTGTCTTCTCAATGGCACCCCACTCCAGTACTCTTGCCTGGAAAATCCCATGGACGGAGGAGCCTGGTAGGCTACAGTCCATGGGGTCACTACGAGTCGGACACGACTGAGCGACTTCACTTTCACTTTTCCCTTTCATGCACTGGAGAAGGAAATGGCAGTCCACTCCAGTGTTCTTGCCTGGAGAATCCCAGGGATAGCGGAGCCTGGTGGGCTGCCATCTATGGGGTCGCACAGAGTCGGACACGACTGGAGCGACTTAGCAGCAGCAGCAGCAGCAGCAGCAAGAATGATCGGGCTTCCCTGGAGAAGGGAACAGCTCCTCATTCCAGTATTCTGGCCTGGAAAACTCCATGGATTGTATAGTCCATGGGGTCACAAAGAGTTGGACACAACTGAGTGACTTTCACTTTCCAAGGATGATCATGGAAAATATAGGTTAAAGATGGCAGAGCCACAAGATGGAAGGAGCCTGGATACCCAGATCACAGCCTGGAAGAGAGCTGCCCAATCCTCAGTGGATATAACTGGCAAAGGATTTTTTATGCTAAAATACTGAAATTTCAAGTTGTTTTGTTTTAGCACAGGAGGGCTTGAAAGAAAGTTAAAGTCAAGTCACTCAGTCATGTCTGATTCTTTGCAACCCCATGGACTGTAGCCTACGTGGCTCCTCCATCCATGAAATTTTCCAGGCAAGAGTACTGGAATGAGTTGCCGTTTCCTTCTCCCCACCCAGGGATCGAAGCCTGGTCTCCCACATTGCAAGAAGACACTTTTACAGTCTGAGCCACCAGGGAAGCTCAATAGCAGGGCTTAGCCTGCCCTAATAATGTGGCAGACTTCCTGACCTGGCAAGGGCTAGGGAGGGAAGAAGCTCTGCTTCCGACTTATCTCCCTCCGCATATAGGATGAGACATTGAAGTTTTCATATGTCACTGGAAAGTAATGCTGCATACTGAAAGTTGCATCATTTTATTTTCTATTTTTAATTTTGAAGTAATTATAGATTCACAGAAAGTTGTAAAGATAGTACAGAGAGTTCTCAGGGTTTTTTTTCAATCCAGTTTCCTTTGACAGTTACATTGACATTACAGGACAATATCAAAACCAGGACACTGACACTGGTGCCCTGTGTTTGTATAGTTCTGAATTATTTTATCACACAGGTGGATTCATACAAACACCAACTACCAGGGAAATCAAGATACAGAACTGCTCCATCACCACAAAGATCTGCCAGGGGCTACCCTTATCTAGTCAAATCCTATTTCCTCATCACTCCCATTCCCACCATCTCTAACCCCTGAAAATCACTAGTTTGTACTCCATCTCCATAATTTTGTAATTTTAAGACTGTTACAGAAATACATCACACATCTTGTGACCTTTGGAGACTGGCTTTTTTAAAAATCAGTATAACACCTTTGAGATCCATCCAAGTTGTCGGGTGTATCAAGAGTTCCTTTCCTTTTACTGTAGAGTATTATTCATGGGATGGATGTACCACTTTTGTTTAACCATTCACTTGTTGTAGAACATTGATAATTTCCGTTTTTGGACTAAAAAATAAGTAAAACTGTTATGAGCAATCATGTATAGGTTTTATGTGGACCTGTTTCATTTTTCCAAGATAAATGCCCAGGAGTGTGATGGTGTGATTGTACTTTAAGTCTTATGTTTAGTGTTATTTTGTTTTTTGTTTTTTTTTTGAGAAATGGTCAAGCTATTTTCCAGAGTGGCTGTAACAGTTTAAGTTCCTACCAGCAATATGGAGAGATCCAGATTCTCCACAACCTTGCCAGCATTTTTTAGTCTTACCATTTTTTTATTCTGGTTGTTCTAACAACAACTAAATTTTACTATACACCTATCAGAATAGATGTATAGTAAAATCTCATTATAATCTTAATTTTCACTTCCCTGGTGATGGTGAATATCCTTCCATATGCTCATTTGCCATCACATCTTTGGTAAGTGTTTCTTCATGCCGTTTGTCCATTTTACAACTGAATGGTTTGTTTTCATTTTAACTGTTGAGCTCTGAGAATTCTCCATATATTCTAAATATGAGTCCATTTTCAGTTACACGGTTTGCAAATATTTTCTTGCAGTCTGTACTTTCATTCAGTTTATCATTTTTTTTTCTTTTATGGATCAGGCTTTGGTGTCATGGCTAAAGAATGGAATGAATGGAGAAAATAGCATTGACATATATACACTACCATGTGTAAAACAGATAGCTGGTAAGAAGCTGCTATGCAACTCAGGGAGCCCAGTCTAGCACTCTGTGATGACTTTGGGGTGGAGGATGTGGGGAGGGAGACACAGGAGGAAGTGATATATATATATGTATAAAACTATGGCTGAATTGTGTTGTTGTATGGCAGAAACCAACACAATATTGTAAAACAATTTTCCTCCAATTAAAGAACAAATTATAAAAAAATAAATTCATGCATTTGATTAAATAAATAAATAAATAAAAATAAAAAGACTTCATCAAGTCCTAGATCTCAAAGACTTTCTCCTAAACTTTCTTCAAAAAGTTTTACAGTTTTACATTTAATACATGATCCATTATGAGTTAATTTGTATAAGGTGTGAAACAGTCCAGTTCATTTTTGCCTGTAAATGTCCAGTTGCTCCAGCAACATTTGTTGAAAAGATTCTCCTCCCAGTGAATTGCTTTTGCACCTTCAAAAAGCAATTGGTTGTTCTTCTATAGGGCTTTTCTGGGTTGACTGTTTTGCTCAATTGATCTACGAAGTACTGCACCATCTTAACTGATATCATTTTTTAATATGTGAAAGTGGTTAGCCCAGGCTATGAATCTGCCTAACTTATCACCCAGTAGGAAGGAAAAGTGATCCAACAGTGTTTGGACAGAGTGATGAAAAAGAGTGAGTTTTCTATTGCTAAAATCTTGCCAGCTTCACTTTGTTCAATAGGCAACTGCAATTATCCACTTCTTGGAGGGATTGTGTTTTCATTTTGTCTTTTGTTTTGAGTTTGTTTACATTTTTGGGGGTGCATCACATATAAGAAGCATTTAACATTGTGTCTAGTCCATTGTAAGTCTTCGTTTTTATTATTTGTCTTCAGTACTCAACATATCACCATCTGCATTACCCATGCTCCTCTCTGAACCCCTTCTAACCCAGGAAAGCTAGCTTTTCTCTCTCTCAGGTATATCTCCCACTTATTCTTAGAAGTTAAAAATTGACTTAAGGAAAAAAAAGTCGTGCTTATCATCTGTTAGCCTTTTTCACCCACCTCGAAGGAAAGGGCAATTTCTCTAGACTGGGAACAGACTCCAGGGTAACAGAGGTGAGCAGGAATTCCTTCCGGACCTTCACAACTACCCACCTGCCTTGTGCTTTTTCAGAGAAGGAGGACCAGCTGAGCACCTGAACTGTGCCCAGGGCCAGCCTCCTGGGTGGTCCATAGCAGGTTCAGCCCGTGACAGCCAAGGCAGAGGGCTGGAGGGCACGAAGGGCTAAGAAGGGAAGTCACACGCGTCCTGCAAGCCCTCCTCCGAGCCCTCCAGTACAGAGCTCCGGGATCTAAATTGGGAATCCCTGAAGCTTAGCCAACACCACAATGGCCTGGCTTAGATCTCCCAGCTGAGGACAGTCCTGGAGCCCCCACTAATCAATGGGTTAATAAGGATTTCGAGGGCTGGGGAAGTCAGGGGTGCAGCAGCTGGGATGAGGAAAGGAAGAATCATTATTTTTAATTTCAGCCAGTCAATGTGTTAATAAAGGAGTTGGATAAAAATGTAAGGATGACGGTGGGTTGGGGGGTGGGGAGGGGGTGAGAGAAAAGCCCATCACTTTCTAAATGTTTGCCTGCAAGGGCAGCCTGATCTTTGAAATCAGAGTAGAGAATTCTTCAAGTCTGGTAATAGCAAACACTCTTCATCATGCCCTTCAGTGGCTGCTGACTGCAGACAGCTTTTTTCCCCTTCAACAATAGAAGAGATGGGAAAGAAAAGGCAAGCTTTTGGCCTCAGGGTTTTTTTGTTTTTTTTTTTTTTTACCACGGCTCTTTCCGCTCCAACCTACATCTAAGAGGGAGGGAAACTATCTTTTGTTATCACTCAATCTCCCTTAAATTTAAGAACAGCTGGGGATATTTTTCATGATTCATTAAATTCACATCATTCCAAAGAAATCTTCCTGCCGATTTATCTTTGCCTCAGCAGTTGGGGCTCCAAGAGTGAGCAGTTTCCTGAATGCCATCAACCTGGGTCCACTGTTTGGGGCTGAGTCTGTGATCTTTCATGCTGGAATATCTTTTTTTTTTTTTTTTTGAGGGTGAAAGCGAGCGGGAAAGGAATCAGGGTATTGAAATGAATCTTTCCAGTCAATTTTTCCCTTTCTGGAGATAAAGGGAAAGTCGTATGGCTGTCACAGCTAAAGACTAAACCCCAGCTAATGTCCTCAGCGGGGAAGAATAATTAGTAAATTCTCTAATTAGAGTCCTGTTTACATTTCTCTTTTCATGGAGGCTAATCCTTGTGTTTAAAGAAGATATTCTGCCTTGATTAAAACCATTGGTTTTAATCGGAGTCACACAGTAGAATCCATGGTAAATGCAAATGGGCTTGAGTTCCATAAGGATTCATTCATTCAATCATTCATTCGTTGAAGACCAACTTAGCACTAAATACAAATATAACAAGATTTCTACACCCTGGGAGCTAGGGCAAGCATAACAAACAGCTTTCATCCCCCACACCTACTGTTATCCATTGAAGGTGGCTTTCTAGAGCTTTCTGAGGCCTCTTCCTGGTTCAAGAGAAAGGAGAGCTTTCCTGGATACATAAAGGTGGGGCGGACCTGAGCGGAGCCCCCTCCCCACACACAGGTTATTTGTGAACACCAGGAAGTACAGATTCAATGGACGGATTCAATGGACGTGAATTTGGGCGAACTCCTAGAGATGGTGAGAATTCGGGAGGCCTGGCATGCTGCAGTACGTGGGGTCGCCAAGAGTCGGACACGACCAAGCGACTGAACAACAACAACAAGGAAATACACAGCACTGTATGAAGGGCTTTCAAATACTCTCCTGTGATCCTCACCCAGGCACACACATGCATGTCTGGGCATGATGAGAGGAGCGGTTGGCGCGTGCCTGTGGGAGCCTGGGGCTTCCTAAGCCTGGCCTTTCCCTCTCACAGTCTGTACTGAGGTAACCCAATGAGCCAGGCTTAGAAATCACTGTACTGCTTGGGCAGCACACCACAGAGATGAGGCGTTCAGGTTCTGGAACCAAATATCTGGGCTACACACTGGTGGTGCTATTTGTGGCTGAGTAAAATTAGGTGAAATACCTAACTTCTCTGAGCCACAGTTTTCTCATCTGTCAAGTGGGGAGAAGAGTACCTACTTACTGGATGGTGAGGAGAATTGAAAGAAATCCCATGGTCCCTGGCTTCCTACTAAGTACCAGTGTTCATGCGTGGTCATTGGCGCTGCTGTGGTTGTTGTTGCTGAGGACCTGGCCTGGTCGGACACAGCTGAACAGTTCCACTCCTTCCAATCTCCCTCTTTGGGTTTCTCCTTTCTAATAGAATTATGTGCAAGCCGGAAAAAAGAGAAAAAAAATTTGCATGTCTCTACATTTGAAATTAATGAGAGCCCCACATCCTGAGAGATTCATGAGGACTCTTCTATAACAATCAAGTGTAACCACACCTGCCTTTTCTTGAACAAAAAACAATGAGCTTGTATTTCAACAAGCTTTTGAGGAACTCAATAATGGTGATGCATGAACTGATAAATAAGAAGCCATGGGCAAAGTCATAAGCCCTGAATAAGCATAAAATAAAAAGCTTAAGGAATTCCAACAAATTATTATTTCATTAACATTAATGGTGGGAAACTATCCAGTCCCTTACACATTATGTGTGCCCTTTCCTGAAGGCTGAGGAATGCTCCATTTGTGACTTTCTTTCTGTATATACACCCCTGCAGTGGACACTGTAGGATGTTTAAAAGAATTATCAGACTTGGCTTCTGCCTCCAAGGAGCCTGCCTGGAGAAGTTCCTAATATACCCATCAAAAGGGGTAAATAATTCACAAAGTCAGGTATTACCATGGGGCCTCTGATTGCTGAAGGGACAGAGAGTGGAGAGAGATCTGGGTCAGGGACATTCATGAGGACAAACTATGGATTTGAGAAGTGTTAGATGGGCAAGTGTTCTTGCCTGGAGAATCCCAGGGACGGGGGAGTCTGTTGGGCTGACGTCTATGGGGTCGCACAGAGTCGGACACGACTGACGCGACTTAGCAGCAGTAGCAGCAGATGGGCAAGGCGCTTGAGCTGAGGTCTCAGTTAGTAGCAGTAGTAGCTCAGTTGTGTCCAACTCTATGCGACCCCATGGACTATAGCCCACCAGGCTCCTCTGTCCATTGGATTCTCCAGGCAAGAATACTGGAGTGGGTAGCCATTCCCTTCTCCAGAGGATCTTCCTGACCCAGGGACTGAACCCAGGTCTCCTGCATTCAGAACAGATTCTTTACCATCTGAGCTACAGGGAAGAGATCTCAGTTGGAAGAAGGAAATGGAACCAACCAAAAGGTAACCTACAAGAGACCAAATCTTCTTAAATACTTTGTCTCATTTAGTTCAGGCAAGCCTTCTGGGTGGATATGAACTTACATTTTTGTAAAACAAGGAAGTGGAGCCCTGGAGGTCAAAGTTTCCTAAGACTTGAACTCAGTTGTGGCAGACCCCAAAGCATTTTTCCATTTGATCACGCTATTCCCCTGGAAGTGCAAAAGTTGAGAACATCAGGTACAGAAGGTCTCAGAGATGAAGACAGTGGAGAAATTTATAGGGGAGGAGACTGGTGTGGTGGATGAAGAATCCTTCAAGGAGGTTTGGAAGGAAAGTGCCAGGTAGAAAATGACACTGCGTAAGAAACAGAGGGCAGGGGGCAAGACTGGAGAGGTTTTTAGTTGAATTTTACTTTTGTGTTTTGTTTTATATGCTCATTTTTACTAAATTTTGCCAGGCTGTGTAAAGACTTATTGTTTCTAATTACACACAAAAAAACTACCATTTGGGATCATTTTATTTCTTGTCTTTCATATATCAGCCTGCCACATAGAGATGATTCTCCATAATGAGGCTGAACCCACAGACAGACTGGAATCTTCATTTCCAGCCTCAACTTCCATGGTCTGCCCCACCTAATTTTATCCAGTTTCCCCATTAGAAATCAAGATGATCAGTTTGGGTTTCTTTGAGTCTTTCAGGCTCCAAAAAATAGGCCAGAGAAGGGAGAGGGAAAAGCAGTAGCCCCTCAATTGATGAAATGAAACCTAGAAGTGCTTAATGAAACTCAGTGTTACAGCAGACTCACCTCCTAAAATTCTAAGTGCTCTGTGTCACCTAGCATTTAAAATCTTTTAATAATTTCCCATTTCTTCAAAGTTAAAGTCCAAGTTTCCTAACTATGTGATACAGTGATTTGGGACTCTGGCCTCTTGAGGAGACACATCTGCATTTGAATCCTAATTCTGCAATTTACCAGCTGTATTACCTTGGGCAAATTACTTCACCTAAGTCGCAGTTTCCTCCCTCTGTCAATGGGGTTGACCCCTGGCTCCTATCCATAAGGTCTTTATGAAGATGAAATGATAGAATGCATGCAAAGCCATTGCTTAGTTCTGTGGTGTAGTGAAATGTCACGATGAGATCTTATCTTTTATGACTTGTGAGCCCCATCGAACACCTTACTCCCATCTTCCTCTCCAAAGTAATCTTCTAACACTCTCCCCTTCGCTGGCATTTCCAGCCACACTACACATCATTCCATTTCCTCTAAGGCAGTTTTCTCTCTTGTGCCCCTGTGCCTTTGCACATACTGCTCCCTCTCTCCAGGATATTCTAATTCCTCCTCTTCACATGGCCAGTTACTACTTGTCCCTCTCCCTGAGCATAACCATCCTGCTTTCCTGACACTGGCAAGTTGAGTTAGGCATCCTTGTCTGGTGTTCCCATGGCTGGGAACATCCCTGGTCTTGTGGTCTCGTACATTCTGTGCCAGAGCACCTTCCCTGGGTGATTATGGTTGACTGTTTTTCTGCTGGGTGTATCCTCCATGATAGCTTAGTATGACATCCCCAGTGCTTAGCCTAGTGCCAGGCTTATAGCCAAGGACCAGCCTATATGCCAGCTGGTCCTTGGTCAATGAGCAGTTGTCCACAGTATCATTGTGGAATAGAGATGGCACCATATATGCCCTCCCAAGTTCCCTTGGTAATAGTGGGTATTTGCCTAAGCCCCTCATCTCTAGTTGCTTGCAGCCAGAGGGGCTCTAGAGCCACAGGGACTCTAGTCCTTCCATGGGTCTTACAACTCATTAACTTGCTCTGAGTCCACTCAGTCCCTGGCAGAGGCCACACTGGATTGCAGTGCACAGTTTGTCCTTAGAGGCCACACCTAGGACCAGCAGGACCCTGGTTAAAAAATTATTATCAAGAATGCCATAATAGTAACAGCAGAACATTAAGCCAAACACAGGGTCCTTCTAAACATAGCATCCTGTGCTCCTGCACATGTTGCATGCCAGCGTGCTAAGCGGCTTCAGTCATGAATGACTGTTTGCAACCCCATGGACTGTAGCCAGCCAGGCTCCTCTGTCCATGGGATTCTCCAGGTAAGAACACTGGGGCGGGTTGCCAGGCCCTCCTCCAGGGGATCTTCCCGACGCAGGGATCAAACCCGCGTCTCATGTCTCCTGCTTTAGCAGGCAGGTTCATTCTTTTTTCTTTAGCAACTAAACAACAACTTTAATCATAGTGATTAAAAGTAAATGCTGCTCTTAAACAGTTATTTAGAGAACTATTCTTAACTTTTCTTTTGGAAATGAATAAATCTTTATTATATTATGAACTTACTATGTTTTGGTGGTGCTAGTGGTTATAAGAGCCGCTTTCCACTTTCAAGTGATGACAGGTAACTGTTTGCCATGTTTTTACCTTTTTTAAAAAATTTATTTACTTTTTAATTGAAGGATGATTGCTTTACAGAATCTTATTGTTTTCTGTCAAACCTCAACATGAATCAGCCATAGGTATACATATATCCCCTCCCTTTTGAACCTCCCTCCCATCTCCCTCCCCATCCCACCCCTCTAGGTTGATACAGAGCCCCTGTTTGAGTTTCCTGAGCCATACAACAAATTCCTGTTGGCTACCTATTTTACATATGGTAATGTAAGTTTCCATGTTACTCTTTCCATACATCTCACCCTGTCCTCCCCTCTCCCCATGTCCATAAGTCTATTCTCTATGTCTGTTTCTCCATTGCTGCCCTGAAAATAAATTCTTCAGTACCATTTTTCTAGATTCCATATATATGCATTTGTATATGATATTTACCTTTCTCTTTCTGACTTACATCTCTCTGTGTAATAGGCTCTAAGTTCATCCACCTCATTAGAACTGACTCAAATGCATTCCATTTTATGACTGAATAATATTCCATTGTGTATATGTACCACAACTTCTTTATCCATTCATCTGTTGATGGACATCTAGGTTGCTTCCATGTTCTAGCTATTGTAAATAGTGCTGCAATGAACAATGGGATACATGTGTCTTTTTCAATTTTGGTTTCCTCAGGGTATATGCCTAGGAGTGGGATTGCTGGGTCATATGGTGGTTTTATTCCTAGTTTTTTAAGGAATCTCCATACCATCTTCCATAGTGACTATTAATTTACATTCCCACCAACAGTTCAAGAGTGTTCCCTTTACCCCACACCCTCTCCAGCATTTATTTACTGTTTGTAGACTTTTTGATGATGGCCATTCTGACTGATGTGAGATGATATCTCATTGTAGTTTTGATTTGCATTTCTCTAATGAGTGATGTTGAGCATCTTTTCATGTGTTTGTTAGCCATCTGTATGTCTTCTTCAGAGAAACGTCCGTTTAGGTCTTTTTCCCACTTTTAGATTGGGTTGTTTGTTTTTCTGGTATTGAGTTGCATGAGCTGCTTGTGTATTTCGGAAATCAATCCTTTGTCAGTTGTTTCATTTGCTATTATTTTCTCCCATTCTGAGTGACGTCTTTTCACCTCGCTTATAGTTTCCTTTGCTGTGCAAAAGCTTTTAGGTTTAATCAGGTCTCCCTTGTTTACTTTTGTTTTAATTTCCATTACTCTAGGAGGTGGGTCATAGAGGATCCTGCTTTGATTTATGTCATCAAGTGTTCTGAACAGGCAGCTTCTTAACCACTAGTGCCACCTGGAAAGCCCCCTGAATAGGTCACTCTCCTGTGAAGTCACACACCCTGACCATGCCTTTCTCCTTGACCCTGTGTCCAGAGGATCTGAAACATCCTTTCCTGCTAGGGCACTAGGAACTAGTTCTATCTGAAGCAGGATATCAAATGACATTTAAAGATTACCAACTGGGGCGAGACCTTAGATCCAAGAAGTGAATCAGTAATGGTGGAATTTCTGGTCCCTGGAGGAGAGAGAATATGGATGAGATTCAAAGGGCAGGCAAGAACCTTCAATTTTGATATTTTGTTAAGACCTCAGCACAAATAAGTCTTTTAGTACAGTGGACCCTTGAATAATGTGGACTTGAACTGTGTAGGTTCACTTATATGCAGATTCTTTTCACTAAATAGAAATTACAGTACCAGACAATCCATGATTGGTTGAATCTGTGAATGCAGAACCACAGATATGGAGGGCCAACAGTCAAGTTATGAGGATTTTAGACTATTTGAAATCCACCCCCTATCCCCACAGGCACCTCCCCACCCCACCCCCATTATTCAAGGATCAAATCTCCTGAGTTGAGAAAAATATTTTTCTAACCTCATTATGAGTGAGTGTTAGTTGCTCAGTCGTGTCCGACTCTGCAACCCCATGGACAGTAGCCTGCCAGACTCCTCTGTCCATGGAATTTCCCAGGCAAGAATACTGGAGTGGGTTGCCATTCCCTTCTCTAGGCAATCTTCCCAACCCAGGGATCAAACCCACGCCTCTTGCATCACCTGCATTGCAGGTGGATTCCTTACCATCTGAGCCACCAGGGAAGCCCAACCTCATTATATCCACCAGTAAAATGAACAGTAAAATATTTATTTGAGAGATTCAAATAGTTATTCTGTGGCTCATATTAGTAAAGGGATTAGAAATCTTCTATCAGAACACCCATAACCAAGCAAGTCAAACAATAGAGTATAGAAATGCAAATATTAGACTGCTGTAACAGATACTCAATGATAAAAGAATGCCATGTGATTTCTGAACAGATGATATTCCAGTGGTTCTCAGCCCTGTATGATCATTAGAATTACTTTGGGAAAGCTTCTAAAACACTGAGGCTTGGGCTCCAGACCAACTGAATCAAAATTTCCAGAAATGTGGCCTGGGGCACCAGCAGTTTATAAAGCCCTCCAGGTGGTTCAAATGTGCTCCAGGATCGAGAGCTACCATCCTTGCTGGACAGGTATTCCTGAAATGCTGACTGAAATGTTGTCAGTTGAACCTCAATCAGAAGGTGATGAAAATCACGTGCTGTTTAATAGCCTATTAATTTAAATCCACACACAAGGAGAGCTTGCTCTCTGTAACCATCACTATTAAATATTTAAAAGTGGTGAAATCCCTTTACAAAAAAAAAGACTCACACTTAAGCCTTAAAATCATCAATAAAATAGAATATCAATTTCATTCTGTGGTACAAATCCCAATTTCCATAGAAAACCGCCTGACCCTAAAATATATCAGGAGCTTGTTCTAATCACAAGAGATGTGTTCTGAATAAGTCCCCTCTTCTCAGGATAGCTAAGTCTGCAAGTCAGTGTTTTTACCATAGCTGAAAAATTAATTCCTTTTCAGAAATATTCTCATCTTCTCCAAAAAGAAAAAAAAAAAAAGGTTTTTTGATGTAGAGTGACGGGATTATGAAGTGACCCTTTGGGTCAGAAGGAGACTTTTCTTTTTCTCATCAAGGAAATCAATTTCTAAGTCCAAGTCTCTTAAAATAATATATTCTTGTGGCACGCACGCAGCTTTTTTGATCTGCTATGAAAAGAATAAGAGGTAAAGAGGATCAGGGGTGGTGATGGAATATTATAATCTGCCACACTCACACATCAGCCTTTCACTAAGTAATTCCAGATAAATTGAGGATTTACATATTTAAGATTAAATGAGAGAAAGAGTAACTGATGCATAAATATAGAAATACGAAGATATAACTGAAGCAAGTTAACTCTTAAAACTTAAAGTTACTTGGTATTTGTTTATTGCTCTACTTGGAAGTTTAATGTTTATTAGAGACTAACCAAGATAATCTCTTTCAGATCAATTGAACTGGCAACCTACCCTTAGGGAATTTTTTTCCCTGTCCTCAGTAAAATCCCAATTACACCGATAAGCAACAGTTAAATGCATACAAAGACGCATAAATGCAGCAGATGGAAAACAGGAGGAAGCAGCTGGAAGTGTGTTTCCCTCAGAACTGTTTTTAACAGCCTGTGCACAAATAATGCCTCTCTAATACAGAGATAAAAATAAAACATAAATATTGAAAAGGTGACTGGTCACAGCTCCAAGATGGCGTGAGACACTATGATCACCCCTGGTTCTATTACCCTTGGGCCATTCTAGGCGTTTGCCTGCTTAGGGGCTTTCAAGAAATCCTAAAAATCAGATTCAACCTCAAGATGCCAGCTTTCCCCAGAGCACAATTACAGCCTGAATTCTTCCCTGTCACTATTCCCAAGAATCAAGTACCTGCAGGGCTCTTGGTAGGGGCACACGAGAGCCCCAACCCACCCCGAAGGAGCCACTGTTTTCTCTCTTACTTCCTGACAGCTCAGAACACCACTTAACAAAACCCAGCTTTTCCTGTCTCAGGATTCTGATCCCCTGTTGAGTGTGCTTCACCTGTGTGTTAGTCTCTCAGTCATATCCTGCTCTTTGTGACCCCTTGGACTGTAGCCCACCAGACTCCTCCTCTGTCCATGGAATTCTCCAGGCAAGAATAGTGGAGTGGGTGCCATGCCCTCCTCCAGGGGATCTTCCCCACACAAGGATCAAACCGGGGTCTCCCGCACTGCAGGCAAAATCTTTACCATCTGAGCCACCAGGGAAGCCAGGTGCTCTTTAAACAACCGTGAGTGCAGAATATGCCTCTTTCACATATGAAGAGAATTCTGACCCACCACTGGGCAGGGGTGTAAAGTTCAGACTTGTTTTCCAGTGAGGATGATGAATTCAGCTGATGTGTCTTTAGGCGGCATCTACCTTGTCATCTGTTTGTCCATCCTCCAAGCATCTCCTGACCACTTATTAAGCCCAAGCTGCCATCGCAGGTGACAAAGAGAAGAAACAAGTGAATACGGTGGAGAGAGGCAGGAAAGGACACGTGGGGGTAAGTGAAGGGGGCTTCAGAGGTACTGGCGGTGTCTTATTCCTTGACTGGGTGCTGGCTACTTGCTGTTTTCTTTGCATAATAGTAATCTATTAAATAAAAAAAAAAAAAAAGTAATCTATTAAATAATATATTTTGGTTGTGCATATTTTCATAATACAACCATATTTCACAACAAAAAGTGAAAGAAAAAATACAGACAAATATGAAAGGTCCAATCAAGCAGTTTTCAATCAGGTAGAAAAGGTACTATATAAAGCAATCTTGCTTATAATGGAAGAAGAGGTGTGATCGATGCTGTAATTTACATAGAGATAATAATTATAGCTAAATGTATATATGTAATTATATATAAATACAATCATTTATCCATATTATGTAATTATATAAATGTAATTATTTATCTACATGCTGCTACTGTTTAAGTCACTCAGTCATATCAGACTTTTTGCAACCCCATGGGATCTTCCCAACCCAGGGATGGAACCCAAGTCTCCTGCATTGACAGGTGAATTCTTTACCTCTGAGCCACCTGGGAAGCCCCATTTAGCTACATAAATAAGTATAAATAATTTTGGGTAATTCTAGATAAGTGTAAATTATGATAGGAATTCAAAGATCCATCAGGATAGATCAAGATTTTCAGATAAGACACCAAATGACAATAACTGAAATAGGCCTTGAAAGACGGGTGAGAATTCAACAGCAGAGCTGGAGGTCCTAGAAGGCAGGCATGGATCAGGAAGAAAGATCACGAGGAAAGAGTCAAGGGAGGACCCCTTAATCAAGGGACAGCAGGCTGTTTAACTAAAGCATAGCATGTATAGCGCTAGAAAAGTATTTTACTTGGTGGACCAAGGAGAAACATGGAAGAATCGTGAGCAAGAAAGCATTCTTCCCTAGCACTGTATCTAGGAGAGTTAGTCTGGCAATGATCTGCTGGGTAAACTCAAGGGAAGAGAGCACAGCAAACAGCAAAGCCATTTGGTTGTGTAGTTCATCCTTGGCCTTTGGAACACCAGGGCTGGGGAGAAGGAGGTGGTCCCCTGGAGGCGGTTGGGAACTCAGGGCTCCAAGTCCGTACTGGTCTGAATCTTTTCCATCACATCCCCTTACCCCTCTTAAAATCAACTCCTCATTAATGTCATTGACCTCCCTTGGAATCTTTCCTGTGTTCCTTCTGTGAGTCCTATAAGAGCTTTTAATGTGAGAAACATGTATTCTTCTCTCAAAATAACCTAGTAAGTTAACAGAGGAAAGTTATAACCATGATTAGCCAGTGGGAACAAGGCAACACCAAAACTGCATTGTTTTTCTTTCTGCTTTCAAGTTTAAGTTTCCCCTTCCCTTTGCCTCTGTCCACATAGTTCCTGTTGGTGAGTGGTTTCTCACGGTGTGAGTCTGTATGTGTGTGTGCGCACATGTATTGGGGGTGCGGGGGCACATGTGCACCCCTGTGCCCACCTCTGTCTTTTACTGAGTTCTTGGTGCTTCTTTGTAAAAGTTTTGTTTGGTCTTACTAGGGTTTCCAGTAATTCAAAACTGTCGGCTCCTTTGCTGCTTTTCACAGCTGGAACTAGGGCAGCTGTTAGGATGATGAGAAACAGACAGAACCCCGCTCCCTTGGCTGCCGCGGTTTCTTTCTTGAGCGCCATCACGGCGTGTCAGAAACATGAACAACACTTACAGGTCTACTTGGAATGTTTATCTTCTTAAATTGTGGGTGAACTGGAACTTTCAAAAGTGACTCAAAGGAGATGAAGGACTCACCTCCACTCTTTGTTTATCCTCATCCAGCGCTTTCAGAGGACTGAGAATGGGTGCATTTTCTGAACTGCACACCTGTCTTCACGATTTTTCTTATAGAGGAATAGTTGTCGCCTATCTCATTCTGAGGTCTGTTGTTTTAGATGGCTGATGTACAGCATTCTGTTACTTATCCTCTTCGGCTTCTGGGACCCTGCATTTATCAAAGAAGGACAATTTGAGGAAGGTCAAGGTTCAAAAGGACTGGATGCCAATAGGAAATAAACCTTCTCCCTCCCTTTGCAACGCCCCACAGCTGGGTCAATTTTATGGCTGAAGGGAAACTTATCATTGTTGGCTGGCTGGGTAACCAAGCCTCAGTTTGCACATATAGCTGTCACCATTCCCCACTGTGTTTCCCCTGTGACTCATTTATTTCAGGTGCTATAGCAACAGGTCTGGGATGTGCACATGGTGAACTCAAGTTCCTCTCCAGACTGAGTTCAAAGCACCTCTTGCCCTTCAATGGATCAGAAGAAACTTTCTTTTAAACTATCTGTCAGCTGGCCTAGAGCTGGCCAGAGTAAGAGGGAATTTCCACCAGAACTTGGTTGGATCTTGGGAGCTTCTTTCAGAAGAATATAGTGTGTTGGGTTGAAAAGAACTTTCTGGTGACTTTCAGCTTGGGTTGAGGTCCAGGGCTATCAGAACGAGTGAAAACACTAACTCTCTGAAGTTGGACCAGCTCCGTGGCTCATGGTCCAGATTGCACTGAAGTTGCCATGGAGAAGTGAGAAAAATGGGAGGCATGCAGTCAAGTTTCATTAAGCTAAACTATTTCATCAGAGGTGTTCTCCTTTATTTTAAACATTCTGCTTTTCTGATATTAAAAAACCCATCATTCACAGCCTGGTTCAACAATTAGCTTTTCTCAGAAGCCTGTTCTGATATTCTCAACATATCTCAATAGCTCTTTTAATTCCCGTAGTACTTGATATTTGTCTTACCTAATGATGTTAAAAAGTCCTTTCTTCTATAAAATGCTAATACTGGATTTTTCAGTCCATACCTGAGTTAAGGAGAAGGTCGTGGGCTGACCCAGAGTATGCGACTTTTAATTTTTTTAGGTTGCCTACCTATTCTTAAAGCCATCTATGAAATCCAGAAGTCTGGTAACCATAGGACCAGATGAATACTAAGGATTATTCTAGACCAACAGCCTTTAAAGTCCCAGTGAGCAATTATGCCTGTTACCTGAAAAGTGAAAGTGAAAGTGAAATCACTCAGTTGTGTCTGACACTTTGCGACCCCACAGACTGTTATCTCCATAAAATCCCAGTGAAGCACCTAGTAGGGAGATGGTCCATGTATATTCATTTATTCATCCTACCAGGATAGATGCCTACTGTGTGCTAAGTAGTAATTACTGCCCTCAGGGTTCTCATAGTCCACAGTCCCAGGTAAGTGATCTTTATGCAAACATAAGTAAAAATATATGTGTATTCAAATACGTATACATATATATAAATATATATACACATAGTTATAAATACTTCTTCTTGTTCAGTCACTAAGTCAGGTCTGACTCTTTGCGACCCCGTGGACTGCAGCACTCCAAGCTTCTCTGTCCTTCACTCTCTCCCAGAGTTTGCTCAGATTCATGTCCACTGAGTCAGTGATATTATCTAACCATCTCATCCTCTGCCACCCATTCACTTTTTGTCTTCAATCTTTCCCAGAATTAGGGTCTTTCCCAATGAGTCAGTTCTTTGCATCAGGTGGACAAAGTACTGGAGCTTCAGCTTCAGCATCAGTCCTTCCAATGAATATTCAGGGTTGACTTTCTTCAGGACTGACATGATCATTAGTGAACAGCACAAAGCTCTTTCTCTCTCCTCTCTGTAGTCAACCTTCTAAAAGTCGATCCTTTCATTTGAATGAGTTCTTGCAAAATATGTATATTGCAGGTTCCTGTGAATGTTCCTAATTTTGCAAATGATATTCTTACAGATCATAGTCTGTTTTCTACCTTTTTCCCACTTCCCAGATCCATCCATATTGTTGGCATACATCTAACCTGGATGAAATCAGTTTCATCTCTCTGGGGGTTGGGCTTTACAGTTTGTGTTTTGACATCATTTGTTTAAAGACCTTTCTCATCCCTAATCACAAGGCTATCCTCCTGAACTTTCTTCTATAAATTTATAACTTTATCTTTCTTATTTAGGAATTTATCCCTCTAATGACCTTATGTAGAGATCTAGTTTTATTTTCCTTCGTATACTGAACCAGTTTTCCCACTGTTGTCTGTGTACAATCCATGCTTCCCCTCTGGATATGTCATGCCTCCATTATATAATAAGTGCCTACGTGTACACATGGATGACTCTGAGGTAGGTATTTTTAGAGCAACTTTCCCAAGGTCACTCAGTTTGAAGGCGGCTTAGCTGAGATTAGATGCTCTCCAGACCATTTGTTCACATTGTTCTTTTAAGATTATTAAAGCTCACTCAGAAGTCACAGGATGTTAAAGCTGGAAAGGAACCTAAGGGTTCTAAGTGAATTCTTTTATTTTCTGACACATGGAGCCTAGAGAGGCTGAGTGACTTGCCTGAGTCAGAGCAAGAGAACCAGAGCTCAAATGCATTTCAAGTCCAGTGATTTCAAGTCTGCTCCTGTTTTCACTGCAGTTAGAGTTATTTAAATAGAATTTGAGAGCCTGAACACAGAGACACATGGAAAAACCTGCACACTACATACATTTGGTGTTCACATTTAAAACACATATTTGACCTCAACGACTCAGCACTGTTGTCCAATTAGAGAATAGGTGAAAAACAGGGAGTAAGGAAAAGAAGAAGGAAAGGATATTTTTCTACATAGTCAAATATTGCTGTTACCAGACCCATTTTATTTACTGGAGTGAACCTCAGATCCTCACTCAGTACATCTTTGTTTTTAAATTATGAACAAGTTGACAAAACTTGGTTATCTGATTATTAGGAGACAGCTGTTTACAAACAGTGAACTAGAGGTGAGGAGGGGAGGTTATTAAGAACTAAAGTGAAAGAGGAGAGTGAAAAAGTTGACTTAAAACTCAACATTCAGGAAACTAACTGAGATCATGGCATCCGGTCCCATCACTTCATGGCAAATAGACGGGGCAACAATGGAAACAGTGGCTGACTTTATCTTTTTGGGCTCCAAAATCACTGCAGATGGTGACTGCAGCCATGAAATTAAAAGATGCTTGCTCCTTGGAAGAAAAGCTATGACCAACCTAGATAGCATATTAAAAAGCAAGGGCATTACTGTGCCAACAAAGGTTCACCTAGCCAAAGCTATGGTTTTTCCAGTAGTCATGTATGAATGTGAGAGTTGGACTATAAAGAAAGCTGAGCACTGAAGAATTGATGCTTTTGAACTGTGGTGTTGGAGAAGACTCCTGAGAGTCCCTTAAACTGGAAAAAGATCAAACCTGTCAATTCTAAAGGAAATCAGTCCTGAACATTCATTGTAAGGATTGATGCTGAAGCTGAAACTCCAATACTTTGGCCACCTGATGCAAAGAACTGACTCATTGGAAAAGACCCTGATGCTGGGAAAGATTGAAGGCAGGAGGAGAAGGGGACAACACAGGATGAAATGGCTGGACATCATCACTGACTCGATGGACATGAAATTGAGCAAGCTCCAGGAGTTGGTGATGGACAGGGAAGGCTGGAGTGCTGCAATCCATGGGGTCGCAAAGAGTCAGACACAACTGAGCAACTGAACTGAAGAGGAAAAAAAATTAGAAAGATTATGAAAAGCTAGAGCAGAAGTTATATGGCCCAATAACACAGCACCATGATCTGTGAACAGTCCTTCAAAGCTTGGTGTGGACTGAGGGCAATCACTGTATCATGGCTCAATAGCCATCATTCAAGACAATACCCGAGATCCCAAGAACAGGTTAAGCTATGCTGATTATTCAGATACCGTTGCTGTTGTTCAGTCGCTAAGTCATGTCCAACTCTTTGCAACCTCATGGATCATAGCATGCCAGACTTCCCTGTCCATCACTATTTACTGGAGTTGCTCAAACTCATGTCTGTTGAGTCAGTGATGCTATCTAATCATCTCACCCTCTGCTATGCTCTTCTCCTGTTTTCAATCTTTCCCAGCATCAGGGTCTTTTCCAATGAGTTGGCTCTTTGCATCAGGTGGTAAAAGAATTGGTGCTTCAGCTTCAGCATCAGCATCATTCCTCCCAATGAATATCCAGGATTCATTTCATTTAGGATTGACTCATTTGATCTCCTTGCAGTCCAAGGGACTCTCACTAATCTTTTCCAGCTCCACAGTTGGAAAGCATCAATTCTTCGGTGTTCAGCCTTCTTTATGGTCCAACTCTCACATCTGTACAGGACTACTGGAAAAACCATACATTTGACTATATAGACATTTGTTGGCAAAGTGATGTCTTTGCTTTTTAATATGCTGTCTAGCTTTGTCATAGCTTTCCTTTGAAGGAGCAAGCATCTTTTAATTTCATGACTGCAGTTACCATCCACAGTGATTTTGAAGCCAAGAAAATAAAATCTGTCACTGCTTCCACTTTTTCATCTTCTATTTGCCATAAAGTGATGGGGCAGATGCCATAATCTTAGTTTTTTGAATGTTGAGTTTTAAGCCAGCTTTTTCACTCTCCTCTTTCACCCTCATCAAGAGGCTCTTTTGTTCCTCCTTACTTTCTGCCGTTAGAG
The DNA here is from genome assembly GCF_054371585.1 of Giraffa tippelskirchi. Taxonomy (NCBI): domain Eukaryota; kingdom Metazoa; phylum Chordata; class Mammalia; order Artiodactyla; family Giraffidae; genus Giraffa; species Giraffa tippelskirchi. Next base: position 11,152,147 of record NC_137279.1, read on the forward strand.
TGGTATTATCTACATATCTGAGGTTGTTGAAATTTCTCCCAGTAATCTTGATTCCAGATGATACACACACCACCATATATAAAATAGGTAAATAACAAAGACTTACTGTATGGAACAGGAAAGTATATTCAATATATTATAATAACCTAAATGGAAAAAAACTGAAAAAGAATCTACATATATCTGTATATATAGGGGTATGTGTGTGTGTGTATGACTGAATCACTTTGCTAAAAACATTTATCAAATATTTGCTAAAACATATACCTAAAACAGTGTAAATCAGCTATACTTTAATACAAAAATAAAAAACATTAACTTCACCAAAAATGATGTTGATTATATTCTATCACTGAACACAGTGAAGTGTATAATATATTTTATACACATTTTCATTCAAAATGTCTAAAATAGTCATCAAAATCAAGGGCCCAATTTTACACATATATTTCCTTTGTAGCTAAGAGGCTCTAAATGCAATGATACCTCAGTAGCAACAAACACACCCAGCACCTAAATCTTGACTCCAATACAATTCGCCAATTAAAAAAACAACAGGGTGCTTGGAGGAATGGCTGGTTCTAGGATTCAGGCAAGAAATAAATAAGTCTGAGGCAGTTTGTAAAGTCAAAAAGTAAAGAAGTGCTTAAAAACAAACCTAAAAAACCCACAATGATGGGTGAGTACGGTGAAGAGACACAGGAGCCGGCTAAAAGAGCTCCTGCTGACCAGAGCTGAAACAATTTCAGCAACAAAATAAATGAAATAGTACTAGATTATGACCCAAAGTATAAAATAAATATCATGAGTCACACTGATATAAGTAAGTGCTTGGAAAAGTAAATTTGAGAGAAGAGGCAAATCTCCCACGTAGAAGAATTCCAAATAATTTATGTAGAGAACCACACTCAAGAAGGTGGTTGAGGTGAGGACATAATATGATACTCTTCCTTCCTAAGAGTAGAGTAGACAAGAGAAGAAAGAATGACTTCACAGCAGAGAAACATGACAAAATGACCTCTGCTAAGCGATCTAGGTCATCAGCAGTGATGAATCATATTGATGTGTATCCTGATGTGACGTGAAGAAACTGCACTTTTCCTCTCTGATCTTCCTCCCAAAACCCATAACCTCAGTCCAATCATGAGAAAATCATCAGAAAAGTCCCAGTAGAGAAACATTCTACAAAATAACTGACTGGTACTCCTTAAAATTATCAAGGTCATCAAAAACAAAGAAAGTCTGAGAAACTGTCTGAGAACCAAGGAGAACCTAAGGAAACATGACAATTAAATGCAATGTGGTGTCCTAGATGGGGATTTTGGAACAGAAAAAGACATTAGGAAAAAAATGAAGAAAATCTGAGCAGACTATGGACTGCTGTTAATAATGGGAATGCAACACAAGTGCATGCTCAGTTGTGGCCAACTGTTGGCAGCCTCATGTGCTGTAGCCCACTGGGGTCCTCTGTCCATGGGATTCTCCAGGCAAGAATACTGGAGTGGGTTGCCATTTCCTCCTCCAGGGGATCTTACCGACTGAGGGATTGAACCTGTGTCTCCTGCATCTCCTGGATTGGCAGGCAGATTCTTTGCCACTGAGCCACCTGGGAAGCCCCAATGTTAATAACGATGTATCAATATTTGTTCAGTAATTGTGACAAATATCCCATACGAATGAAAGATGTTAATAATAGGTTTAGGATTTATATGCTATACTAACTTTGTTCTGTTCAATTCAGTCACTCAGTCCTGTTCAACTCTTTGTGACCCCATGGACTGCAGCATGCCATGCTTCCCTGTCTTCACCAACTCTTGGAGCTTGCTCAAACTCATGTCCATCAAATTGGTGATGCCATCCAACCATCTCATCCTCTGTCATCTCCTTCTCCTGCCTTCAATCTTCCCCAGCATCAGGGTCTTTTTCAATGGGTCAGTTCTAACTTTGTAGTAAATCTAAAAGAAAAAGTTTATTTAACAAAAGTTTATAGGCAAGACTCACCCTCTGCAGTGCCCCACACTCTCTCTGTGGAGTGTGTTTCTTTCTAAATAAATCCACTTCTTACCCTAAAAAAAAAAAAAAGGAAATTTATATATTTTAAAATGGGCCTATAGAGTCAAGCCCTCATGTATCCAGACAATTTGGGTTTCTAGGAGTAAGAATTTCATAAGTAAGTTTTGTCTTTTACTATTTAAATGATGATATTTTCAAATGTAGCTATAAATCAGATAATTTATACTTTTAGGTAAGAAGGCACCATAATTACATGCTATGTGATCAAACTCAACTTAGAATCCTAGAGAACTGTGATAGACCTACTCAACAAAATTTTCCAGCACCTAGGACAGTAGCCGGCATGTGTTTAGCCATCTACTTGAAGCCTGATAAATAAAAGATGAAGAAATTCAAGATAACAGAATCAAGTCTATTTAATGTGGCAAAATTTGTGTTTTGAAGATGAAAATTGAGAGTTAAGGAAGATATAAAACTGAACCATTCAAAAATTCAGTGATGTACTTCATATTTATTAGGAAGGTTATTTAAAGGAAAAAAAAGAAGAAAGAAAAAAAAAGAAAATAGCAGGTGTTGATGAAGATATGGAGAAATTGGAACTCTTGTTCACTGCTGATGGGAAGGTAAAATAGTGCAGCTGCTGTGGAAAATGGGTTCATGGTTCCTCAAAAAATTAAAAATAGAATTACCATATGATCCATCAATTCCACTTCTAGGTATATACCCAAAAGAAATAAAGCAGGGACTCACACAGATATTTGTACATGTATGTTCATAGCAGTTGTATTCACTGTAGCCAGAAGTGGAAGCAATCTAAGTGTCCATTGACAGGTGGATGGATAAGTGAAGTTTGGTATACACACCTGCAGGCACACACACACACAAATATAGTATTATTCGGCCTTTTAAAAATGAAATTCTGACACATGCTACAACATAGATAAATCTTTTTTAAAATATTTTTTGATTAATTAATTTGGCTGTGTCGAGTCTTTGTTACATTACGCAAGACATTATGTTGCGACGCATGGACTCTCTAGTTGTGGTGTGCAGCCTTGGTTGCCCTGCAGCTTGTGGGATCTTAGTTCCCTGAACTTCAGTAGCTGCGGCTCCTAGGCTCTAGAGCACAGACTCAATAGTCATGGTGCACGGGCTTATTTTTTCCTCGCCATGTGGATCTTCCCAGATCAGGGATCGAACCTGAGTCCCCTGCATTGCAAGGCAGAGTCTTAACCATTGGACCACCAGGTAAGTCCCCCCACAACATAGACATATCTGGAAGACATTAAGCTAAGTGAAACAAGCCACTCACATAAGAATAAATACTGGATGATTCCACTTCTGTGAGGTTAAAAGGATGGTTTCCAGAGTTTTAAGAAGAGGAAAATGGGAGTTGTTGTTTAATGGGTACAAAGTTTCCATTTTGGAAGACGAGAAAACTTTTGGAGATGGATGGTAACAATAGTTGCATAACACTACAGACACACTTATTGCTACTGAACTTCATACCTAATATGATAAAATTTATGTCTATTTTACCACAATTTTTAAAAAAAGAAAATAAATACAATGTTTAAAAAGAAAGAAAGAAAAAATTTAAAGTGAGTTAGAAGCAGAGACTGTCTAGATATTATTGATCTTTTGGCAGGGGGTCAAAAAAGAAGTCTAAAAATCTGTGAGCCATTTCATAGAACATTTACAGAACTGCCCAATAACAGATGGTGAATATTTTCATAGATGCTTCTTTAACTATGTTCTAGACATTTCTACTTTCATTGTCATTAAAAATATTTGATTATAACAGTAAGCTCTAAGTGCTTAGTGGCTTTTCATTATAAGCAGCCTCACACCCATTTTGACTTGCTTCTCAGAACAACCCTCATTGTGGGTGGACAGGCAGAGAGCCCTATCCACAGAGTTGCCCATTTCTGAAACATTTACTGTGCTCTCCAACAAGCAAGCATCACGCAGGCCTGAGAGGCCATGGGTGAAGATGGCCTCTTCATGGGTTAATTAACTGCATTCAGATCCTGACCATTTGCCTCCCAGCTGCATGGCTTCGGATCTATTGACTTAACCAGCGATGCTTCAGCTCCCTCATCTGTAAAATGGGTTGTTTGGGGTTGAAATGAGTTCATGAATGTAACTCCTCTAGAACAGTGCCTGGCCTGAAATGTATCCTCAGTGAAAGCTAGTTGGATTATGATAGCTGTGGATTCAGAAACATACAACATAGGCAGGATGACAGGACAGGCTGAATGAGGTTGTGTGTAGAGGAACACAAACAAAAGGGGAGGGAATTCTGCCTGGGTAGATCAGGGAACATTTCATGGAGAAGCGGACCAGTGAGCATTGAGTGCTGCTGCTGCTGCTAAGTCGCTTCAGTCGTGTCCGACTCTGCGCGATCCCGTAGAGGGCAGCCCACCAGGCTCCCCCCTCCCTGGGATTCTCCAGGCAAGAATACTGGAGTGGGTTGCCATTTCCTTCTCCAAAGCAGGAAAGTGAAAATTGAAAGTGAAGTCTCTCAGTTGTGTCCGACTCCTAGCGACCCCATGGACTGCAGCCTACCAGGCTCCTCCGTCCATGGGATTTTCCAGGCAAGAGTACTGGAGTGGGGTGCCACTGCATTGAGTAAGTGGGACTTAAATAGAATGAAGTAGCCACAGGCCTGTCCCCACCAATGGCAACACCCAAAACTTATCTAACCCCTCATGGTTTTCAGAGCATTACCACAGCCCCCTTCCTGCTGCCCATTAAGGTCACCAATCCCCATCCTAGAGCTGAGGATCTGTGGGCTCAGAGAGTTGAACCAGTTGGTCAAAGGTCTTAAATGTATGGGGGCTTCTTCCACACGGCTGAGCCAACACAGACCTAGTTCCCTCACCTTCTAGTCTACTACCCTTCCAATGTGCCACAGAAACAGTCCTTCTACCTGTAGACTCTTTCCTTTCTTCAGTGCTTGCCAGGGCGCTGCCCTAAGCACATTCATGCATGGAGATCTATCTTGGCATTTAGTAGGGGAGACCAAAAAGAAGCCACAGACAAGTTAAATGAGTGAAGGCCCTAGCGTGCTGAAAGATGAGACGAGATGTGTTATGTGAGGAACAAAATGAAGGATTGTGGGGAGGGGTGGGTCAGCCTGAAGCACGAATTAGGATGAGCCAGGGTGAGAAGGGGAGGAGGTTCCTCAAGGTTCCACTGAGTTCTAAAATCTGTGTTCTAACCTAGGGGTCCCCAACCTCTGAGATCTAATGCCTGAGGATATGAGGGGGAGCTGATGTAATAATAATAGAAATAAAGTACACAGTAAATGCAGTGTGTTTGAATCATCCCGAAACCATCTCCCCAACCCCTGGGCTATAGGAGAAATGTCTTCCATGAAACAGGTCCCTGGTGCCAAAAACATTGAGGATCGTGTTCTAACCTACCTCTGTCCGACCTTGTACCCCGTCTCCAGCACTCACGTGGGATGGATCCTACCTCCATCCCCCAACAGGGATGGACTCGGCGGGCAGTGTCTCTTCCTACCTGGGGTCTGTAGGGTACAAAGTGGCCTGCAACCCCACCCCAGCTCTTTGTCCTCCTCCCTGAGAGATAACCAGCATGTCGCCCTCCAAACCCTCACCCCCTTCCTCTCTCAGCCATTGCTCCCCTTGATCGTTCCCTGCCCTGGAAATCTTTGGGAGCTGCAACATGAAAGGTAGCTTTCTTTCATCAACAAGAAGCAAGGCTTCACGTGCTTGTGCCATGAGGTGAGAAGGTTTTGCGTCTGGCCCACTGGAGTCCCTGCATCGGGGGCTGTTCAGTCTTGGTGTGAGTCCAGTTAGAACAACGGAAAGGCCATAAAGAAACGGTCCATTTGGAGCTATTCTCTATTCCAAAACAGGCCAGGAAATTGCCTGGCTTCTGCCTCTGTCTTTACCCAAAGTCTCCTTTTATACCAGGACAGGGGCTGACAAATCCAGGTTGAGCGAGGGAGGGAAAGGAGTGAAAGGGCATCCCTGAAAGTCAGAGGGACCAGCTCCCTGGAGGGGCTTCAACTGGGAGGGGGACAGGGGATGTGCTGGGAGACACATGAGCAAAGCAGACGGCCCCCGGCCTTGGTCTCATTCATCTGCCCCAGCGGGGTCCTTCTCTGCCTTGCCTCTGTACACTGCTCTGGAAACAAGAAATGGTGATGCTACAAAGCCACTCTGCGTCCCCAGATGGGTGTGGCCACACAGACGGAGAAGGGCTCAGCGCGGCCCCGGCCCTGGGCCATCCGTGTGGCCCCAAGTACAAGCAGAGTCACGAAATGCGAGCCAGGCTGTAAAAGGAGGCCCAAGGCCAACCCCTGAATCACCACCCCTGGAGCTACCTCCCACACGTCTAACCTCAATGAAACCTACATCCCCACAGATCACAAAGGGAGACCAGCATTTCCAGGTGGAACGGGCTTTTCTTCATCCGTGTCTGCTTTCATTTCTGATCATCTTTGATTCGAGCTGAATAAGCAATGCCAAGGCCCCAGGGTTGGCATTTGAAAAGACTTTGGTGTGAGATACCACACGTGCCCACACGGAACCAGCGGCTAGGTTTTAAATCCCTACTACTCCGCAGTCCGATTTCTTAGAACTGTTCTAGGGGAGTGACGACCAAAGAGAACTTCCATCTCCCTCTGACCCTGCTGGCCTTCACAGCTGGAAGGGGCTGGGAATCACTTCTGGCACTGAAAAGGTTAATTGTCTCCTGCTGCGAAGTGGAAGCTGAGAAAAGGGTCCTGGGCAGGGGAGGAATTATGGTAAATGAGGTTTTCTTTATAGTACTGCTCATTCTCAACATGCTGAAAGGGCATTAGTTCACAGTCACTTTCTCCGGAATTACCAAATCTGCTCAGAAGCCTTCATTAGGATATTAAACAAGACTTAATAAGTGAAAGTGATTTGCATCGCTGATAATCGTGGGCATTAATCAAGACGGCTTCTGTCTCTCTGCTTTGCAATATGTTTCATGTTCCATTGTAAAGCCCCTTTAATTCTGAAGGGCTTCTTAAAAGGGAAATATTACATTTAGAAAGCCATTTTAAAAATGATTTACTTAGCAAAGATCACTATAAATAATGTTCCACCCCCTTCTCAGCTTTAACTATCAGAGTAATGAATACTGGGAGGTTTGTGTCAGCTATGGAGCCAGATTGATCCCATTTATCAGATAGGGGTTTCACTTATTCTGATAAATGCTTCAGCCTCTAAAAAGAACTTCACATGTGACTCAAAATCAAGTGACCACAGTTTGTGTTTCAACCTGTAGTCGCACGCTGCGGTCACACTCCAGGGACAGAAGCCACCCATGTTAACTTCCGTGCTGCATGAAAACCTTAGACTGTAAGTGATAGAACACAGCAACCTGCTTGTGGTGGTCAATAAAAGAGAAAGAAACAAAAGTAAAGCTCTTGAAGAGTACAGCTGCTTTCTTTATAAGGCAGCAGTCTGTGGTTAAAACCAGGAGCTTCATAGCAAAGGGTCTTCCACCCAGAGCAAGCTTGTTTTATGACTATTTGGAAAAAAAAAAAGAGAAACGAGTTAATTCTTCGGTTTGGGCAAGTGAAACATCAAGGGTTGGGCTTTTTGTGTGTTTTTTTTCCCTTTTCCTTTTCTTTTCTTTTTCTTTTCAATTCCTGGTTTTCAGCTTCATAAATGGATTATTTTTCAAGGCTTTCTGAACAAAAGATCAAGGCAATCTTGTTACTTTTTATGGTTTAAAACAGTGTGGGAGACATAAGTTTTCTGTATCTTAAGCAATGGAAGTCAAGGCCAGGAGGAAGAGAGAGAAAAAGAGGATGAAGTCTCCATTCTAGGCCGGCGTCTACAGTTCAGGATGACAGCCTCACCACATCCCATTCCCTTCTCAGTCTCTCCTAAAGCTGCCTGTGGCTGGGATGTGTATGTCTTCATGGTTTAACACACACACACACACACACACACTCACACACACACACACAGAGTTTACATATAGATGTGCACACATACCCAAAGTCATCGTTCCACTGAGAGATCTCAAATCTCTTGGCATATTTGACTGCTTCGTCTGCCCTACTTAATGTGATTGCATGTACCCTCTCTTTCTCCCCTCAGTTCAGGCAGCATCATTCCTTATGTCTCTGCTAAAATTAACTCCACACTAATTTCTGAAGGCTTTGAAGTTTATTGCTAGGGAAAAAAAAAAGTTTATTTGTTGGCAGTGATGAGGGACGTGATTGTTCACAGGCACTAGGGCTCAGTCCACTGTTTAAATGAAGCTCAAGAGATGAGCTTCCATGAAGCAGAGACTTGATCCATCCTAATGGGCTGCAGCACGAATTATATGCCCCACTTCACCACCTCCCTGCTTCACTAACCTGGGATAGTTCACATGGAACCATTTATCCAGAAGGGGGAAGACATCATTCCCAACTGAGATCTCTCTCTCTCTTTTTCTTTTCTTGTTAGTCATTTTCTTTTTTCTTTTCTTCCTAAACCTCCCATCCCCAAGCTACTTTGTATTTCTCTAGCCCACCATGAGGAAATCTATTCATACTCTTGTGAGACATCTCCATGTGTTTGCCCACCGCCACAATGACCTAACCACTGCCTCTCCCTGGGCATCTATTAAGAGTCAGGCATTATGCTGGGAGACTTAGAAGCCTTATCTCTACTCCTTCCGAGAAGATGTCATTGTTCTTATTATATAGAGCAGGAGGTGTAAGTTGGAGCCACTAAGTGGTTGGTACTAATCCACATGGCTTGGAGCCGTAAGTTGATAGAGTCGGAAGTCGATGGAGCTGGAAGTTGAATTATGGTTCTCTAGGTCTGTGTGATGCCAAATCTCACACCCTTTCAAGATCACCCCCCTCCCTGCTGCTCCTCTCGACTAAAGAATGATGGTGCGCACATTGAGGGGTTATGTCGGTTCCCTTGAGACATTTCATCGAGAGTGTGAATCCTGGAAATTTGGGTGTCACTTAATCTAGCAGTTTTATTGTTACTGTCACAGTCTGAAGTTTTTTATCCTTTCTTCTAATTAAGGAGAAAAGCCACACAGCCATAGACATGGGTTCTGTCAGCCCCAGGAACTACACGGCAAGTTCTATTTATTCACTTTCAGGGCCAATAATCAAGGTCAGACTGTTTAAAAAGCAGAGCTTTCAAGTTTTTCCCTCCTAAATATTTCATAATGCCAGCAAACCAAACAGCCTATACAAATTTCAGTGTTCTGGTCTATTTTTCACTTGTTAACCCTCTAAAATATTAGATACAGTCAGCTTTCACTAATTCAAGAAATGATGATCGAGTTTGAAGATGAACTAGTTCCTGTCCATTTTCTTCTTCTTCCCCTCTACAAGGCTCACACTGACTTTTAAAGTTCAAAAGTTCTTTGCTAGACTTAGAGAATGAACTTATGGTTACCAGTGTGGAAGGGTGGGAGAAAGGGATAGTTGGGGAGTTTGGGATTGACATGTACACACTGCTGTGTTTAACATGGAAAACCAATAAGGTCCTACTGTATGGCACAGTGAACTCTGCTCAATATTATGTAACAATCTAAATGGGAAAATAATTTGAAAAAGAATAGGTGCATGTATATATATATATATTAATACAACTGAATCACTTTGCTGTACACCTGAAACTAACACAACATTGTTAATCAACTCCAATATAAAATAAAAAGTTTAAAAAAAAAGAAAAAAGGTGCTCTGCTAGAAGAAAAAAGGTAACTTTATGGAAATGACATTTAAATTAGATCACTGTACTACTTCTTAATAATTTTTGAAGGACTGTGGGGAGGAAAAGTAAAGAAAGGATAAAAGCTACTTGTTTAAAATAATTTGAGAGGCCTAAAGTTAGCTGTTAAAGATAGCAATTGAATATGTGCATTGAATGTCTGCGTCCTTCAGAATTTCCACTAATGTTAACAGACACAAGGTTTTTTAAAAAAGAATAAACTCTGTAAGGATAAACGAAACATGGAAAAAAGACAAAATAATATTTTGCAATCTGGAAAGCAGATATCCAAGCAATAGTTCAGTTCAGTTCAGTCGCTCAGTCATGTCCGACTCTTTGCAACCCCGTGAATCACAGCACGCCAGGCCTCCCTGTCCATCACCAACTCCCGGAGTCTACACAAACTCATGTATATCGAGTCCATGATGCCATCCAGCCATCTCATCCTCTGTCGTCCCCTTCTCCTCCTGCCCCCAATCCTTCCCAGCATCAAGGTCTTTCCAAATGAGTCAGCTCTTCGCATCAGGTGGCCAAAGCATTGGAGTTTCAGCTTCAACATCAGTCCTTCCAATGAACACCCAGGACTGATCTCCTTTAGGATGGACTGGTTGGATCTCTCTGCAGTCCAAGGGACTCTCAAGAGTCTTCTCCAACACCACACTTCAAAAGCATCAATTCTTCAGCACTCAGCTTTCTTCACCGTCCAACTCTTACATCCATACATGACTGCTGGAAAAACCATAGCCTTGACTAGGTGTACCTTTGTCGGCAAAGTAATGTCTCTGCTTTTTAATATGCTATCTAGGTTGGTCATAACTTTCCTTCCAAGGAGTAAGTGTCTTTTAATTTCATAGCTGCAATCACCATCTGCAATGATTGTGGAGCCCAAAAAAATAAAGTCAGCCACTGTTTCCACTGTTTCCTCATCTATTTCCCATGAAGTGATGGGACCATGTGACTAAGACGCCATGATCTTAGTTTTCTGAATGTTGAGCTTTAAGCCAGCTTTTTCACTCTCTTCTTTCACTTTCATCAAGAGACTTTTTAGTTCCTCTTCACTTTCTGCCATAAGGGTGGTGTCATCTGCATATCTGAAGTTATTGATATTTCTCCCGGCAATCTTGATTCCAGCTTGTGCTTCTTCCAGTCCAGTGTTTCTCATGATGTACTCTGCATATAAATTAAATAAGCAAGGTGACAACATATAGCCTGGACGTACTCCTTTTCCTATTTGGAACCAGTTTGTTGTTCCATGTCCAGTTCTAACTGTTGCATCCTGACCTGTATACAGGGTTCTTAAGAGGCAGGTCAGGTGGTCTAGTATTCCCATCTCTTGAAGAATTTTCCACAGTTTATTGTGATCCACACAGTCAAAGGCTTTGGCATAGTCAATAAAAGAGAAATAGATATTTTTCTGGAACTCTCTTGCTTTTTCAGTGATCCAGCAGATGTTGGCAATTTGATCTCTGGTTCCTCTGCCTTTTCTAAATCCAGCTTGAACATCTGGAAGTTCACGGTTCATGTATTGCTGAAGCCTGGCTTGGAGAATTTTGAGCATTACTTTACTAGCGTGTGAGATGAGTGCAATTGTGCGGTAGTTTGAGCATTCTTTGGCATTGCCTTTCTAAGTTACAGGCAATTCAAGAAAACTGCATCTTGACCCCAAAGTAAGGAAAGCCCCAGAAGTAAACTGGTTTAAACTCAGAACCTATGCATATTCAAGACTTGGTGGAACCAGGCACCTCTAGGTGCAGGGTTGAAGGTAGGTCTAAAAAAGGAGGATTGAAAAGCCCACATCATCTCCATAAAAATGTCCTTCACCACACAGAGCAGCAGAGGACTGAAGGCTTATTCTAGAGAGAAAACTTCTGCTTGGGGGACAAGGAGCATATACGAGGGTGTGGGTATTGCAGTGAAAACAGGAGGAGGAGGGGGAGATTCCTGTAATGAATGCAGAGATCCACCAGCCCAACCTCCTCAGCCCTGCTCCTTCCCCACTGGGCTCCCACAGTACCAGCAGCAGGAAATTAGAAGACTGTCCTTCAGAGCCTAAGGGATCAGCCTAAGGGAAAGGACCTAAAGATACTGACACCTGGGTTCTCCCCCCTTCAAAAAAGTCCCAACCAGCTCACCCTACAGGGAAGCCCTCTAGCTTCATAGTGTCCAAGTGGACTTTTACAGCCCCATTCTAGAGTGTGAACAGCCAGCCAAGGATCACCTTTAAGGAAATCATCTAAAATGAAATCAGAGAACGAAACAACCAGGAGAAAAGCAACTTGAAGGAAACAGAGACCATACCAGAAGAAGCAACACACAGTCCCCCAAGGAAGCATTTATCTTCACAGAGATAAAGGAGAGCCAAGCAGGATGCTCTAAAAAAGGAACATTCAAAGAACGAGAGAGAGCTATCTTGGAAACTGTTTTAATCTGATGGCAGAAAAAAATCAGAGATGTTAAAAAATGGAGCTGAGACAAAAGTTTAAAATAGGGCTTCCCTGGTGGCTCAGTGGTAAAGAATCTGCCTACCAACGAAGGAGAAACAGGAGATACAGGTTCAATCCCTGGGTTGGGAAGATCTCTTGGAGAAAAGAATGGCAACCCGTTCCAGTATTCTTGCCTGGAGAATCCCATGGACAGAGGAGCCTGGTGGGCTACAGTCCATGGGGTCGCAAAGAGTCAGACATGATTGAGCAACTAAACAACAACAGGAAAAAGTTAGAAGACAGTCCATGAACTCAAATATAATAACAGAGCTCAGAAAAAGGAGAACAGAGCAGGACAAAGGGAGAAAATAATAAAATAATGGTAGAATATATCCCAGGAAAAAAAGGATATGATTCTCCAGATTTATAGGGCCCACTGAGAGCTCCCAACAATGAATAAAAATAGATGCACGTTGTAAGCATGACACTGTAAGATTTCAGCACACTGAAGACAAAGCGAATGCCTACAACCTTCCAGAGAGAAAAGCCAGATTTCTTCATAGGCTCAAGCATCAGAGTAGTACCAGACTTTTCATCAGAAACTCTGAATCTTAGAAAACAAATGGGGGCAATATCTTGAATTTTTTGAAGGAAAATTATTCCTAATCTAGACTATCATGTCCAGTCAAACTAAGAATTAAGTGTTAAAGTCTAATGAAGATATTTTCAAACATGCTAACCCTCGATTTATTTGTATCTACAACTTTGTTCAGGTAGTTGATATAGGATATATTCCACTGGGATTAAAGAGAAAAAAATAAAAGGACAACTGGTATTCAAAAACAGTGTATCCATCAGATGAGGGAGTTGGAGAGAGTACCTAAAATGATGGTAAAGGAAAAACCTGAAATAATACCTATGAAGCTATTCTAGAAAACTAGATTGGGGCAGATCAGAAGACTGGGAAAGTTCTTCCTTCAAGAAGATGACATTAATATGGTACCTGATATGTTTGAAAGTACTGAGTGAAGATTTACTCACCTGAGAGAATTGGGTGATAAATTAGGATGGATTACTGGTAAGTACATAGAGCTCTAAATAAGTTTTTAGAAAAGACAGTAACAAGAAACTAGAAAAATCGTCCAAGAAAGAAAATTAAGCCTAGGAAAATACATAGAACACTTGTGAATTGGTTTGCATATTCATAATAATGTAAACACTGACTCCTGATCTAACTAAAATTTGATTAACTACACTGAAGTTTGAAAGGATAAGAAGTATGTGTAGTGTGGTGAGTAAGGGGCAGGAAGAGGTGGGAAATCTTTGTTTTTTATGGTGGGAAATCAATATATACTGCTTAAAATTAAAAGACCAAAAAGTAGGAATAAAAGCATGTTCTATGAAGATATGCAGTAAATATCCAAAGTGTCAGTTTTGAGAGTTGAAAATGGTAACATCCCAGAAGTAAGAAACTGAAGATCTGAGTTAGGGAGACTGGGGGTGGTACTTACAATTCTATTTGATTCTCTAAATTCTGTACATGTATAACTTTGATAACAATAAAAGCTAGGTAAAATATCAATGGTATTTTGAGCCTATCTGTTTTTTAACTTTTCCTGGTGAGTGGCCCGGTAAAATTATTTGTAATATGTAGCCTACTATCCTTCAGAACAATGATTTTAAAGCTGCAAGTTGTTGCCAATTATTGGGTTATGAAATCAGTCTAGTAGGTAGCCATCTAGTAGGTAGTCTGGAATGAAATAAAATGCAACAGTTGCAGACACTACAACCGTTTAACAAGTACTGCTTCACTTTTTATCCTTCTAGAAATACTTCCTGGGCTTCCCTAGTGGTATAGTGGTTAAAAAGCTGCCTGCCAATGCAGGGGACATGGGTTCCATCCCTAATCCAGGAAGATCCCACATGCCCCGTAGGGCAACTAAGCCCATGGGCCACGACTACTGAGCCCATGCTCCCCAGCAAGAGAAGTCACTGCAGTAAGAAGCCTGCACAATGCAACGAAGAGCAGCCCCCACCCACATCAACCAGAGAAAGCCCACACACAGTAACAAAGTCCCAGCGCAGTCATAAATAAATAAGTCAACCTTTTAAAAAAGAAACACACCCCGAGTTTTAGCTAGACATATGACTGCAAGCTACCATAAATTTGCAAGTATTTTCCCATGGTTAGATTTGGACCAGGGAGATGTGGGAAGAAGCAGTGTGTGTGCAACTTCCAGGCCATCTCCTAAAAACACAATAATTTGGTTTGGACTTTTAATTTTTCCTCCCTGTAGGCTAGAACCTGGAAGTGCAGGTGAACCAAATCTAATCAGCTTAAAAAGGACAACCCCCTACGGTTAGGAGACCAACAAAACAGAAGCAATTAAACCCTTGAATATCCTTGTTTGGCATAACCATCCAGTCAGTCCTGAATGACTCGTCACTGAATTATTTCATGAGAAAGACATGACTTTCTATCTTATTTAAGGCAAGTGTTTTGGATTCTGTGCTACAGCACCAAACACGTACCTAAGATGTTTGAGTGGAAAAATGTGCACCAGTTGTTTTAAGGGCATATATTGTTTTGTGAAATTTTTGTTTCATTGTATATGGACTCGATCATATATGCGTTTACCCACACTGAATGGCAGTCATAAAGTTCTAAAGCCACTGTGTAGGGGTATAAATGACATGCATGTGTGAGTGCTCAGTTGCTTCAGTTGTGTCCGATTCTTTGCGACCCCGTGGACTGTAGCCCACCAGACTCCTCTGTCCATCGAATTTTCCAGGCAAAAATATTGGAGTGGGTTGTCATTTCCTACTCCAGGGAATCTTCCCGACCCAGGAATCAGAGCCAGGGATCAAAGCCATGTCTTTTGCATCTCCTGCATTGGCAGGTGGATTCTTTACCACTGAGCCACCTGGGAAGCCTATATTGAGAATAGATGGATACAAATTGGCAAAAAAAATTATGATAAATTTCTTCATTGTGAATGTGACTCACTGGAGCGGGTAATCATCTGTGATCACTGATTTGTCACTTTTGAAATCTTAAGAACAGAAGCAACTCCTTGTCTAAAATAACTTGGAATGGGAGGAACTGAAAGTTAGGCTGTGTCTCCTACCTCCAGAATTCTCTCTGTGGCAACAGGGGCCCTGGTGAGTGTGGATGGATAGTGATACCCACCATGGATGGATGGACAGTAATTCCTACTTCTTAAATTGTGCTAATGAAAGAAATAGTACATAGAAGACCTAATTGACTTGCTGTGTAATTATACGATGAAAAGAGAAACGAGGAAGGGCATAGAAACTGTAATAATTAGTTTAACCCAGGTAAGGAGATGTTCCTTTCAACAATCCTTTATTCGTCAAAAAGTCATTTGTAAAAAAATTTAAAGTCAAAAGAAAAATAAGTCATTTAGGATCTGAGAAAGAAAGGTAAATCTTGCTAGTGATTCACAAACTATTTCATAATTCATATAAAAGAGAATTGAATGACAATTGGAAAGGAGTCATGAATTCTGGCAAACGTTTAGTTGATGTACAAAGTAATTTAAATACTGAAAGTATTGCAATTCTTTTTTAAAGGTGGTGTCTAAAATTGGACCTCTTTCCCTATACTTACAGTAGAAGCAATATGTGTATAGAAATCTCTAATAATAATAACAGCTCATTTTCAAAAATGCACGTAACCCCAAGTTTATGAACTGCCTTAAAGGACCCAACCCAGATGCAGCTGCAGTAGTTAAGAATCTTGGCTGCAGGATGGCCATGCAGCCAAAACAACCCTCTGCCCCATAAGCTGGAGATGATGAGGCTTCTCACCCTTAGCAGAAAGAAATAGAAACAGTTGGAGAATTTGAAATGCAGGACAAGCACACTGCACTTCAAGCACATGTAAATGGAGGATCTGTGCACCCTCTGTAATTAGTTGATCAGCTATATCTTAGAAAGGATCATAACCAATGCTGTGTGGTTCAGCCACACACAGAACCAAAATAATGAGTTGGTCTGAGACAGGGGCAGGTCATAGTCGGATAAGGGATTTGACGGTATGCAAGGCGGCAGGGAGTGGAAATCAAAGGTGCCCTCTAATGAGCCCTGAGTGTTATTTGGAATTTTGTGTATTCAGAGTGCTTTATTTGTTTGAGTCTTTAAGCTGCTTTTTATAATTTACCCTGGTTCATTCTATTGTATTACTTTCTCTCAAAGAGCTCTAATTTCTTTTAGAGTTTCAAATTAAGATAACCTCTAGAATACTTGGTGCTCAATAAATGGTCATTCTTTCTCTTCTTCCCTTCCAGAGTGATATTTCGGGAAAGGTGGGTAGATGAGATTCTGGGAAAATGGCTTTACCTGGAAACCTATTCTACAACTGAGGAGGGAAAGGTGGACACTTGGTGGATCTATGGCACCTGCAAAAATCAAGGAGTCATAGAGGATGGGAAATTGACATGATAGTGAGCTCATTTGTATTCCCATTCCTGGCCTTCCACTGCCTTGGTCTTGGACTCTTAGCCAAACTTTTTGGATAGAGTCTGACACAGAATCCACAATCTGGAGGTTTCTGTTTTTCTATTAAGGTGATCCCAAGTCCCAGTACTGATCACCGTTTCTGCTGTATCTGCCCTTGGAGAGAAATTAAAAGAAGATGGGGAGCAGGTTCAGAGAAATGAACTCCAGCAGAAATATTAATACTCAAAGATGGAAAAACTTCCTGGTTTTAAATGAAATAGATATAAAGCTCAATATGAATTATAATTGATTTTAGGTACAAAGGTTGTTTTATTAAAACTCCTCTAATCTTTTGGGGAATGAAATGGGACATAAATAGGATTTTTAAAAAATACCCATGGTTGCAAGGAACTAAATATTAAATGATTTTCAAATAGATAATATGCTTCAATGAATAACTAAGGCTACATCATAATATACAGCAACCGCTCAACATTCAGAAAACTAAGATCATGGCATCTGGTCCCATCACTTCATGGCAAATAAATGGGGAAACAGTTGAAACAGTGGCTGACTTTATTTTTCTGGGCTCCAAAATCACTGCAGATGGTGATTGCAGCCATGAAATTAAAAGACGCTTACTCCTTGGAAGGAAAGTTATGACCAGCCTAGACATCATATTAAAAAGCAGAGACATTACTTTGCCAACAAAGGTCCGTCTAGTCAAGGCTGTGGTTTTTCCAGCAGTCATGTATGGATGTGAGAGTTGGGCTATAAAGAAAGCTGAGCGCCGAAGAGTTGATGCTTTTGAACTGTGGTGTTGGAGAAAACTCTTGAGAGTCCCTTGGACTGCAAGGAGATCCAACCTGTCCATCCTAAAGGAGATCAGTCCTGGGTGTTCATTGGAAGGACTGATGTTGAAGCTGAAACTCCAATCCTTTGGCCACCTGATGGGAAGAGCTGACTCATTGGAAAAGACCCTGATGCTGGGAAGGATTGGGGGCAGGAGGAGAAGGGGACGACAGAGGATGAGATGGCTGGATGGCATCACCGACTCGATGGACGTGAGTTTGGGTGGGCTCCGGGAGTTGGTGTTAGACAGGGAAGCCTGGCGTGCTGCAACTCATGGGGTCGCAAAGAGTCAGACACGACTGAGATACTGAACTGAACTGAATGGTATTTGCATGCAGGCAATTTAAGGTACAAAGTCATTGGGCTTAGTTCTTCACAAAGCGATAACAGCAATATTTTCATAGTAGTTCTTAACCAGAACTGTTCACCGAAATTACCCGAGGTATTGTCACAATACAGACACCCAGTCTCACTCCAAACATCCTTCATAAGGACACTTGCAGAAGGACAGGAAAACGATGAGGTTGAACATGTAGACAAAGTTCCCACGTTGATTGTTACCCATACCCTTAGCCAAACACATGAATTTATTGAATACTATCTGTCTCATAAGAATTTTGTTTAAAACGATCTTACAGATGGGGAACCTTAAGAAGTTACACAGACAGAATTTGGAATATCTGGTTCCAAACTCAATACTTCGTCCTTTGCACCACATGCTATATAAGATGACGTTAAGGAAGCATATATGTACCTTGCAGTTAATAAGGTTTAACTAGAAGTTAAGAAATGGATGCTGATCCCAAATAAAAATGTGCTAATCCCTGGATGCTTCGAAAACTGAGCACACACCAAGCTCCCCAGGGGTGTGCAGAGCCGGGAAGCATATTGTTCCCATAGGAAGAAAAGGCAGCCGCAACGTTAACCAGCTTGCAAGTCTCTCTTCCTACACATGTGGTAGGAATTGTCACCTACCCTAGAGCTGTATTTTATACCTGAACAAGCCTTTGTCCAAACATTGTAGCGTTTCCTTGCTAGGACACATCTGGCTTGCTCCTTGAACTGGAGCTCTGAGATTAGCTGGCTGGATTCCAACGGAGAAGCCTTTTTATCTTTCTCACAGTGACAGGCGGCATTTGGAAGCCCCAGAGACCAGGCTCAGGAAGGATGTTGACGTTACTGTGGACCGTGTCGCTGCTGTTATCTGAGGGAATCGTCTTCCCTGAGTGCCATGGCATTCATCACACTGTCAAGACCCTGCAGCCATCTCTACAGCCTGTCACACCTCGTCTCCATCTCTCAGCTGTCTCCAAGAGCCCTCCGTCACTTTGCCACCCCATGTTGCCCACCTCTTCTATCATCTTTATAATCCAACATGTCTTTTCCAGTCTTTTTCAGCAGAGGTGGCCAGGTTTTTAACCCACCGCCTACTCACAGAGAACTTTACTAGGGGCCAGCACCATCCCAGGGGTCCCCAGCCACCCTTCATCACCTAGTGGCCTCACGGAAACAGGTAACAGACATGTGGGGGACAGACAACCAGGTTTGCACCCTGCCTCTGGAAAAGTCATTTAACTTCACAGAATCTGTTTTCTTACCTGCAAATGGGCATGATCACACCTGCCCCATATGGCTACCTCCCAGATCAGTAGTGAAGGTCAAAAGGTCTGACTGTGAGTGTGTTTTAAGGGTTTCAGCAGTGGATTCTATAGCAAGAGAACTGAATCAGATGAGATTATAGGCCAAAATTGTAATTCATAGGCTGGAGGTCCCATCTTTCTTTGTCTTCACTAAGTACGAGGGGGATGGTGAATTAATGCAAGATATCATGTTAGTTGGTTATCTGTTCTCCACACTTAGCATCTTCCTAGTGATGGCAGATGACTTGGGAAAGAGTCACTGTCACTTCTCAGAAGAACATCCCTGGAAGAATATGTTCTGATAATTACCCTAACTCTCTCCTAACCCTTTGATTTAAGCCCCTAACCATCTTTTTTAAGAAGGGGAAATAGTTATTAGCCACTCTAAAGGAGGGCTTATTGGAACTGAAGACATCACGTGCCTGTATTCACTTCTCTTCCCACTTTATGGTGGGGGGGAAGAGCTACGTATTAGGCGAGAATTCTGACATCTTGATGTAACACAGGAAGCATGGCAAAGGCAGTGAGCACCAAACTGGGGATCGGGGTCCCTGACACTCACCCTGACTCACCGGACCTTCCCTCACTCAAGTCACTGTCTTTGCTGTTCCTTCTAAAACCTGAGATGGTTGACTAGAGTATCTCTAAGGTCCCTTCAAGCCAGAAGATTCTGTGATCTAGATAAACGCTTACGAGTAATGCAGTAATATTGTAGCCTATCGTTTTTAAGAAATTCTTTGTTAGCTATCACAGCTGTTTCAGATACTACACATCTTTTTGGTAATAGAAAAAAAATCACTTTTTTCCAACTGGTAGAAGAAAGCCTTGAGGAATATAGCCACACAGAAAAGCTTCAGTTCTCTAGCATGGCTGACTCAGGGTCCCCATTATGAATGATTGGCTCAGCCTCAAAGCATCATCCTTCCTTCAGGTTTACATAATAATGTAATGCTACCTTGGACCCTCACCTCCCTCTCCCTCTCTCTCCTCTCTTTCTGTCTCTGCCAGAAAAGAGAGAGATCTTAAGGATTTTGCTGTTTGGGAGCTTGAAGAATCCCCATATACGATCCTTTCACACCACCACCAACACATAGAACAATATGTCTGTGTGCCTGCTCAGTCACTTCAGTTGTGTCTGACTTTTTGCTACTCCATGGACTGCAGCCTGCCAGCCTCCTCTGTCCTGGGATTCTCCAGGGAAGAATACTGGAGTGGGTTGCCATGCCCTCCTCCAGGGGATCTTCCCAACCCAGAGATCGAACCTCGTCTCCTGTGTTTCCAGCATTGCAAGCGGATTCTTTACCGCTGAGCCACCAGGGAGGCCCTAGAGCAGTACTGAACCTAGATCTAATTTTTATTTTTTTTAAAAAAAGAATGTTCTATGTCCTTCAAAGCAACTTTCCTTTCAAAAATATATATTCAACTGGTCATTCCCACCACCTCCTCGCACACCTCTAATTTTCTGTGGGACAGATTTATATGCTCCAGATGCTGAGCTGGAGTTGCTATAATTCTACCTGCCACATCTGGCTCTTTGGCACGCCAGGCCCGAATCTTCAAAGTTGCATCTCTTGTGCTGTACGTGGTTAGACTGCTGGCTGCTGCTTTATCTCCTTGGATGTAATTTTCCTTTGATTCACCTATAATTCTGAAGAACTGATGCACTTGTATCCATTTTGAATAAGGTTCTATACAAATGCTTTATTTGATCTCTGCACAAACCCTTTCATTTCCTCTTATGTGGCCTCGCCTCTAATTCAAGCGAGAGCCTCAGAGCAACTTGGAACCACTGTGCCTGATTCTTTGCACACGCAGTTTTGTTTGTTCCAAGTGCCCTGCTTCTTGTTCTTGGAGGAAAAAATGAAAGTGATGGAGAGAGAGGAGTTACTCGTGTTCCTGTATCTGAGAAGGGAAGGGACAGACAGCGGGGCTCAATGATTCTATTCCACCCCTTTTTCATACAGGTGCTGCCTTAATATTTACGCTCCCTATTTTTTCAAGCAACCAGCTTTGTTTTGTGGCAATAGACCGTGAAATGCGAAGTGTTACTACAAATCATCGCTCCTCAACCTCAAAGTGCGTTCCACAGGAAATTCATCAGCTAGATGTTTTGAATAATTCCCTGCCAAGATCACAGTGCCTGTGAACATACTAAGTGTTCTGATAAGTCTTCTAGCATAGGGAAATGTACACATTTGACGTTCTCAAGCAGTGTATACAAACCCTTTTTTCATGTAACACCCATTACCTCCCCATTAGAGCCCAGCCAATGTGAAGGAATGTTCTCAATTCCCTTTAATGAGTGCTCCAGCACTGACAGAGCCCAGTGGCTCCTGCAGTCATGTTGGGAAGCTAGACATTTACTGCAATGATGGTGTCGTTGTTCAAAACAATTGTAGTCTAAAGAGGCAGTGTGGCTGAAATACTAACCAATTTTCCCGAGCTTCTCAAACATCACCAAAAATAAGTCCCCCAAACTTGGCTCCAAATGATGGAAGAATTCCAGGATCATTTTCCCGGAGAAATATCTTTTAAATAAAGTTAAGTAAGAATAGATACCCTAAGATACTTACTTAGGGAGAAATTTTATTTCAGTGGATAAACTCTGGTTAATTTACCTAAAAGCCTCTACCCATCTTTCTACTTACACATCCAGTGGTCAATATATAGATATGATTACTAGATTGAAGATTAGCAAATCCAATTTCCCCAGATTTAAGATTAGCAAATTCTACTACACACAAGGGACCCCGTGGGTCCGTGCTATTTAGTACTTTTCCAATCCACCAAGACCCGTTAATAACTGAGTTGCACACATTAATCACTGAAATGTATGCATTTGTATTGAGTGAGCCCAAATGACCACCAGCATCCAAGTTTGTTTCACTTCCTTCTGTAGGCAGAAATTATATGGAAATTTTCAGATTAAGATGAATTCATATTTCAGCTCACTACTCTAACAATATGATGTGATGTATTGTTGTAAGGACAGAGTTTTAAAACAACTTTAGAAATTACTTTTTTATTTCTAAAATCATTGAGGGTCTAAGGGGAACTTAAATGTTTTAGTTATTCATTACTGCATTTTATTAGAAAAATTATGCACTGTATTTTGTACATTTTGGGGTTTTTCAAGGCCTACTGACCACTATCCCTCACAATTCTTGATCTACTCATCTGATTTGTAATTGGTATTTATCTAATTTATCATTGGTTCATCTTGTAATGTTTTTCTATTTCTTGTAAAAACCAAATCAAATTAGTAGACCTTGAGATCACTTGAATATTAAAAGGAATTTTCTTGTTGAACAACATGATCTATGATATTTATTCTAACACATAGATCATATTCATCTCCAGTCAAGCCTTTGAATAGTTTTTACGAAGCAGCATTGATAACTGAAGTTTTCATGATCAATTTTCTATACACACCACAGGCTCCAGCAAGACAGCTTGGGTACCATAAATTCACATAGCCCTCTCTTATGTAAGGAGTTGGAAGACCAGAATTCTACCATCAAGTTAATGATGTAGATGCCACATACACTATAACAATTATCCACAGGTTGAAACATTCACAGACTATGGAAAAAACATGGCAAGATACCCAATATATACTTTGTGGTTTACAAAAAACAAGTCAGACTGCCTGGGTTCAAATCACATTACCACCATTAACTAGCTGTGTGGTCTTGGGCAAGTTACTAAACTTTATGTGCCTCAGTTCCCTCATCTGTAAAATGGGTATAAGATGGGGCCATAACAGTGATACCTCATAGGGTTGTTGCAGTTCTAAAAGAGCTAATAAATACCACACAATTGGCATAAAAGGTACTTGCTGTTGTTGCTGCGTTACTATCACCACCATCATCATCTCAGCTGATTTTCAAAACAACCCTAAGAGACAAGTGGGTAGAATATCATCATAAACCCATGTACGGGGGAAATGAGATTCAGGGAAGGTTAATGATTTGGTTAGTGATTTGCTCAAGATGACACAGATAGTAAGAGGGAAAGTACTCTGTCGAGAATGATTCTTCTGACCAAGGGAGCCTCTATTGCCTGCAGGGCCTGCGATAAGTGAAGGCCCCTGAACCACAAATCGAAATTTTAAACTTTATAAGTCAAGGCAACAAACTTTCATTTAATTTATTTGCTTGGCTGGGTCAGGTCTTAGTTGCAGCATGCGGGATCTTAGCTGTGTCATGCGGATCTTTTGTTGGGACGCACGGACTCTCTGGTTGTAGCACGCAGGCTCAGTAGTTGAGATGCATGGGCCTAGTTTCTCCATGGCATGTGGGATCTTAGTTTCCCAGGTACCAGGGATCGAACCTGCATCAAACCTGCATTGCAAGGTGGATTCTTAACCACTGAAGCACCAGGGAAGACCCAAGCTAACAAACTTTTAAGTGCAATTTGTTCTAGCCTCTTGACAGACATTTCTTCGTAACAATGACATCAAAAAACACATGTAAAGTTAAAATTTCTATGCACACACACATACATAGTTGAAATATCAGATAGCAACTTATTTTTGAGCATGTCTAGAATGAGGAGCCAGAAATATTTGCATTAGTAATAAAAATATATATTGCATACATTCTTTATATTTACCCCTAAAATTTATTTTTATCATTTCAGCAAAATCACAAATTGCTAAACCAGTATTTTCACATAATCTATGTTCTGTTTTTAGTAGTATGAAATAAGATAACTTTTCTTAAGCCATTGTTATTCTAAAATAATTTTTAAATTAATTTCAATTTGGAGAAACTGTGCAGTAGTAAGGGGAATTGTCAGTAAAAAAATGCTTAAAGCAAACTTAGATTCAGAAATGCACCATGGGCTTTACATATTACGTGTAAACATTTTGACAGAGTCATATATGAAAACTGTCTTCACTGCAGAGTATATAATCAAATGTGTTGTTTATCATATAGATTGTTATCACTCATAGTACAATTTTCATCATTCCCTAGAGTGGTATCTGAAGTGATAAATTATTTCTCAAGTTCTATCAAATATTTTGGAAATTAAAAAAAAACATTTTGATATTTTGCTCAATTTATGCAAGTCATTTTTTAACTGCAACCATATCTTGTTTCTTCTTTTCCATAGTCATGTAAACATTTTCTTTTCCTTGTTCTATTTTCCCTGTTTTTAAGTTGAAATGTCACTTTATTTGCATAGGTCCCGTGTAGTTTCAATAGAGAAAAATTCTTCTCCATAATTTAAAATATTTTTTAGCCATTTAAAAAATGAAACAGCCAAGCATATCTATTTGAGTGTTTTGTAACCTTGTATGACAGTAATAGCAATTTATAATTTATGACAAATAACCATACCTAGCAAAAATTTCAAATCAATTTCATTTTCTACCAAAGTCTACAATTTGCTTTTCATTTGAGGATTTTGTATCGTTTTGCTCAATTCTTCTAGTGACTCTTATAACCTGCATAAATTAAAGTTAATTACTTTAACAGCATTTGGTTAGCATTCCCTTCATGAGTCTAAGAGTAGATCTAAGGCCAAATTTTATATTTTCTACCAAGATGTTTTATCTTCAGACAGATCTAGAAATGTAATAGTACATAATCTTTGAAATGTTTCAAAGAATATCATTGTCATCAGCTGACGTCATGTCTCTTAGAAACAAATTCAAGCTATATAAACTACACAATACAGAATGCATTTGAATTTTCAAAAATACTGGCTTGTATACTTTTTCCTAGAAAACTATGTTAGCTCCACCATAATGGGCTTCCCCTTGTGAATCTTTTAAATCAGTTCCTAACTTTAAAAGATGTTGTCTCTAAAAGAGAACACTCCTAAAACTGTTGGTTGGAATGTAAGTTGATATAATCACTATGGAAGACAGTATGGGGGTTCCTCAGAAAATAAAAATAGAATTACCAAATGATCCAGCAATCCCCCTCCTGGGCATATATCCAAACAAAACTATAATTCAGAAAGTTACGTGCAGCCCTATATTCATAGCACTATTCACATGAGCCAAGACATGAAAACAAGTTAAATGTCCATCGGCAGAAGAATGGACAAAAAAGATGTGATACACATATAAAATGGAATACTACTCAACCATAAAAAGAAAAAGAATGCCATTTGCAGCAATATAGATGGAACTACAGATTATTATACTAAGTGAAGTAAGTCAGAAAGATAAATACCATACAATACTACTTATAGGTGGAATCTAAAATATGACACAAATAAATCTACCTATGAAACAGAAATGGACTCACAAACCTAGAGAACAAGCTTATGGTTGCCAAGGGATTGGGGAGGGATGAAGCGGGATCTTGGGGTTAGCAGATGGAAACAATTCCATATAAAATGGATGAACAACAGGGTCCTATTGTACAGCACAGGGAATTGTATTCAATATCCTGTGATAAACTATAATGGAAAAGAACATGAAAAGTAATGTATATATATGTATAACCAAATGCCTTTGCTGTACAGCAAAAATTAACATAACATTGTAAATCAACTACATGTCAATAAAAAATATGACAAGATGCTCCAATTGAGACATGGAAGAAAAAAAAAATGATGTTTTCTCCAGTTCTTCAATTAAATTTATATTTCAGATATAAAATCAATCAAATTTCTATTTATTTTCATTCCATTGTTTTGTTCCTTTGATCGTTCAACAATTCCATGTAATAAATGTAAGACTTCAATATGATTTTTATTTCTTGCACAATCTAGTTGATTGCATAATATTTTCTTTTTCTGTTTCACATATGATTTTCTTTCTTATCTTATAATCTCTTGTAGCAGTCAGCAACAAACAACCCTCAATCTCAGTTCCTGGAAAGAATACACACTTAGTTTTGCTCTCAGACATCTAAGGCAAGGCTGTGACCATGCTGGGCCTCTCTAAGGTCATCATCTCATTATGAATTCTCCATTGCAGACAGCAACAATTTGTTTTATTGCTTTCTGTATACATATATATAATCGATATTAGGTTCCTTCAGGTTAAGAGCAGGCAGGAAAGACTAGATGCGGATGCGGGTGGAGGACAAACTCCTGAGACTGAAGAACTGCCCATCATAGCACACTTACATTAGTTTCTATTCTCCTCATTCACCAGCAGCCAGCATTGTGTAGGCTGGCACCAGTCCATAGACTCTACTTCTCTCCGATATAAACCTTAGTCGTTGTTAAATACAGGGGTCAAAAACAGCTATTTGGATTAGGGCAACAAGATTATTTCCAGACCTATCCCTGAGGAGATAAAACCTCCTACTAAAGGTTTGCAGACAGGACTGGAGTGCAGGGGTAAGCCTATAGTGAAGGAGAGGGGACAGAGACAGACAATGGATCAGTGCACCCCAGAGAAACACAGAGGATGCTCCGGGGTAAGTGCAGAACTTGAGGATCCTCAGGATTTTAGACAAGAAACAGTTTTAAGAGGCTGATCAGCACTGAGAAATTTCACCTGGAGTCAAAGCATCGTGAAGAACATTCGGTCTCACTAGCAAGAAGCCTATTGTCAAAATTTGAAGCATTTTCCTAAGAGACAGTGCATATTCACAGTCATTTCCATGTTCACCAATTCACTAAACCTGTGATGGTGGGCATGACAAGCAAATGTTGTCGTTTACTGGGAGCGGACAAGATGAGATCAAAAGCCTGAGAAGAGGGCCAGCCCTGCCTGGGTGTTCTCTGTCCTGAAAGCCGTGATGGGCGAAGAATGGCAAGAGAGCTCTGTAAACGTGGACATGGCCGAAGGGCCCAGGAGACAACACAGGCGGAGAGGGGGAGAATTCGGTGTTAGCACACACCTGGCCTACCTCAGAGCTTCAGGCCAAGGAACATCTTAAAAGGCTTTATCCTTTAGTTATGTTACAGGTGATTTGAGCAAGGCATGGCTAAAACAGAGGCAATCTCAAAATATGTTACATCCAATTTCTGCTGTTCCCATTCTTCTCTGATAGGAAAGTTTTGATATAAATAACCTAAAACACTTCACAGAGATAGACAAGTGATGATCATTATATTCTCTGACTGGCCCTCACAGATTCAAAGTCCTCTGCACAATTGCCATCTAGCAAGCAGTTGACCCAGAAATACAAAAACTTACTAAACTACCACTTCCCTTATTTGAGGAAAAACTTTGCTATTTATTAGACCACAAGTGAGACCTGGGTCTCACAATACATTCCATAGTTGAATAGCCGTATTAGTTGGAATTTGTATTACAGCATTTGAGGTCTGAAAGATACCTTGTGGATAGTGTGACTGTATATAATTTAGCATCTGAACAAATTTCAGAGTAAAGGAGGGGATGCTATTAATTACTGCTGGACAATGGACCTAAGCCAGGATGATTCAGCAAACCGAGGTGGTTTCCTGGGTGTATGAATGTTAACCTTTAAAGATGGCCTCCCTTCCATAGTCTATGCATGTGCTGCTTTTCCTACTGAGAGATGGAAACTATTTCCCCTTCCCTTGAATCCTGGGCTAGCTTTGCAACTTTCTTTACCCAACAGAATGCAGTGGAAATAACATCATTCGCAGGCCCAGCTTGAGTTTGGCAGCCACTGCTTTGCTCTTTTGGAACCCAGTAGCCATGCCATAAAGAAGTCCAGGCCCTGAAGGATGCAAGCATGTGAGTGATTCCCAGGGAAGACCATGTAGAGCAGAAGAACCACCTTGCTAAATGAAGGAATGACTAGAAATAATAAATTACTGTTCTTATATATTATCTTTGGGGATGGTTTGCTATGCAGCAATAGACAGTATATTAAAAAGCAGAGACATTACTGTCTAGTCAAAGCTATGGTTTTTCCATGAATCATGTATGGATGTGAGAGTTGGACCATAAAGAAAGCTAAGCACTGAAGAACTGATGTTTTTAAACTGTGGTGTTGGAGAAGACTCTTGAGAGTCCTTTGGACTGCAAGGAGATCCAACCAGTCAATCCTAAAGGAAATCAGTCCTGAATATTCATTGGAAGGACTGATGCTGAAGCTGAAACTCCAATAGTTTGGCCACCTGATGCAAAGAAATGATTCATTGGAAAAGACCCTGATGCTGGGAAAGATTGAAGGCAGGAGGAGAAGGGGATGACAGAGGATGAGATGGTTGGATGACATCATCAACTTGACAGACATGAGTTTGAGCAAGCTCCAAGAGTTGGTGATGGACAGGGAAGCCTGGCATGCTGCAGTCCATGGAGTCACAAAGAGTCAGACACAACTGAGTGACTGAACCAAACTGAACTGAATAGATAAAAGGTCACCTTCCTTATAAGTAATATGGTTCACCATATACACACAATACTGCTTAAAATAGTGTTCACCCATAAAAACCCCACTTTCAATTTCAGCACAATTTGACAATTCTTACAAAGGTAAAACCAAAGTGATCTGAAAACATAGGTACAGAAGCCAGATATATTTATGAGTCACATGACCTTGAACACGGGCAGCTACATTTAGAAAATGATCTTCAATGATTTCTTTAGAGTTTAAAAGAAAGAAATGCTAATGTTTTCTTTGACCTCTCTTTCTACTCATTTTTTTCCCCCAATATCTTGATCAAATGTTTCTGGTAACTAGAACACCTTTGGATCTTCAGGTATCTGCAGACTTGGTGTCTTAGTTATTAGGTAGTTTGAAAAGTCAGATAAATCTCTCTTTCCCAGAGCTCTTTGAAATTCTCAGCAGCAAAGTTCTGAAAAACTTGCCCATTCAGCAACACAGCAGGTGAGTCCTGCTGGATGGTCATGGCATTCAATATGATGATTGTGACAGGGAAGAAATGAGGACCAGAGAACAGGCTCTGCTGAGACAGGAGACACTGAGACTCCTACCTGTCTGAAGCTTCCAGAAACAGCCAGTAAAACAAAACTCTGAACATCCATGGTAAGCTTTACCAATCGAAGTCTCCCCTTCAGAAGAATAGAGTTTTGTCTGGAGGTGATAGCCTTCAGAGACAAACTATGTTATAATGAAAGTTCAAATCACTTCTGCAGGACCCTAAACATAGTAAAGCACCAGGATGTGGTCTGACGAGGAAGCAAAAACCAGTAGGACCTAGTGAAAAGACTTCATGTAAGAATAAATTATATCTTGGTTGCTTGCTCTAATGGGAATGTTCAAATAGAAATCATTTGAGTAATGACTTGAATGAGTAGACGAACGTCACTTGAAGTTAGCAAAGAGAAGGGTTTCTTCTCCCTGCTTGACAAACCCTTCACAAATACAACAAAAGTAAACTTGAACACAGACATTTTTGCTATTATCAGAATTTTCCAGTTAGCACTGCCTGACTTATTTCAGGTACTATTGGAGTCAGCCAGTCTAAAAGAGAATAACAGCAACAACAAAACTATAGAGAATTAACAGTAATAGTTCTTAATGCAATATATGTATTGTCAGTGACCATCAAAAAGGCATCATTGTCTTAAACATTTTGGGAAGAAGCACTTCAGGATGCATGTTTTGATCTACCAAGCAAATATCTAGAGCATTATTTTTTCCACCTGCCACCTTAATATGTCTATGTTGCCTATTAGTTGAGGCATGAAGCTATGAATTTACATTATTGAAAGGTAATCCGATAATCCCACCAATTACGTATGTTCCCATTCCTTCCCATTATTATCTTTTCACTTAGTGTTTGTCTGTTAATTCTTTGATCTTTGGCCAGTGAATCCTTGCTCAGTCACTTTATTCATATTATAAGGCATTTCATTCTTGTGATCGTTTGAGTCCTATAGTCCACAATACCAGTGTGAACTGCCCTGTGATAAGGTTGGGAAAAAGAGCAGAGGCTTTGGAGACTCACAGCCCTTGGCTTGAACGTGGACTCTGTCATGTGCTAAATGTGTGATTTCGTATTAAAACAAAAACAAAAACAGATTCTTCCTAGAGGAATTTTCTGGACTGCAGTGCAAGGAAGGGGTACCAAAGGAGATCACAGAGATCAAACTGAATAGAAGAGACACAGATAAGGGTTCAGGGAAGGTGACATTTTTTTTTTTTTTTTGCTTTTCTTTCTTTTTTTTTTTTTTTATAAATTTATTTATTTTAGTTGGGGGCTAATTACTTTACAATATTGTAATAGTTTTTGCCATACATTGACATGAATCAGCCATGGGTTTACATGTGTTCCCCTTCCTGGACCCCCCACCCACTTCCCTCCCCATCCCATCCCTCTGGGTCATCCCATTGCCCCGGCCCTGAGCCCTTGTCTCATGCGTCGAACATGGAATGGTGTTCTGTTTCACATATGATAATATACATGTTTCAATGCTATTCTCCCAGAACGTCCCTCCCTCACCTTCTCCCTCAGAGTCCATAAAATTGTCCTATGCATCTGTGTCTCTTATTCTGTCTCGCATATAGGGTTATCGTTACCATCTTTCAAATTCCATATATATGCATTAGTATACTGTATTGGTGTTTTTCTTTCTGGCTTACTTCACTCTGTATAATGGGCTCCAGTTTCATCCATCTCAGTAGAACCGATTCAAATGTATTTTTTTTAATGGCTGAGTAATATTCCATTGTGTATATGTACCACAGCTTCCTTATCCATTCGTCTGCTGATGGACATCTAGGTTGCTTCCATGTCCTGGCTATTGTAAACAGTGCTGCGATGAACATTGGGGTACACGCGTCTCTTTCAATTCTGGTTTCCTTGGTGTATATGCCCAGCAGTGGGATTGCTGGGTCATATGGCAGTTCTATTCCCAGTTAATGTGCAGAAAGAAAAATACCTGTTAACCTAGAATTCTATAGCCAATGAAAATAACTTTTAGAAATTAAGATGAAATAAAGGGTTTACAAAAGGAAGTATTTTGGAAAAGAGGAACAAGAGTGTTGAAAATAAGGGTGTAAACACATATAGTTTTTTTCATATTTTAATTTCATTACAACATAACTGACTGCTCATAAAAAATAAAAATGTACTATAGGATTTATAGCATATGTATAAATAAAATAAATGTCAAAACAGTAAAAAGAAAGAAAGAAAGAATAAATTAAAGCATATTTTTATAGGATTCTTACATAATGCATGAAATGGTGAAATAGTATTTGAAGGTAGACTATAAGTTAAATTACATAGGGCAACCCCTAAAACAATCACTAAAAGCAATAAAATGAAGAACTGTAATAATAAATGGGGTTACCCTGCTGGCAATGTAGGAGATCCAAGCTTGACCCCTGGTAGCTAATTAACTAATAATTAGCCTGGTAGCCAATAAGCCAATGATGCATGTGTGTATACTCTGTCGTGTCCGACTCTTTGCAATCCCATGGACTATAGCCCAGCAGGCTCCTCTGTCCATGGGATTTTTCCAGGTAAGAATACTGGAGTGGGTTGCCATTTCTTCTCCAGGTGATGTTCTCAACTTAGGGATCAAACCACATCTCCTGAACTGGCAGGCAAATTCTTTACCACTGAGCCACTTGGGAAGCCATAGATGATAATAAGCCAATGATAGAGATTAAATGGAATGTTCAAAAATAGTCAATTTCTTGAAAAGAAGGTAAGAAAAGAGGAAACAAAAATCAGCTAAATTGACAAATAGGAAACAAATAGTAAGACGTTATATTAAAACACAACTGTGTTAATAATTACATTAATATAAATTATCTACATATTACAAATAAAATGCTGAGATTAATCAGTCTAAATAAAAAAATCAAGACTCAAGTATTTGCTGCTTTCAAGTAACCTATGTTATATATAAGGTAAAAATTAAGAGTGAAAAATACACATACCAAGAATATACCTATCAGAATGACTTGGAATAGCTATATTAATATCACACAAAATATACCTTTGGACAAAAAATATGCCTAGGATAAAAAGCTGTCATTTTGTAATAATAACCATTTTCTATATTTTTGTGTACTCCCTAAAATTACATCAGTATCTTAAATATATGTGCACTCAATCAAGTTTCAAGTTGCATTAAAGCAAAAGCTAACAGAACTGAAAGGAGAAAAAGACAAATCTACACCTATAGTTGATTTTAACACTCCTCTCAGTAATTGATAGAGTGATAGAAAATCAATGAAGATATAGATTACTTAAACAATACAATTAGCTAAACTGATACAATTTAAATGTACAGAATATTTACTAACAGAAGCAGAATACAAATTTTTTTCAAGTGTATGTTAACTATTGATTTAGTTAGGCCATGTGCTAAATCATAAAATCAATGATTTTTAAAGGATTTACCTCTTGCCACAATAAAATCAGGCTATTAATCAATAACAAAGAGATATTTGGAAAATACTCAAATATTTGGAAATTAAACAACATACCTTTAAATGCCAATGGATCAAAAAAAGAAATCACAAAACAAGTAAGAAAGTATTTTGGAATAAATGAAAATGATTACACAACACATCCAAATTTCCAAGATGTAATTAAGTCAAAATTTAGGAAAATATAGTTATATATGCATACGGTGGAAGAGAAAAACAGTCTAAAATCAATTATCCAACTTTCTACTAAAAGAAGTTAGAAAAGAAGAATACACTAAACTCTATGTAAGTAGAAAGAGAAAATAATAAAGGTAAGAATGAAAATCAATAAACTAGCACAGGCAAACAATTCAGGAAATCAATAAACCCAAAAGTTGGTTCTGTGAAAAGATTAATAAAATGTATTAAACTCTATCTAAATATTGAAAAAAGAAATTATGCAAAAGGAGGAAACATTATTAAAAATCATGCATACATTAAATGGGCAATAATAGAATATTACAAACAACTTTATGCCATAAATTATGAAACTTAGACTAAATGCACAAATTCCTTGAAAGATAAGAACTACCAAGCTGACATTAGAAGAAGTAGAATCTTAAATAGCTGTATATAAATTAAATGCATTAAAATAATAACTAAAACCCTCCACACAAGAAAATTTTGTACCCAGTTTATTTCTCTGGTGAATTCTATTAAACATTTAAGAAACAAAGTATATCAGTCATACTCTTAAAGAAACTCTTAAAGAAAATGAAGGAAGAAACACTTCCCAACTCATTCTGTGAAATCTTGATGCAACAACTAGAGACAAACATGACAAAAAACTACAGACCAATATCTCTCATTTACAAAAACACAAAAATCCTTAACAAAATATTAGCAAAGAGAATCAAACAATATATAAAATACATTGTACATCTGACCACGTTGGGGTCATGCCCAGGATTGTTAAATTAATATAAGATTCAAAAATGGATAAATGAAATTCACCACATTAATAAACTAGAAAGAAAAAAGCAAGTAATCTTTTCAAGATGCAATAGAAATATTTGACAAAATTCAACATTCATTCATGATTAAAAATAAATATCAGGAAAAGAGAAGAAACTTCCTAACTTGAGACAATGGATAGCTTCCTGTATAAGATTGGGAACAAGGCAAGACTTCCCACTCTCACAAATACCCAGCTTTGTACTGGAGTGCCTAGCCAGAACAATAAAGGAAGAAAAAAAAAAAGAGGAAGAACCACAGTTGTGTACGTTAAAAATTCTAAGAAATTCTCAAAAATGGTACTTGAAACAATAAGACAAATTTCACATGATCACATAATACAAGGTCAATACACAGAAATCAATTTGTTTATACACATAAGCAACAAACAAATTGAAATGGAAATTTAAAAATCAATGCCGTTACAGTAGCATCAAAAACATGAACTACTCAGGGATATGTTTAACAAATGTTCAGAAGACCTATACACTGAAATTAGGTAACAATCTGAGAGAAATTTTTCAATCTCCAAATACCTGAATAGAATACCATGTCCATGGACAAAAAAAAACAATGTTATTTTATTAGTTTACTGCTGCTGCTGCTGCTGCTAAGTCGCTTCAGTCATGTCCGACTCTGTGCCCCCATAGACGGCAGCCCACCAGGCTCCCCTGTCGCTGGGATTCTCCAGGCAAGAACACTGGAGTGGGTTGCCATTGCCTTCTCCAATGCATGAAAGTGAAAAGTGAAAGTGAAGTCGCTCAGTCGTGTCCGACTCTGTGCCCCCATAGACGGCAGCCCACCAGGCTCCTCCGTCCATGGGATCTTCCAGGCAAGAGTACTAGAGCTTCCATAACAAAGAACAGCCAACTGATTGATTTACACAACAGCAATTTATTGTCTCACAGATCTGGAGGCTAGAAGTTTGAAATCAAGGTGTCAGCAGGGTTGTTTTCCGGGGTTGTTTTCTTCTTAAGATCGTGAGGAAGAATCTGTTTCTTGCCTCTCCCTTAGCTGCTGCTGCTGGCAATCTGTCATTCTTTGACTTTTAGAAGCAGGACCCCAAATTCTGCCTTCTTCACATGGCATTCTTCCCATATATGTGTCTCTGGGTCCAAATTTCTACCTTTTTATAAAGACACCAGTCATATTGATTTAGCCTTTCTCGTGATCTCATCTTAACTAATTAAATCTGCAATTTTCCTTTTTCCAAATAAGATCACAACCTGTGGTTATGAGAGACTTCATAGGATTTCAACATATGAATTTGGAGGGACACAATTCAACCCATAACAGATATTAAGATATATATTACTCCCAAATCGATCTATATATGCAACATCACTCAACCAAAATTGCAGCAATTTTTTTTTTTTTAAGTGACAAGCTGAATCTAAAATTAATATGAAAATGCAAAGAACCTAGACTATTCAAAACATTCTGAATAGGAGATTTCTACTACCTGACTTCAATACTTACTAAAAAGCTTAAGCAATAAAAACCAACACAAAGAAAATTAATTCTACTGTTAAGGGAGGCTCATAGCAATTTAGGGCTTTAAGAATGTTAATTTCATCTGGATCCAACCAGATTCCATGTGTCAGGATCCTTCTCTTTACCAATTAATGTCCTAACAACTTTCACTTAAGTAATTTGGTGAGACACAAATTCAACTGTCTTTGAAATTTAGCAAATCACACAATTAAATTTGTGTTTGATTTTCAGCAATATCTGTCCTTAATTACAATAAATGAGTCTCCTATGGCTATCGTGGGAACACTCTGATTCTCAGACCATGACCTGAGCTGAGAGTTATTGTATCTGAGCTTGACATTTTCTCTTTGTTGTCACTCAAGTGCACTCAGAAAAATCCAGTCCATACCACAGTTGTTCAAGTCATCATTTTTGCTATAATGGTCAGCTGTACCCACTTGGGTCCTCAAGGCACATGCTTCTTTTGGAATTCCACCACAATCAACCACAAATGACAACTTCGGTGTGAGGTCATTGCACGATGTAGACTGCAATCATCCCATTTCCTATTGGCAAGGAAGATCAGCATTTCACTCAAACCCAAGGATATGACCAGGGCAAACTCAAGATCCTATATTGTCAGTTTATCTCCTGAGACCACTCCTGGTACTACTTCTGTATCAATCAGGGGTCCAACCAAGAAATAGAGAACCTTCTTGTGATTTGAATAGGAAAAGTTTAATATAAAAATTAACTACTCCTGAGAATTGGAGTAACAAGGCATTGGCTAGTAAAAATAAAGAGAAACTTTAAAGAATATAGGAAAAACAGATGTAAAGAGCAGCTGTTAATCCCACCCCCACCCCCCAGGGCTGAGACAGAGTGCCCAAGAAGGAATTCACTCATAGCTGAGATCTAGATCTTTTAGGGAGGAATGTTTGTGGCTCTTAGGGTGGTAGAGAAGCCAGTGTGGTGCTACACTGGTAGAACTTGCTAGAAATCTACCTTCTAAAGTACCAAGACAAACGTCCATGGGGATGTGTTTCATTAGAGGCACCTCACTACAGAATTGCCCAAAAGAAGTTCAAAGAGAAACCACTGACTGCTGAGTGTCACTGGTCACAGCAGGAGCCAGGCGGAAAGAAGCTGGAAGCAGTGCAGAAGCCTGGTGCTGGAGAAATTGCCCACACTGTAGATACAGGGCATTTGGGAGGTGCATAAGCTACAGATGTACAGTGCTAGACAAGCTGAAAGATCTGCAAGAGCTTGCCTGGAGAAAAAGCACTGGGGGAACCAGGAAGCAAAATCTTTCCTGTCTGAAAAGTCTTTCCTCTGTCCTCTATTAATATAACATTGTGCCAGCTGGCAAAGGAAAAATATTTTAAGGACTTGCCTCTCCTTTATTGCAGAGCATGCAATGAAGGGTGACGTTGGAGCTAAGAATCAAGAAACTGATACCAGCACATAAAGTTTAAAGGTGAGCACTCCAGTGTTCTTGCCTGGAGGGTCCCGGGGACGGGGGAGCCTGGTGGGCTGTCGTCTCTGGGGTCGCACAGAGTCGGACACGACTGAAGCAACTTAGCAGCAGCAGCAGCAGTGGGTAGCAGAGACTGGATAGGAGTCATTTAAGATGGGAGCAGTTGTCTCAACGTGAGTGATACAAAGTTTGATCCCATATAATATAACACATTATATTATATATCTGTTTATATTTGGAATTATTTTATCAGGTCCACTTATTAATTTTTAAAAATAAAAATTGGCTTAAGTTAAAAACAGCTTTCTAAATATATTATCAAAGATAGAAAAAAAAAAAAAAGGTGACCAAGAAAGTCAGTATGGGCTGTATAGCACAGTGTGCATGCTTAGTTGCTCGATCATGTCCAACTTTTTGGCAACCCATGAACTGTGGCCCACCAGGTTCTTCTGTCTATGGGATTTTGTAGGCAAGAATACTGGAATGGGTTGCCATTTCCTCCTCAGAGGATATTATGACCCAGGGATCAAACCTGAGTTTCCTGTGTCTCCTCCAGTGGCAGGCGACTTCTTTACCCCTGAGCCACCTGGAAGGATATAACACAGTAAGAAGGTCAAATGACATTAAATGATATTAGAGGAGTTGAGTGATGCACAAAATCACATAAATCCTTATAAGACACATTAATTGTTATTTTAAGTACAATATGAAGGTGCTAAAGGATATTAAGCAGGTGTATGACTTAATTTACATCTTAAGGAAATTTCTATGACTGAGTGGAGAAATGATTCCACAAGAATAAGTGAAAGCAAGGAGTCTAGTTAGAATTTTAGATGAATTCACCTGCAAAGAGAAGATAGAATGATTAAGTCCTGTAACACTCTGAAATCTAGAAGTAGACCAGAGGAGAAATAGATAGAAATTAAGAAGATACATGAAGGATAAAATGAAGATTTCCAGAAGACGAGAGAGTAGAAACAATGTGAGAGAGACAATAATAGTATCTGCTTACTTTCCAGAACCAATGACAGACATGAATATTCAGATCACAACAGATCTCCAGTAAAAATAAGAAGAAGTCCTCAACTAGAGATCATTATGATGAAACATCAAGTGAGAGGGAAGGAAACAGGTGAGAGAATGAAAAGCAGGAGGCCCACTCGGCCTCAGCCCACATTCCTCAATAAGGCCTTGTTGTGAATTTTTAAATGTCATCATCAGAACATTATTTATCTATATGTAGTTACTTTGATATTTAATCTTTTAAAGACAGGAAAACCCCCTGTATTTTCCTGGTGGAATGAAACTGCTCAGAATGGTATACCTAAGCAATTTTAAAGCATTTATTATTTACCTAAAGACCAAATATGATAAGTCTGTTCCAAGTATCGTGTGTCAATTCATGGACATGGAGATGTCACAATGGTATTGCAGATAATGCATATTAAGATTATGAAATTACTGCACACGAGCTGGATTTAAACTCAGCCATTTAAAAAATAAAAACAAAATCATCGTGTGAATGAGACCACATATGGGACAGTAGCAAAATCTAACTTGCAGATTGAAGCATGGATGGATCAGAGCACCCCAGGGCAGCAATCTGCATCTCTGAGGCACTTTACCTATACCTTGGAAGGTATATTTTTATTTGCCTTTTTACGCAGAAGGTTTGCTATTTGAAAAATAATTTGGATCTGCTGTGTCCTGTCCCCCTTCCATCCCGTATGTGGGGTTGGGTCACTTCACTGAGTGCTCCAGACCTTTCAGTCATGGCCACTGCAGCCCCCTGATCATGAGCTCTGGGGAGGTGAGTGGATAAGACCACCTGGTGGGGAGATAGCTCAAGCGACACTAAGCAATGCCTTGTGTGTTGTCCAGGAGATGAATCTCCACCACCAGCCAGACAGAGCCTGGGAGATTTTCCCTGTGTAAGCCCAGTCTATCAGTTGATTATTTCTGAGCCTAAAAGGTAGACTTTATGAGTCTGAAGGGATTTCTTCTGGGTCTATAGGTAAGAAAAGCACCCTATTCTCAAATCTAAAGAAGGGAGAAGGATAGTTTTTGCTGCTGGGAGCTAGAGCATGCCTCTTTGAAAGGCAGGGCATCCTCTTTCCTTTTTCCTGCTGTCTTAGCTGGCTCATTCGTTGGCACACAGAAATTTAAGAATATCAAGAAGAAAGCAGGGGGAAAAAAAAACATAGATTAACAGACTACCATGTCCTGGGTACTTTTAAAAATGTTTGAATTTAGCTGTAAATTGCCAGGAGCCCTTCAACACCTGGGAGTCACTGAGCTTGTGTCCTTGAGGCCCCACTTGCTGCCGGGCGCTACATCAACAGTCACAATGCGCTTAACTCCTGCCCAGCTGTCCACTGGTGGTTCCTAATGTCTTGCTTCAAAAAGTTTCTGTTTTGATCTTTGCCAAACTTCTGAGCTTCATCAGGGGCTAGAAACTTCACTTCAGCAGCTTCGCCCTGAACCAGACAAAAATACAAAAGAGAAACTCACATGTGATCCAAGTGATGTGACGCATATCAAGGTGTCTGTGTGTGGCTTTGGACTGATCTTCCTCTTGCATCAGTAGAGTCTCCACTCAGACGGTTGAGCTCCTTAAATGCATCACCTGTCACATCGTCCTTTCCTAGAACAACAGAGTAAGTGAGGCCACGTCCAAAGGGGGTGGGGTGTGTCAGGACTTGAGATTTCTGTGCTATGTGACACAGGAGATGAGTGACAGTCTTCAAGTCCTAACCTCTACTATTCTAGAAAGTATAGTGGTGATCTGTGTGCAGAGATTTGAAATTTTAGAAGCACTAAGTTCCTGAAATTCAATAAAATATTTGTATTAATTTTAATTGAAAAAAAAATAAATTCCTAAAAGCAACCACAGAGAAAGGACAGACCACTCAGAAACAAATGATAATTAGATTGATCATACACTTTTTATCTGGGCTTCCCTGGTGGCTCCTGCAATGCAGGAGACCCAGGTTTGATCCCTGGGTTGGGAAGATCTCCTGGAGAAGGGAGTGGCTACTCACTCGAGCATGCTTGCCTGGAGAATTCCACGGACAGAGGAGCCTGGTGGGCTACGTACGGTCCATGGGTTCCCAAAGCATTGAACACAACTGAGCGAATAATGCTTTCGCTTTCATACACTTTTTAACAGCAACAATGGAAACCAAAATCAATGGAACAATGCTGAAGGAAAACATACATCAAGCCACAATCGTAGATTCAGCTAAATCATTATTTAAGAGTATAATTAGGACTTTTTAGAAAAACAAAAATAAATACATATAAATATCCAAGAAAGCTCTCCAAAGAAAAAATATTTGAGTAACTAATGCTGTTAAGTACAGTTGGATGGCAGCACCAACTCAATGAACATGAGTTTGAGCAAACTACAGGAGATAGTGAAGGAAGGGAAGCCTGGTGTACTGCAATAGGGTTGCAGAGTCGGACTTGACTTAGCAACTTAACAGCAACAACAAAAAGCCATGTTTGGCGGGGGGCGGGAAATGAGGAATAAAATGGCCCTTTGGTGAGGGTCAGGGACTACATAAATAGTCCAATATAGCTGGAAATCAGATTGATGGTAAAAGAGGGCAAATGTTGAGGCTGGAAATATAAGCAGAGGGGAAAACCATGAAAGTGTCCAGCACCAAATTAAGGAATTTGGATTTTATCTTGAAGATGGTAGGAAACTATTGAAAGAAATGAGCTTGAAAGTAAATGATCAGATTTATGCTCTGTAAAGGTCTCGTGTTCCTAACACCTAAAACAGTCTATGTGGCCAGGCTACACTGGCCACTCAAAAAGCCAATAAAGGAACTCTATGGAGAATGGGTTTGACAGGAGCAGTAACAGAGGCCGGAGGACAGCAGGCGAGCTGCTAAGGTTCCCCAGGTGAGAAATGATGCTGGCGGGCTGCAGGAAGGGCCATGCGGTGGAGAGAAGAGCTCGGATATTTTGCAGTATCTGCCTACAAAGCCGGCTCTCCCACCCTTGTCCCCGATGGTTCTGACTGTGCAGTCTCCACCCTGCAGGTATTCTGTCAGCTTTGGCAGAAGATCAGAAGGCATCATCTGAATCCTCCCTCCCTCAGATTCCCACCTGGCTATCCCCTCATATTTGGGGGAATCACAAAACAAAAGGAGTCTCCTGGGAAAGAGAAGAAGAGCACTGGGGAAGTGGGGTTGGAGCTGGGATGCAGGAAGCTGGCGGGGAGATCCCTCACCTGGTAGTGCTGTTGGAGCCGGCATCTACCCTTACTGTTGGAGCCGGCATCTACCCTTACGTAGCAACTGTGCAAGTTCCTTAAGGACAAGGGGAGGGAAAGTTTCTCTTTGGTGTCCCTTACTCTTCCCTCAACTCAATTGTCAAGGTCTCTTTCA
This sequence comes from Giraffa tippelskirchi, assembly GCF_054371585.1. Classification (NCBI taxonomy): domain Eukaryota; kingdom Metazoa; phylum Chordata; class Mammalia; order Artiodactyla; family Giraffidae; genus Giraffa; species Giraffa tippelskirchi. The sequence continues at coordinate 11,192,880 of NC_137279.1, forward strand.
GATTTCTGCAATCTTTACTATTAGCCCTAGACATTCTATGAGCATGTCCCTGTCTTTCAAACACAGGCCTGAAAAAGAAATAGCAAGAACCACTCAACCGAATCCTTTGGTAAGTATATAGAGTCTCATTTCCCTCATGGAGGAGGGCTCATTAAGTAGGACCCTACATTCAGCCAGGGCTCTTGTTCACTAAAAACTAAAGTGGAAACACGTACAAAGCCAGCTCCGGAAAGAGGTGAGTCCATCCCATGTCAAACCACAATCCTGGAAACTGAATGTTTAATTCATAAAGTAAATTATAAGAGATTACTTGTACAAGTAGCTGCAATGTCCTTAAAATTATTCTTTAACTGAGGAAAAGTTTTTTGACCTTTGGAGAAAATGCTTGCTTCTAGCTATGACTAAAAAGAGATTTCCTTCTTTCTCTGTTGTGTTAAGAATCTTTTCTTCTTATAAAGAAGGCACCACAGTGATTTATAACTGTCATAAAAGCCTGGAATCCTTTTGAGGTTAAGCTACTCAGCTATTCAACTTTTACTACAGAAACTTTGAAATTCAAAAAGAAAAAATAATGTAAGTTTTTGAAGGACATGTGTTGCTGTAGGTGATCCTGTTAATTAAAAGTGATTGCCTGCTAGGAAATCATACTTTAAAAAGTTTCATGAATTTATTAGAACCCTGAAGGTATCTTTGTATGCACAGAGCTTTACATGCCATTTATGCAATTTTGTTTCAGATCTGCTTAAAGTCTTGCTGACACTCCCAGAGCAGGGAACAGCGCTGTTAGCATGTCTATGTGTTTTGGCTAATTGAATTATGTGAAAATACATATTAATGAAGTGTTAGCAGAGGTGTTTGTTGAGTAGACTCTGCCTCTAATTTCTTCTAAATTAGGAGCATCTTTTTGCTGCGGATTAATGTTTTAGGAAAGGCTGCTTTGTTATAGAAAAATAGCACATTGTCTAATACTGTGATTCCTTTTTGCATGTTATAAAGCTCTCTGCACACCTGATGTTCACATTGCAAGGGAGAAATCTAAAAAGCACTTTTAGGTTTTTTTTTTAAAAAAAAACACACGACTCTGGAAAAGACCAGTGATGAGTCATTATCCAATGAAATTAATGAGCAAATTATTAATCTTCTCTTAAAACATTGTGGCGTGTTCCTCTCATACACTTTGAAGACCGATTGCGCTGGGTCTGGTTTGGTTTTAATGAGGATGATTATTTAATGGTCCTATTTGGATTGTTTTTCCGCATGTCTATTTGGAAATAGCACCTCGTAACATTTGTTGCTGTAATTCTGCGATCCCCTGATGCCGGTATTTGAGAAATACGCTATGGAAAGGCTGTGGTTGTTTTTCACTGGAACCCAGGGAGCTATCAAAGCCGGAGAACGTGCCTGTATTTGCAGCAGAGGCGGACAGGCAGAGCAGTCCCGGAGCACCGCTCGGGCTCCGAGCAATCAGCTCATTGCCTGATAGGAATGTGGAGCGGGTGTCCGCGCTCTGAGGTCGCGCCTCGGGTCACAGATTCCAGAAAGCAGCGTGCTTGCTCTCATCAGCCTCAGCCCAGTGTGGTCTGTTAGCGGGAGAGGGGCCAGGCTGGACCAGCAAGCTGACGCCGTGCAGTCCATCCCGGAAGAAATCTGCCCGGGTGCGTATGACTTGCAGCTCAGGGGGCAAAAAGAAAGAAACTTCAGGAGCGGAGGAAACCGTGAGAACACTTGCGCTGGCCACGCTGTGCACCACTGTGCCTGTTGAGGACACACAGAAGTGCGTTAGGAATAACTGTCCTCCGAGGCTAAGCTACAAATGGTCCATGCAGCTACAGCACTGGAGGCTGGGAAGAGAGTGTGCAGGACGGTAGCCCCAGAAAGTGATCAGTGGGGGTGAAGTTTCGTATATATGGTATACAGTTATATATTTATAATGTATATATGTCTGTGGGCTTTTCTGGTGGCTCAATTGGTAACTGTGGTATTGAAGATTCTTGAGAGTCCGTCCCTTGGACTGTAAGGAGATCCAACCAGTCCATCCTAAAGGAAATCAGTCCTGAATGTACATTGGAAGGACTGATGCTGAAGCTGAAACTCCAATACTTTGGCCACCTGATGCAAAGAACTGATTCATTTGAAAAGACCCTGATGCTGGGAAAGATTGAGGGCAGGAGGAGACAGAGATGACAGAGGATGAGACTGTTGGATGGCATCACTGACTCAATGGACATGAGTCTGAGTAAACTCCAGGAGTTGGTGATGGACAGGGAGGCCTGGCATGCTGCAGTCCATGGGATTGCAAAGAGTTGGACATGACTGAGCGACTAAGCACAACACAGCACATATACGTGTGTATTTTGAGTAACCAAAGCGAGAATTACTCCTTGCTATCAAAAGACTAACATACTGACAGAAAGGGTATGATTCATGTAGGGTCATAAAATCCTACACAGAAAATTTGCTTTTCAGTTTGGGGCTAGAGCTACCAATCTCAGCAACTGTGCCCAGATCTCTCTCACTTTTCACCTCAAAGAGAGGCAAGCATCCTCAACAACCCCCTCCCCACATCTCCACCATCCCTGAGACCAGCCCCACTCCCACCCGCAGCTTCCCACCTCCAGCTGACATTGCCACTGCTGCAGTTTTCCATGGTTACACATCTATGCCATGTCGTTTGTACTTCAGGAGATCCTTATAGCAATTCTCCCACCTCCCTGCTTGCGGTGTCCCCATAAATCCCTATCTTGTTTTATTTAGGTCAGTCCCATTTCCATATTTTTCATAAGGTTAGTAAACCAATCATCAAAAGAGCGAAGTTCAAAGTCTGTATTCTGCCACTTACTAGCCATGGACGCTTGTTCATTTCAGTAACCCTCAGCATTGGCTTCTGCATCTGTAAAATGGGCAAAAGCAAAACAAAACAAAACAAAAAACTACTTGTCCTGCCTACCTCATAAGGTCATTGGGATGATTTGCTACTGTCCTGCAAACTCTCTTTCCAGCTTCCGGTGCTGTAGCTGCATGGACCACTTGCAGCTCAGTCTCAGAGGACAGTTATTTCTAACGCACTTCTGTGTGTCCTCAACAGACACAGTGGTGCACAGCATGGCCAGCCCTAGTGTTCTCATGGTTTCCTCCGCTCCTGATGATTAAAACCTTGTAGAAAACGTTCTGAAAATTTAAACTGAGCTGACAATACTATCACAGAGCCAAATATGTTATCAAACTATGGTGACTATTGTGATTCTTACAATAGGGGTGAGGCAGGCTCACAGCCAGTCAGCACCAGACATTAGTGCACCACGGTTAAGGTTAATGCAAGCCTATATCCTCAAGACTGTTCACCCAAAACTGTTAGCGGGAGACCTTTGGGTGCCGGGCTGTTGGTGGCCCCCCTCTGTCAGCGGTCAGCATCAAAGGGAGTCCCAGTGGTTGCAGTTACCCTGGGTCACAGTCTGCAGGACCTGGCCCTGTTTGGGTGGCCTGAGGAGCCTGAGGGCTGGCTGAGTCCTGGGCACCTGGCCCCCTCGATGACTGCTGAGTGAGGTCTGGGAACCTGGTCTCCAGGGCCTGCCAGCTGAGATCTATCTCTTCAGCTGGGCCTAGGAACTGGCTGGGGGACTCAGACCGTGTGCTAGACGAATGCTCTGGAGCAGGGTCACCAGGGAGGGAGCTGCTCCTCTTAGCCAGGGCTTGGACCTCAGAGGCAAAAGTTGAGCCTTGGGACCTTGAACAACTTAAATAAGGGGTAATGATTCTACTTGCTTATTCTTAAGGCTATGACCTCTAAGAGCATTGCACCTTTAGGTAAAAAGTTGTAGATCACTCAACAACAATAAAAAAACAAGCAAACAATTCAATCAAAAAATGGGCTGAAGACCTAAATAAACATTTCTCTAATTAAGAAATAACTGATAGCCAATAAGCACGTGAAAAGATGCTCAACATTACTACTTATTAGAGAAATGAAAATCAAAACTATAAGGAGGTACCACCTCACACCAGTCAGACTGCCCATGATTTAAAAGTCTACACATATCAAATGCTGGAGAGGGTGTGGAGAAAAGGGAAACTTCCTACACTGTTGGTGGGAATATAAGTTGGTGCAGCCACTATGGAAAACAGTATGGGAGTCCTCAGAAAACCAAAAATAGAATTACCATATGATCCAGCAATCCCACTGCTAACAAAACTGTAATTCACAAAGGTGCATGCACCTCTATGTTCATAGCAGCACTATTACAAGAGCCAAGACATGGAGATCTGTCCATTGACAGATGAACAGATGAAGAAGATGTGGTATATATACACAGTGGAATACTACTCAGCCATAAAAAAAAGAGCAAAATAATGTCATCTGCAGCAACATTGATGGAACTACAAATTATCATACTTAATGAATTAAGTCATACAAAGAAGGACAAATACCGTATGACATCATTTACATGTGGAATCCAAAACATGACACAAATGAACCTATCTACGAAACAAAAACAGAATCATGAACATTCAGAGCAGATTGGTGGTTGCAAGGATGGAGTAGAAGGTTGGGGTTAGCAGATGTAAGCTTTTATATACAGAATGGGTAAACAACAAGGTCCTCCTATATAGCACAAAGAACTATGCTCAGTGTCCAATGAGAAACCATAATGGAAGAGAATGTTTAAAAAGCATGTATATATAACAATCACATTGCTTTAAAGCAGAAATTAACACTACATTGTAAATCAGCTCTAATTCAATAAAAGGAATGTTTTAAGTAAAAAGAAAGTTGCAGAACAGAGAATAGCATTTGTCCTGATGGAGGTTTACAGGAACATTATGACCTGACCATAACCTGACCTACGTGGACAGCTGAAAGAACAAAGGATTTGACACCAAGACGCTTGCAGCAAGTAACCATGCCCCTCCCTCACCTTACCTATAAAATGGATTTGCTGAAAGCTTTCGAGGAGTTTAGGGTTTTTAAGGCATGAGCCACCCATCTCCTTGAGTGGTCCTGTAATAAACCTTTCTCTGCTCCAAACTCCAACATTTCTGTATCGTTTGGCCTCACTGTGCGTTGGGTACATAGACTTGGGTTCAGTGACATCCCTAGTCTCCTGGAAGACAAGGTGATTGTCAGTCAGGGACACAGAGCAGATCTTGGGAAACAGACTCTGCGATGGAGGCTAGCTTGCAGGGAGCAATACCTGGGGAAGAAAAAGGAAGGAAGCAGAAATGAGCTAGGATGTTCTCAACACACTCCCCAACCAGTCATATGTGGCCCTCTGAAGCTCGGGTGACCTTTCAGAATCGCTCCAAGTTAGCAGAGAGGCCCATACCTTTATTCTCCTTTGAGTCATTGTGTTCAGGCTGTCTGGGAAAGGGTTTCTTCAGCAGAGACAATTGCCTGGAAAAAGCTGACAGCCTGGGGTCTTCCAGCTGGGGAATCAGGCCACTATTCCTGGGCAGGGAGCTGGGTGGTGCCCATCACGTCCACCCTGATCTTTTGCTTTTGGTGTGTGCTTCAGGAACAATGCTCAGAACAGCATCCTGCTGGCACAGTGTGTTGACCTTTTGTGTGGCCTTTAGAAATTACCTGGGAGTCAGGACACCCAAGCTCTAGCTGTGATTCTGCACTTGTCAGAATGGGCTGACCATCTTTACAGACTGGACGGCAGGTCACTAGTATAAAGCTCATTCTCTCACTCCCTCTTCAGTCTTTCTGCAGTGTCATTTGGAGAATCCCTCCATGATCTGCCTCCGCCCCATCTAACATCTCCCAAGCTCTTAGACTTGACCTTGCAGACTACCCTTGCTGGGACTCAGACTTTACACTCATGGCCTGCAACCATACACCACGTTTGTCCACTCACTGCCCCGTCCAGGCTCCTGACTGCAGCCCCAGACTCCTTAGGAAGCCATCCAGGGAAGTCAGACATTGCTAATCTGCTCAGTTGCCCTCAACTATCAGTCAACATCTCTCTTCAATTGTAAAACAAGAAGATCTGTTCTTTCCGATTTTACCTCAAAATTACTGTTTTTTTTTTTTTTAATAATCAAACCAGATAGCAGGAATATATGTTGTATGTGTATGTATGTATTTGTGTGCATTAAAGTTTTTCATAGTAAGTGAATTTCTACAACCTCAGTCACATGTGCTACTTCCACCGTCTCCATCAACCACTTGATAACAACTCTCTCAGCTTATCTGCAGCCTGTATGATTATTAAAGTGATTAGTGATATGTATCAACTGATATGAATCACTAGTGATATGTATCAATTGATATGAATCACTGATTCATATGAACTGTGGTGTTAGAGAAGACTCTTGAGAGTCCCTCGAATAGCAAGGAGATGCAGCCAGTCCATCCTAAAGGAAATCAGTCCTAAAAATTCATTGGAAGGACTGATGCTGAAGCTGAAACTCCAATACTCTGGCCACCTGATGTGAAGAACTGACTCATTGGAAAAGACTCTGGTGCTGGGAAAGATTGAAGGCAGGAGGAGAAGGGGACAACAGAGGATGAGATGGTTGGATGGCATCACCTACTCAATGGACATGAGTCTGAGTAAACTCCGGGAGTTGGTGATGGACACAGAGGTCTGGCGGGCTGCAGTCCCTGGGGTCGCAAAGAGTCGGACACGACTGAGTGGCTGGACTGACTGACTGATTAAAGGGGACTCCTATGAACCCAAGGTCTCAGTTTGTCAAGCCATAGAATACAATTCACTCTGTAATCTGGCCTACTTCCTACTTGTTACTAATTGCTTGCAAGTTTTCAAATTATTTATTTTAAGGAGAATTTATAAATTCCCTTGTGTATCTTGAAGCATAATATTACAGGCAGCAGTTAAGTATCTGACTTGCAGTATCATCCTCTCTCACCTTCAGTGCTCAACAACCTGAAAAGAAACATTTTCAGCTTCCAGAAGCAGGAAGCTTAATTTTCAACCGTTGGGCAGGCCCATCTCACTACAACCCAGGAAACTTCCCCTAATCTTGCGCCCCTGGTAGACTCTGAATACAACCTGCCCCCATAAATGCCTCAGAGGCCAGAGCAGCTAGAAGGAGCCGACAGGTGGGCAGAAGGTGAAGAGGCTGTGGGGCCGTCACCTCCTCCTCCCCCTGCCTTCATGCTCCCCTCCTCCAAAAAGCCCTCCCTGATAAATCAGATTCCTTCCTTTACCTTAAATTAGTCCACCCTTTTCATGGCAAGTAGCCTATGCTACAGTGTTAAATGAAAAAACTAAAAGAAAATCAGGTGACGAAACTGTATGTACAAATTTATTTTCAGGAGATAATTCACAGAACAATCCAAAAGGAAAAAGTATCTGATACCTCTGACATAATTTTGTTTTTACAGATTCAAATCCTAATACTGTGTATGTACATACCTACACGGCACTCATATATTCACATGAGAAAAGGCTGGAAGGATAACCAGTAAAATTTAACTTGTTAGTGTTAGAATAATGGGTTTTCTCTAAGTTTTCTGCATTGAACATGAATTATTTTTGATGCTAGGGAAAAACATTACTTATAAAAGTAAATATAATCAAAAAACTGCCACATCCATGTCTTTTTTAAAAGATCAGAATTGGTTGCAAAACAATGTGAATATGCTTGACACTACTGCACACTGTTTTTTTAAAAAAGAGAGTAAATAATGAAGTACTCTTCTATGAATAAAGTGTATACGCTTTTCTAAAAAAAGACCAGAAATAATCACATTAAAATGTTAAGTGACTGCTTTTCTTTTTCCTGAGTGGTAGATTGCAGTTAATAGTTATTTTCATCATTATTGTTTTATGCATTTCTTATATTTGTATGGCATAACTAATGTAATTCTTAAAAACAATTATTTCCATGGTTTCAAAAATACCAAATAAAAATAAAGACCATGTGTATCCATTTGTCCATTACAGCATGTTGCTTCCTACTTGTTTTCACATTGTTTCAAGGGCAGATTTTATTTTTTTGAGGGAACTGCAGGTTTCTAGTGGGTCTTCTTGTTGTTTTGCTGTCTTCAGAAAAATCCAAATGTAAAATATTAAAATGTGCCTGTCCACCCATGACACTCTTCATCTACTCAAATAAAGGATGGAGAGGCCTGCTTGGACCAAATCTTGACTACTAGCTTTGCATTTTTTCCACAAGTGTAAATATCCGATCATAAGACTCTGTGAAACATAGTAAGTTGGTCAAAAACAAGACAAACATGTGAGCCACCGTTGCTGTTGTCACTGTGCTTGTTTTGGGTCTGAAAGCTCATCCATGTTCATTTTGACCAGGGTTCCCACCCTTCATCTCCAGGCACAGACTACACACTGAGCTGGCCTCCCTGCTGTGCAAAGAACAAAGCAATTTATTGATACCGGCAAGTTGGCCAATTTCATCATTACTTGATCATTTGCTTTTTCTGGTGTGGTCCTGAGGCGTTCCTCTAGGCAGCAGAGGGAAAAAGCCAGGATTTACTCGGTTGGGCATGACAGCAAAAGACTGAGAAAGAAACTTTCAAGGTGTTTCATCAATAAAGGAAGGTCACTTGCCTTTGCAACAACATGCATTTCAAACCAAAGGAAATCAGGACTCGGATTTCCATCAATTTTGACTTTTCAGTGAGAGTTCTTGTTATTAACATTCTTATGAATCTTTGAATGCTTCCCTTGAGGGATGCAGCATAATTTTCATATTAGAGGAAAAGGAACTGGGGACACTGAGTGCCCTGTCCCCTCGGCAGCTCTGCCTTTGCTGTGACTCAGTCTTCAGCTGTCACGTCATCCAGAGGCAGCAGGTTGGAGGAGAAGGCAGCCTGATACCTGGCACTCTGGCACCCTGGGTCTAGAATACCAAACACCTCATTGAGATCTCCTGGCTCCTTTCTATTAGTGAAAGTCCCAAGCTCTAGAGAGTATTGATAAAGGGCCAGAAAAGACATGAAGTCAAGACCAGGGGAGTAAGAAGACTTTGAATTTTGTCACTGTCAAATTTCCAAATTTGACAGATGGAATTGTACAGATGGAACCAGAGTTCAGTTCACACTGGACTCGTTTCCCTATTGCAATAGTTACTACTGATGAAATTCTGCCCTTCCACTTTAGCTAGTGTCCAGCTTTGTTTATCTTTGATGAAAGGGACACTTCTGCCTTGCTGCTTCTGTATTTCCCATGTTTCTACAATGTTTGTTCCCAACATGGGCTCAATTGGGTATTTGTTAAAAGAATGAATGAGCACATACACTGAGTATTCACTGTGGAACATTCATTGAAAAGTTCAGTCCACAAAACCCATTCACCCCATCTACAACCCCTGATGTTTTACTCTTTTCTCATCTTAGCACATGGGTCCACTTTTTGAATTCCACTTTTCAGCTTTCCCAGAATGCCACTCATAGGATGATTTCTGCCCACGACCTAACTCAATGGACATTTCTTGACCGGCGTGGCAGTTCTTTCCCTCCTCAGAACTCACACTTTTCTAAGATGACCATCCTATCCAAACTTGGCCTCTGAGCGAGTTTGCAGGGAGAATGGATTTTACTGGCATGGTGACTCACTCAAGGTTGTGGGTTCCAAATTTGAAGCTGAACTTGAGCTTCTCTCGGTTCAAGTTGCAATGAGCACTGGCAAAAATGTGACCTCCTAGTTCAAGAATAAAGGCTCCGGGGGTTTCTTAGCTATCAAGTTGCTCTTATAAAAGAAGATTCTGATGAGTCAAGTGTAAAAGAATCAGAGTCTAAAGGATTTAATTTCTCTTGAACTATTTGATGGTTTCATGGTGAAGGAGGCATTTATTTCGCAATATGTATGGGGAATCTCATCATCTCAAAATGTTTGAAAAAGAGACAAAGATATTTTTCCAATATCACAATCTTGCTGGCCCTCTTTTCCTTTTCCTCTGTGAATAGAAAAGTCTAAAAAGGTGCATTGAATATCCCCAGGCTAATTTCTGCACCATATAGAAATCAACACTATCATAAATAAGACAAATGCAGGACGTAGCAATGAAGCAGAACTTCAGTTCAAATCTCATTACTAAAAAAAAAAATCAAGAGCAAAGTAAAAATTAAAATTGCGTAAGTTCATTAGCCCATTTGGAATTTCTCACTCCTAAAATGTGGACTTGGTTAGAGCTTGGAGAATGTATAGTTTCTTTTTAATGATATTTGTTGAAAAAAGGTTTGCCTATAGCTATAAATATTTCTTATTACCATCTCAGAAAGTTCCAGAGGCCCTGGCCTTTCCAACCAAATATGGGATTCTTCTGGGTTCAGAACTATCATTTACCTTTACACTTTTACTGCCTGGAATGTTTCAGGGAAATGTTCTGAAATACCATGAGCTCCCAGGCTCCAGTAGCACCTTAATTCCAACAAGTAAGAAATACATAATTATTAAAAACTTTACTCTCTGCTAAAGATTGAGCTAGGAAATACAGAAGAGAGCAAAACAATCTCTACTCACAAGAAGTTTATAACCTGGAATCAGAGATAAGACACACAGATGAAAGAATTTGTGAGACCATAATAATAAGGATAGTATCAATAGCTAATATTTAGCATGTATTCTGGCAAAAGGGGTTGTTCTAAGACCTTTACATGTATTACTTTATTCTGACAACTGTCTTAGAGGTGCTAGTATCATCCCAGAATATCTGAATAGGATAGATGGAAACCTTGCACAAGATCACATAGCTGGATGGTGATAAAGCTAAGGTTCAAAGGCCAAGCAGGCAGGGCCAGAGCCTGAATGCTGAACCTCTACCCACCACTGCCTGCAAATACACAGGTGCGTGTAAAGGTTAACACACACGTGTGCCCATGCAGAAATATCTATGTGATCATTGCAAATTAAGAGGTCATTGTGAGATCATTGCAAAGATCACTGCAAACATGAGATTCTCCAGGTAAGAATGAATTGATGCTGGACCAATTTTGAGAACACCAGGAGTGTCAGATATGGACAAACTCAGAGCAGCAGCTTCCACAAAATAAGCATCCATTTCATAATTCCTTTCCAGCATTCACAGCTTCTCCACTCACCTCCTCCATTCCCGCCTCCCAGCCTCCTCTCCCCCGGCACGCTCTGCCCCTTTATCAGAGCAGTTGCTAAAACCTCACTCCTTGCAAATAATCTTTCCTAATATGAGAACACTGGTGAATTTCCCTTTGCCTCTCCCTCTTTAACCATGAAACTTTCAAAACAACCTCCAATCAGGACAATGCAATTTTTAAAACTATCCCCCCGCCCCACCATCCAAATATAATTCTAATATAATATCAGAACAACAGAGGGCTTCGAAAGGAAAAAAGGAAAAAATAATAATAATAGATTTTAATAAAAGTCAAATCTGAGACTTCCCTGGTGGTCCAGTGGCTAAGAATCCACCTTTCAATGCAGGGTACACAGGCTCCATTCCTAGTCAGGGAACTAAGATCCCACTTGCTTCAGGACAGCTAAGCCAGAGCTCTGCAACTAGTGAGTCCATGCGCTGCAACGAAGACTTGACACAGTCAAATACATAAAAATAAAAAATTTTTTAAAAGATTTATGTATATTTTTGTAATTTATGTAAATTCATTTTATGTAAATTTTTAAAAATAAATAAAAATAAAATCTAAACAAGCCTGGGGAACCCATCTAAAACTTGGAAAGTCAGTGCTCCTATTACTTTCAAGCCCAAATTCCTAAAAGGAATCACTGTACTTATTTCAGCTCTTGGGTCATCTCTCTGCTCCCACCTTGTTTTCAAAAACACATATTCATCCTAAAACACAGCCTCAGTACACCCATGGCTCATTCATTATTTCTCCCACTAGCCATGACTTCTCACCTTTCTAACTGGCTCGATCCTCAGTATTAAATCTTACTTCCACCACTGTGTGTCTCTACTTTGTGTTACCTGGATCCTGTTCATTGACAACCCCTTGCTTCTTTGATGGGGCCCAGGTCAACTTGTGTAATAAAAGGGGAAGCTGAAAGAAGCATCATAAAAGCAGAAGACATTATTGAAAATATTTTTTCACTAAGTAGATACATCCCCAAAACACACATTGGGAAGAAAAATAAGTATGTGGCTCTGGAAAAGGAAATGAAACAAATATGGAGATTTGGGGACATCAAAGGAAAGCTCACTATCATGTTGAAGGTGGGAGGGCTGGGCAGAAATGACTTAAACATCAGAAGAAGGTTGGAATTCATCATGCCTTTCTCTCGAATCCCAATTGTATATTTCTGGACACCTGATGTATAAATAGGGCATTTGCATTTCAACAATGGATGATGAAATGTACCTGGCTTAGTCCATGCCGGTTCAGCACGTGAAGAGCACATCAGAGTCAATTAATAATTACACTGCACCACATACTCTGCTAGATCTGGATTACTGGGGAAAGTAAATGTATAATCACCAGTGGAGGCAAAACTATGTTTTGAATATATTCTGATGTTCTGATGTCTCCAACAAGAAATCACTTAATAAAATGGAGTGTTATCTCTGAGCAAGTAAATTATCCAACAGCAAGTTTTGAAGAAGGAGTTTTATTCATCTTCATTTCAAGAAGGAAAAATGGGTTCAGTCAGTATGAACATCCATGTTTCCTAAACAATGAAAAGCAAAAAGTAAGAAAATTAATGGTTCCACGTAAGGAAGTAACTAGCAACTTTTATCTGAATCATGCTGGTGGCTGTCATCAAAAGAGATTGAAGCAAGACTTGCCTGGTGATCCAGTGGTTAAGAATCGGTCTTGCGATGCACGAGATGCAGGTTCAATCCTTGATCCAGGAACTAAGATCCCACAAGCCCGAGGGCAAAGCCCACTCACTGCAACTCCTGAAGCCTGGGTGCCACAACTAGAGAGTCCATGCAATGCAACGAAAGATCCTATGTGACTCGTGGCACAACTGAGACCCGACACAGCCAAATAAGTAAACAAATATTTTTAAAAAGAAAAAAAGAGATTGAAATAACCTACAGACAAAAGCAAGGCAATGATCTTCCTCAGAAGCATATAAAGAAAGCAAAAGTTATATAAACCTATTCAGAGGAGTAGTGAGGATACTTTATTTATGCTTAGGATTTTAGTTTTCTATCTTTGTTCAGTGATGCTATATTCTACTAGTGCAAAAAATGCTGAAATCAATTACAAGAACTGATGACCTCAAATAAATCAAGAAATAGGGAGAAACTGACTAAAAAAATCACTTAGTAAAGAATTATATTTTTGTAAAACAAGTACAAATGAATACTTTAAGTTCTGGTTTCCTGTGCTATGTTCTGTACTTAGTCACTCAGTTGTGTCCAACTCTTTGTGACTCCATGGTCTGCAGCACACCAGGCTCCTCTGTCCTTGGGAATTCTCCAGGCAAGAATAATGGAATGGGTTGCCATGCCCTCCTCCAGGGGATCTTCCCAACCGAGGGATTGAACCCAGGTCTCTCGCACTGCAGGCGGATTCTTTATGGACTGAGCCACCAGGGAAGCCCCTCTGGTTTCCTAAATTATGCTAAAAGAAAGCTTAAGACCTAAGTCATAATAACCATTAAATGGATGATGACAACTACCTGAAAGAAGAGGCAATCTCAGCCAACAAGCTTCTTTTCCTTAGGGCTAATCTTTCGCTCTTCTACTATTTTGTTAACAGAACTCTTCACTGATTTATTCAGTTAACACACTGTCTTATCAGGTCACTTTGGGAAGTAACAGTAGTTCATGAAATGTCCCAGGTTTTGAAGTAGATGGATTCTAAAGAGAGACCTGCCATTATCTTACTCAACAACCCTGAGAAATTTCTATAACCTCACCATTTCCCCATATGTAAACTAGAGGTGATGAGACATTGAGAGTGTACTTGGAGGTTCTAACAGGGAGTCCAGCTACTCATATATCCTTGACTGAAGAATGACCCTCCTCTGTCAGAGTAGGGCCTTCTCATCACACTCTGTCAGAGTGTGGCCTTCTCCACACGTGGAGCAGCGAGGGAGGAAGGGAACACCCACCTAGTCAGTCAGATCAGCTGAATCAACCCTGGAGATCAATGGGGTGCAGATGTCATTTAAGGGTACAATTTTCCAATGACTAATAACTAAGTTCTGGAGATCTAGTACACAGCATACTGATTATAGGCAACAATACTGTTTTATAAACCCCCAAGTTCCCAAAAGACTAGATTTTAATTATTCTCAACACGGAAAAGAAATTATAATTGTGTGTCATAATAGAAGTATAGATAATGCTATGTTGGTGATAATGATTGAAATGTAAGTGTATCAATTTTTGAATATGTTTAAACTTACAAGCTGGAATCAAGATTGCTGGAAGAAATATCAATAACCTCAGATATGCAGATGACACCACCCTTACAGCAGAAAGCGAAGAACTAAAGAGCCTCTTGGTGAAAGTGAAAGAGAAGAGTGAAAAAGTTGCCTTAAAACTCAACATTCAGAAAACTAAGATCATGGCATCTGGTCCCATCACTTCATGGCAAATAGATGGGGAAACAATGGAAACAGTGACAGACTTTATTTTGGGGAGCTCCAAAATCACTGCAGATGGTGACTGCAGCCATGAAATAAAGAGACACTTGCTCCTTGGAAGAAAAATTATGACCAACCTAGACAGCATATTAAAAAGCAGAGATATTACTTTGCCAACAAAGATCCATCTAGTTAGAGCTATGGTTTTTCCAGTAGTCAAGTATGGATATGAGAATTAGACTATAAAGAAAGCTGAGCACCGAAGAATTGATGCTTTTGAACTGTGGTGTTGGAGAAGACTCTTGACAGTCCCTTGGACTGCAAGGAGATCCAGTCCATCCTAAAGGAGATCAGTCCTGAACATTCATAGGAAGGACTGATGCAGAAGCTGAAACTCCAATACTTTGGCCACCTGATGCAAAGAACTGACTTGTTGGAAAAGACCCTGATGCTGAGGAAGATTGAAGGCAGGAGGAAAAGGGGATGACAGAGAATGAAATTGTTGGATGGCATCATGGACTCGATGGACTTGAGTTTGAGCAAGCTTTGGGAGTTGGTGATGGACAGGAAAGACTGGCATGCTGCAGCCATGGGGTTGCAAAGAGTCAGACACGACTGAGCGACTGAACTGAACTGAAACTTACAAAGCTTATATGCAATTATATCTTAGTAAAAAATTTTTAAAGCCCTGACTTGAAGGATTCTCCTCAGGCTGAAATCAGACAAATATTTGCAACATAGCACTTAGCACAGGGTAGACAGTAAATTTTATTTAATATTTTCTTTTCATATCTTGAAAGAAAAGATATCATGTTGCATTCCAAACACAGTAAAGTCACAATTCTACTATAGGGCATTCAAGATTCTTCCAAATGCTGACCTGGAAAAATACTTTGCCAAATTAGCTGATATTTTTCCTGCATTTTATTTAATATTTTGGGTCTTTCTTAACCACTATGCTCATGCACGCATGCTCAGTTGTTAAGTCATGTCTGACTCTTTGCGACCCCAGGCACTGTAGCCCGCCAGGCTCCTCTGTCCATGGGATTTCAGGCAAGAATTTTGGAATGGGGTGCTATTTCCCTCTCCAGGGGATCTTCCTGACCAGGGGTTGAACTCATGTCTCCTGGATTGCAGGCAGATTCTTTATCACTGAGTCACTTGGGAAGCCCTTGACCACTATGCTAATCTAGTAATTCTCAATCACGATTGTAGTTAAAATCTGCTAGGGAGCCTATTAAACTATACCAATGTCCATTCTCTGCCCCAGACTATGAAATCAAAAGCTCAGGAAGTGAAGCTGTATTTGTGCATGTGTATTTGTTTCCAAGCACTCAGAGTGACGCAGTTGTGTATGAGAATGCTGATCTAGACCTTTCTAGATCCCTTACCTCAGAACAGGGATTACAAAACAAGGAAGAAAGGAATGTTATTGGTTTTTAAGTTTTAAAAGCTTAGCCTTCAGAAGGAATGAGAAAAAGGAAAAAAAACACATAGGACTGAAACAAACAACAATTTTGGAAAATATGTAACAGCTAAGAGCAAGGATTCTCTACCATGACTACCACCATCCCCACATCCTACACCTTCAAGATTACAAAAGCTGGCACTGGTAAGGAAAGAAGTAGGAAAGGAGCTAGTGAGACCTTGGAAACTTTAGCTCCCCAAGAAGGGAGGCCCTGTACTCTGATCTTCCTAGGAGGATCAGGGAGAGACCCCTCCTCAGTAAGTTGGTGGGATCTAAGATGGGAAGTTCTCATACCTTGTTTCCCAGCAGAGTCCCCAGGCATGAAGAGATGATGACCAAGGGTCAGGCAGGATTGTGGTCATTTCCTCGGGTTCCAGCTTGGAGAGGATTCCAAAATGACGTAGATTAAGTTTCCTTCGCAGAGCAGAATGACAGCTGAAAAAAAAATAAGCTGATTAATAGACTAAGTTACACCCTTGCACCTGAGCATGTGAACCAAGATTTCCACTCTTCCCACTACTTTCCTACGTTCACGTGTTTTCATGTCATGCACCACATCCACCTGCACTTCTTGCTTCAGCTGCACTGAAAAGCCCATTCCTCCCTCCAGGCCTCTCTCGCTCACCCCTCCGTCCCTCTGTGCCAAGTGCTTCCTTTGCTTAGACTCCCCTCCCTACCTCTGTGAGCGAACCTCCCAGCTCTCCTCCTCAAAGCCTTCTCTGACTTTCGCTGGAAAAACTCATCACTCTTCCTCTACACTCCCCTTGCAGGACTCCTTTAGCCCCCTAGAAAACTATACATTAAATTCACCTGAATGGCTGGGAAGGGACGCACAAATATATATACATGTATATACGCATACACCTATACCCCTACATAGGTTTGCATATATGACCACCAAAATCCTTATCACGTCATTTAGTAGCTAGATGTTTGTCTGTCTCCTCTGCTAAACTGTAAGCCCTTTGAAGGCTGGGATCGTGTCACACTCATCTTTGTATTCCAGCATCTTGCTCGTGAGAAGTGTTCAACAGTTTGCTAAATGAATGAATGAAATAATTAATGACTATAATAAAATAATTATCATGTGCAAGCCACAGTGCTACTTTCTCAAAATAGTAAAAATTTTTTCCAGACTATTGCCTTTGGTAAAGATCACTCATAATATCCCTGAAAATCTGTAAGGAGATCCTCCTCCTCATTGACTAATTCCTTATAATCACATCCACACCTGGAAACTGCATCGACTTTGGTCAGAATAGATGAACTAGCTAGACAATCAAACCCCAAGGAAATCATTTCCATTTCACCTCTTTAGGCCAATGGAAGTGATTTCCATGCTTGTGTGTAATACTCCTGCCATTCATCCATCAGTAGAACATCAACTGAGTGACTGACTATATCATGGGATTCAAGAGCGGTAAATTCCTAATTTGTACCCAGTAGCAAACAAACAGATTTGCTCCATGAAATAGCCAGGCAGTGGCCACATACCCTCAAAATTCAATTGAAAGGTTCAAACATGTGTAGTTGTTATGTTTTGATTTCAAGGAACTAGCCAAAGTGATAAATGTGACCACCGTGTATGCAAGAGCAAACCACACCCTAAATGAAGCAAATAAAATGGAAACAGAACATTAAACCAGCGTCAGAGGGAAAATGCTTGTTTATTTGAAATATCAAGAGTGGGCAGATGGTGTACACACAAGGGCTAAATGATTCAATCTTTTCTTCAGGCTACTATAAAATGACTTGATTGGATTAATCTAACTTTCAAACTGAGGTATCTGAGATATTCCACCTAGCTGTGCTTGTTGTAATAGAGACACATCATAAGCTCCAAGTCCCGATTCTTTCCTCCTTCGCTGGCCCTGAACTGTACCCTGTCCTTCAGGGTGAAGACCTCACCTCTCTGATCCACACTGGTCATTGCTCTGGCCTGGGAAGTGTCAGTTCTAATGAGCAGGAGGAGAAGCACTGGGATTCTTCAATGACCGTGGAAGAATGAAGGAGCGCCTGTTAAATGCCATTCACGGCTCTAAATAGCCATTCAGATTAGTGGCCTTGGTTCCTAAAGGACGGGTCCCACACTGCTGTGTGTGTGCAGACCCCTTTCAAGGTCAGTGATCCATGCAACTTGAGTGGTAATGGGATCCGACCCTTAGTGTTGAAACCTGCACCTGTTAGGGTCAGAACAATGGGTCATTCTGAAGTCAGCCAGTGCAACTTGCTCTTTTCCAGACCCGTGAAAAGAATATCTCATTTCTCTTGGAACTTGGTGACCACCAAGCAGAATGCTTTGGCGCTATTTGCAAAATAGCATACAAGCCGTGAAAACGATGCTGTTACAGATGGAACTCCACAGACCTGTTAGCCTCATATTATGAGAATAATACGCATTAATAGTCTTCCTTCCATGTCAGTAGACTGTAAATTAAACTCACATGAATGACTTGGAGGAGGAGTATGAATGCATACATGTGTGCACAGCTGGGGGAGGGGGTGGTTATTAGATACATGTAAAAAGCATATTGACTCATAATTTGAAGCACTGGGTCCCAGTATCACTTCTCTCAGTAGCTGTGGGATCTTGGGTAAGTCATGTCATTATGCTTCCCTGTGGAAAGGAGAGAGTTTGACCTCAGAGCATCGTCAGAGCTTGGCAAATGTACCTTCCTTCTGCTTTGCTTTCAGCTTCATCACCTATTAAAGCTGTGGATTAAATAATTTCTAAGGTTTCTTCTACTTCTAAAACTCTACCTACTTAGTTCTTTGCCTTATTCTATGATTCAAAGCAGTCTTAAAAAATCAAGCCACACCCTTCTTATCACTCAGCGGATTTCTACCACTATCGTACATCACTGATTAAAATGTATATCAAGTAGCCACCTGAATCGGTATTTTCTAATTTTTCTAAAATGAGCCTTGACTATTTGTGTCATGTTTAATTAGCTTAAGAAGCCATCAGCTTCAACCACCATGCTCTGAAGTGAAAAGAAAAAAAAAGTATCTTGCAGTATTAGCTTTGAGGAATGAAGATTCCACACCTTTGCTTCATAGCTGGTTTGCAGTCACACTTCAGCACAGACTAGCTGAACCTTCACAATCCTGTTTCCCTTTTCCTCCTGGTCACAAGCCAGATGACACTTCCCAAACTCCCCTGCTCTTGGGCACAGTCATGTGACTTAGTTTGGCCAATAGGATGTAAGCGTGATGTGCTTCTTCTAGTTCTAGACCATAAAATCCTTCCATGTATAATCGTCCACTCTATCTGCCTAATTAATGAAGAGGATTCCAAGGACCTCAAGGAGGTTCAACCACAAGATAGAAGGTTCTTGTGTCCCCTTTGAGCTTTGAGGAGAGCTACCTAGGAAAGCTGCCTGACAAGGAACATCCCTGTTAACAGGACTGTTGTTGAGCAGAGTCTGTTAAACCTCTTAAATTGGGGAGTTATTACCAGCGTTAAATAACTCTGATGAACATAGTCATGTTAAAGGGAAATTACTTTGATGTAATGGTAGCCTTCAAGTATATTACTAGAAACACTACCTCCGAGATTATAGGACAGAAAGACTCACAGAGCAAGCAAACATGCTTCAACCATGTGGCTTGTTGAATTAATTTAAAACACACAGGGAGAAGCAAGGAGAAAAGAGAGGGGTAAAGATTGGGACCAAACTAACTAGGTCCTGCCTCTATCTCTGCTTCAGTGAGCTCCCCTGTTGTGATGCGATTACGAGAACCAGAGCTGGGGTTCAGGCAACACTTTCCTTGAACACTCTCCTGAGCCCACAGACTGCCCGAAGGTCCCTCTTTGCTCCCTGCTCATTTGGAACCACCACAGCCGATCACAGTGAGGCAGGAAAAATACGGGCCCCAGGCTGAACAGTTTCTGCCCTATGGACAGATCCTCCAAAATATCAGGAGCGAGAGCAGAGTTGAGCCCTGCCCAGATAAGAGATAAAAGACCACATATTCCTCAGTCTCCAAGTCAAGGAGACCTTCCTGATTACACATGCACTGAAAGGCTCCTTGGAGATCAGAAAGGCAGGGAGTGCCACTTCAAAGCAAACGATGCCAACTACCCACAGGCCTCTTCATTAGAATCCATCTTGGCTAAGAATGTGCATGCACACATGGTAGAAATTCATTTCTACATAGCCAACGGGCCAGGGCCTTGCCACTGGCCATGGTCGTTGGTGGCTAGGGTCCCCAGCGGCTGGATTCGGCATTCTCACTGCCGCAGCCTGAATTCAGTTTCTGGCCGGGAACCAAAACCCTGCCGCAAGCCACTGCAGGCTGAGGCCATCCAAGATCAACAGGAAACATCTAGGCCCAAGTCTTGCCACCCCAAAAAATCGGAATATGAAAGACAAAAGGAGATATGAGACCCCCTAAATCATCAAGCCTCCCTCTCATCTCTCCCAGTCATGAAGAAAGGGTACAGAGGATGTGCCACGCAGTTCTTTTGCCCACAGCTAACATCCCACCAAATATCAAGGAGGCAGCCCCTTCCTGTCATGAAATGCGGGCTGTTATTTTCTTCCCTGGTGATAAGCACTCTGAAAGCCTCTGGAAACCCTTCTGTGATTTGCAGCTTCTTTCCTCAAGACAAATCAAAGTATAATAAATGGTCCTCTGCATATTGAGAGGGTAATGGCAATTGCCCCCAAATTCCTCTTTAAATTATTCTTAGTTAATCTAATTCATATGCCTTTATTAAGATGAAGATGGACAGCTTATAAGAAATTATTCACCCTGTTAAAAGAGCTTGCTCAGGAATCTAAACTTATATCATTGAAATGGCCTTCTTTAAGAAAAATTCTATTTTCAAAAGGTCTTATTTTTGCAAATTTACAAGACCGCATGAACACACTGGTGGGCCCCCTCTCAGGACCTTGAAAGCCATCTATAAAAGTGAGAAACTCTGAAGCTTAAGCTTAATTCATTCATGGTAAATCCATCTCTGACTGAGGGACTTCTTGAGTTGCAGATTTATTCCACAAGTATTTGGGTTCTGTCTGTTCTTACAAAGGGGGACTGAAGAGAAAGTGCCAGGGAGAGAGACAGTCTGAAAATTTAAAAACCAAACTTCCGCACTGCCAAGCAATTAAAATCACAGCTGAAAATGGAGATTTCAGTAACATTCAGCTCACAGTTATTCTTTATTCCTCAGAAATAACCAAATAACCAGATGATACTTAAAATGCCTTCAGCAAAAATGTTGTAGGGGGTGGAGAGTTGACAATTCATCTCCAACTACTAGGAAACAGACTTTGTGTTGTGCTTTATGACACTATCTGGGGAATCACACACACACACACACACACACACACACACACACACACACACACACACACACACACACACACACACACACATTCATTATGCCTCAGAAATCAGCCTGAGAAGACAATGTGGAAGCTGCAAAGGTATCTACTTTCTCATCACAACTCCCTTCCCAGCTCGCCTTCCCCCACCCCGAGGGTACTCACAGGCTGTGGGGGTATGGGAAGGAGGCCAGGCACGTGTGGACCAGGTCATTTTCCCGGCTATTGTCCCTGGCTTTGATTTTCTGGGAATCCCACAGAGTCAGCACAATCGGGCTAAGCCGAGCTCCAGGGCAGACAAAGAGCAGACTTAGTCCCCTGGGCGCAGGACTCCCCTGGTTCCTTGACATGCCCCTGATGGGGGTGGCAGGGGAAGCTGGGAGATGAATGTTAGAAAAACTCGGGTGTCTCGATCGTGTGGCCCGGATCAATGCTTCACATCTAAATGCAAAGCTGATAGAAGAGACTGGTGTTTTCAGAATGGTCAGGTGGGAAGTGTGACCAAGAGGTGGCTTTGTCCTCCCAGTGACAAACTTGTGTGTGTGTGTGTGTGTGTGTGTGTGTGTGTGTGTGTGTGAACATCTGGAGAGCTGATTGAACTCGGGTTTGAACCAGATGTTAGACATCATGTCGACACAGCCTCTACCCCCATCCTTCATGTCTGGACCCAACGGTTTACCTGGATCCTTTCAAGGGACACGGTACCCGATCCCTGCAGCCCTCGCTTGCTGCGTGGAGGGTGAGGCTGGGGAGACGCACAAAGGCAGCCCCATCAGAAGTGAGCCCGCCACCGGGGCCGCACTGCACGCCTGTCCCCTTTCTTCCAAAGGGCAGTCTAAGAACGACGGCGTCTCACTCTCCTGGCAGAGCATCAGTCCTTCGTGGAAGAGCTCTACTGTCGGGACAACTCAGCAGCTTCAAAGGCCTGAGGGTTCCTGCGGCTGAGAGCGGCCCGTGCTCGTGAACTCCAGGTCACCCCGCCCTGGTGAGCACACGTTCAGCTCCTCGCTGGCTTGCCCGGCCCTGATGGAGGAAAGCGAGTCCCTGATTTCAAGCCGGGGGAACACAATTACCTCCTTATCCATTTTTAAACAGCCTCTTCTCTTGCAAATCTCTGCTAATAAGCACAGCTTATCTTTATTTACCAGGTAGCTCCTTTCTCTTCAGAGATACCACCAGGCCTGATGAAGGCAAGTGGAGAGAAAAGAGCTTCCTGCAAAATGACAAGGAGACAGCACTTTTCTATCTAAAAATACACAGATGTCCTTCTCCTTGGTGGATGCTGACTTGGGACAGATAGTAGGGGACCTCTTTGGAAGAAGCCTTAAGAGAACTCTGTGTAGCCTGGAATTGATGGGAGACCCCATTTAACTGTTCCTTGTCCTGCTCATCCTTCCACAGATGAGCTAAACAACAAAAGGCAAAAGAAACTTGAAAGTCAACTGGTCTGGCTCCCAACTCTGAGCAGAGTTACAACTTAGCCTTCAAAATTCTTAAATTAAAGGAGGTTAGCAAGGATTTGTAGGTTTTTTTTTTTTTTCCTTTCCCATAAACCAAGAGCGAGAGGCCTTTTCCTGAGCTCAGATACTAAGAAATTCCTTTTACTGAAGCCCCTACTTCACAAATTTTATGCTACTTTAATGCTAAAAATGCTACCTCCCTGATTCCTATGCAGGGTCCCTGGTACTCAGATGGTAAAGAATCCGCCAGCAATACGGGAGACCTGGCTTCGGTCCCTGGGTTGAGAAGATCCCCTGGAGGAGGGCATGGTAACCCACTCCAGTATTCTTGCCTGGAGAATTCCCCATGAACAGAGGGGCCTGGCGGGCTACAGTCCACGGGGTCACAAACAGTCAGATGTGACTGAGTGACTAAGCAAAGCACAGCAGTGTAACAGCAGCTCTGCCATATTTTATTTCACAGATCTTCAGAATACCTTGGAATATACAAATCACAGCCACATGCATGAAACAGATACTAAAGGATACAGCAAATATATATTAAAGGATACAGCAAGTTGGGATTCCCAATCTCTAAATCTGTCCGTTTGTATTATTATAAAGACAGAACAAGAGAAGTTTCAGCCCCGTAAAACCCATAGACCTAGTAAAGACTCAAATCTCTGTCTCAGTTTCATGGGGAGTTCAAGGGAAGCACATTCCCAAGTCAGGTGTCACTAGGGGAGAGTAAATACCCTTCTCTAGGCCAAAGTATTGCAAATTTCCCAGGCAAAAATGTTTTCCATTCTAGGAATATAGGCTATATTCTACCTGGATCACCTATGCAAGGCTTCAAAGAGAAGAAATGGTCCCAGGATGGGCTGAACTGTGAGGTACTTGGGTTAGGATTTGTATCTTCTTTATTTTTTAATTTTTTCTTATTACAGGTCCCACCAGGGAAGCCAGTAGCTCCGTGGTAAAAAAGCTACCTTCTAATGCAGGAGTGCAGGAGACACAGGTTCGATCCCTGGGTCAGGAAGATACCCTGGAGGAGGAAATGGCAACCCACTCCAGTATTCTTGTCTGGACAATCCCATGGACAGAGGAGCCTGGTGGGCTACAGTCCACGGGGTCCCAAAGAGTTGGACACGGCTGAGGGACTGAGCATGCATGCATGCATAGGTCCCCATCCCCCTGCACTTATCTCATTCAGACTGCAACATCCAGGACCTAGGGGCCAATGATACACAATTACACACACAGAGCTCTGCGCCTTATCCATCTTTTTAAATCCCTGACACTGCATAGGGACTGGTGGTGGTGATGATGATATGACAGCAATGACGATGATGACAGCAACTCGACTTCCTTCAGCACTTACAATGTGCCAGGGATTTTGCTATTAATACACCCTTGATGTGCCTTAATTCACTTATTCCTAGTAGCAATCTGTGAGGCAGGTACTATTAACAACCTTATTCTGTAAATGAGGAAACTCAGAAACAAACTCCAAATGTTTGTTAAGTAACTGCCCTCAAATCACACCTCTAGCAAGTGACAGAGGTTAAGATTGAAACCTAGATCTTTCTGACTCCTGAACTGGTGAACTGAACTACTTTGATGATCTAGCTTGGGGCACAGTAGATGCTTAAATAAATATACATTGAAGATAGAGGATAACAGAATAGAGATGCCCGTGTGGTCTCTGGCTCTCAGTGCAACCAGGTTATTTCTACCCAATAAAAAAGTTAACAGGGCTCATTTGTAGCTACATGGATGGACCTGGAGATTATCATACTAAGCAAAGTAAGTCAGACAGAGAGACAAATATCATATGATAGATACTACTTACATATGGAATCTAAAATATGACACAAATGAACTTATCTCTGAAGCAGACATAGAAAACAGATTTGTGGTTGCCAAGGGGGGTGGGGGTGGGTGGATTGGGAGTTTGGAATTAGCATATGCAAACTATCATATATGCGATGGATAAACAACAAATTCCACCGAGGAGCGGTAGGGCTTCACTGGTGGCTTAGATGGTAAAGAATCTGCCTACAAAGCAGGAGATTTACCCTGGGTTGGGAAGATCCCCTGGAGATGGGAATAGCTACCCAATACAGTACTCTTGCCAAGAAAATTCCATAGACAGGGGAGTCTGGCCAGCTACAGTCCATGGGGTTACAAAAAGTCAGACACGACTAGGCGACTAACACTTTCACTTTTATTGTATAGCACAGGGAACTATATTCAATATACTGTAATAAACCATAGTGGAAAAGAAAAAGTATGATTTAAAAAAATTTTTTTAAAAAGTAACAAGGCTCTTCTGATGGGACCCTTTGGCTTCTTGAAAATTACATGTGAATTGGGGGAATAAATATTTTGACATCTAGACCTAAAGCATTAGTCATTTGATGACAAGTGAGATTGATGGTCCAGAATGGGACAGCAGACGTTAGGAACTTGGCATTGGGTTGTGAGATTGCAGTTCAGTAGGACTTGGATGAGGCATGGGAACCAGAAGACCAGCTTCAGTCATGAACCTTTCTTCCTAGTTCTATTAAGATCAGCCTTCAGCATTTAGCTCCAGGGCATGTGGGCTGAGAGCGAACCTTGCTCCTCCGTGTGACTGCCCTTGCTTCCCTTCGGGTACATTCTCCACCTGGCAAACTTCACGGCTCTACCTGGTCCCATCAAAACCTGGTCCCAGCTCTAACATCCCATTTCTGGTGGGGCAAGTCACCCAATTCCTCATCTATAGAATGGGTACATTTCATATATGTTGTGCTTGACTCGGGATATCTGAGTGGAATTATATGATAGAGATTAGTCATTCATCTTCTCAACAAATATTTATTGAGCAGTTGCTAACTAGCATCGTATTGTGAGAGACACAGTGATGAATCAGACTGGCTCTTTCCCACGGAGATCTAGGCAATGCACATGGCAAGGCAGGTTTATATCCCAAAGTGAAAATCATCAGTCCAAGAGAGGTCTAGATTCTGTGCTATGAGAGCTCAGAGGGGAGATGGATTATTCCAGAAGGAGGTATGAAGGAAGGCTCCAAAATGGAAGCTGCAGCCTTTGAGCTGAGTCTCAAGAGATAAAATAAAAACGGTTTGGAAACAAAATTCCTCTGCAAACATTGGGCATAGGTTATAAATAATAACTAATTTATGAAATTGACTATGTTCCATACTAACGCCTACCTAAACTAAGACAGGGGCTTCCCTGGTGGCTCAGTGGTAAAGAACTCACCTGCCAGTGTAGGAGTGAAGTGAAAGGCTCTCAGTTCTGTCCAACTGTTTTTAACCCCATGGACTGTAGCCTGCCAGGCTCCTCTGTCCATGGGATTCTCCAGGCCAGAATACTGGAGTGGGTAGCCATTCACTTTGCCAGGGGATCTTCCCAACCCAGTGATTGAACCCAGGTCTCCGGTATTGCAGGTGGATTCTTTATTTTCTGAACCACTAGGGAATTGACCTGATTTAAACTCAGATGGTCAGAATCAAACACTGCTTCTCCAACAGAACTAAACTAATAAAGCGATTGAATAAACAGATTATCCAATCCCCTCAGGACTATGATGTGAGGAGAAATACATTTTGGATCTTGGTGAATTACAGCACGACCTATCTGGGAAATTGCATTTCAGATTGAGAAGGTACAGGAATAAAACGTCCTTCCTCTTAGGTAGAATCTCAAGAAACCCGGAGTAATTTGCACTGTAGCCGGTAGATGGCAGAAACGGACAAGAAAAGGGCCGGAAACCACAGCAGGACACCCGGGTGGCTCCCAGTTTGCATCACAAAATGTGTTTTGCCTACAGTGTAGTTTGTTTCAAGTAACCAATTCTTCCTCAAAGTGAGCTAGCTCCCAAGTGAAAACTGTAATTGATTGCAATTCTCCAGCCACCGAGTCCCCAGCACCGTGAGGATGGACGGTCCCAGCGGTTTCCTCTACAAAGCTGTCGTCCAGCTCCGGCGGGTGCTGACCACCCCCGGCCTCATCCCCAACTGCTCTTTCTGCTGCAGGAAATCTTGGAGCTGTGCAAGTGATAATGTCTGGAAAGTCCTTGACAATGTCTGAAGAGTTCTACCACAGGTGAGTTAAAAGAAAGGCCAGCAGTGTATTTCTTCAACAATGTATGTTATGCACCTGCTGTGTGCCAGGCTCTGGGTTCAACCCAAAGTCTGCCCGCCACTAATTATCTCCTCCCGATTCCCCTGCTGCTCACTGTTGAAAAATGATCTAGGAAAGATAATTCTGTGGATTCATTTCCTAAGTAGCTCTGCCACAAACATAGGAGAAACCGAACACATCCTGGAGAGAATGGCAAAAAACCTAAGAGAATTTGATTATCATCCTAGATAATAACTGTTACCTAAATGACAGGAAAACACCTAATAAGAGGTGTTAACCTCTTAAAATATTAAAAGAGAGAATTCAGAATCTATAAAGGAAAGTATATTATTAAACTTGATTATATAAAAATTTTTACCTTCTCAACTGTAAAAAGAATTTTAAAATTCAAAAGAAAAAGACTGCAAAACAGATAACAAAAGACAAATATTCTTAAATACATTTAGGCTAAGAACTTGTAAATTAATTACACACGTATCAGTAACCCTTCTTAAATCAGCAATATAGGCAAAGGCATGCAGTTCATAGGATTTTTTTCAAAGAGAAAATAGCCAATAAAACATCAGTTCAGTTCAGTGGCTCAGTCGTGTCCGACTCTGTGACCCCATGGGCTGCAGCACGCCAGGCCTCTCTGTCCATCACCAACTCCCAGAGCTTGCTCAAACTCAAGTCCATCACGTCGGTGATGCCATGCAACCATCTCATCCTGTCGTCCCCTTCTCCTCCCGCCTTCAATCTTTCCCAGCATCAGGGTCTTTTCAAATGAGTCAGCTCTTCGCATCAGGTGGTGAAGTTTTGGAGTTTCAGCTTCAGCATCAGTTCTCCAATGAATATTCAGGACTGATTTCCTTCAGGATGGACTGGTTGGATCTCCTTGCAGTCTAAGGGACTCTCAAGAGTCTTCTCCAACACCACAGTTCAAAAGCATCAATTCTTCGGCACTCAGCTTCCTTTAAAGTCCAACTCTCACATCCATACATGACTACTGGAAAAACCATAGCTTTGACTAGATGGACCTTTGTTGGCAAAGTAATATCTCTGCTTTCTAATATGCTGTCTAGGTTGGTCATAGTTTTTCTTCCAAGAAACAAGTGTTTTTTTTTATTTCATGGCTACAGTCACATGTGCATTGATTTTGGAGCCCAAGAAAATAAAATCTGTCACTGTTTCCATTGTTTCCCCATCTATTTGCCATGAAGTGATGGGCCCAAGATGCCATAATCTTAGTTTTCTGAATGTTGAGTTTTAAGCCAACTTTTTCACTCTCCTCTTTCATTTTCATTAAGAGGCTCTTTAGTTCTTCACTTTCTGCCATAAGGGTGGTGTCATCTGCATATCTGAGGTTACTGAGATTTCTTCCAGCAATCTTGATTCCAGCTTGTTCTTCATCCAGCCTGGCATTTCACATGATGTACTCTGCATATAAGTTAAATTGGCTCAATTTTATTTATAATTAAATGCATGTTTTTAATAATTGGGCTTTATTTATGTATGTTCAATTTATTTTATTATTTTTGGCTGTGCTGGGTCTTCACTGCTATGTTCAGGCTTTCTCTAGTTGTGCTGAGAGGGGCTTACTGTCTAGCTGAGGTGTGTGGGCTTCTCATCGTGGTGGCCTCTCTGGTTGCAGAGCACAGGCTCTTATGCATGCGGTTCAGTAGTTGTGGTGCATGGGCCTAGTTGCTCCGTGACATTTGGGGTCTTCCCGGTCTAGGGCTCGAACCTGTATCCCCTGCATTCACAGGCAGATTCCTAACCACTGGACCATCAGTTCAGTTCAGTTCAGTTCAGTCGCTTAGTTGTGTCCAACTCTTTGCGACCCCATGAACTGGAGCACGCCAGGCCTCCCTGTCCATCACTAACTCCCTAAGTCCACCCAAACCCATGTCCATCAAGTCGGTGATGCCATCCAGCCATCTCCTCTGTCGTCCCCTTCTCCTCCTGCCCTCAATCTTTCCCAGCATCAGGGTCTTTTCAAATGAGTCAGCTCTTCGCGTGAGGTGGCCAAAATATTGGAGTTTCAGCTTCAGCATCAGTCCTTCCAAGGAACACCCAGGACTGATCTCCTTTAGGATGGACTGGTTGGATCTCCTTGCAGTCCAAGGGACTCTCAAGAGTCTTCTCCAACACCACAGTTCAAAAGTGTCAATTCTTTGGTGCTCAGCTTGCTTTATAGTCCAACTCTCACATCCATACATGACCACTAGAAAAACCATAGCCTTGACTAGGTGTACCTTTGTTGGCAAAGTAATGTCTCTGCTTTTTAATATGCTGTCTAGGTTGGTCATAACTTTCCTTCCAAGGAGTAAGCATCTTTTAATTTCATGGCTGCAGTCACCATCTGCAGTGATTTTGGAGCCCAGAAAAATAAAGTCAGCCACTGTTTCCACTGTTTCCCCATCTATCTGCCATGAAGTGATGGGACCAGATGCCATTATCTTAGTTTTCTGAATGTTGAGCTTTAAGCCAACTTTTTCACTCTCCTCTTTCACTTTCATCAAGAGGCCCTTTAGTTCTTCTTCACTTTCTGCCATAAGGGTGGTGTCATCTGCATATCTGAGGTTATTGATATTTCTCCCAGCAATCTTGATTCCAGCTTGTGCTTCCTCCAGCCCAGCATTTCTCATGATATACTCTGCATATAAGTTAAATAAGCAGAGTGACAATATACAGCCTTGACGGACTCCTTTTCCTATTTGGAACCAGTCTGTTGTTCCATGTCCAGTTCGAACTGTTGCTTACTGACCTGCATACAGGTTTCTCAAGAGGCAGGTCAGGTGGTCTGGTATGCCCATCTCTTTCAGAATTTTCCACACTTTATTGTGATCCACACAGTCAAAGGCTTTGGCATGGTCAATGAAGCAGAAATAGATGTTTTTCTGGTACTCTCTTGCTTTTTCAATGATTCATTGGATGTTGGCAATTTGATCTCTGGTTCCTCTGCCTTTTCTAAAAGCAGCTTGAACATCTGGAAGTTCACGGTTCACATATTGCTGAAGCCTGGCTTGGAGAATTATAAGCATTACTTTATTAGCGTGTGAGATGAGTGCAATTGTGCAGTAGTTTGAGCATTATTTGGCATTGCCTTTCTTTGGGATTGGAATGAAAACTGATCTTTTCCAGTCCTGTGGCCACTGCTGAGTTTTCCATATTTTCTGGCATATTGAGTGCAGCACTTTCACAGCATCATCTTTTAGGATTTGAAATAGCTCAACTGGAATTCCATCACCTCCACTAGCTTTGTTCGTAGTGACACTTCCTAAGGCCCACTTGACTTCACATTCCAGGATGTCTGGCTCTAGGTGAGTGATCACACCATCGTGATTGTTTGGGTCATGAAGAACTTTTTTGTACAATTCTCCTGTGTATTCTTGCCACCTCTTCTTAATATCTTCTGCTTCTGTTAGGTCCCTACCATTTCTGTCCTTTATTGAGCCCATCTTTGCATGAAATGTTCCCTTGGTATCTCTAATTTTTTTGAAAAGATCTCTAGTCGTCCCCATTCTATTGTTTTCCTCTATTTCTTTGCATTGATTGCTGAGGAAGGCTGTCTTATCTCTCCTTGCTATTCTTTGGAACTCTGCATTCAAATGGGTATATCTTTCCTTCTCTCCTTTGCTTTTCGCTTCCCATCTTTTCACAGCTATTTGTAAGGCCTCCTCAGACAGCCATTCTGCTTTTTTGCATTTCTTTTCCTTGGGGATGGTCTTGATTCCTGTTTCCTGTATAATGTCACGAACCTCCATCCATAGTTCATCAGGTATTCTGTCTATCAGATCTAGTCCTTTAAATCTATTTCTCACTTCCACTGTATAGTCATAAGGGATTTGATTTAGATCATACTGAATGGTCTAGTGGTTTTCCCCACTTTCTTCAATTTCAGTCTGAATTTGGCAGTAAGGAGTTCATGATCTGAGCCATAGTCAGCTCCCAGTCTTGCTTTTGCTGACTGTATAGAGCTTCTCCATCTTTGGCCACAAAGAATATAATCAATCTGATCTCGATGTTGACCATCTGGTGATGTCCATATGTAGAGTCTTCTCTTGTGTTGTTGGAAGAGGGTGTTTGCTATGACCAGTGTGTTCTCTTGGCAAAACTCTATTAGCCTTTGCCCTGCTTCATTCTGTACTCCAAGGCCAAATTTGCCTGTTATTCCAGGTGTTTCTTTACTTCCTACTTTGCATTCCAGTCCCCTATAATGAAAAGGACATCTTTTTGGGGTGTTAGTTCTAGACGGTCTTGTAGGTCTTCACAGAACTGTTCAACTTCAGCTCCTTCGGCGTTACTGGTCGGAGCATAGACTTGTATTACCATGATATTGAATGGTTTGCCTTGAAAATGAACAGAGATCATTCTGTCGTTTTTGAGACTGCATCCAAGTACTGCGTTTTGGACTCTTTTGTTGACCATGATGGCTACTCCATTTCTTCTAAGGGATTCCTGCCCGCAGTCATCTGAGTTAAGTTCACCCATTCCAGTCCATCTTAGTTCACTGATTCCTAGAATGTCAATGTTCACTCTTATCATCTCCTGTTTGACCACTTCCAATTTGCCCTGATTCATGGGCCTAGCATTCCAGGTTCCTATGCAATATTGCTCTTTACAGCATCAAATCTTGCTTCTATCAGCAGTCCCATTCACAACTGGGTGTTGTTTTTGCTTTGGCTCCATCCCTTCATTCTTTCTGTAGTTATTTCTCCACTGATCTCCAGTAGCATAGTGGGCAGTAAGGAGTTCATCTTTCAATGTCCTATCTTTTCGCCTTTTCATACTGTTCATGGGGTTCTCAAGGCAAGAATACTGAAGTGGTTTGCCATTCCCTTCTCCAGTGGACCACATTCTGTCAGACCTCTCCACCATGACCCACCTGTCTTGGGTGGCCCCACATGGCATGGATTAGTTTCACTGAGTTAGACAAAGCTGTGAGAAGTCCAAAAGCACATTTAAATAGCTTACTTTTGAGTGTAGCTCTCTCCCAGGATACTGAGAAGTGTACATTGGCAAAACTCTTAGAAGAGCAATTTGGCAACATTTAGATGGACATGGGTTTGGGTAGACTCCGGGGGTTGGTGATGGACAGGGAGGCCTGGCGTGCTGCAATTCATGGGGTCGCAAAGAGTTGGACACGACTGAGCGACTGGACTGAGCTGAACTGAGAAACATGTCTGCATGGCCTTGACTCAGACATCCCAGTTTTCTCTGCTTCACACACTCCCTGGGTGCACTCACCCACTCCCGTGTCTTCAAACATGTCCTGTTGGCCAATGATGCCCAAACCAGGTAGCCCGCCCTGAGTGCTCTTCTGCCCCAGGCTCCTTTCTGAACCTGCCCCCCCAGCTGTGTGACAAACATAGCAAACCTCAGTCCACACAGGGACCCTGCTGCACGGCTCCACCTCCTCAGATGTAAACCTCCTGCCTCTCCCCCTCCCACCCCTTCTCAGTAAACGGTCCCACCATTTAGCATGCTAACAAAGTCTCCAAACCCAGGAGTCATCCTTGATACTCTTTTCTCTTTGACCATGCCAGAAACATTTCTGTCTTCAGGCCTTTACGCTTGCTGTTCTAGAATGTTCTCTCCCTCACTGTGTGATGGGAACTCAGATGTTCAGCCCAATGTTCAGGTCTTTCATTCAGAGAAGTTTTCCCTGACCTCCCTCTCTGAAACAGAAACCCTATCGCTCTCTACTCCCTCGCCCTGCTTTTTCATTCTTAGCACACATCTTGACATACTAATATATTTGCCTATGTATTATCTTTCTATCCACTAGCAGATAAGCACCATTGAAACAGAGCCCTCATCTGTCTTCAACACAGTGTTCCTAATACCTAGAACATTTCCTGGCACATAGCAAGCTCTTAAAAATAGGTGCAGAATAAGTGGATCTAGGACTTTATTCTGTAGATCCTCATTGCAGACTATACTATATATATATATAGTAGTGTATATATAGTATGTGATTATATTTAATATATGTTCAATTAAATGTACCTTAATAGGGACTTGTTGCTGTTGCTTAGTCACTCAGTATTGTCCAACTCTTTTGCGACTCCATAGACTGTAGCCTGCCAGGCTCCTCTACCCATGGGGTTTTCCAGACAAGAATACTGGAGTGGGTTGCCATTTCCTTCTCTAGAGGATCTTCTTGACTCGGGGATTGAACCCATGTCTCCTGTATTGCAGGCAGATTCTTTATTGCTGGGCCTCCAGGGAAGACCCGTAATGGGGACTAGTTAACAATTAAATGAACTATGATAATCTTTTTAAAAACTTCAATTTCTGCATATAGAATATAGAGGGGATAGAAGTACCTAGCTCGTGTGGTTTTTATGAGAATAAAATAAAATGATGCTCAGTAATTGGTACCTAGATACACTGAATAAATGCAGTCACTGCTTAGCAGTCATTTTTTTAAAAATGAGTGAAATCATCAATATCTTTAGACCATGAAATTTTTCACCTTGTTTTATGTCCCTGGATATCTTCCAGTGTCTCCTAGTTTATAGTCTATGGAAAATTGAATAGAATTTTTATCCTACTGTTGTGTGAAAATCATATAAATCAATTATATTGGAACAACATGTTGTTAAATAAAATAAAAACTGAAATTGCAAAGCAGTATGAATATTAATATAGTACTAGAACAAAGCCCAGAAAATATCTGGGAACTGGGCTTCCCAGGTGGTGCTAGTAGAAAAGAACCCACTCGCCAATGCAGGTAAGAGATGTGGTTCAATCCTTGGGTTGGGAAGATTCCCTGGAAGAGGAAACGGCAACACACTCCAATATTCTTGCCTGGAGAATCCCACGGACAGTGGAGCCTGGCGGGCTACAGTCCAAAGGGGTTGCAAAAGTCCAACACGACTGAAGCCACTTGGCACACAGGCACTCCCCAAACCAATGCTGACTAGTCAGCTACCTACGGCAAATACAGTTCTCAGAGAAAGACATGGGGAAGAGAGCAGGAACTAGGCATATTGCTATTTTATTTAAATATATTTCTGTACCACTTTTGAATGTTTTTTAAAATATATTTACTTCGTTTACAATGCTTTTTTTTAGCTTTGAAAAAAGATGGTACATGGAAACCAGAGAAGCCAGAGCTTCTCAGACTATCAAAGAAGCACTCTGTTGTTAGGCTGCAAGAGGGAAAACGCATTGACCTTTCAGAAAGCTGAAGTCAAGCTAGGAAAGGGATTTTGACTCTAACTTGCCCTGAGGTTTCACTGATGGTATCGGACACTATACTAAAAGTTTGAGAAAAGTGTAGTTATTAGGTTTGACTTTTAAGGAAGCTCACAGGATGGCCATGAGGCTTAAATGAACTAACAAATTTGAAACAGAGAGCCTTGTACACAACGAGTGTCCATTAAATACCAGCTGTATCAGAATCTGATGCAGAGAGGAACGTGTGTAAGGACAAAGAGAGTTATTAAACTGCATTTACTGTTTGCTTGCTTCACTGATAATGGAGCATCTACTATGCACAAGGCTCTGGGGCAGGTATGGGACAGAGCAGACAGACTGCTGCTTTGCCCTCTGGAGAATGTCTTCCCTTAGTCCTTGTACCACTGCAGGGCTCCCGGGGTTAGCCAAGACTTGGGGAAGCTTGGTTATTTATATATCATGCTGGATTTTTGTCTACAATTAAGTTTACAGAGTGACAGAAACTCAATGTCTACTTTTAAGTTTAGAAACTTAAACTGTATCACAAGTGCTTTCCTGAGCAATGAAACGGCATGAAAGTTGTCCCAAACAGCAGTATTCCAGAAGGGTAATTCGGATGAAATAACATATTTCACAGATGTCAACAGGTTCTCTGCACCATTCATGAAGCATATATGGCAACCACAAAGGTTCTAAGGAGAAAAGTCCACACTTTCGGTGCAAAGTAACTTCCCTAGTAGCTCAGCTGGTAAAGAATCCACCTGCAGTGCAGGAGACACTAGTTCGATTCTTAGGTTGGAAAGATCCCGTGGAGAAGGGATAGGCTACCCACTCCATTATTCTTGGGTTTCCCTAATGGCTAACACAGTGAAGAATCCACTCGCAATGTGGGAGACCTGGGTTTGATCTCTGGGTTGGGAATCCCCTGGAGGAGGGCATGGCAACCCACTCTAGTATTCTTGCCTGGGGAATCCCTATGGACAGAGGAGCCTGGCGGGCTACAGTCTTTGGGGTCACAAAGAGTTAGACACAACTGAGCAACTAAGCACAGCACAACCCATTACCTAAGAAGGGGAGGGGTTTTCTACAAGTAAGGTTAAAACTCACTGTTGCTATGCTCATGTACGAGAGTCAAGGTTCCCATGGATACTTCTGGAGCATTATGTACTTGAAAAGGGCCATACATCCCAAGCAGCAGCAGCCCAAGGAGGAGACATCAGTGTGGGGAGGCAGATTGGGATACAATTTCAACATAACTGCCCCAAGCAGTCTCCCAGGTCCAACTTGGAAGACTCTCTCTGAAAGAGCTCAGTCCATAGAGAAATCATACACATTTGCAGCTATCTGCTTACATGGGTTTGTTGTGCTGCCCCTCCATCTATTCATTGCACAAGAATTTCCTTAGAATCACTATGATTGACCTTTTTGACTCCTTTTCTCAGGTGCTCTTCTGAGTACCATGCTCAGAGTGGTTGCTCCCAAAGCCATCTGTAGATGTTGGGAACAGAACAAGCAGACATGAAAAAAAATTCTATAAGTCCTTTGAACCACAGAAAACATTCTAGAGCTTTGTTCTGTGTTTCCTCCATACTACCGTCTGCTCAAGCAAGGCACTGAACAGAGGAAACAGCAATAGCAAGGCTGGCCATGTTATTAATATTTGTGGAAGGGGAACAAGCAAGACTAAATTGAAGGCCACTGAGGCCCGCAATTCCGGGATGGTTTCTGTGAAAGAAGGAGACAGGAAGAAGTTCTGCTCCTTGTTGCCCACTTCTGATGACCCTTTAGGACTAACCTAATCCCATTAGCTGCTGCTCCTTATGAAGTATCCTGTCTGTCTGCCTGAATGCAGGAGACCCGGGTTCCACCCCTGGGTCAGGAAGATCCCCTGGAGAAGGGGATGGCTACCCACTCCAGTATTCTCACATGGAGAATTCCATGGACAGAGGAGAATGGAGGGCTATAGACCATGGAGTCACAAAGAGTCAGACATGACTGAGCGACTAACACTTTCATTTTTCTACCTTTGGTTTAAACTAAACCAGATATCACCAAAAGTTGGTTTTGTTTTAAACCTTCTCCCTCCATTTTAGGATCTGAATTCAAATTATGAGTTTAGTCCATATCACCTCATATAGGAAGTTACCCCCAAAGACACTAGGTAAAACTCAACAATAAGAAAATAAACAATCCAATCATAAGATATACACGCATTTGGTGTATGCTTTCCCCAAAGAAGACATACAGATAGCATAGGAAAAAATACTCCACATGTCATCAGGGAAATGTAAATTAAAACAACAATTTTGCACACCTATTAGAATGGCTAAAATCCAAATCACTGACAACAGCAACTGCTGGCAAAGATGTGGAGGGTCAGTAACTCTCATTCACTGCTGGCAGGAACGCAAAGTGGTACAACTGCTTTGGAGCTCAGTTTGACAAGCTTTACACAAAGCTCAACATGCTCTCACCATATGATCAAGCAATTGCACTCCTTGGTATTTACCCAAACGAGCCGAAAACTTACATCCACAGGAAAAAGGAAGAAACTAGCATATGGATGTTTATAGCAGCTGCATTTACAGCTGCTGAAACTTGAAAGCAACCAAGATATCTTTCAGTAAGAGAAGAGATACACTGTGCTATATCCAAACAATGGAATATTATTCCGCACTAAAAAGAAATGAGCTATCAGGCCATGAAAAGACCTGGGGAAAACTTAAATGGACATCATGAAGTGAAACAAGTCAATCTAAAAAAGCTACATATTCCATGTGCTACGCTAAGTCACTTCAGTTGTGTCTGACTCTTTGCAACCCCGTGGACTGTAACCCACCAGGCTCCTCTGTCCATGGGATCCTCCAGGCAAGGATACTGGAGTGGGTTGCCATGCCCTTTTCCAGGGGGTCTTCTGACCCAGGGATCGAACCTGTGTCTCTTATGTCTCCTGCACTGTAGGCAGATTCTTTACCACTACCGCCACCTTGAAAGCCCACATATTCCATGCATGATTCTGACTACATGACGTTCTGGAAAAGGCAAAACTGTGGTGCAACGTTGTGACTCTTAAGAAAAACATATATTTGGTTGTTCAGATGACCAAAAGATATTCCTCATATATATTTGGGCTTTGTCATGGTTCTTGGCTCAGGGTTCCCCAAACTTTTGGAATTTCCTGAGTGTTAAGAGTGTTCAAGGTGTCTTTTGTTATTTAATGAGGTGGCTTTGGGGAAAGCACCTAAGGATGGGACTGATTGCTAGTGGAACCAATTCTGTGATTGATTTCCGGGCTAGAACTTGCAGTCCCACAGCCCTGACATCCAGGGAGGGGAAGGGGTTGGGTTTGAATCAATTCCAACGGTCAGTGATTTAATCCCTCATGCCTATGCAGTGCTGCTGCTGCTGCTGCTGCTAAGCTGCTTCAGTCGTGTCTGACTCTGTGCGACCTCATAGACAGCAGCCCACCAGGCTCCCCCGTCCCTGGGATTCTCTAGGCAAGAACACTGGAGTGGGTTGCCATTTCCTTCTCCAATGCATGAAAGTGAAAAGTGAAAGTGAAGTCGCTCAGTCGTGTCCAACTCTTAGCGACCCCATGGACTGTAGCCTACCAGGCTCCTCTGTCCATGGGATTTTCCAGGCAAGATTACTGGAGAGGGGTGCCATTGCCTTCTCCCATCTATGCAATGAAGCCTCCATAAAACACACACAAGGATGGGATGCAGAGAGCATCCAGGGTTATGACCACATGGAGAAGCAGAGAGCATGCCTAGAGAGGGCATGGAAGCTCTGCACCCTTTCCTCATGCCTCGTTCTCTGCCTCTCTCCCATCTGGCTGTTCCTGAGTCATATCTTTTTATAATAAACCACTAATCTAGCATTTTTCTTAAAATGCTTCTCTGAGTTCCATGAGTTGCTCTAGCAAATTTATTGACCCAAAGGAGAAGGTCACAAGAACCTCTAAGTTATAACCAGTTGATCAGAAGCACAAGTAACAACCTGGGTTCGCAATCGGCTCCTAGGGGCTTGGGCACAGGCTTGTAGGACAGAATCCTTAAGCTGTAGAATCTGATACTATCTCTGTGTTGATAGTGGCTGAAATGAGTTGAGTTGTAAGACACCCAGCTGGTGCCCCAAGAATTACATGTTGATATGGGAACCCCAACCCCTACATTGGAAATTGGGTTCAGGAATTTATTTACATGAATACAGTAAAAAAAAAAAAAAGTCAGTGGTTGTCAGGAGTTATAGGGAGGAAGGATGAACAGACAAAGCAAAGAGGATTCTTAGGGCAGTGAAACTACTTTGTTTGATACTATAATGATGAATTCATGTCACTATAGGGTTTCCCAGGTGGCACAGTGGTAAAGCACCTGCCTGCCAGTGCAAGAGGTACAGGTTCAATCCCTGGGTCAGGAAGATCCCCTGGAGGAGGAAATGGCAACCCACTCCTGCATTCTTGCCTGGAGAATTCCATGGGGTTGCAAAGAGTCGGATACCACTGAGCACACACACAGAGCACACGTCACTATAACTTGATCAAAGCTGGATGATGTGTAACACCAAGAGTGAACACTAATGCAAATTATGGACTTTGGGTGACTATGATGTATTGTTGTAGGTTAATCAGTTGTGTGTGGGGGGTGTTCATAATAGGGGAGGCTCTGCATTTGTGGGGGCAAAGAGTATATGGGAAATCTCTGTGCCTTCTGTTCAATTTTGCTGTGAACCTAAAATTGCTCTGAAGAAGTAAACTCTTTTTCTTCTTTTTAAAGTTTGTGATTGGTGACAGTAACCCAAGGAGAAGAGAATGGGAGACAAGTCCTTGGCTGTTTCTTTAAATAATACTTTTCAAAGCCAAGCCTGCTGTTCATTTACAGGGAAGTATGCCCAGATTCCAACATTCTTTAGAAACACTTCTGTTCAGTCCCTTCCAGATGTCTTACTTATTACTAATTCTAAAATTAAGTGCAGAGCTTTTGGGGTGAGAGTGATATTTCTGTTCATTTTTTAAAAGAAGTATTTGAATATTCCTTTTCTCTGTAACCATATACATTTCAAACTTAAATCCTGAGTTAAAAGATAAACTACTTCTCATAAGAATCCCAAAGGATTTCCTTTTAAATCCAGCAATCCCTACAGTTAACCTTCATTTCTTTGGATTTTCCCGACAGGACTGCACATCATTTCCGGCCCTACCCTCAACTACAGTCTCTCCCAGCCTTCAGCATATGCCTTAGCAGGCAGTTCTTTCTAAGGGCAGGTCAGACAGGAAAAGCTTCCATCAACTCAGCAGGAAACTGGTGGACTCATGTTCTGCCTCCTTCCTTGACCATCACTTTCCCCCATGCCCCCAGCATGGAAAATCTAGCATGTATTGTGGGAAGAGATGGAGAAAGATGAGTTAGCTGTGGAGGAATACTTCACAGGAAAGATATGGGACGTTTGGGGACATTCATGTTACCAAGTAGTCACTCCACAATCTCACTTAACTGAACCCTTAGATGGAATAAGAGGTATATCGGCCAAGCCAGTCACTCAGTATTTTGATTATCCTGTACCTTTGCTGATACAGTGAGAAGTATCATCATAAATTTGAATCCAAAGACTCATACTTTGCAAGAAGCTTATTTCAATTGGGTTCATTTACTGAAATTGTTGAGTACCACTTTAGCAAATGCCTGGTGCTATTGCTAAGATACTGGCAATAAAAAGATGAATTTAAACAAAAAATTTTTTTTGCCCTAATGGAAACTGAGAAACTCAAGCCTACTGTTCTGAAAAACAGTCTCTTCCGGAGAAACTCATCATAGAAACAATTTAGAAAATTTAGGACAATAGAAGAAAATATTAATAACCCACAAAACAAAAGGCACATCCTGGTCAAGTTTCAGAATATTTGGTATTTGGGAACTATGAGGAAGAGGGTGACAGAATAACATGGTTGGATGGACATGAACTTAATGAATATTTGAAGAACAAATGATAGAATGAGTGAATGACTGCATACATGTATCCAACTTAGTCCCAAGCCTCTCCAGATATCCTAGAACCAGTTCAATCACAGGGAAGGGAAATACAATGAACCCTTGACTCATGGACTTAGTACCTGGGGCAGAATTCAGTAATTGCCAACAAATACTACATCTTTCATTCCTTGATATTTGAATCTTGAGTTTTAGCCAGGCACATGGATGCCTTTATGAAGACTACATTTCTCTCCTGTTGGCACTTCTGTGATTAGGACTTCCTCCAACACTACTTCTTCTCTATTTAGTCTCCTTTTCCTGGCCTCCAAAGGCAAACTCATCCCACTGTTGACTAAGCCATGTTTTAATGTTTCACTTTTGATTGTCAAGACCAGTTGTGATGCGGCCAATAAACTGGGAAGATGAGCAATTCCAGGGAAGTGGACACCTGACTGGTGCCCCTGTGGACTTCTAGATCGGGCCAAGTGTTGACATCTATCCCAACAGATGTTTAAAAAATTTCCTTTGGGAGTTTATGGCTAAATACAGTAATTCAGATGACTTTCACCCAAAGTAGAACTAAATGATCTAATTCCTTGGTTCTTTTACTGGTTTGTCCATTGAAAAAAAAAATCTCTATGCCTAAAATTTATTTTAAAACAGGCTAGTTGTCTAGGAAGGTTTTCAGGATTTCTCTTCCTCACATCTTGAGAATACTAGGATTCACACTGCAGGCTATCTCATCTACTGATCAACTCAAGCCTCTGGTAGTTTTCAAAATATCCATGATGGTAAAAGTAACAAAAGTGAGAAGAACAACAAATGGATAGAATCCCCATGAGAAAGTGACAAATAAAGGGTCATTTTAGGTAGGAAAATCTCTTTAGATACAGTTTTTCCATATCAAACCAAATACAGAAACCACAGAAAAGCTACTAGACCATCCTGTATCATTAACTTGATATCCCTTTCAAAGAACTGATTCTGTTTAAAACAGAAATTTTCTTCCCCACTGTATTAGTTTGCTAGAGCTGCCATAACAAAGTACCAGAGACTAGGGACCTTAAACAACCTAGATGTGTTTTTTCACAGTTCTGGAGGCTAGAAATCCAAGATCCAGGTGTTGGCAGATTGCTACTTCTGGGCCTCTCTCCTCGCTTGCAAGGTTCCCCTTCTTGCTGTGTCCTCACATCGTTTTCCCTCTGCGTACTCACATCCCTGCTGTCTCTTTGTATATGAAAAGTTCCTCTTCCCATCCTAACAGCCTCCTTTAACCATAACCTTAATTATCTCTATAAAGGTCTTATCTCCAGACCCACATCCTGAGGTACTGGAACACCTAGGCATTGGGGCTTCAACACGTGAAGTGGGAAGAGGACATAATTCAATTCATAAAGTGCACTTTTTCTTCATTAAATGAATATAGGGATCCTTCAACACGTGAAGAAGCAAGAAGGTCATCTCACTCACAAGGAGCAGGCAGGAAACCTTGAGCACCAGAGTGTGAAACTTGGTGTGACAAATGGCAAGAGGGGCACACCCAGAGCGTCACATGCCTAAAGACGAGGAAATCATGTGAGAGAGGAGTGGTTTGGAACCATATCCTGGAAGGTGAGGAATGGGGACATAGGTTTGTAGGCTAACAGTGGGGAACTCAATGGTCTGTGAGGCCCAGGGAGGTAAGCGGAGGGGCCTGGGCAATGGTGTAGATGCACACTCGGAGTGTGGTGGAGACAGTGGGATGCGCATGACTCAGGGACTGTGCCCTCTCCATGCTGGACAGGAGCTGCTCAGCTCCAAGCAGGCCCAGCGACACTCGCTGTCACCAGGTTTTGCTGTTCTCCCAAAGAAGCCAAAACTGATGGGAATGTAAGTTGGTGCAGCCACTATGGAAAACAGTATGGAATTTCCTCAAAAAACAAAAAATAGAGTCACCATAAGACCCAGCAGTCCCACTCCTGGGCATATATCCAGACAAAACTGTAATTCAAAAAGATACATGGCATTCTCCACGCCCAGATCACACCCAGACTAGATAAATCAGACATGTTGGTGGTAGGACCCAGGCATCAGTATGTTTTCAGACCTCTTCAAGGTGATTCAAGGGGGCTTAAACAAGGATCTAAGACCTGAACTGGCATTTTCTGAGATCTTGTTTGAAATGCACTCTGGGCCCACTACATCAGAATCTGTGTGGACCAAGAGTTCTATGCAATTTAAATGCACATTAAAATTTGGGAAGGATTGACCTAGGAGGGAAACAATGAGAGCCTAAAGTGGGCTTCAAAAGTCTGGCTTTATCTTCCAAATTTCACATTTATTAATCACGCAAATGTGGAGGCTGGCAGAGAGAGAGGACTGGTAGGGATGAACATGAAAGAGGGAAGAGGAATTCAGGCTGCCGCAGTGAGTAAAACCCACACTTGGGTCTGAATGCTATGCTTTTACTTCTAGTGAGTTTTTGGGTGCCTCATTTCAGTTCATCTGCTTTTGCTTTTTCCTCAGATTATCAGAAGATAACTGGTCCTCTCTTCTGTGAAAGAAAAATAATATTCATGACACTCATTAAAACAGTCAGGCCAGCTTTATTTACCAGGACTATGAGAATAGATACAGGGACTACTGCATTGGGGTTTTGCAGTAGGGGAGAGAGATGAGCTCAGCCCTGAAAATAATAAGGAAAAGTGGGGGTTTTAGAGGCCATGAGAAGGGGGAGGAGTGGGAGATCAGTGGATGGAAATTTACTACCAGGAAACATCACAGGTAAGAGGGGATTCTGGTTAAATTAACTTAACGAGATTCTTGCTGAAGTCAGAGAAATCAGATATTATACCCGGGCAAAGGTGGGGAAGGAGCAATCTGGGTAGATATGGAAGTGCGATCAGATTGGGGATTCTGCTAACCCAGCTTGGCAGGAAAAGTCCAGGCCTAGCTGGGAAGAAAAGGCAAAGGAGCCTGTCTGAAGTTCCATCGAGGAGAGACCATCCCCTTGACCCAGCCTCAGTCTCTGTCTTGAGACTAAGGAAGCAGAGAAGGGCCCAGCAGTTAAGACTCAACCAAACGTGGACCCAGCTTTATACAAACAGCTGGCATTCCGCAAATGCTCACCACTGTCCTTGGGCTGGACGCTTAACCATCTGGGAGGCAGGTGAAAAAGAGAAAAAGATGTCGGGTTGTCCAGAGCACGTCATGCAGCCCAACTCTGCAGGCCCTTCACCTCTCCAGCCCTCTCGGTTTCCCATGTTGATGTGGAGTAAGTGAAATCTGGAGAAATTCGATTCTCGGGTTCGCGCGTCTCAGTCACAGCCTGTCCCCCGCAGCCCCAGTGTCTGCTCCCTCCTCCCGCCCTCTCCCGCGGGTCCTCCCCTCTCTATCTGCCCCCTCCTCTCCCCCACACCGGGGCCAGGAGGCCTGGCTCTGGGGAGGCACCGACATTGTGCGCTTCCAGCTCTGTAGTTCTGCCTTACTGTCCTCTGCTCCCACAGCAAGGTCTTTGACTGCTGCTTTCATTGCCATCAGGTTTCCCTCTGATGCCTGAGTTAATACTCATGGGAAGCCGGCTCAGCTGTTTGCTTCCTTTCAGTTTCTCCCCGTTGAATATCTCTCAGTCCTTGCTGTGTGCTCATCTGTCAGTCCTTTCTTGGCTCCATTTTAAAAGACGCCTGAGCACCTTACACATGGTTGGCCGCTCTAGGGCCTGGTCATTCAGAAGCG
The DNA here is from genome assembly GCF_054371585.1 of Giraffa tippelskirchi. Classification (NCBI taxonomy): domain Eukaryota; kingdom Metazoa; phylum Chordata; class Mammalia; order Artiodactyla; family Giraffidae; genus Giraffa; species Giraffa tippelskirchi. The sequence goes on from NC_137279.1 coordinate 11,236,575, forward strand.
GGGTAAAGAAAGAGAAATTACACTGAAACCTACCTGATTAGCCATCAGGACGCTGCCGGCTTCAAACTGTAGACCATTGGCTCCGCCTCTTTATGTGAGTTGACTAAGTCTGCCCTCCAGACCTGCTAGTGTTTCCTATAAATGACTCTTTTGGGGTCAATCCTTGGCTTTTGAGGAGCTCATCAAAGGCTCTCCTGACCCCAAATATTTTGTTCCATGGTCTGATAATACCTGAAATGTCACTCTTTACAAGTTAGTAGATTTAGACCAAGGGAATGGACACAATTAGCTTTTGGAGAATTTGCATAATGATTGGTATCTCTTTGGATTGGGGCCCTCTGTTGACAGAGGGCGAGAGTAAGGTGGAGAAAGGGTCTTTAAAGTCCTAACATGGGACAAGTGAGTGGATAGGTGGGGACAAAGTGCCACTTCACAACTTCATCTGGAGGCAGCTGTGATTTTAAGGAAAAAAATGTTCGCGTCTCCCATTCCCCAAAATCATTTCTCACGGTTTCTTTCCCTCCCGAAGCAGCCAGTATTCAACAAATACATATGAAAAGCTGAAAGTTCTGGCCAGAGAACAAAGAGAAAGTACAACAGAAAGGTAAAAGTGAGAGTAAATGGGTCACCAATCTTAAATACTTTCTAGATTCAGAGATACAAGCCACCACAGATCACAAACATATAGATCTGGCCTTTAAACTTACAGTTTAAGGTAGGAGGAGACACAGAAGTGGGACAGGGAGGGGAGGGCAAATGTATGTGTATATATATATACACACACACGCTCACATATAGTAATACACATTATATACATATTTCTCCTCATACATCTCTTTACACCTTAGACTGTAAGATTATACACATACACTCACATAGTGTTCAATACACTGAAAGTCAAAAAAATAACCTCTCCATCATTACTGGGGCTTCCCTGGTAGCTCAGCTGGTAAAGAATCAGCCTGCAATGCAGGAGATCCTGGTTCGATTCCTGGGTGGGGAAGATCCCCTGGAGAAGGGAACAGCTACCCACTCCAGTATTCTGGCCTGGAGAATTCCATGAAGTATTCCATGGGGTTGCAAAGAGTCAGACATGACTGAGCGACCATCATTACTGATCAAACAAAGTCTGAATCCCATGGGTTAGAGGAACTGTCCATCACCCACCATCTCCTCTTAGATTCCTTTAGTAGCCTCCGCTCAGCACAACTGTCGAACTGTCTCCTATTCTTTGTTTTATTATTGTTTCTCCTCCATCTCTTCTATTTTCTCCTTATATTCCTTTGTCACATGCTAACCATCCAGGATCTGTTATTCAAGTCTTTTACTTTTTCCCTCATGATTGTCTTTTTTGTGTTTTTGTTTGTTTGGGTTGGTTGGCTTTTATCTTTTGCTTTAAGATTTTTCTTCCACCTGGTCTTGCATAGTATCATTTGAATCTCAACAGTGTCCATCCTCGCCTTCAAATTGTTTACTAAGCATTTTTGCTCTCAAGTCACAGTTTTTAAATGTAAATTCTATTTTGAGCTATCCTTAAATCCTCATAAGTGGTCTTATTTTCTTAATTAAGTTGGGCAAATATCTCCCAGGCTGCTCTACCTTGCACCCATTGTCTTGTTTGATCATCACTTATTTGGCTGAGGGGCACCCTTGTTTGTGTCATTTTTCTTTGTCTGCTCTTTGGGACCTCTCTCAGTTGTTGGAACTCCCATGGAGTCTAAGGTCTTAATTGCTCTGAGCCGCCTGCCAGCCCAGCAGCTGTTTGAATCAGGACTGACAACTAGGTTTAGTGTTGGGAATGATGGGGAAGTGGGATGAAGTCAGGTTGCCATCTGGCCCCAAATCCCCTAGAAAGCTAGCGGCACTCAGTATTTAAATCACATTCCACTGTACTTTCAAGAATCCTAAGTTAAGAGTCAATGATCTGGATTCGAATGCCATGCTTTCTTCACCATTTGAGTGATCTTGAGCAAGTCCTTTAAAACACAGGGTTCCCCTTCCTCATTTATCAATTCAAGATTAACCACAGTGCCCTACTTGCCACCAAGGGTTTGTTATTGAAAGATTGTTGCTGAACCCACGAAAAGACACCGGGATTCTTGGCCTCCAGAGGAGAAGAATTCAATCCGGGGCCAGAGACGAGGCTTGATCACTCAGAGCTTTTGTGCAACAGAGTTTATTAAAGTATAAAAGGGATAGAGAAAGCTTCTGACATAGACATCAGAAGGGGGCAGAAAGAGTACCCCCTTGCTAGCGTTAGCAGTGGAATTATATACTCTCAAATTAGTTATTACAGTGAATCAAAGAAAGAATGTCTGGAGGTTGTAAAGACCTCACCAGACCCACTGCCATAATTTACAATTTAAGATAACAGGATTAGCCAGAAGGTCTTTTCCAGAGACTGTCCTGAAGCAGGATACATTATTGTTATATAATCCTAAGGAATGTAGAGGAAAAGAAATAGTTTGTCCTTTCTTCCTCCTTGAGAATTCCAGACCCCTCTCTCCTTGGGGACCCCTGGACTTATCAATCTGCCTAGGAATTGACTCTCATTATGAGGATCAGGTAAACCAGTAACTCTCAGTTGTAAACACTGATATGTCTTTGTGACTGCTATTATTCCTAACTCTAGCTCTTTTTCTTTCTTTTTTTTTTTTAGCTAAAGTAATAGGGACAGAAGAGGAAAACACTTGAAAAAAATTTGAAATATTACATGCAGCTCCTAGAACTCTATGGAGAATTGCCTACAAACAGAACAATCATAACATGTTTTTCAGAGGACTACTAATTTATCTCTTTAGTACGAACTGAAGACAGGGAGAAGGCAGAAGAAAGGCAACTGTAGAAACACACCAATGCCTGCTCCCTCCCTTCCTATAAAACAGGGAACAGGGAAGATTACAGTAAGTGGGGCAGAAGAGAGGACAGATTAAGCACAGCAGTTTGGGGATCAGAGACATGATCTTTCACACCAGCTACCATTTAAGTGAATGTGGGCAAACTGTTTTTTCTCTCTGAACCTATTTTCTCATTTGTAAAAAGGGAAAATAATACACTAGCATTGCTGTGAGGTTTTGCGAAAATAAAGTCAAATTCCTGACATCATAAATTCTCCATAAATGGGATTAAGTCATACATGTATTTCCTTTTTCAGAATATCTACACCACATGTGTTTTACTTTGCAGACTTTCCTTTCTTTGTTTCCTTGTTCTAACTTAAACCCTCAACCCATGACTTGCAGTTTAACGGTGGAAGGAGGGAAATCCCTTTTTTGAGTTATAAAACAATAACACTTCTGTGATGGGCTTGAATGATAAGCTTTTCCTCTGTCACAAAGAAAAATAAAGTGAAATTAACATTCCTATTAGTTGAATACAGGCCCCAGAGAGACTGGCAACTGTTACTACGTCATCACGGGGACACGTTGACAAACAGGGACACAGGGTGCCTGGTGCAACACTCTAGGCCTAATTATAGAGTCTTTAATTCCCTGGCCTACTTTGGCAGGGATGGCCCCCAGAACAGATCTGTGCAGACAAATAAAGCTTCTGCATCTTAACACTTGGCTTGACAGCCAACAAGGCTTACTGGACACCTGCTTAGTGCTAAGTACCAAGCATTAAGGGGAATCAAAAGAAATTAAAGAGGTGGTCCCTGCCCTTGAAGAGCTTATGGTCTTTGTGGTCAAATTGCTTCTTTAGTCTTGCCTTAAATATATACGTACATATATATCTATACATGTATATTTTTTTCACACAGTTTGGATTTTGCAGACGCTTATTTTAGAAACCTTAAATTTTACATTATTCAATCCTTTCCATTTCATAGTTGAGGTAACCATGAGGCTTGCAGAGTTTGTGTGGCTTGTTTATGCAAAAATTGTATTATTTAAAGGAATAGAATAAGGACTTCCCCAGTGGTCCAGTGGTTAAGACTCCTCAGTTCCAACACAGAGGGCACAGGTTCAGTCTCTGGTTGGGGAACTAAGATCTGGCATGCCCTGCAGCATGGCCAAAAATTAAAAAGAATAAATGATATTTTCCAAGTACAGACCTAACAGAGTTCTTCACAATCATATTAGCGTCCTTTGACCACTTCAGGCATGCTGAATGGGGCACATGACCCAGTGTTTATCACATCTTTGTTTTCCTTTGCACCAAGACACAGATACAGAATTCTGGCTTAAAGGAAGAAAGCGAAGCCTCTTCCAAAGCTCATCCAAAGCCTTCAAGAGGTTTTATTTCATTTATCCAAACGGCCATGCCAACATTAACTCCCCATCTGCAGAACTCTCCACACCGCCTCTCACTCAGGCTATAATTAAATCCTCCAAGCGCAGAGTGATGCCTGCAGGAGGGCAGATGTGGTTCCCATCCTCATCCCCACACTGATTGGTTCTGTGACTAATTGCTTTACAATCATTTCTAAACCACTCCCAGTCAAAGCTTCCTGGTCTATAAAGTTGGGATCACAACTCCTCATCCAGGGATGTCACGTTGAGCAAGTAAAGAACCCAGCTGGGGGGAGCATTCAGGGGGCTGCAGGTCTTACCTCTTCACCTGGTTTTCCCTGGTGACCTTCCCTGTTGTGAGCTCTTTTGAGAGAGAAGCAGGTTCCGTTCCAGGCTCGTTGGTAGAAGTGTGCAGAGAAGCTCCAGAAACCTCTAAAGACAAGGTAGCCTAGTTTTACCTTCTGTTCAGAATAACAGTCCTTGTTGTTCAGTAGTTCAGTTGTGTCCAACTCTTTGCAACGCCATGGACTGCAGCATACCAGTCTTCCCTGTCCTTCACTATCTCCCAGTGTTTGCTCAAACTCATGTCCATTGAGTCAGTCATGCTATCTAACCATCTCATCATCTGTCATCCCCTTCTCCTCCTGCCTTCAATCTTTCCCAGCATCAGGGTCTTTTCCAATGAATCGCATCAGGTGGCCAAAGCGTTGGAGCTTCATCTTCAGCATCAGTCCTTACAGTGTATATTCAGGACTGATTTCCTTTAGGATTGACTGGTTTGCTTTCCTTGATGTCCAAGGTGTTCTCAAGAGTCATCTCCATCACCAAGTTTCAAAAGCATCAATTCTTCAGTGCTCAGCCTTCATTATGGTCCAACTCTCACATCCATACATGACTACTGGAAAAACCATCAGTTCAGTTCATTTCAGTCGCTCAGTCACGTCCAGCTCCTTGCGAGCCCATGGACTGCAGTATGCCAGGCCTCCCTGTCCATCACCAACTCCCAGAATTTACTCAAATTCATGTCCATTGAGTCGGTGATGCCATACAACCATCTCATCCTCTGTTGTCCCCTTCTCCTCCTGCCTTCATTCCTTCCCAGCATCAGGGTCTTTTCAAGTGAGTCGGCTCTTTGCATCAAGTGGCCAAACTATTGGAGTTTCAGCTTCAGCATCAGTCCTTCCAATGAATATTCAAGACTGATTTCATTTAGGATGGACTGGTTGGATCTCCTTGTAGTCCAAGGGACTCTCAAGAGTCTTCTCCAACACCACAGTTCAAAAGCATCAATTCTTCAGCGCTCAGCTTTCTTTATAGTCCAACTCTCACATCCATACATGACTACTGGAAAAACCATAGCTTTGACTAGATGGACCTTTGTTGGCAAAGTAATGTCTCTGCTTTCTAATATGCTGTCTAGGTTTGTCATAGCTTTTCTTCCAAGGAGCAAGGGTCTTTTAATTTTGTAACTGCAATCACTGTCCACAGTGATTTTGGAGCCCAAGAAAATAAAATCTGTCACTGTTTCCACTTTTCCCACATCTGTTTGCTATGAAGCAATGGAACCAGATGATATGATCTTAGTTTTTTGAATCCTGAGTTTTAAGCCAGCTTTTTGACTCTCATGTTTTACCTTCATCAAGAGGCTCTTTAGTTCCTCTTCACTTTCTGCCATTAGAGTGGTATCATCTGCATATCTGAGGTTGTCGATATTTCTCCTGGCAATCTTGATTCCAGTTTGTGATTCATCCAGCCTGGCATTTCACATGATGTATTCTGCATATAAGTTAAATAAGCAGGGTGACAATATACAGCCTTGACGTATTCCTTTCCCTATTTGTAACCAGTCTGCTATTCCATGTACAGTTCTAACTGCTGCTTCTTGGCCTGCATACAGGTTTCTCAGGAGACAGGTAAGGTGATCTGGTATTCTCATCTCTTTAAGAATTTTCCAATGTCTGTTGAGATCCACATAATCAATGGCTTTAGCATAGTCAAAGGCTTTAGCATAGTCACTGAAGCAGAAATAGATGTTTCTTTGGAATTCCTTTGCCTTTCCTATGATTCAGCAGATGTTGGCAATTTAATCTCTGGTTCCTCTGCCTTTTCTATATCCAGCTTGTATATCTGGAAATTCTCAGTTCACGTACTGGATTAAAGGATTTTCAGCATTACCTTGCTAGCATATCAAATGAGCACAATTGTACCGTAGTTTGAACATTTTTTGGCAGTGCTCTTCTTTGGGATTGGAATCGAAACTGACCTTTTCCAATCCTGTGACCACTAGTGAGTTTTCTAAATTTGCTGACATATTGAGTACAGCACTTTGACAGCCTCATCTTTTAGCATTTGAGATAGCTCAGCTGAAATTCCATCACCTCCACAGTTTTGTTCATAGTAATGTTTCCTAAGGCCCACTTGACTTCACACTTCAGGGTGTCTTGCTCTAGGAGAGTGACCACACCGTTGTGGTTATCCAGGTTATTAAGATCTTTTTAATGTAGTTTTTCTGTGTGTTCTTGCCACCTCTTCTTAATCTCTTCTGCTTCTATTAAGTCCTTACCATTTCTGCCTCTATCATGCCCATTCTTGCATGAAATATTCCCTTGATATTTCCAATTTTCTTGAAGCAATCTCTAGTCTTTTCCATTCTATTATTTTCTTCTATTTCTTTGTGTTGTTCACTGAAGACTTTCTTATCTTTCCTTGCTATTCTCTGGAACTCTGCATTCAGTTGGGTATATATTTCCCTTCCTCCTTTGCCTTTCACTTCTCTTCTTTCTCAGCTATGTGTAAATCCTCCTCAGACAACCATTTTGCTTTCTTGCATTCCTTTTTCTTTGGGATGTACAACATTGTGAACGTCCATCCATAGTTCTCCAGGCACTCTGTCTACCAGATCTAATCTCTTGAATCTATTTGTCACTTCCACTATATAATCATAAGGGACTTGATTTGGGTTATACCTGAATGGCCTAGTGGTTTTCTCTACTTTCTTCAATTTAAGCCTGAATTTTGCAATAAGGAGCTCATGATCTAGGCCACAGTCAGCTTCAGGTCTTTTTTTTTTTTTGCTGACTATATAGAGCTTCTCCATCTTTGGCTGCAAAGAATATAATCAACCTGATTTCAGTATTGACCATCTGGTGATGTCAATAATGTTGTTATTAGCTGACTAATCCTAATCCCAGTTGTGCCCTGAACTCTTTTCCTTCCCCAATGTTGAGGTTAAAAACACTCACATACATATATGTAGCATGGAGTGGGGAACCTTAAAGAATGTTTAAAATAGTTTACGTTAGCAAAAAGGAAAATAAAAATTCTGCAAGGTCTTAAAATTTCGTGTAAAGAAGTAAGACTGAAGTATCTACCACGTATATTTTAAATTTATTTGAGTGACAAATGAAAAAGTTCATTTTGACTATCAGAAGTGAAAAATAGTTGGGGTTTTTTCGCACCATATTTCCTGTTATTTTCCAGTTAGGATGTAAAATCTTGGGAATAACTTTTTGGTTTTCCCAAGTGTTCATTGGATTCAAAGCAAATTAGTCAGAGAATCACAACCTGCATAAATCCATCGTCGTTGGAGCCCTTGATCTTAGCACACCACTGTGCTGAATCCTGAGATAAATCTTTATGCCAGAAATCTTATTATTTAGAAGTACAACAAAAATAATAATCGGAGATGACATCAGGATGGTGAGAACATTATACTTTTCTTCTTTGTGTGTCAGAAGAAGTTAACATCCGCTCATCACTGGCTGAAGCGACAATATAGGAGCCTGAGAAATATCTGGTTGGCTCCAACATAAATAATCTTCTGTCCTCTGAGGGGGAAAAAAATTTTTTTTTTTCATTCCACAGCTTCAGAAAGACTACTAGACATGAGCACAAAACATCTTCTGGAGATGGTGTGGAAATATCATTCAGTAAGTGGAGGTCAGATAAAGATGTGTATTTACACTTGTGAAATAGATCCTGCTGGCAGTATACCCAACACTTTGTCAACACGTCCCTTCTCAATTCTTAGCCTCTGGCTTACTTAAAAGCTTTATACAGAGTATTGGTTGGGGGTGAGGGAAGTGAGCAGTTAGGTAGAAGAAATTGGCAAGAGTTCAACACAGATAAAACTGAAGAGATGAGACAAGCCGAGAGGAAACATCTGGAGCACCTGGCAGGGGTCGTTTTAGGCTCCTCGCCTGAAGTAACTCATTATTGACTCTTCTTCACTGTTGGCCTATGATCTGGTTTTTCCTGCTATTGCAGATTTGTCTAAAAACAATGGGATAAGAGCAAACATTACCATTTGTTTTTAAGATTCACAAGATGGCCTCTTGAATCTCACATGGAGATCCTGTTTCAACTAGTCACAACTAGTTGGGGTTTTTACTTATACTGTCTCTCAAAATACCAATTAATTTGGATAATCTCCCTGAATCACTCACTGTTGTTGTTGTTCAGTCACTCAGTCATGTCCTACTCTTTGCGACCCCATGGACGGCAGCACGCCAGGCTTCCCTGTCCTTCACCATCTCCCGGAGCTTACTCAAACTCATGTCTGTTGAGTCAGTGATGCCATCCAACCATCTCATCCTCTGTTGTCCCCTCCTCCTCCTGCCTTCAATCTTTGCCAGGACCAGGGTCTTTTCTAATGAGTCAGGTCTTCACATCAGTTGGCCAAAGTATTGGCACTTCAGCTTCAGCATCAGTCCTTCCAATGACCTGATTCTCAAATCTAAGAGGAATCCCTGCAACTGTGTTTCCTGAATCTGACTAGGCTGAGTCAGGAGACAATACGTTTATCTGGAATATTCACAGAAAAGAGTTGCTTAAAATTATTAGTTTCATTTTATTGTGGTACGAACACTTTACTCTCTCAAATCTTAAGTGTAGGATATACTGTTAACTGTAGATACAATGTCGTACAGCAGATTTCTAGAATTATTCATCTTGCTTAAAGAAAATTTTATGCCCACTGATTAGCAACTCTCCAATTTCCCCCTCACTCCAGCCACTAGGAACCACCATTTCTCTCCTTGATTCTCTAAATTTGACTATGTTAGATATGTCATTTCAGGGAATCATGCAGTAGTTATTTGGCTGCCTTATTTCACTTACCATAATATCCTTTAGTTTCATCCATGTGTCTTGAAGTATGGATGTTTAAATTGGTAGAATCAAGATTCATTGGATACTGAAGCCCTGTGAACAAGGTAGACCTCTCCAGGCTCATCTGGAAGATGCTTCTAAGTTTTGCAAAGCATCAAGTACTAATGCTGACCCTCAGGGACCTCGTAGAGCAATTACATATAAGTAAGTTTGATTGGGCTTCCCAGGTGACGCAGTGATAAAGAATCCGCCTGCAATGCAGGAAATGGGGCTTGATCCCTGGGTTGGGAAGATCCCCTGGAGTAGGAAATTCTTGTCTGAAAAATCCATGGGCAGAGGAACCTGGCAGTCCATGAGGTCGCAAGAGTCGAACACCCCTGAATACACACACACACACAAGTTTGGTTGACACACCACAGACATTGCTTTAGAGAACAAGGTTCAGATGTCTTTTGACTTGTCTTTTTTTTTTACTTTCTCAAAAATGAGAAACCTAGATACTTATCTGACTCTTATCCTTTCCCTTTGATTCAGTTACCAATTCTGTGGGCATTTCAATTCCAATGTGTCAATCCTAGTATATATAAATATAGCTCTTTGGTGACTAAATTAAGTGGGTTACTTTATTAACAGCAAGAATAAGACAAATGAGTTTGTGGGAATTTCAATTTCAATTAATATCACATTACATTTAATTACATGTAGAGTCAAGATGAAATTTATACCTATACATCTTTTCCCATATGTTTTCAAGACATTTCTTACAAATTATTCTCTGTACCACAAACAGTTGCTATTCATCAATTACTGAATTAAATTAGTTATAGCAAATGCCCAACTCTTTATTTCATTAGAATGTTAGTATGTAAAAGAGGTCCTGAAGTAAGTAGGCCATGAATTTATACTTGAAGATCTGTTTTGGCTCTCAGAGAAGCTAACTTTAGTCCTATTTGCTGTAATAGCTCTTGAGTGGAATTTTTCTTTGGCACAAATAACATTTTTATGGAATAGCTCATTCTGTAAAAATACTTTTATTTTTTTAATGAAAATTAAATGATAATAAAATATGTTAATCTTCCTCTTTAATCTGCTCATAAATTATAAAAGTATTAAGTAACTTTAAACCGTTATGTTACCTTCTCTCTCTGTCAGTCACATTTATTGTAGAAGACTGGCTTTTATTAAAGCGATATTGTTTTACTTAAATGAGTGTTAATTGTGGGGATAGAACAGGCTGTAGAGGACTCCATTAGGACAGACAATACAACGCTGTTATATCGCATTATACAAATAATCTCTGCTCTGCTACATAGCCATGCTAGTGGGCCCAGTCAAGCACACAACCCATCTTAATAACAATTATCAGCACTGGAACCACGCGACAGTATTTATGTACACTATTCATTGAATACCAACACCAGACATACAAGAAGACACTATTCTACACATTTTAAGATGAAGAAGCCGAATCCTAGCGAGATCAAGCAACTTAGCCTGTTAGTAAGCGACAGAACCAGAATCTGAACCATAATAACAATGTTTCTCATTATACCAGTGAGCATCTCCCTGACTAAACACTTTTTCATAATACAAATACTTTTTTTAACTTTCTCTCATGAATATACAGTTAAGTTTTCCAGAAGCTATGCATTGACAGTACTCTGAACAGCTAATATTAACAGAATGTGGGCTTGTGTATTCTTGTATTTAAAAATTATCAGTTTTAATTTCTAAAATTCATTCATGGAAATAACCCATATAAACAAAAGCTCTTTGGCATGCTCAATAATTTTTAGGAGTGCGTAAAGCAGTTCTGAGATCAGAGAGTTCGAGAACAAAGAATTATATTGGACTACCTTCCACAGATCAGACACTCCAACTTCAGACTCTCAGTAGCCTAGTAAAAAACAGTGATCAAAGTAAAGAAACCTAGTCGATAAGGTATCACCAGAATTAGCAAATAAACAAACAAAAACACAAAGGTCTTTATTGTATTTTATGTGGTGGGAATTTTTCATTTCAAAGCGAAGAGAAAGCACAGGTTGCTTCCCAGACGTAAAACTATGTCTGATTTTCACTGAATCGTTGATTCTCATTGAGATGCCAAATGAGCTGTTCTTGTGAGCCTCCTCATTGACGTCTACCAGAGCAGTTCCCTCCTCTTTGTGGCAAAGGTGTAAAGCTTAACAGCCAACGGGGGTGGGGGTGGGGGGTGGGGGGGGAAGGGGAGGGATAAACTAGGTGTTAGGGATTAACAGATACACACTACTATATATATTGTAGCATAGATACACAAGGATCTACTATATAGCATGGGTAACTATATTTAATACTTTGTAATAACCTACAAGAAGAGAATCTGAAAAAGAATGTATATATATAAAAAACTGAATCACTTGGCTACTGTACACCTGAAACTAATACAGTATTGTAAATCAACTATATTCAATATTTTGAAACTACGCAGAAGGAAAAAAAATTTTATTTAAAGCCTGGTTAAGGATCCAAACTCAGACTGCCTGGTATCAAATCCTGGCTTACCCGCATGAAACAAGAAGCAAGTTATACTTACCCTGTTTGAAGCTATTTCCTCATCTACAACATATAATAACACATATCACTATAACTATAATTATGAGGTAATTGGGAAGATTAAATGAAATAATGATTCTCAAAAGTGAATGGAATAAAATGTGTAGCACATGGTAATCAGTCAATGCATTTCAGTTATCTTTGCTGTTATTTTTGAGTCAGTTGGTAGCTACTCGTACTCCTCAACGTGGTCTTATTTTTTTTCTAAACTCCATTCAGGCTTCAGTGAACAGTTGGTTCTTCCTATGGCAAGGAACTAATTCTTCCTCTTCTATAATATCACATTTTTAGCAACAAAGTGACTTAAAATAATCAGGAAAAGTTTCAAGAGGCAGCTTAGCTGGTTACTTCTTCCTTTTTGAAGAACCATCTGTCAAAGACGTGATTGTGGAGAAGATATAAATTATGGGCTTCACACTTAGACCATCTCTGCTGAGAACTGTGGGCATGATTTAGAGTAGACTCTACTGAATCCCCCTCTGACTCGACTCAGTCCCCCTCTGAGCTGCATTTCCCCTTATGAAAAGGAAAGGGGTTTCTCTACAAAGTTTATAAAGATCTTTGCCACTGTGTCATGCCATGATTTTATATATTCAGATGTCAGCATTATTTCCTCCCTGAAAAATCAAAAGAGTAATCAATATGTTCATGACACTATCCTATGATATTATGTTTAAATAATATTGAGTAAAATTTGCAAAGAAGAATTACAAATATTACAAAACATCAACATAAATATATTATTCCTCATATTTTCCAGATAATACACAGATTTTAATATGTCCATGGTGTTTTATCCATTTTCTTGACAATTTCTAATTTATCATAGGAACATAATCTAATCCTAGACTGATTTCCCTAAGGGATTAGTCAACATTTATTTTAATGCCTTTTAAATCTTTGGGTTCATAAAATCTTACATCTCTCAATTTGAATCAAATCTTGATTTCCTGGAAATCCTGGTTAATGTCAACAATCCCTTGAATCCTTAAAGAGTAGCTGATAACTTGTAGAAATATCTGAAACAGATTAATTTTTAGTGATCATGGCTTTCCCACATGGAGAGCAATATATTTTTGGCTTTGTTTATTCACACATTTTAATGAGGAAAACAAAAACTTTTTACTAAGTCAGTCATCAAATATTCATTGAATACTTTCTCTTTTATGATGTTACAATATTAATAGGCTAATTTATTCAATTATTAATCCCACGAATCTCAATGGTGTAAATCTTTCCTTTGTTGTTGTTTTTTTTCCTCCAGACCATTGTTATTTACAGAGAGTGCATTTAGACTCATTCATTCATAAATGTTCTTCGGGACATTTCTATTCCAGCTTTCTATCAAGCTGTATTTATTGTATCACTTCCTCCCTCCCATCTCTCATGGGATAATAATGTTCTGCAAGTTGAGAGAGGAATAACCATCACTGAATTATTGTTGCCATTTTGGATAGTAAATACCAGTGCCAAAGATTAAACCCAATCTATGACATTTAGAGGGAGGCTCTGGTGGCCTTAGGCAGACATGATGTGATAATAAACATTTACCATCAACATTATCATCAATCAAGTATAGTGATCCGGGAACTCACGGGCTGGACTATTCTAGGATGACATTTGGATCTGTTTTGTTCATTTGTGTTCCTCTGTTCATGGAGGCTGTCGGGGCAAAAGATCATGGAAAAGAAGACAGCCCTACAGTCAGGCCTCTTCTCCATGTTTTTTAGAAATAGCCTCAAAAGATCCTCCTTTGAGAACTGGTTAAAGCCAGAAAGATGAGGGGAAGTGAGAAAACACAGAAAGATGTAAAAAATAATTTACAAATCAGAATGGTGATCCTTTGAACAAGAGAATTCTAACGGAAGACAATGGCGGGGAGGCGGGGGAGGTGGGGGGAGAGCAGAACAGAGGAAAGATATTCGAGGGAACCTGGGAACAAGGTAGACAGATGGAGACAAAAGGGAAGCTTGCAGGTCTTCTTCCAGTGTCTCAACATCAGTGCTGATTGGCTTATGCAAAATGAGAATTCTGTGGGGTAATTATAACACCATACCTCCAGAGATCCTAGTTTTGACCTCTAACATTGTCTTCTAGAGACTTTCGAATAATGTTAAATAGAAACTGGATCTAAAATTGTACAAGAAAGGCTTCCCTGGTGGCTCAGTGGTAAAGAATCTGCCTGCCAATGCAGAAGATATAGGTTCGATCCCTGATCCAGGAAGATCCCACGTGCTGCGGAGCAACTAAGCCCATGCACCACAACCAATGAGCCCTAAAGCACTCGATCATAAAGGGTGCACCAGAATTTCCCAGGCTGCTTCTTGAAACTCAGCATTGCCTAGAGTTCCCTGTCTGCCTCTCAACCCACAACCCTAGCTATTGATTTCTCAGGTCTAGAGTGGGGCTAGGAATCTGTACTTTAATCAAAACATACAGGTGATTTTGATGCCGATGGTCTAAGCACTTGAAGAAATATTGCAGATGTCACCACAGCATCCTTCTTAAATTTCATTCTGTCTTAATGTTTGCCACAGTTTGGATTTTCCAGATCTGTAAAACTTAACCTTAGGAAATCAACATCTTTACCATAGACACTAAATAAAGCCTCATGTCAGTTTCAAAGAAAATGTGTGTATGTGTGTCTGTGTCTGTGTCTGTGTCTGTGTGTGTGTGTGCACGTAGAGAGAGAGATATTAGTGCAGAAAGGAAACTATTCAGAGTCCCTTCAACTTGGGTTCCATGTGACTTCACATTTGGACTGTCCTGGGTCTGCCCCTAGTATTATAGGAGGAGAAATATACATCCTAAAGTGATGAGGGAAATGAAAGCATTATTGCCTGGGCACAGAACCATCTTAGTAACTCAAAGTGATGTCAAAGGGGAAGGAGTTCTCTTTCCTGAAGGTAAACAGGCTAATTTACATTAGAAAGGATGACTTTTTCCAAGGACAACCTGAAAAAAATACATATCAATAAAAGCAACGTGTTGGTTTCCCTTCCTTCGTTCAGACCTCACTCGGAGGAAGAGCACAGGAGGTCGGCTGCAGACACGTCTCTGGGCTTCAGTTCCCTGGTGACAGCGTGTGTCTCCAGGCTCTCTGTGCTCAGCGCTGAGGACCCACCTGGGAGAAGCTGGTGTGTCTGCCTAGAAGAGATGGAACAGGGAGCTTGGGCACTGCTGTCTGCCCAAAGGCTGGGAAAGTCCCCAGCACGGAAGATGTTCTCAATCAATATTTGTTGAATGAACTAATTCTCTGATACGTTGGTTGTTAATGTTCTTTTCTAAAAGAATTTAACTTTTTAACAACTTTGTGTGCATGTGCATGCAAACACACACAGTAATTTTGAAATTTTTATACCATTCTAAAATCGCCCCATTTTGCTGATACAGACACAGATATTTTCATATGGTTGTAACGGAGCATGTGCGTTTACAATTCAAAGGTGGTTTCATGACTCTGGATTTCTTCTCCGAGTGTGTTCTTCATGAGTTCCTTTCGTTGCTCTCATCCATCATGGCTGCCTCCTCTATCTCTAGGACGGATACTGCTCCCCTGCACACCTCCTAGAGACTCGTGCCAACCCTCCCACAGCCTGTGGCATTCAGAACATTTTATCTCAATAAAGACATATCTCCAGAGGATCAAGAGAAAAGAGCTTATTTCAATTGCCTTAGGGCTGCCTAGGGATTTTCCGTGGATCCACCCAGCCAAAGGGATTCCTGAGCTCTTTCCTCCTCCTGCAAAGCTATGTGAGCTTTAAGAAATACTGATCAAGCCTTTCCTCAGCTCACTTCCTATTCTCCAAACACACACACACACACACACACACACACACACACCTTAATTGTCCAAGACAAGGTCTAATTAATTGCCTCTGGGAATATCCCTCCAAATCTTCATCTTTCCATCAGAAACATCTTCACTTGACTTTGCCATCAGTGCCATAAAAACTAGGTTTTCTTGTCTTCTTGGCTGCAGTTTCTTTCTAAGTCTTCACTTTTAATTTAATGTGGTCTTAAATCCAAAATGGTCCACACCATGTTCATTAAGAAGAAATGAAACACTGGCATTGTCATCTTAGATTGTATATTTTTTAAAATTCTCATTAACAGTTATTTCCATCCCATGTGACTCTATCAGGTCCTGTCTGAAATCTTGCCCTCTACCTGTCAAACTGCCCAGAGGGCCCTGCAGTGTCCACATGGTGAAAACAAGATAGTGTGACTCCAAATTTGCCTATTGTAGGAGGGCAGAAGTCACTCTTTAATTATCAACCACAGCAAGAAAGCAGCTGGGTCAACACGGCTCATTCAGGTAAGATGGACAACTACAAATTTCCAAATTGCAGTAAACTAGATAACTAACAATACAAAAATCCCATAATGACCAGGAGGGTAAAACATTCTACCTTTTATTGTTCTTTGCTCTCTGTGCTTTTAGTCCTTTGCTTCTCTCCTCTCTGACCTGTCATTGTGAGTCTCAGAAGACAAACGCAATGGGGATGGAGGGAATTATTGTGAAAAATCACATCAGATAATGAAGTGAAGCCACTGACAACACAGTACACAAATGCAAGAGATTACAATAGACAGCTTCCTCTGAAAAGTGTATAAAAGAATATTGTACACCAAGCATGACTTTTTTTTGCCTTATGTGATCATTTCAAAGATGCATTCTCTTCCCTTCTAATAGGTAAAGACTTGAAAACTCCCATGTCCTTACTTAGCTGTCAGAAAGTTAATGATAAATAGCTCTTAGAAGTATTAAGGAGCTTTTTATCTTAGAGAACCTTAAAGATGAAAGGGTCTGCACAGCTCATCTAGTTCACTGGTCCTCCAACTTGCTTTTGCTGGCTGGATCCACAACTAGAGCTTCTGATTGTGCAGACTGGGCAGGAACTTGGAAATGAGTTCATTTTAAAAGCCCCAGAGTTGATCTGATATACAGCCAAGGTGGACAAATCAAGTCCAAACATCTTATTTTTTTAAATGAGAAACAGAGATGCTAAATGAATTGTTAATAAGACATTTCAATCTCTTTTGAAACAAAACAAAAAGGTTCCATCACTCAACAAGCATTTAACAACATGCCAACCACGTGTTCCGCTCTATTTTTGGCAACGACAGGATGAAGATAAACAAGATGTGAGCTTTGTCCTCAATCATCTCACTATGTCAAAGCAAACAATCACCCTCTAGTTATTAAATGAGTTAGCATATTTTAAAAGCATTTGCAAACCATGAATGTTAGGGAGACATAATGTGTAATTAGGCTTCTCTGCATTTGAACCCTGGAATTCTATGTAAAGCAAACACTTCTACACTGCTTTTTCTTTTCAGGAAATTGTGGTAACAGTTTTATCATATGATGGAGCAATCTAAGGTGTCCATATCCCCAATCTGAGAAGATTGATAAATAACCTCTGCATATCTGCTGAACTAACCAGCTAGAAACCAAGGTCTTTTCCCAGTTGACCTTTGTAAATAAACTTCCTCATCAATGCAGAGAAGGGCAAATGAAGGGACTGTAGCCTTCAATGTCTCCAGAACTGTTCTGTTGCACCTCTGCAGAGGATATACGACAATAACCACCTCAGTATATGTTGAGGTTCTGAACATGGATGTCCTTTCCAACCATAAGTCAGTGCTTTGGTTCAGCACCGTCATCTCAACTGCCCCATTTCTTCTATCCCTTTGGTCTGCCAGTGATCCGGGCTCCACAGTGGAAACTATGCTGCGTTGGGTATCGAGCTGGACAATGCTTGAGTCACTTTTCCATTCCCGTGGCTAGTGTGGGTGCATTCAGTTCCTGATAGAGAGCTCTGGAAGATTAGGAAAGGCATTCATTTTCCGCTAGCTGCACAGAAACACTGGTGAGCCAGCTCGGGCTCACTGATGCCTCAGACGAGTCTCTTATCCAAGTTCGCTTCTCACTCTTCTGTCTTTTCTCCTGCCATTTGGCACAATATCTCAGCTCCACAGGGTTGAGAGCCAACTAACTTTTGGATTATTTTTTCATTTATCTGTAGATGCTCTTGTTTTCCATTTGGGGCACAATTTTCCTAATAAATGCTTAACTAGCAACTCCAGAGTTCGAGTGATTTTTGTTGTTGTTGCCAGAATAAACTCTGATCAAGTAGTTAGAAGAGTAGGTCCTTGACTGGCTTAGGAAAAATTCATTTTATTGTTAAGACCAAATCGTAGAAGGAAAATTCCATGCTGACATAGCCATAGTGCTCAGTAAGGGAGCATTAGGGATATTATAATTTGGGGTACACTGCTAACATTTTGAGAATTGCATCCTAAAAGCTGATGATCATCCTCGTCTACAAATGATCCTTGTGTCTTATTTTCTAGGAAAAATCCTAAGATGAACAGACCGTAAGTCTTGCTTAAAATTGCCCTTGAAGTGCTTGTTTCTATGAAGGGATATAGATACCAGTATAGACTTTGGGGAGAAGGCAATGGCACCCCACTCCAGTACTCTTGCCTGGAAAATCCCATGGACGGAGGAGCCTGGTAGGCTACGGTCCATGGGGTCCCTAAGAGTCGGACACGACTGAGCGGCTTCACTTTCACTTTTCCCTTTCATGCACTGGAGAAGGAAATGGCAACTCACTCCAGTGTTCTTGCCTGGAGAATCCCAGGGATGGTGGAGCCTGGTGGGCTGCCGTCTATGGGGTCGCACAGAGTCGGACACGACTGAAGTGACTTAGCAGCAGCAGCAGCAGCATAGACTTTGGGCCCTCTCAAAGGTGAATGACTTATGGGTTTATGAGGTTCAGTTATCCTACCGTTGGCTTTGCACTCTTCTTTATTCTTTTCTGTATTCCAGATGAATTAAACGTAAGTGAAATTACCCCAGACTCAGATGTGATGGAAGGTTTAGCCTCATGACAAGGAATCCTCCCTTTCACAGTATTTTAATCATACATTCCCCCCTAGAGGCAGAGTGTGGGGATGGAGGAGGCTCCTCAGTCACAGCTCCTCCATGCACATCTGTCACTCTCTGAGAGCCAAGGTCTTATCTCACCTACCCTCTCCAACACCATGTACCAAGTGTCCACGGCCATCTTTCAAGCTCTTTTCCTGTTTATTGCCTTAAAACCGGGAAATGGCTCGCCGAACAAAGGCAGTTCCCCCAAGGCCAAGCAGTGTGCAATACCAATAAATATTCAAGCCAATGTCTTTCAAATGCTATTGTGAATCATCTTTCCCTCCTTCCTTCCCACGGTTCAGTCATCTTGCTGGCTCCAAATGTTCACTTTTTGTGTCAGGCCTCAGCTGCCTTCAGTTACTGCCTAGGATGGCAATTGTCTTTGTCTCCTTTATCCGCTTCGCTGTGTCTTGTTTTCCTAAAGTAGCTGGCACCCACTTTTCCACAACATTGTTCCTTTGTTCCAGGAAAAAAAATAATTTGGGGAAGCAGCAGAAACACTGTTCCAAAGGCCACAGGGTGACATCCTCTCCCACCCGATCTTTATTCATCTCTGGGTTTTAATTGCATTTTTGTTCCATTTCTCAAGCACCAGACACCTCCCTTCCTCCCTGACAGGAAGGAGCATTTTATTTCTCATTCTAAATGCCTTCCTACTGATCCCTATTCTTCAGAAGCTCCAGAGGCCCCTTGTTACCTGTTGGTTTTTCTCATGTTGGTTGATCTGTTGGCCTTGCTGTAGTTTATTACCTTTTCAACCTTTTTTTTTTTTTCCGCCTGTTTCCGAACTTAGGCCAGAACTTACAACCTGCTGTCTTTTCTCATCTTCTCTATCATTATCTCCAGACCGAGTCTTCCCAAAATGGATTTTTTTTTTTTAACCAACCCCGTGCTCTTTAAAGAAACAAAGAGGAGAATTATGCGATGGTTTCCACCGTCGGAGCGTCTGTGGCTTTGTTTGAGGGAGAGCTTCAAATCCAAAGCTAAACCTTGACTTAACACACAAACTCAATTGACAAGAGGAGTACTGGTATTGAAGCCCACCCATTGGCCGAGGACACAATCAGAGGGTTATTGGCACATATCTTCTTATCTCCCTGGTGCACTGAAAAAACTCAATTCATTAAAATAATAAAAAAAGATCTTGGTCCCTCATGTGAGCGGCATGTGATTTTTCCATGAACATTCGGCTCAGAAGGCACCGTGCCTATTATACATTCCATTTATAAATCAAACGCCCCTCGCCCTGCGGGCTGCACGCTGACATGTCAGCGAGGTTTGGGTCAGCCGCACACACGTCCACGTGCACGGCAGATTAAGGCAAAGAGACAGGGAAGCGGCTCTTTCTTCCCCCCCTTTTTCCACCAGTAATAGGCAGCTTGAACGTTAAAATTGGGCTGAGACTCCAAAACCAAAGTCCCGTGAACCATAGAAGCAAAGGACTTGAGATAAAAGAATCTGTCTGTTCTCTGGGATCCATCACCTTCCTTTCTCTCGCCTTCATCTTGTTCATCGGAAAGGAAAGGATGCGCATGTGTGTGTGAACTAAAGAATATATCTAGGGTAAGATGGGATAAAACCTAGCCCAAGAAAGACTTTGGTTTCTAAAGCTCATGAAGGTAGTTTGGGGGCTGGAGTCTAGGGCTCTGGCCATGCCCAGAAGTGAAAACAGAAAAACGACTTGCAGGTGGCCCATCACAAGGCCAGGAGAGGGCCCTGCTGAGTAGCTCCTCTATGAAGGCCTTCCAAGTCAGCCCAGCTGGCTTGTAAATCACTCTGTGGTTTCGTACTGCACATGGAATGAGTTTCATCTCATAGTCTTCATCCATGTCAAAGACATGACATTCACCAAGACCTGCTGGGGAGAAAGTTTTATTAAAAAAAATTTCCTACTCAACAGAGTTTGTCAAAATTTTCCAATCTTTGCTCCCTTGGCCTCATACTCATCACTCATACCCCTGTTACCTTTTGTCATGAATAATAGAAAACAAAAATGGGAAAGTAGCCAAGCAAGCAAATCTACTTGTAAGTTATATTTAGCTTTGGACTTTTTTTTTTTCTTAACTACTGTACCCCATAAAAATGGGGAATAAATTAGTTGAGGGAATCTAAAAATCTACAAAAAAGTGTGACATTCTGAAGTTGTCCAGTGTCTTTGGGAAATGACTGTATATGATGGGTATTGATCCCACATACAAATGAGGGAGAGGCAAAGGGGGAAATGAGATGCTGAAAAGTGGTGGCAACATAATTTATTATCTATTTTTTTCATATGTCATGTCCTAAGACAAGGATCTCCCTGTTCCCAAGATTTTGAGGTATACAGAATAAATAATTCAGTAAAACCTCCTAAAAAGGAAAAAGAATAAAGACAATTAAAATAAACTAGAACTGGTTATTTCCCTTAAAGCAATAAAATATTGTCCAAACAAGCAGCCATGGCTTGGTAAGTTAATAGGGTGTATCTCTAACATTTCCCTCCCAAAGATCCTAGAGTAATGGTCTGGAATTTGGGTAGATTTTAAAGTAAATTGGTCATGTCAGAAATGTTTCACTGAAAAGTTTAATTGTCAAATAGATCAGTATTTTTCATCTTTGGTTGACATTAGAACCTACATTTAATGTAGTTTTCAAAACACATAGACAGTGGACAGATTGAGCAAAATATCAAGGGAAGGGGCTTGGGCAACATGAATTTGAAAATAAAAATCTTCAGATTGTTGTCATATATGTCAAAAGGTGAAAACTGTTAAGGTAAGGATTTGGTCTATGTACAATTTAAAGGCTTTAGATGATTAATCGTCTGTGATTTCTTGGACATGCGGTTGACATTTCTGGTTACTTTTCGCAGTAAAAGGAATGGATCTGTATTTTCACCTGGTTCCTGTTTATGGCATGACATTCCATAGAGATGGTAGAACTGAGGAAGGGAAAGCTAGTCGTCCTTTAGCTATAGCTCAACTCCCCACTAACAGCACAGAACTCATACTGCCTTGACTCACCAGATAAAGCAAGCACAGTACGGCCTGTCTTCTACTGTAAGGCCTTTTAGAAGTGGCGTAACTCTTAACATTAGGGGCAATGTTTATTGTGTGTTAGTCACTCAGTCATGTCTGACTCTTTGTGACTCCATGGACTGCAGCCCACCAGGCTCCCCTGTCCATGGAATTCTCCAGGCAAGAATACTGGAGTGGGTTACCATTTCCTTCTCCAAATGTTTATTACTGTTTTCATTAAATACAATACCTGAAATCAGGATATTTTTCTTAGCTGGTGCATTATGTATATCCACTAAGCATTTTTATGTTTACTCTGATATCATTTTCAGGATAGTTTCTAATTCTTCAGTTAACTGAGTTTAGATGACATGTTTTCAAGGCAGTTATTCATCCAATTTTGCAAAACCAGCTTCTGCATTGACTGGTGACCTCACAGAGTACATAAAACAAGCAGTGATAGTTGTGGCAGAATGAAATCCAATGGATTATTATTTAAAGTAGTTAATTTGATTAGATGCAATGTTTAGAAATATAGAGTATATGCCCTATTTATTCACAAATAAGCTGCAACTAATCAAGCATTTATCCCTAGACTATCTTGATAGACACACCAATATAGATAGAATGCAATGTTAATATTATTCTTTAAAGAGCTGTGTGTGTTCTTTACCCAGATATTTCTTTGGTCCAGTGACTTAAGTCTATCCAACTTTCTTTTAACTCCTTATTTGTCAGCCTGTTCCACACAGTGATGCGTGGGTGCTAAGTCACTTCAGTCATGCCAACTCTTTGTGACCCTATGGACTGTAACCCGCCAGGCTCCTCTGGCCATGGGGTTTTCCAGACAAGAATACTGGAGTGGGTTGCCATGCCCTCCTCCAGGGGATCTTTCCGACCCAGGGAGCAAACTCCAGTCTCTTATGTCTCTTGCATTAGCTAGAGAGTTCTTTACCAACACAGTCATTCAGAATTTTACTTTTTAAAAAAGTCCCAATCCATTCATACTACAATTTAATCTTGTAATAAAGCATTTAGATAAATGCATATTCCCAGGATCATACAATATTGTAACTGTAAGGTGCCTTGCTGTGCTGTGCTTAGTTGCTCAGTCGTATCCAACTCTTTGCGACCACATGAACTGTAGTCCACTCAGCTCTTCTGTCCATGGGGATTCTCCAGGCAAGAATAGTGGAGTGGGTTGCCAAGTACTCCTCTGGGGATCTTCCCAACCCAGGGATCAAACCCAAGTCTCCCACACTGCAGTCTGATTCTTTACCATCTGAGCCACCAGGGAAGGCCAAGAATACTAGAGTGGGTAGCCTATCCCTTTTCTAAGGGATCTTCCCAACCCAGGAATCGAACCAGGGTCTCCTGCGTTGCAGGTGGCTTCTTTACCAGCTGAGCTACCAGGGAAGCCCCATAAGATACCTTCAAGAGCTTCTATTCTAAGTCTTTCGATCAACAAGTGAGAAAGGTACAGAGAGCTAAGACCCTCAGATGGCCCACCTTGAGTAAGTATCAAGTCTCCTGATTCCTGGTCCAGTGTTTTTCCCATTAAACCATATTTCCCTGATAATTACTAATTAACAGGATTTGGATTAATTAAGAAATGGGTGATACTTACTCTTGAATAAGAAAACTGATCCATCAGCATACAAGTGACCTAAGACGTGAGCAGAGGAAGAAGAGCCCACAAAGAGGTGATAAATCACAAGGAATGAAGATTGTTCTGCAAACTACATGAAGGAGAAAATCTGGAGAATGACTAGAAACCCAGCTAGTCGTGATCACTAACATGCAGAGAGGTGGGACTAATTCAAACAGTAAATTCTCTCATTAATGAAATATCTAGACAGAAAGTTTTCATTTCCACATGTTTGGGGTACGATTATATCTGAACCAAAATACAAAAATTAACTTTCAGTATCAACACAGGAGATGTCTCTCTTAGTTCAGTCCAACTGCATAAGAGTAATAGGCCTACAGTGAACTCTACATCACATCTGGTATATTATGTTTGCCACTAGAAAATTATCCCTGAGATTTTTAAAATATCAAATAAGACTTGTAAGCTTCAAAATAGTTTGCTAAGAATGGAAAATTATGCTAGCAATCCTTGTGTTGCCACTGATTTACTTCAAATTTAAATTTTATATATATCAAAGTTACATACACATTGGAGAAGGAAATGGCAACCCACTCCAGTATTCTTGCCTGGGAAATTCCATGGACAGAGGAGCCTGCAGTACATGGGGGTTGCAAAGAGTTGGACATGACTGAAGTGACTCCATATATACATAGTTTAATATTTCAAATAGTACAAAGCATTATTTTTTTTTAAATCACTTCTTTCCTGGTAGTTCAGTGGCTAAAACTCCATGCTTCCAATGCAGAGGGCCTGAGTTCAGTCCCTGGTCAGGAAACTAGATCCCACATGCTGCAACTGAAGATTCTGCATGTTGCAACGAAAATCAAAGATTCTGTGCGTGGCAACTACCACCCAGTACAATCAAATAAATACATACATACATAAATAATTTTTTAATAATCCCCTGACCCAGAACTGCAATCTAGAGGCAACTCTCTCAGTTCTTTTAGCTAATACATATTAATATCATCTTTCAACAGCATGTTTACATGTAACTCATAAATTTTCAAGACTGGGCATAAATAATTGTCTTCTCACTATAAAAATTCAGGATTTAACTTTCCTTCAACAATGTTGCACCCACCACCAGCATATATAATCATGTGTGTGTATATATATATTCTCCCTCCCCAATTCTCCAATATGGTTACATCTTAACTTTTGATTAGTTTATATTCAGTGTTTACAGTATTATTACTATGCTTATCCTAATCATAGATGTGCTACTTTATTAGATAATTTTCTTCTCACATTTTAACATCTCTGAAGTCTAGATGTGTCTTTCATTTATGGTTAGCCAGACAATATTCTGTTGTATTGTAGCTGCCATTGTGTATGCACAAGTCTGGTCAAAGTGGTTGATAACGTTACCACTTCAGTTGGGTTTGTACATGTCAGGCACTACACATGCTGAGTTTAACAGCCATACAAAACATCTTCAAACTATTACACTATGAATTGAATTAATACACTAAGTTATTGTGTACCTAAAAAGAAAAAAAACCCAGAGTAGTGGGGCATAAATTTGTTATTAGTAAAGCAGATATCTCTCAATGGAAGAATGATAGCAATTCACTATTTTCTTACAAAGCGTAACTAAGTTCTTCATGTAGATCTAACAAAGGAAGATGCCTAAGGTAGAGAAACCGTGTTCTGTTGGTTAATAAGAATCTGGAAAGATACCTTATCACAGCAATGCAACTGAAGACAGAAAAATACACCAAATTCATCTGTACAGAAGAAAAAAGTTCCAAAGCAAAAAGAGATTAATGTTATTGATTAATACATCATGCAAAACTAACATTACGTGATTTGTCATCATTTGATTACAGAGATTTTTCTTTCTTAGTAGTCTAAAATGTTGGTGCATTTTATTATTATTTTTTTTTTTTTCTTTTTTGGTCTTGGTTCATCTCATGCATTTTATTATTTATAGTCTGAGAATCAACAAAATATGGAATATAATATATTAATAATATAACTTTTGCACCAATTTATAATATTATGATTAATTACTTTTTTGAATATGTTTTTTCTTGATTATTATCTTATTTTTCATTTGTCTTGTTTTCTAAATGCTTATCACACATTCATCTACAACTTGTTCTCTTAAAGTATAAATCTCTGAAAGAAATCAAGATCAGGAATATTCCCAGCTTCATTTGATTAGTTCCAGTCTGAACTGGGTGCTCTGAGGTCTATTGTGCAGCTGATATCCTATAATCCTCCATCACTAGCATCCTAGGAAAGTTCTTTCTCCTTGTATATGTGTACCTCATACCATATCATTCACTTTGATTTATTTCCTCGTTTTGGTATACCACATCCTCTAGTTAGTTCTGTGAAATAGATTCATAGGAGTCATATTTTTGGAGACCTTGCATGTCAAGAAATATCTTCAGGTGACACTTTGACAGGATATAAAATTTCAGGTTGGACAGCATTTACCCTCAATTTTTACAACTTATTCCAGTTCTCTTCTAGCTTCTAGTGTTGTTATTGCTAACTCAAATGCTACTGACATCCTGTGTATGTGGCTTGGCCCCCACCTTCCACTCTCTCAAAGCTTTATGATGTTTTCTTTGTCTCAAGTGTACTAAAACTTTGTGGTGATTTTCATCCATTTCTTGAGGCTCTTGGTGGGTTCATTCAATTAGTAATAGAAAATTTCATGAATTATTTCTCTAGTGATTTCTATTCCTTATGCTTGTTTATTTTCTCTTTCTGGAACTCCTATTACTTAAATACAGGAATTCCTAGATGGAGTCAAACTTTTAAATTAAAAAAATTCTATGTCTTGTCTTTATTAAATTGTTCTACTTTATTAAACAATTTCCACTGTTTCATCTTTCTCCATTATTTATTTCTGCAATCATACTTTTAACTTCAAGTATTCTTTTATAGCTTCTGAATGTTCTTGTTTTATAGCATCACGTTCTTGTTTCATAGATATAACTGCTCATATTTTTGAGGCTAATTTTTCTGCTCACAATTTTGTTCTCTACACATGGTCTCTATTTCCTCCAAATTCCTTTTTCAGTTATTTGGTCTGTCTTTTCAGTTAGAAGCTTTCCTCAGATATATCTGCTCATAATGGAGAACTGGAGAAAATGAATTGGAAGCTCTAAGAGAGAGGTTTCATGAATGACGGACTTCACTCTAAGATAATTTGTCCCGGCCTTGTCATTACTGGATGCTGTATGTACTTTGGAGTCAGTGCTCTTAGGCTAGTCAAATTACTCAGAGAAGGGATTCCAATCTCCTGCCTCATTTCTAGCATTTAGGAAGCCTACTGAGGGGATAAAGTTGAGATTCTCCCCTTTTTATGATCCATTCTAATCATCTTGTTTTTAGAGGTTATTCTTTCCCTCAGCTGTGCTAGTGTTCCCCAGTCCAGAATTCCTTGGGTTCACCCCTCCAGAAAAAAATACCTTCCCTTCGTATTGTGGTGTGAGGAATGGAGAAGGGAGCAATTGCCAGCATAAGAATACTGATCTGGGGCCTAACTGATTCTTCAACAGCCTTGTGAGCAATTCTATTCTCAGTCCCATCTAACCTTCACTTTCAAAGACCCCTGTACTCCTGAACCTTCTGTGGTTTGGAAGTTCAAATCCAGTTGCTTCTGTGCTTTTTTGCACTGTAAGTTTTCATGTCTAATATCTGTCTGTTGCCTTTCCAACTTCCAATATTGTATTGTTGTCATTGTTACCTGCTCTCATGTTCTCTTTGTTCTTGCTGATCTATGCCTTTAAAAAAACCTTTATTTTTATTTTAGCATCATTTTAGAAGGAAGATGTGGTAATCACAAATGTTCAGTTCATCAACTAGCTGAATCCTCCTGTCTCCCATTAAACTGTGATATAAATATGATGTCTTTCTCCAAATAACTCATATAATGAAAACTTAAGGCATTAGAAATAAAGTTTGTCACAAAAATTTGTTAAACAACATTAGTAACAGAGAAATGCTCATATAAAAAGGATTTTATATATCTGTTGCTCTAATAACAGGAAAGAAAGGACATCATATGCAATCACATGCAATGAAGACATTCTCTAGAGATGCAAAAAGGCATCAACTGCTTATAAAGTGAAAGTGAAAGTGAAGTCGCTCAGTCGTGTCCGACTCTTTGTGCCCTCATGGACTGTAGACTACCACGCCCCTCCGTCCATGGGATTTTCCAGGCAAGAGTACTGGAGTGGGTTGCCATTTCCTTCTCCAGAGGATCTTCCCAACTCGACTCAACTGTTGACTAGTAAATGAGGAAAAGTAAGTTTTTCCTCTTGTCTATGTCTTCTGAGTTCTAGTTAAACATTTTCATAACTAGATACATCAGTAATTGGTTTTCTGTTACTACCAAGTGAAGAAAGGCCCTCAGTAAGAGAAAATGGCCAGGATTAGGAAGCTGAGTCTCAACAATAAATCCAGGTGGAGCATCAGTCAAGTCTGGATCACGTGGATGATTCAGGCCCATGGATTTTCTATGATGACTGTTTCCCCAACAACGTGTCTCTCTGCCCCTGCAGTCAACATGCTTCCAAGGGCATAGGCTCCGCCGAAATCTCCAAAGATGTAAGCAAGTTAAGGCAATCCGATCCCTGGGTCACTGAGTGACCACGGCCTTAAGACCATCAGCACATGGCATTCTACTGGCTACAAGGATTGGCACTAAGCTCGGATCACTTGCCTGCTAACTGAAGAAAGCATTCCTTCTCCTGGGGCATTTTCAAGAAAGCAAATAGCCTGGCTCTTTTGGCAGCCTCTCTAGGCCTGTCAAGAAAGCCAGCTTTGGACTGAATACAACACATCGGATGGCCAGAGCAGAGAGCCAAAAAATTAGACTCTTGGTAAACAAACCCAGAAGCTTGACTACCTCCCTATTTTCTACTGTATATGGGTCAGTAAACTCCCTTATTTTTAAAGTTGGTTGAATTTGAGTTTTCCTTACTAATAAATATGATCACGTGCCTGCATTTCTAGATTGCCTAACCACTATTATACAGTTCATTATGAAAAAAACAAAATGCTTCTGAGCTTGTCCACACTCACTTAACTATAAAGGCAGTATAAAAATGGTTCCGATATTAAAATTCAAATCTTGACAAAATGTGCATTTATAGTATGGGCTTATTTGCAGCTAAGTGAACTTCTTATCGTCACAAATTATCTTTACTAGGTGAAACAGCAAATATATTTGCATGTTTTTATCTTTGCCTGGAGAAAGCATTTCACTCCCCCACCCCACCCCCCCGCCTCATCTTGACTAGTACTAACAGTTCTGCTTGGGCAAAACTTCTAGAAGCCATTTACTATACCATCAGAATGAGAACTGTCAAGTCATAAGCATTAGAAAACTAGGAAATGACCACCATATTTCAACAAAACATTTTATTTACATTAAGAAAACATATACCCATGAGAATCACACCACCTCAAGATTTACTTGAAAGCATTTTTGATCTTTATTGTCCCAAAGTTTAATGTATTATTGATTAAACAACACTAGGATAAAGCAGCCCAAATTGTAGCTGTCCTAGTGCTTGAATAATGCAGACATTTATAGAAAATAAAACCAGATAATTGAGGCAAATTAATATATTTTGCAAATTTAATTATTTGATGGACTACCTTCAGTAATTTAAGTAGCTGTCCATTTTCCCTTTTAGTTTGTGTAGTGTAATAACTTTTTAAACAAAATGAGAACAAAATAATTATAAACACATAAAACAAAATAATTCTAAGGACACAGTCCTTAATATTCTTTGTGTCTTTATCCACACTCACTATCTTGGTGACCATACTTGGTGATTCATGGCTTTAAATAACATCTGTACATGAATTATGACCAGCTTTAAAACCCTACCCTTGACTGCTCTCCAATCTCACAACTTCTGTCCCCGAACACTTTTTTGACATCTCCATTTGGATGTCTAATAGTTTAAGCTCAGCACATCCAAAACAACTCTTGCTCTTCCCCCTCAGAATCTGTTTGCCTTGTCTTCCCTGTCTTAATGGAAGACAACTCCATCTTTCCAGGGGCTCAAGTCAAAAACATTGGGTCACCCTTGAGTCATCTCTTTCTCCCAAACATCACATTCTAACTTACCTATAAATCTTTCCTGTTGGCTCTCACCTTAAAACATACCCAGAATCTGGTCACATCTCTCTATCAGGAATTCTATTAGCCTATGCAGAGTCACCGCCACCTCTGGATTGGATCATGGCAAGAGCTCCTGACTTGGAACCCTGCTCCCACCTTTATCTTGTAACTTCAAGATAACTCCTTTTAAATGTTAAGTTACATCATGTCACTACTCCCCTCAAAATCACCCAAGGCTTTCTATTTTTACTCAGCATGAAAAACAGCACCTCCACAATGACCTCTATGAAGAGCCCTCTACTTCCTCTGTGATTTCATGTCTTTGTATGTGTTCCCCCCTTATCACTCAGCTCCAGCCACACTGGGCACACCCTCACCTTAGACAGTCTTTCTTCCCTGGTCTCTTCCACTTTCCTTCTAGATCATCGTGAGGTTATATTTGAGTGAAACCCACCCTGGGGATCCTATTTAAAATCACAAGCCCTCTTCTCTGCAACCATCTGCTCCAATTTCTGGCCGCAGTTTTTTTTTTCTACTTTTTCTTGGCAATGATCAGTAACATTCTCTGCACTTTACTTAGTTATCATGTTTATTGTCTCTCTCTCTCCTGCCAGAAGATAAGTGCCTTGTGTTTAGGGATCTTGGTTTGTCCACTTGTCTATCTCAAACACTGTGATCAGTGCCTGAAACACAGTGAACATTCAATACATATTTTCTGAGTAAATGAATAAATAAATAGGAAAGGTAGACTACTCTTCATCCTTATTTGTTGACAACAAAAATGGAACAATCTTAAGACTGAAATTAGACCTTTTTCAGCTTTATAAAGTGTTGAAAGTGTTAGCTGCTCAATCATGTCCAACTCTTTGTAATCCCAAGGACTGTAACCCACCAGACACCCCTATCCATGGAACTCTCCAGGCAAGAATACTGGAGTGGGTGACCATTCCCTTCTCCAGGGGATCTTTTCAATCCAGGGATGGAACCCTTGTCTCCTGCATTGCAGGCAGTTTCTTTACTGTCTGAGCCACCAGGGAAGCCCATTTTCTTTATAAAGGGTTTTACAATTTGTGCTGTTTATTATCCATTCATGGAAATGTGGATGTTTTTTGAAAATACACACTGATGCATGTAATACCTAGTACCAATAGAAACACATTAATAAATATACTTTAGCATCTTATACACTCAAATATCTTCCTCAGTGAGCAATGCAAAGAAATAGAGGAAAACAATGGAATGGGAAAGACTAGAGATCTCTTCAAAAAAATTAGAGACACCAAGGGAACTTTTCATGCAAAGATGGGCTCGATAAAGGACAGAAATGGTATGGAGCTAACAGAAGCAGAAGATATTAAGAGAGGAGACAAGAATACACAGAAGAGCTATATAAAAAAGATCTTCATGACCCAGATAATCACGATGGTGTGATCACTCACCTAGAGCCAGACATCCTGGAATGTGAAGTCAAGTGGGTCTTAGGAAGCATCGCTACGAACAAAGCTAGTGGAGGTGATGGAATTCCAGTTGAGCGATTTCAAATCCTAAAAGATGATGCTGTGAAAGTGCTGCACTCAATACGCCAGCAAATTTGGAAAACTCAGCAGTGACCACAGGACTGGAAAAGGTTAGTTTTCATTACAATCCCAAAGAAAGGCAATGCCAAAGAATTCTGAAACTACCGCACAATTGCACTCATCTCACATGCTAGCAAAGTAATGCTCAAAATTCTCCAAGCCAGGCTTCAACAGTACGTGAACTGTGAACTTCCAGATGTTCAAGCTGGATTTAGAAAAGGCAGAGGAACCAGAGATCAAATTGCCAACATCCATTGGATCACTGAAAAAGCAAGAGACTTCCAAAAGAACATCTACTTCTGCTTTATTGACTATACCAAAGCCTTTGACTGTGTGGATCACAACAAACTCTGAAAAATTCTTCAAGAGATGGGGATACCAGACCATCTGACCTGCCTCCTGAGAAATCTGTATGCGGGTCAAGAAGCAACAGTTAGAAGTGGACATGGAACAACGGACTGGTTCCAGATCAGGAAAGGAGTACGTCAAGGCTGTATATTGTCACCCTGCTTATTTAACTTATATGCAGAGAACATCATGAGAAATACTGGGCTGGATGAAGCACAAGCTGGAATCAAGATTGCCGGGAGAAATATCAATAACCTCAGATACGCAGATGACACCACACTTGTGGCAGAAAGTGAAGAAGAACTAAAGAGCCTCTTGATAAAAGTGAAAGAAGAGAGTGAAAAAGTTGGCTTAAAACTCAATATTCAGAAAACTAAGATCATGGCATCTGGTGCCATCACTTCATGGCAAGTAGATGGGGAAACAGTGGCAACAGTAAGAGACTTTATTTTTTTGGACTCCAAAATCACTGCAGATGGTGACTGCAGCCATGAAATTAAGAGACACTTGCTCCTTGGAAGAAAAGTTGTGACCAACCTAGACAGCACATGAAAAAGCAGAAACATTACTTTGCCAACAAAGTTCTGTCTAGTCAAAGCTATGGTTTTCCCAGTAATCATGTATGGATGTGAAAGTTGGACTATAAAGAAAGCTGAGCGCTGAAGAATTGATGCTTTTGAACTGTGGTGTTGGAAAAGACTCTTGAGAGTCCCTTGGACTGCAAGGAGATCCAAACAGTCCATCCTAAAGGAGATCAGTCCTGAATATTCATTGGAAGGACTGATGCTGAAGCTGAAACTCCCAATACTTTGGCCACCTGATGCGAAGTACTGACTCATTTGAAAAGACCCTGATGTTAGAAAAAATTGAAGGCAGGAGGAGAAGGGGAAGCCAGAGGATGAGATGGTTGGGTGGCATCACCAACTCAATGTATATGAGTTTGAGCAAGCTCCAGGCGTTGGTGATGGACAAGGAGCCTGGCGTACTGCAGTCCATGGGGTCGCAAAGAGTTGGACAGGACTGAGCGACTGAACTGAACTGAACACCTATATATCACACATGTCTACAGATTTCAAAGCTTGCCTATGGGTTCCAACCCCAGCACATGTCTCTCACTGGCCCTAACTCAGTCCAGACCAATATGGTGGCCACATCCTTGGCTAGCTCTTATCTTAAGATTAGTTTTATTTCTCCTCTAATTTTTACTCTCTGAATTCTAAACCTACAAAAAAAGTTTTAAAAATAGCATGATGAACATCACATACCCCTTTACTCAGTGTTGCCAGTTCTTAACAGTTTGTCACAGTTTCTTTCTTTCTCATTTACAGTTAATTTTTTTTTTCCTGAACTATTTGATAGCAATTTTCTGGTGTCGTGACACTTTACCTCTAAACACTTAAATCAAGCATCGCTTAAGAATAAGGACATATCCTATATGTCCACAATAAATGAATCATACTCAAGGAATTCAACTTTATTAGCCAATATAGTCCATATTGAAATTTCCTCCATTTCCCAGTAATGTTGTTTGCGGTCTTGTTTTTTATATTTAGGATATAACCATAGACGGCGCACTATATTTAGACACCATGTATCTAAGACAGCTCCTTCTGCCTCCTCCTCCCACCTGTCTTCCTGTCCTCCCTCTTCTTCCCCTTTTTGTTTTTTTGTCTGTGATGTCAGCGACATTTCAAAAGCATCAAAGCCAATCATTTCCTCATTACTGGATTCAGGTTAAAGATTTTCAGCAAAACCTTTCCCTCAAAATTCAGCTTTTGATGCATGTTTTGATAGTTATAAAAGTGTCAGTGCAATGAACTGGTTACAACCCTAGTCCACGCGGTCAGATGTAAGGGGGTTTAAATCCAGCTCTACCACTCACGTACTGTGAGAAATACTTAATAGTTTTTTTTTGCTTCAGCTCCCCTATTAGAGGGAGAGGATCCTTCTACTCATACAGTCATGTAGGTTAAACAGTTTAGTGTATGAAGTGAAAGTCACTCAGTCGTGTCCGACTCGTTGCGACCTCATGGACTATACAGTCCAGGGAATTCTCCAGGCCAGAATACTAGAACGGGTAACCTTTCCTTTCTCCAGGGGATCTTCCCAACCCAGGGATCGAACCCAGGTCTCCCACACTGCAGGCGAATTCTTTACCCCCTGAACCACAAGGGAAGACCAAGAATACTGGAGTGGGTAGCCCATCCCCTCCCCAGCAGATCTTCCCGAC
Organism: Giraffa tippelskirchi; assembly: GCF_054371585.1. Lineage (NCBI taxonomy): Eukaryota > Metazoa > Chordata > Mammalia > Artiodactyla > Giraffidae > Giraffa > Giraffa tippelskirchi. The sequence goes on from NC_137279.1 coordinate 11,270,350, forward strand.
CCAGGAATCTAACCGGGCTCTCCTGTATTGCAGGCGGATTCTTGACCAACTGAGCTACCAGGGAAGCCCCCGGTTTAGTATATGGGAAACACTTAAACAGTACCTGGCATTTGGCAAATGTTCTGTGTTAGCTCTATTTATAGTTTTCAAACAATGTGGACTAATTTCCAGTTAGTGGCTGAGAGGAGGACACAGGATAACTATGAAAGGCCTAGCTTAAAATTAACTAAGTCCCATTATTGTTTTTGGAATTTCAAAGTGTTTCACCTCATCCCCTCTTGACAAAGGGCATTGGTTGGGAATTCAAAACCGAGAGTGAGGGTCGGCCCTGTGCAACCCACGGGAGGGGTTCCGAGGTGAGCTGTCATGCTCTGACGCGCCTCTAGAGGGCAGCAGAGGCCATAACGGCTCCCGGCTCGTTGCAAATGAATTCCCAGTTGAGTCACTCCATAAACAGGGTTGGAGGTTGGCTTTACCACCAAGAGAATAAACAGGTGTGCGATCCGTTACTTAGGAAATGAAGCAAATAAGTAATACCAACGTACATTATCGTTTTGGTAAGAAAACTAAGCTTAGATTTAACTGTTTCTGAAGACTAAATATATCACACCAGTGCCAACGCCTCATCCAAACCATGGTAACATGAAACTCACTAGATCTGGTTCCAGCAGTTTAATTCTTAACAAGCAGCTGAGTGTTGAGAGTGACTCTGATATAATTGCTGCCAGTGCCAGCTCCCATGGGCAGGGAATACCACCCTGTCCCAGCAGACACAGGCACAGCAGCTATCTTTTCTTCTTTGGTGTCTGAACAGGGTACAGGGGTTTTCTACTTCATGTCAACTTTCAGACCTTACGTTTCTATCAGGATTCAAGTGCTCTCCTATAGCTTAGCTGTTACCAAGTGCTGAAATAGACATCTCCTAAAATTTTTTTTCTGGGCTTCTTTGGTACATCAGTGGTGGTGAGCCTGCCTGCCCATGCAGGAGGCTCAGATTCCATCCCTGAGTTGAGAAGATCCCCTGGAGGAGGGAATGGCAACCCACTCCAATATTTTTCCCTGGGAAATCCCATGGATAGGGAAGTCTGGTGGGCTACAGTCCATGGGGTCACAAAAGAGTTGGACATGAGTTAGTGACTAAACAACTACAAAAATTTTTTCAGAGTATTCAAAAATAGATTAAACTACAAACAAATAATTATCAGCAACATGGTTAGCACATTCTCAACATTTCAGATGGGCAGTATGGGTCACTGGTAAGATCATGGAATATGAAAGCAGATAACCTGGGTGTGAATCCCAGCTCCACAACTACTAGCCATGTGGTCTTGAACAAGTTAATCTCTCTGTACCTCAGTTTCCTCTTCTGTAAAATGGGGATAGTGATAGCTCCTGCTTCATAGAGTTGCTGGGAAAATTTAAGGAGTTAATATGTGTAAAACTCTTCAAACAGGCCCTTGTACTTAATAAGCACCATAGAAGTGTTAGCTTTTATTATCTAGGGTCTCAGAATCCTTGGCAAGCATTCAAGCTTTCCCTGCCTTATTTTTGCCTTCTGGATAACCATGGTGCCACAGCAGCAACTAGGATTCAATGCATCCACAGAGCATTACTCTGCATGAGTGAGTGAGGGACAGTCGCTCAGTTGTGTTTGACTCTTTGAGACCCCATGGACTGTAGCCCACCAGGCTCCTCTGTCCATGGGATCCTCCAGGCAAGAATACTGGAGTGGGTAGTCATTCCCTTCTCCAGGGGATCTTCTGACGCAGGGATCGAACCCAGGCCTCCCACATTGCAGGCAGATTCTTCACCATCTGAGCCACCCTGAAAAAAGAAGCGTTCTTCCTTTCACCTAAAACACACAGGAGAAAAACTGGACAATTCCTGCACCTCCTAAGCCTTCCCCATTTAAGGGCCCTTGACCCATCTAGTTCCTTTCAATATAGCCCTGCGTTATCCTCTCTGGACCAGCAAGGCGCCAGCTGATTTTCTGGACACAGGTGGGGTGATCACTTGTTTCTCTCTGGATCACCTGCTCCAGCCCAGCCATTCTAACCTCTTAGGGAGAACACTTGATTGGTCACCCACCACTATACACAGCTTTCCTCCTCTTTTAACCAAGTCGAAAGAGATAGACGTGTATTATACATATTTCCCCATATTAAAAGTATTGTACGTATTTCCCCATATTAAAATGAAACAATAGAGTTCCTTTAGTAAAAATAAAATGAACTACTTTAAAATTAAAAAAAAGAATTCAAAAATGTTTCAGAAAACAGGTATTGTTATACCAAAACCAAAAAAAAAAAATCACTTGAGTGATTTGGAGAGAAAATAAACGTTGTTTAACAAATAGGAGATTAAGAAGATGATGAATATATAGAAAATGGGATCAGCATTTTTAAGCTGACATTTTCTTATGTAAAAACAGGATCTGTGTGAATACGTCTTGTTAAGAAATTGTGGAATCATTTTTTACATAATTCTCTGAGAACTGGGTGGGTTCCAGTGTTTAGAGTGGTTTCAGAGCAGTGTAAACATACCAACTGTCTAATATTCTAATCTGTTCTCTAAGCTTTTCTTAGGCTTGGGGGCTTTGGTATCTGAAGCTTAGTTCAACAAATTATTAATGATTGCTCCTCAGACATACTTTCAGCATTTCTAGAAACCAAATAAAATCAAAATAATTTATGCTCTATAGTCCATTGTGAAAACTGTAGAAAATTTAATAACACCACAGCACACTGTAAAGGTTTTATCTTTCCATTGTGACATAGTGGTTTAAACACATCGCATTTGGAGTCAAACAGCATGGTTTCAAACCCAGCTGTTTCACTTACAACCTTTGAGATCTTGGGCAAGACTCCGTGGTCTCAACAGTCACATGTCTCAAAACGCATGAAAGTGAAAGTCGCTCAGTCGTGTCTGACTCTTTGTGACCCTATGGACTGTAGCCCACCAGGCTCCTCCATCCATGGAATTCTCCAGGCAAGAATACTGGAGTGGGTAGCCATTCCTTTCTCCAGGGATCAAACCCAGGTCTCCTGCATTGCAGGCAGATTTTTTTTGCTGTCTGTGCCACCAGGGAAACCCTCAAAACATACACACACCTTGTTTTACTGTGCTTTGTTTTATTGTACTTCACAGATATTGTTTTTTTTCATTAACAAATTGAAGGTTTGTGACAACCCTTCATCAAGCAAGTCTACTGGCACCATTTCCCACCAGAGTTACTTTTTAATTAAGGTATGTACATTGTCTTTTTCAACATAATGCTGTTGCACACATAAAAGACTACAGAAGAGTGTAAAAATCACTGCAGATGGTGACTGCAGCCATGAACTTAAAAGATGCTTGCTCCTTAGAAGAAAAGTTATGACCAACCTAGACAGCTTATTAAAAAGCAGAGGCATCACTTGTCAACAAAGGTCCGTCTAGTCAAAGCTATGGTTTTTCCAGTCGTCATGTACGGATGTGAGGGTTGGACTATAAAGAAAGCTGAGCACCGAAGAATTGATGCTTTTGAACTGTGATGTTGGAGGAGACTCTTCCCTTGGGCTGCAAGGAGATCCAACCAGTCCATCCTAAAGGAGATCAGTCCTGAATATTCATTGGAAGGACTGATGTTGAAGCTGAAACTCCATACTTTGGCCACCTGATGCGAAGAACTGACTCACTGGAAAAGACCCTGATGCTGGGAAAGATTGAAGGCAGGAGGAGAAGGGGACGACAGAGGATGAGATGGTTGGATGGCATCCCCGACTCGATGGACATGGGTTTGGGTGGACTCCGGGAGTTGGTGATGGACAGGGAGGCCTGGCGTGCTGCAGTCCATGGGGTCACAAAGAGTTAGACATGACTGAGCGACCGAGCTGAACTGAACTGAGAGTGTAAAAATAACTTTTATATGCACTAGGAAACAAAAAAATGTGTGTGACTCACTTCGTTGCTGTATCTGCTCTCTTGCAATGGTCTGAAACTGAACCTGCCACATCTCCGAGGTATGCTTGTACCTGCCTGCAGCAGACGATGCAGGTGCTTCTGACCCATCACCTTCAGTAAGCAGCTGCTGCTCTTCTTTCATGGATTCTCCCTCCATCCCACATTTCTTGCCACTCCTGTTGGTTGTTAACCAATGACTCTGGGGGAAATTGGAAGCCAAGCTCTCCCTTCTAGCCTATGCCCCAGCGTTGCCCCTGAAGGACTTTGGCTTGAGATGCATCCTTACCTGGCTCAACTCCCCTTCCTGATCTGCTTCCCCTGCTCCATACTGGTCTCTTCTGGGGCCAACTCAGGGATAAATCCGTTGCATTTGAACCTCATCTCAGCATCTGCTTCTGGGGGCACAGGACTTATATTTAGCCCTCTTAGAGTTTAGAAAGGATAGAGGAGGATAAACTCCTAAAACAGCGTCTGGCATACAGTAAGTGCTGTCTGAGTTTTAGCGATTGTTCTCGTCTGAGTTGAACCTATAGTAGCAAGGAGAACCGAGGGAGTCATACGAGGACTTCAAACAAACATAAAGCCACAAACACACAGCCTCTTGAGAATTGTTGAGGGAACTGCATAATCCACATGACTGCTTTCATTTGCATCCCTGGTTGCACCCCTGGCCTTAATTACAAGGGAATAAGGGCTTCTGGCTGAGTTGTAATATAAAGAGGCTGCCACCGTGTGCTCCCGTGAGACCCACCACAGGCATTCAATTTACTTAATAAGTATGGATACTGAAGACTTGAACGTTCTCGCTCCCATGTGCTACTTTTTTTCTTTATAAGTGAAAAGTCTTTGGTTCGTCCTTTAACTGGGTTTCATGGAGTAGTTTCAAGGTTGCTTGTTTGAAGGTAAGCAGCAGGAGCCTTAAGAACTTAATTTTAAGAAATTCAAAGAGAAAAGGATGCACTTTGTTCCTTGAGTTTCTTAAACCTATATTTCACATCCTTTCATAGTAAATTGTCTTTTATGGATAAAATATACACAAATCACCTAGGAAAAAAGGCATCTGAAATGACCTTGGGAGGCCAAGTTCTTCTGTTTTTAAATGGCAGACACAGGGTATATTATTAAGATTTCTATATGGTAGCATTTCTAGCACAGCTCAGTAAGAGCATTTACCATTTCTTTATTATTCAGTTCAAATATAAGGGCAAAGAAAGTTACTCATAGGATTTCTTTTTTTTATGGTTTTCATTTATCAGCTCCTAGGGAAAAAAAAAACTGGTATAGGCAAAATCCCAACATGATAAAACCAGAACTAAAGTAATAGTGGTTGGGGGGAAACTCTAAGTGAATTATTATGATCCTAGGTCCTAAAAAAAATTATTCTTCTCTGGTTCTCTCATCTGACCCCACTACAGTCTGGCTTTTGTCCACTTCACAGCACTTGAGCCATTAATGATCTCTTCCAGGACAAATGGAATGTTCGCTCTTCTACCCTTATTCACTTTAATCTATTTGTTGCCTTTGTTCGACTCAACCACTATCTTCCTCCTCCTCCATAAGCCTCTCTTCTCCTAATTTTATCTGATCCTTTAGTATTTTCTTTCTTTTCTATTTTATTATATATTTTAAAAATAAAAATGAAAACGACAATTAGAGGTCGAAGGAAAAAAAGCACCCCCAGCCCAAACACTGTTATTTCATTGGATTCCTCGGGGTTTTTTAAGTTGGTTTTCACATACTATGTATAGGATTTTGTAACCTTTTTCTACAAGATGTTTTATTTTAATTATTTCACATGTTGTCATATAATCTCCATAACCTCCACCCTTAATTCCTTTGAATAATTGCATCTCTTGACTCGCTCCACTCCCCAACAAATCTGCTGATGAGCCAAAAAGTACTTTATGGCCCACATTCTCCTTTTACATTCAAGTCTTCCTTTTGTTCCAATGATATGAATACTATCAAGGAAACAAAACTCCAGTGTCTCACGGAAATATCTGTACCAAAATGCTATTTATTCTGAAAGTTAATCGGGCAATTTAGATCAAAGATGAATTCTTCTGAAGTGCCTAAAATATACCTTTCCTCTAAATAATTCTCAGGATTTTTTCAGAGTTCCCAGAAAAGTGACAGGTAGGCACAGGCACTTAATTAGCAGTTTTCAACAAGATTAGCATTTCCCAAATTCTGCTCCAGATAAAATCAGTGAAATACTAGTAGATGTTCTATATTAAAAAGAGGGAGGAATGGGAGGGATCTCCATTATTTAAAAAAAAAAAAATCTTAAAAAAATTTTAAAGGGTCTTCTTACTGTGAGAATTTTCAGAGCCTTTACTACATTAATCCCAGCACCTGGCACAGTTGGTAGGTGACCAATAAATATTTGCTTAATATGTGAATGTGCTGTGTGAATCTCCAAGAAATAATACTACATGTAACAAGTAAATTGGTAAAAAAAATTTATTTATTTATTTGAGATATTTAAACAACTATTTAAAAGATTGTTTATGGTGGCATTGTTTAGACTAACTAAAAACAACCAACAATCCTAACGTCCATCAACTTAGAGGCTGGCTGGATGAATTATGGTGCAATAAAAGACCATGAAGCCATTATGTATTATAATATAAGTTCATATTTATTGATAATAAAAGATGTCAATGACATGTGAGAAAAAGTAGATTCTAGACCACTATGAAATTTTGTATGCTGTCTAAATAGATAAGTAGATATATACATGTATATAGTAATTATTTTTGGTTGGTGCAATTATATATGATTTTCCCTTTGTAGTTTATATGTTTATTATTGATTATTATTGTTTGTGCAACCAATACATCTATTTAGTCAGAAGAAACAATAGTTATTTCAATATTTAAGCAATAAATAAATATAAGCAGCATTGATTGAATGGAATTACACAGCACTCAGTGGCCATCAGTATAAAACTGCAGAGAGTAAACCAACCTTTTAGAAAACTTTTCCAAGCTGGACACTTTCATCACAAAATTATTTTTAAATAGTCTAGCTTGCTAAAAGCAGCAATAACAAAATTAATGGTAAAACTTATACTGGTAAGTATAATGGTATAACTTATTTATACTGTCTAATACTTCTTTGCATCTCAGTTCTTAGTGTTACTTGAGTATCTAAAGAACAACTCGAACCACAGTGAGCATCTTGGGAGCCAAAGGCAGCATCTGGAGCCAGGACTGGATTGACTCACACTCTGTTAACTGTCGCTGTGACCAGGATCTGTAATGACTTCAGCCTCAATTTCCTGGACACTAGAATAAGGTTTAGGGACCAAATGGCATGTAGCACTCCTTTAGCCAAAACTTAATGGTTTTACCTAAGAGTCTCGTCTTAATTGCAATGAGTTTTTTGGAAAGTAAATGAAATGCAGGGAGTGCTATACAGTGATTTAAGTTATTTTTCTATCCTCTTCACATATGGTAAACATTATAATAAATCATCAAATAAATATATACATATATTTTTATATCAGTTCCATGTGGTGTTATCAAAGGTCTTATAAATTTGTATGTACTTTACCCAGCAATTTTACTTTTAGGATTTATCCTAATGAATTATTCTAGAATATATATAAAGATTTAACTTGATAAAGATGCTCATTTCAACATTATGATGGGGGGAAAAAAAGACATTAACAGTATCCAACAAGGAACTAGTTAAATGGATTGCTGTATATCACAGAAGATCACAATAGTCATTAAATGATGGAGAAAAATATTTGTCATAGAAAGAGATTTACAACATAGTTTTTAGTTGAAAAAAGGTTATAAAATAGCATTTATAATGTGATCCTGTATGTTTGTTGTAAAATATTTATACGTTCATAAACAAAGGTATGGAAAGATCTACAGCAAAAATTTTATCTGGCAATCACTGGGTTTATATGTGTCTTCTAAACTTTATAAAGTTAATACACATTGTTTATGGAACAATACAATCAGTGGACTTAGGGATTTTTTCCACAGTTTGTTCTAAGGACTCTGGATAGCATAAATGACTTATTTTCCAAAAAAAAAGTATGATTCAATAGAACTGTATTAGTAAATCCTTGCTTAAAATGGTAATGTTAAATGGTAAAATCACCAAAGATGCCTAATCACTTTTCCAAAAATAATAAAACTGTAATAAGGACAGAAATGAATTTTTTAATGCCCTTGAAAAATGAGTTTCAACTGCACATGGCCTGATATTTCTTGATCCCCAGTAGTCTGAAAATTAAATGGTGCAGATCATCACCAAGGTCCATGACCAAGAGGAAAATAAAGGAAACCGAGGTGTCATGATTCTGAATACTTATCATTGGGTTATTTGAAGACTCACCATTTTCCACACTAAGGAATAATTCCAAGTAGTCTCTGTAAACTGTAAAGCCCTTCTTAACATTCACACCTCTAAATTTCAGAAAACAGTATGATTTATTTAAAAGGTGATGGGATCCCCAGAAGGCAGACAATTTTTACTTTGCCTAAAATATTCTATCATTCACAGCCTCCATCATTTAAAAAGAAAAGATATTCTAAAATTGAAAAGATCCTAATCTCAGATTTTTTTAAAAGTCCTTTAAGAAAAGTCCCTTTAGCTTTACAAATAAAAGCAGTACCTTATTTATGTTTGTCTCATTTTGCTGGCAAAGCCTTCAGCAGGTACTAGCATTGCTTTTTAAGTCTGTTATCTAGTCAAGAGTTCTCTTTAAAAAAAGAAAACAGGGTAAACACTGTGTATATTTGGCCAACTATTCAGAAGGCTGTTGAGAAACGATTCAGAGGATTTAAGAAAGTCAACTGTTTAACATTATTTAGGAAAGGACAATGTTTTTTTCCTGTTGAATTTCATTTAAATAATGGTAAACTGAAACTAAAATGAACTTAATCATTTTTCTTCCTGTTTCTCAAACATCCTTCATGGGTTGTGTTTACAAGTTTTGTCATATTTGCAGAACACCTCTACTATTATTTAGTTTATATTTTTCCTCTCAACCTCTTTCCTCGGTAGTAATACCTATGAAATCAGAGGTTTGGTGGCTAAGTGTACACTTTTAACCATTCTGCCATTTAAAGGATTTTGCATATTTGTCTCCACAAACACTCACATAGTCTAACTTCCTCATTTCACTGAGGAGCAGTGTGTTAAATAATGTCCTTTTTTACTTACGTGTTCACGGTCTTCCTTGAAGAGGATGGCAGAGTTGTTGATGGATTTGAAAAATAGTAGCAATGCATAGGAGATTCTGTTCATGGTCCGTCAGCTTAATTGTCTGTAAGATACTTGTGTAATTTTACAGATGTTGCAAGTTACCTATCTCTCCTATTACCAATTTCAAATTTTTTTTTTAACGGTTCTTAAATGACTCAACACTCTCTACCTTCTATTATTCACTTATCCAACAAATATTTCTTGGGCACCCACTTTGTGTCTGACACTTCCTGGGCAAAGCAGTGAGTGGGCAAAGCAGACAACATTCCTTACCTTCAGGAGGTGCACACTCTAGCAGACTGTTGTAGCTCTCTAAGGATATGTCACATTTCCTCTTCTAGATTCAAAGTCCCTGCAGGACAAGATCTGGCTCTAATTTAACTCTGACTCCTCCATAGCACACAAGAGAGCCCTTTGCACGGCTATCAGGAAATAATTGAACAACGAAAGTCTCCACAGCCCTTCAGTTTATTTATACTTTGGCCCTAAGAACCACACCAATCATTTTCCCTTTTTTCCACTTAACCTGTCCTTTTTTCAGTTTTTCATTTTCCTGATTTCAATTTATAAAATTCTGAAGATGAGAAAAAACAGAGAGAGAGCTTGTGGTGAAGGAAAACTAGCAAGCGACGCAAGCAAAAAAATGGACATTTCACCTGTTGCATTCAAAGTGCTCTATTTCAGAAATATGTCAGTGAAATAAATGCCCGAATGTTTAAATTTTCATAAAAAGAAGCCTTTAAAATATATTCGAAAAGAAAATTTTTTGACCAGTATATATTTTCCCAAATCATTCAAAAACCTATTGGGGTCTTAAATTTGCTGTATTTAAAAATAGAATTGTATACATTTATTTTTTTATCAAGCAAAGTCATAAATCCTCTCTTCCCAGCTTAAAAAAATACATTGTATTTACCTTAAATTTGCATGATTTAATAAACATTTAATGTTACTAATTGTTCACCCTAAATAGGAAAGAAAACTAAACCAAAGATTTTTTCAAAGTGTTGCCACTGCTCACAGTTGAGATGATGACAGTCACTTCTGCACAGATTCTTCTTCCGGAATTCAATTCACAGTGACTGACTTTTTTCCTCCCAATTTTTTCTTCTCTCTTATTAAAAAAAAAGATAAACCATACTGATATATTCCAATTCTTTGTAAAGATTAAGCCTATAAAAGCGGTAGACTCAGGCTGTAAGGCTTTAACTATCATATGTCATCTCTCTTTTTTGTGGAACTCTTCTGCCTTTACCTAAATCATTGGGGACTTTACAGGTAGCACAAAGCCCTGGAACTCTGGCTCTAGATGAGTTGCTCAAGGTCATGCGGCTTCGGTAACAAAGTCAAGTTCTGTACCCAGCACTGCTCCTCTAGCCACTTACTGACACTGCCTCCCCACAAATATGAAAAGTTGCTAATAGTTCTCAGCAAGACCTCTAAGTATGTAAAACCTCTAAACTCTGTTACCTGTTACCGTCAACACTTTTTTTCAAGTGGGGAAAAAAAGGTAGCAAGACTTTCTAGAGATAAAGAAAAAAGCTGACAAGTCTAGATCAGAACCAACTATGTCGGTAATGGGATTTTTCTTGGGTTTTTGCTGCCTTTTAAAAAAATTTATTCTATTGAATATATATAGTTGATTTCCAGTGTTGTATTAATTTCTGCTGTACAGCAAAGGGATTCAGTTATATATATATATATATATATTCTTTTTCATATCCTTTTCCATTATGGTTTATCATAAGAGATTGAATAGAGTCCCCTGTGTTATACAGTAGGTCCTTGTTGTTTATCCGTTCAATATGTAATAGTTTGCATCTACTAACCCCAAACTCCCAATCTACCCCTTTTAGGGGGGCTGCCTTTTCATTCAATGTTTAGCATCTACTCAGAATCACTATATTGCCTGCATCATGCCTGCAAACCCAGCTTCATCTCCCCGTCCCCACCCCCCACCCCCCCGCCTCTTTTTCTTTCTTTTTCACTCCAGATGCAAGAGAACACGATTGGTAGTTTGAGACTTGATCCATCTGACTCTCAAATAGTTAAGTTATTTTTCTCTGGCTTTCCTTCTGCTCCTTCTTATTCTGGAGAAACTCTGCCTCTAGTAAAATTGCTGCAATGTGACTGAGGAGCTAGTGTTTGGACTGTAAATTACGCATTAGGAAAGCTTTTGCTGCACTCCAGCCTGGAAGCAGAGGTTGATTTCTATTGAGTCCACACCTTTGCTTGCCAATGAGAAATACATGGGTGCCTCTAGCTGTCTGCTTTGTAAACACTCCAAGTCAATACATATGATTCTAGTCACTCAGAAAATGTGTCAGAATTTAACACATAACAAGTATTGATACTACAAATAAATATGATACAGAGTGTCTTCCTTTAAGGACCTTTTAACTTACATGGGGTTATAAACAAAGTTGTTGATTATATATATAAAGTTGTTGATTATATGTCAAGAAGTACAGATAGATAAAGACTTACCTTAGGAAATGGAAATCATTATGGGCAGAAATGTTTGGAGATGGCTCCTCAGAACAGATAGAACTCAAGCTGAGTATGACAGTCAGAGGTAGAGTTTTTAAAGCCAGAAAGAAGAGCTTGTCATTGATGCGATATCCAGTAAGGAGCAACTGAATGTTCTTCGATAGAAAAAGCAATTTTTTTGAGATGATGTGTTTGACAGCAGTAACCAAGGCACACAGAATAGGGAGAGACCATAGGTGAAGCTCATCTATAAATGCACAGCACAGTTAAAGAAACTGGAATAGAGTTTGTTAGGAGCCTTCATTTTCCCCAGGTGGTAGAAATGTCTTATCAGTTTTGCGGGTGGGGTCTTGCGTTTGGGTGGCACCATGATGCTAAGGCAAGATGTGTTTGGCAGGGGGCAGAACCCCAGGTCCTTGGTTCTCTCTCTTTTGAATCCCCTCGAACCTACGGGGTTCTTACTGCATTATTCCACTCCTTCAGGGTGCAGCCTGGGAGGAAACGAAGATGCATGCTCCCTTCACAAACACTCCAACTTCCCCTGGCTTTCTTGCCAGTTCTCCCTCTTACTCCCTGGGCAGAGGCCTTGCTCCCACATCACCACGGATTTGCTATCACTGGAGCGAGCCCTGAGTCTCCTGAGATCCTAGTCTCCTGGAGCCCAAGAGTTTTCTCAGTCCTGCTCTGCAATATCATTTCTTCTCTGAGTCAGCTGCCGACTGAATGGTGGTGGAAGGGATTCAGAAGGAAATGCAAAGCTGTATATGATCTTTGGCTGCCTACTGCTATTGTAGTAATCCAGCAATAAAGCCATCAGCAAGGAGTGGCATAAGAATAGAAATGAAGTGAGATTAAATAAGAAATAGTGGAAAGGAAGAAATAACAAGATCTTGTTTGTGGCATACTCACAGGACGTCAATGAACTTGAGGCACTGAATGGAACTGATGTCAACTGTCAGCAGACAGGTTTTTCCATGGCTCAAATTCCCCTTTCACCTTTCCCTTAGTGCACTATTATCACCAGGTCCTGTTAATTAAAAGTTCTCCAAACCTGTATCCCTTCTTTCCGTTACTGCCCTTGTTCATGCCAGCAACATCTTCCTCTGGGATATCGATTGCATTACACTTCTTATTTCTCTCTCTGTCCTCGCCCTCCTGTAATGTATCCTTGATTCAGCCGTGAATATGACCTTAAGCAACAATTGAATCATTCTTGCCAAACTTCTCTGGCTCCATAGTGCCATACAGGGTATTTAACTCCTAGGCACACAGCTTTATAGAACCTTTCATCATTGGGCCACTCCTGCTGGTCCCGCTTTACCTAAGGTCTCCTTCCTAAGGCTGCAGCTTGGGCCAAGCAGGAAGGCAGTGAGGTGCAGTGGTCCAGGACACGGACTCGTTACACACAGCCTGCTTTGAGTCCTCACCCCGCTGTTCACTTGAACAAGTTATTTATAGTGATCCTTCATCTATACAATGTTGTTAGGAGGATTAGGTGAGACTTTATTTTAAAAGCGCACTTAGTACATAGTCAGAATTGTGCAAGCGTCTGCTAAGTACGACAAAAATACCTCCCCAGGTTATCAAGGTCTCTCCTACCCCAGTGAATTTACACCTTCAGGTTCTTAATCCTATTTGTGGGGCCCCCTCTTTCCCTTGGTCAATTTTTAGTCTTCCTTCTGAAAGTGAAAGTGTTAGTCGATCAGTCGTGTCCGACTCTATGCAACCCCTTGGACTACAGCCCACCAGGCTCCTCTGTCCATGAGATTCTCCAGAGATGAATACTGGAGTGGGTTGCCATTCCCTTCTCCAGGGGTTCTTCCCAACCCAGGGCTCGAACCCAGGCCTCCTGCATTGCAGGCAGATTCTTTACCATCTGAGCCACCAGGGAAGCCCAGTCTTCTAGGAGGAGTTAAAATGTCAGGCCTTCTGTGAAGCCTTTCCACTTCACTTTGTTCATCCCCCCGTGAACACTTTTATTGTATTACAATTTGTTTTAGTTTTCTATGGCTGCTGGGACAAATTATTGCAGTCTGGGTGGCTTGAAACAACAGAAATGTATTCTCGTGTTTCTAAATTGGTGTCCCGGGGCTGAAATCAAGGTCTTCGCCAGACCACAGTCCTTCTGGAGGCTCCAAGGGGAAAATCTGCTCCTTGCCTCTTCCAGCTTCTGCTGGAGGTCCTGCATTCCTGGGTTTATGGCCACATCCCTCCAATCTCTGGGTCAGTCTGTGTCAAATGCCGTCTGGAGATGTGTAAAGACTCTTGTGATGGCATTGAGGGCCCACCTGGACAATCCAGAATAATCGCACAGCTCAAGATCCTCAATTTAACACATCTGCAAGACGCTTTCAAACCACACAAGGTAATATGTACAGGCTCTGGTGGTCGGGGCCTAATATCTTTGGATGCCATTATTCAGCTACTACAGGACTGCTTGCACATGTGTTGGGTCTTTTCACCATGGTACGACAAGGATTTAGCACCAGGTAAGTACATGTAATCAATAAGTGAAATACATGAAATACAGAGGTACGGTGGTGTAGGCTGGGGGCCCAGTGTCCGTGTTCATTGGTATTCCTTCTTTGCTAAGGCTTTATATCCCCAGGCCAGAGCTGTTGCTTTCATGTGCTAATCTGTGGCCGGAAGGATATTTTACTCATAAATTATTCAATAGATCACCTTCTAGGTTAGAGAAGTTAAGTGAACTTACCACTTCTTATTGCTTCTCCTGAGCTATGGTGAGGCAAAGTCCCCAAAAAGCTCCGTTCAAGCTCCATTCTTTTCAAGCTGTGGGGTAGCAGGCAGTGAAAAAGGTGGACGGAGACTCTCCCGGAATGCGAGAATGTGTGGCGGCTGGCTGACAAGCATGAGCTGCATTAAGAGTGCTGTCATCAGTCGGCTGCCCTGGTGAGCTGCCATTCTTTGGCAGTTTATTTTAAACACAGTTTTTTTCATAAGCTAAGCTCCTAAATTAATGGCTATTACTTAACTGACCATCTTTCCATCTTGAGTCATTCGGGTTCGGCTCAGGCATTTTTCTGAAATGAGGCTGTTTCTTTTCCAGCGTTCTTAAATTAGACCCATCTTCACCCTAAGTCTGTTCCGGCCACCACTCACCTGCAAAGACAACTCAGCAGTTAACATGATTGTTTTGCTCAGCTGTTGGAAATCCTTCTCAGTGAAAGAGGAGAAGATGACTTACAATAAAAAGTTAACAAGCAGATTACTTTGCATAAGGAATCCTTAAACGGCACATTGTTTACTGCACATTGTGTAACGGCACATTGTTGTAATTGTTTGTTCATTTCTATGTCAGTCTTTTCATCTTTGTGCTGGTTAGAGCTGCCAGAAATCAGAAAGTTAAACAACTATGTAGAGTCACCAAATTTATCCAAGATTTGCCTATGTAGGTGTATATCTGAAAGCTTCTGAGGTTTAAGAAAATTCTTTCATTAACATACAACATCCATGTGTAGTAAAACACAGTAATAAAAATTGATTTAGGTGTGTGTGCTCAGTTGTGTCCGACTGTTTGTGACCCTATAGATTGTAGCTTGCCAGGCTCCTCTCCATGGAATTTTCCAGGCAAGAATTCTGGATTGGGTTGCAATTTCCTCCTCCAGGGGATCTTCCTGACCCAGGGATCGAACCTGTGTCTCCTGTCTCCTACACTGGCAGGCAGATTCTTAACCACTGCACTACTTGGGAATACGATTTCGGTATGGTAACTGACATAAAGCTCATCTAACAGAATCTGGCATCTGTCAGGGGCTTTTTCAATCAGAAGAGACTCCTGTGGGTTGACCAACAGGACTTACTTACCTCCTAAAATCATCTAGAAAAACACTTTTCCTCTAGCCTTGCTAGAGTCGCACTTCTTCCAACCAATGACACTTTGCACACGTGTTGCCAAACCAAGCTTGGGTCTGCTCACTGTGTGCAGTAAAGCCAGTCTACTCACACAAGGTTGTGGTGAGGAAAGTGCAGCATTTATTGCAGGATGCCAAGCAAGAAGTCCACATAACTAGTGCCCAGAAGGTCTGAACTCCCCAATGGCTTTCAGGGAAGGGTTTTTTAAAATGGTGATGGGGGTGTGGGGTGCATGACGAACCTGCAGACAGTCTTCTGATCAGTTGGTAGGGAGGTAATCTGGAGTCAACATCATCAACCTTCTGGTTCCAACCTGTCTGGGGTCTGTGATGTGCTGATGGTCACCAGCAGTTAACTTCTTCCACCTGACGGCGATTTCAGTATCTGTAACCCTTGAGGAGGAACTAAATGATTTTGGCTTTATTTAATGGATAAACTATTATTTTGTCTTGCTTGACTATTTGCCCTTTTTTTACATTCTCTCACTTCTCAGATTAAACTTATTCGTTGGAACCTGGGGAAGGCCTGGGAGGCTAAAGCTTTTTCTACAGACAGGAGGCAGGTGGGGGACATGGTAGGGGCTGGGATCTGTTCCTAGAAGGCCCTATGGGGTCCTGCTTAGTTACACATGCTTTTCCCTCTGTTTAGGATGCTTGTCCCTACTCTTCTCTTGATTAAGTTCTGTTCATCCTTCAGATATTAGTTCAGTCATTACTCTCTCCGAAAAGCCTTCCTAGACTAGGTCATGTCCTCTAAGCATTGCCATAGCACTTGAGACTGTTGACAGTTTATATTTGTTTATGTCATTATCTGATTAATGTCTGCTTCCTCTGCCAGACAGACTGTACAAAGCTCTGTGAGGACAGGGAATGTCAGATTTTTGTTGTTGTTGTCACTACCATTATATCACCAGCCTTTATCACTGTTGCTGGAACACAGCAAACACATCATAAATATTTAAATGTTGAATGAATATGTCATGGAATCTCCTGCTAGCTCTGCCTCATTTTCCTCATTAGTAAGAAAATGCCTCTCCCATTCCCCCAAATTCTAGGATATTTATGGTTCCTGTTTGTTTCTTTTAAAAAAGCCCAATATTTATTTATTTGGCTGTGCTGGGTCTTAGTTGCAGCATGTGGGATCTTCAGTTTCAACATGCAAGATTTAGTTCCCCAAACAGGGATCCAACCCAGGCCCCCTGCATTGGGAGCTTGGAGTCTTAGCCACTGGACCACCAGGGAAGTCTCTGGTTCCTGTTTTAAGCCTGTAAGATTGACTGTTATCTGCCTGCTGTATCCAGGGTTTTCTTAACAGGTGGTCCTGTGTTCAGTCTTCTCCCTTCCAGTCTATCGGCAAAGTTGCAGCAGAACTGTTTAAAACACTAGACTGATCACCGCCCCCCTCTGCTTAACCATTTTCAGTGACTCCCACACGTCCTCTGGGAGGAAACTCATCTCCTGAGAAAATGCCCTCCCATTACTCTCGCCTGACCTCCTGCCCTCCCCGAGATCTCAGGCTCCACTCAACACCTCAGAGGGTTGCAACTACACACCATTCTTTCTTTCCAGTCCCTCTGTCTTCACATGCAGTTCTTTCGGCCAGGCAAACTGTCCTCTTCCTTTGTACTTAAGTCTCATCCATCATTCAGGCCCAGCTGAAAGGTTACTTGAATGTGGCACCTGCCTTAACCAAACCTTCATTCTCCAAGCTGTTTGCCTTCCCCTGCCTGTTTTCCCACAGAACACTTTGTAGAAGCCACCGTAATAACACTTGTCTCAGAGAGCTATCTTTGTTTGCAGAGGGTCATTTCATTTAAGAGCGTGGGCCTCATGTTCAGACTGACTGGAGGTTGAAACCAAATTCTGCAACCTAGCTGTGTAGCCTTGGAAAGTATTCTGAGTTTTAGTTTCCTAGTTTTAGAAATGGGAAACATATAACACCTAACTCACTGGGCAGTTAGAGTTACATATTTACGGGTGTAATGTGTTTAAGCCACTTAGCCCAGTGTTTGCCCCCATAACATCCAATAAGGATTGTGAATGTATGGAAGGCAAAGGCCCAGGCCTACATTTTGCCCCTCTTTCTATCCTACAGATTGGCCACAGTCGGTGCTCAGGGAATGCTTCTTAACTGACTAAACAGGAGAGTATCCATGACGTATTCTTCTCTTCAGGAAGGCCAGAGGCTTATTCATTTTAGAAGTCTTATTGAAGGGTCAAAAATTCTGATGACATACTCAAATCACATTGATCTCACCCTTTGCTGAACTACTCCTGAACTTACACAGGCAACCTAGTTTGAGATTGCACTTTAAGTATTAGTGTTTTTGCTAAATCCTCTCTTCATACACGGAATCCTTACAGCCCGCACATCAACTGCAGCCTTTCCACACTCCTGTGCAGAACAGATCAAACTCTTCTTTCAGAAAGGACGGAAAGTCCTCTCTGTGACTAATAACCTAATTGACTTTTCTAAGATGTCAGTGCGTGGTCAAGCAGATTCGATCCCTAGCCGTGTGCTCTGGCCACAGCACGGCACTGCCCCCAGGCAAGTCTTAAGTTCCTTGACTGCAAGGTTATCTCCTGCGTCCTCCGCATCGTTGCCTGTACGCAGAGAGTCTGAGTGAGCAAGCCTGAACAGTGCACTTCCTTTTTCCGTTCACGTAATTAACTTCCACCAGAGGAGCAGAGGAAAAAAAGAGGAGGTTCACTATCAATACTTGAGATTCCCTGGGAGTCACACTGGGCTCTAAAAACCTTTCACCTTGGGGAAGCACCTTTTAACCCTCGGTACATCAGTTTCCTACTGCGGTTTCCCTTTGCTGTTCCCCGAGGACTCCTTCTAGGGTTCTCGACAAGGACAGAGGAACCGAACTGAAGGTTGAGAAGCATCTTGCCCCCCAACCCCGCCAACTTCTATTAACCCAGAGCGGGCCATGCTACTGGCTGGTCCTGGGGTGGCTCTGGGTACCTGCCCCACCGCGACCCCATCCCGCCCACCGGAACGCGGCCGCGGCCCGCGCCCTCCGCCAGGACGCGCACGCCTCCGCCCTCCTGCCCGGAGCCGCCCCGGGGGGACGCAGCTCCGGGCGGCGGTCACGGCGGCCGACAGTCGGTGGAGTACGGGGCCGCGGGCGAGGGTCCCGCGCGCGGGGCGGGGCCGCCGGGCCGGGTCCCCCGCCTCCCGGGGGCGCGCGAGCGCCGGGCGGGGCCGCCGTCCCTTCCGGGGAAGCGGTGGCCGCCGCCGCGTCCGCCGGGCGGCTTCCCGCCCCCGCGGCTCCGGGTGACGCTGCTCCAATAACAGCGCGCGGGGAGCCGCAGCCGCGGGGGGCCCCCCTCCGCACCAGCCCGGCCGCGGGGATGAGGGCCGAGGGCGACGGCGGGCTGGAGCGCTTCTGCAGCCCGGGCAAGGGCCGGGGGCTGCGGGCCCTGCAGCCCTTCCAGGTGGGGGACCTGCTCTTCTCCTGCCCGGCCTACGCCTACGTGCTCACGGTCAGCGAGCGCGGCAACCACTGCGAGTTCTGCTTCGCCAGGTAGGGCGGCGCCGGCGGGCGCGCGGGGGCCCGGGGGGCGCCGCGCGCAGGCGGGCGGGAGTGCGCGCGCCTCGCGGGGTCCTAGCGCCCGCGGCTCCGGGGTCGTTGCGGGAGGGGGCCTGGAACCCGGGACTGGCCGGGCCACGTGCGTTCGGCAAGACCCGCCAAGTTCCCGCCGCACGCCCTGCACCACGGCACGTTTCCCTGCTGGCCCCGGCGGGCTGTGCGAACCAGCCAGGGCAGGGTCGTGCCTGCAACACGTGGGCTCGGAGCCAGGCTTGCTGCCCAGCGCTGGCCACTCGGCGCTTTGCTGGCGGGTCCCAGGTTTCGCGCAGTGGCCACAGCCACAAGACACCTTTCACTTGTGCTTCCTGCGAGGTGATCTGTGGCCGCCCCCACCCCGCCAGCCCCGCGTTGCCGCAGGCTTGCCCTGTTTTGCCGAGGAACTTAATGACACTTCGTATTTCGTGTGAAGTACGTGGCCCCTTGTCTTTCTTGTCACCCTCTGCGCTTGGTCTTTGGGGAGAAGCCAGGGAGACACCAACCCGGGGTTCAGAGGAACTGCAACGGGGGGAACGGGATCTAGCTCTGGTTTGGGGCTGGGAAAACCTGGTTGCTTGGGGGATTAGGCTAAACGTCTGGTTGGAGTTGGTATTTAAATGGGGCAGATCATTTATGTGTGTATATGTGTATATATTCACATACACCAACGGATAATTATATCTTCAAGCCTTATGACAGTTTCAGACCTGAAAGGCACGTTAGACATCATGAATGCAACACTTTCCATTTTAAGGGGGAGAGAACTACTGCCCCCTTCTATATATATAGAAGTATATATATTCATGCTTATAGTTAAGAAAATGAATCTGATGTTCTCAGTTCTGCCCATTGCCTACCTAGCTAAGTCTTCAATGAAAGGACCGAGGCAGGAAGCATGGCACTGGAGTTTATGCCATGGGACCTTCCCGGACCCTGCCTTACTTTCTTTGAACCTCAGTTTCTTCATCTTCGAAGTGGAGATTCCTGGGCTAGATTAAGCCCACCTGAGGTTTGCAGGTACCTTTTGAATACAGGTCTCCAGTCCAACACACGCGGAAGAACTCAGTGCCTGAGATACGTTCATCTTATTCCACGGTAAGACAGAGCAAAAGAAGGGACAAAAGCTAAATACTATAGTCATCTTGCCCAGACTCCCTGCCAGAGCTGTCTTCCGCTTTGGGGGGACCTGGAAAGGAACTAGACACAGAATCATGCCGTGGGCAGCTTAAGGGCTGTATGTGATGTGTCTCTTTGAATTGGTGAGCCAAGAGCTAAAGGGTCATGGCACCACTTTGCGACGTTTGAGTGAAGTGAGCATTGGGTTTTCCCAAAGTTAAAAAGGCTGCTGTGTCTGGTCCCTTGATCTTCTGAGCCTTGCTGTGGCTCAGAGTCTGAAGCAGCGTGGGTGTCTGGAGTGGCAGGAGCAAAGCAAGGTCACCCCGCACGGAAGGGGCCTCCCTCCTCCATGAGGGCTCCTGGTGATTCCTGGGATCCATCGTGGCAGAGAAGACTGCAGGACCAGGCACCTAGTAGGTGGTCAGATGTCTGTTACCAGACCACTCCTCTGGTGAATTATAGATCAGATCCAGCTGGGTTCGTGGTGGAGCAGCAGAGTGGAGAGATGGTTCTCTTTCGCCTCCGAACTGTACCTACTACACACGCCCTCACCTCCGGATAGGAAGGTGCAGTCAGGTGCGGCGTGGCCAATGACCCTGCCATATAGGACAGCATTTGCCTTTATTTCCCCTTTTTCTGAATGACATTCATTAGTGTCACTGTTGCCTTAGACCCCTCTCCAGCGCTGCCCCCTACACTGGGGAGGGACCACTGCACCTTCCCCCCCCTTTTCTCTGGCTTAGGTGAACTTCTGTCAACACCCACAGTTTCTTTCCTCTCTCTCTCCCTGAGTACTCATTTGAAATCAGCTAAAATAACACACAAGATATGACATCATGACATCATGATACCTGTGAAATCAGAAATATCTTTGTACTCACTCTGTGGTTTCTATTAAATCCAGTTCACTTAGAATTAGTGGCTAGATCAGTCTTAAAGATTTAGCTCTGTTTCCTCTGTCAGCTGTCCGTATAGACCAAGGACAGATTATTCTGTCTAGCTGTACTGGACATATATGTCCCCATGGTTCCCCTAGGGGTAGGAGCAGAATTCTCAAAATGCTGATCCATGACTTCCCCTCCCCTGCCATGAAAAGAAAACTGCACGTATTGCTTCTTGTGCCAGAAGTTGAAGGTAAATAATATTGCTTAAGACAAATGAGCCTGGAGAGATCTTCCTTGTCATGTTAACTGTATCAGGGTTTGACTTATTTTGAAGGAAAAGAAGTGATGTTTTTCAGAAATAAGTATGTTCTGTAAATGGAAAAATAATAGGAAGCCTCTTAAGTCACAGTGAAGTGGAATTCTTACTGTCAGGGTAACACAGGCAGAGGTTTGCATCTGTATCACATTTTCTCAGGGTGGCACTTGGAAAGATGTGTATCTTGCCTCAGCTGCTAAGAGGCAGCTCCTAAAAATATAAATGTCTTCAAGTTGGGAGCTGTCCTCATCAGACCTCTCAGATTTTTATTTATGTATTTATTTTTTGGTATACAGAAACACAGATGCACGCGCTCACTGACATGCGCATACATTGGCCTGGTCAATATTTTGTGGCACACTTTTTCACTTGATATTGAATGTATTTTAACGCTTGCTGTTATTTGTCTCAGAAAGGGAAAAGTCTATAACCCTACGTTCCATCTAAGAGGGCTTCCCTGGTAGCTCAGTGATAAAGAATCCACCTCCCAGTACAGGAAACCCGGGTTTGATCCCTGGGTCAGGAAGATCCCTGAAGAAGAAAATGGCAACCCACTCTAGTATTCTTGCCTGGAGAATTCCGTGGACAGAGGCGCCTGGCAGGCTACAATCCATGGGGTCATTTAGAGTTGGACATGATTGAGTGACTTTCACTTTCTATGGGCACACGCTCCAATAATCTATTCCCTGCATCTTTTTACATGTGTTTTAAAGAAATGAGTAGAAAGATTAAGATAGCCAATGAGGACTTTCCTCGTGGTCCAGTGGTTAAGAATCCACACTTCTGTTGCATGGGTTGTAGGTTTCCATCCCTGGTCCAGGAACTAAGACCCCTCATGCTGCATGGTGTTTCCCCAAAAAAAGTATATGTTTACACACACACACACACGCACACGCACACACACACACACAGATAACAGATTTCCTCTAAAAAGTAACTCTAAAGAATATAAAGTTCAGCCATTTGTATAGTAGTTAGTGAGATATTGGGTTGCCATTTCCCACATTTCAGTATTTCAAGTTTTTCTTTATTTAGAGATTGCAAAGGAGGGACTTTGGGGCCAGATTGACTGGGTTGGAATTCTGGTTTCATCCCTTCCTGATGGATTGTCTTGAGCCAAATTATTTAGCCCCTCTGGGCTTGCTAGGTGGTACTAGTGGTAAAGAACCCACCTGTCAGTGCAGGAGACATAAGAGACACGGGTTCGATCCCTGGGTGGGGAAGATCCCCTGGAGAAGGGCATGGCAACCCACTCTAGTATTCTTGCTTGGAAATCCCATGGACAGAGAAGCCTGGCAGGCTACAACCCATAGGGTCGCACAGAGTCAGACATGACTGAAGCAACTTAGCAGGCAGGCACTGACTCCCAGTTTTCTTTATCTGTAAGCAGTGCACATTAACACCCACCTACTGAGCTGGTCCTGAGACAGCGAAGTCAAGTGCCCACCACGACCCAGACAGTTCAGGAGGTGTCACCATTGGCTCGGTGTCTCGCTTCTATGGACTTATTTGATGAGCTCTGTTGGCTAAAAGTTAAATAGTATGAGAACATATTCTCATTTCAGGGACATTTTTATGGTGGTGGGGTTGAGCTGGGGAATACTGGGAAGAAAATATTGTACCTTGTTAGCCAGTGGAATCATCGTTCAGATGGCAGGTTGACAAGCAGCGGTTCGCAGCCTCCCATTCAACAGCATAATAATGGTTATCTTATCTGGGATCAGTTTTCAGTATTTTCCAAAACCTGATGAAAATGATATGATGAGCCTACACAGGTAAAGCTTTATTTATTTATTTTTTTAAAGAGCCTTGTGTAGCTCCAAAATGAATAGCGACTTTAATACTCTTTTTACCCTGGAATTAAACAAATGTTTGAAATAAGAAACGGAGGAAAACAGAATGTTCCACCTAGCAAGGATACCACGGCTCTTCTCTGCTCTCTGCCTTCAGCGTGATTCAGCTGTGCCAAGGAGCAGTCCTGCAAGACTTCAGGTGTGCACAGTGCCGGGACACGCACATTTTTCACATGCAGGGAGCATCATGTCTGTTCTAGCATATCAGGGCCCAGTGACCAAGCTGCATGATTAAGAACGATTTGAGATGAAAGAGGCAGACTGGCAGCAGGATTGATATCCTGAACTGAAATTCAAACCCTGGTGAGTTAAAACCACCATCTAACCCCTTTCCCTCTAAAAAGCAATTGCACAAAATCCTCTCAATTGCAAAAATTTGAAGATCCTGTATAAAATGATATTCCTTTATATCATGTTGCTCTTTGCAGCTCATAAAGCGTTTCCAGGTACATTTGTGTTTGGTCCTCCCAAGGATGGCTTGTGTAGAGAAGACCTTGTCCCATGTTATGTAGGAAGTAACTGAGTGTTGGAAAAGTTGTTTCCTTGAATTTTACCTTTTTGGGGGCAGATATTGAGTGCCTCCTAAGGCCCAGCCTCTTCGTGGAGGGAACTGTATCTTTCTGTTCTGAGTGTGGTATTCTTTCACTGTCCCTTTTTCTTTTTTTTTAATTTAAAAATTTTTATTGAAAGATAATTGCTTTACAATGTTGTGCTTGTTTCTGCCAAACATCAACATGAATCAGCCACATGTATCTCTGTCCCTTTGGACCTGAAACTACTATGTAGTTCACACCTGGACATGAGGGCTTAAGGCATTTCTGCTTTCTCAAGTGAAGGCATTTTTTATCACCTCTCTTCTTTTGCTTCTCCCTGCCCCTGTGGATAATTCAACAGATTAATGCATCGTTTCTAAAAGTTCAGAAAAATCAATTGATTCATCTCTCTTGGATTTATATGTTATGCTGCTGTGGTTTCAGAGAATTCTTTTTTTTTTATGCTAACGGTTTGAAATTTGTGTAACAACTGTGTATATTCTTCTGTATTATCCACTATTACCTGATAAAATGTAAAAAAGAAATATGAGGCTTTGGTCCTTTGGTGAGTTTGGAATATTTTTATTTTTTTTAATTTCGCTTTTATTTGTTAATTTGGGCTGCTCTGGATCTTCATTGCTGTGTGCGGGCTTTCTCTAGTTGCAGCGAGGGGTGCTACTCTTTGCACAGGCTTCTCATTGCGGTGCCTTTCGTGTTGCAGAGCGCAGTCTCTAGGCACGTGGGCTTCAATAGTTGCAGTCCTCACACTCAGTCATGGTGGCACATGGGCTTAGTTGCCCTGTGGCATGTGGGATCTTCTCAGACCAGGGGTCGAACCCAGGTCCCTTGCATTGGCAGATGGACTCTTTACTGCTGGACCACCAGGGAAGTCTGGGATATTTTTAAATATGTTCAAATTATTTAAAAGGAGTTTGTCATCTTCGTCTTTATAGGTACATATAGACAGTTTGTTTCTGTGTGCTCTGGTAGGGCAGCGTGAGGATATTAACTATCCCCGCCTATCTTTTTTTTTCTTAAACAGGCCTATTCTTCAGCACTTTGCTCTGTGCAAAGTTAAACAGACGTGATTTGTTGATGTAGCTGTGCTGAAAGGCCCCTGGATGTTATTCCTGTAGGACAAGCATATGGCACACTGTCTGTCCGAACGTTCTTTAAAAGATGCTCAGAAATGTCTTAAATTTCTTTGGGAACATTCAGGGCTCAGGGCTGTAGTTTGGCAGCAGCTGATCTTCAACAGAACTCAGAATTGGTAAGAACCTGGGACAGAGAAGTTATCTTACAGAACTTGAAACAGAATGCAAAGAATGTTTCTACTTGATTTTGGAGTTTGAAACTTAACTCTTTTGCCTAAGGGGATAACCTCAGGCAAAAGAGTGAAGTCTCAAACTCCAAAATCAAGTAGAAACATTCTTTGCAGTTTTCTGTTTCAAGTTCTTGGAGAGGGCAATGGCACCCCACTCCAGTACTCTTGCCTGGAGGATCCCATGGATGGAGGAGTCTGGTGGGCTGCAGTCCATGGGGTCGAGAAGAGTCGGACACGACTGAGCGACTTCACTTTCACTTTTCACTTTCATGCACTGGGGAAGGAAATGGCAACCCACTCCAGTATTCTTGCCTGGAGAATCCCAGGGACGGGGGAGCCTGGTGGGCTGCCGTCTATGGGGTCGCACAGAGTCGGACACGACTGAAGCGACTTAGCAGCAGCAGCAATATCCCCTTTCTTTTTCTTGTCGATATAAAGAAAACATGAAATCATTGTAATTTTAAGCTGCTGTATTTCTGCCTCCCGAGGAGGCAGTCAGTAATTACAAATATCCCTTCTGTAACTGGAGTCATCAATAGCTAAGGTCATTCCCACCATATGCACATTTTGTTTTTTGTACTTCAGACATGGAGGGAAGTAATCACATTTCTCAGTTTGAGGAATGCTTTCCATCTGACCTGTGCCAGGACAGTTGGATTGAAATTTCTCCTTTCTTACTGATTCTGCATTCCCACATCCTGTTCCTGTCAAAGGCAGCCCGATTCTGGTTTGCCTGCTTGCCTTTGAGTCCATGAGCATATAGTCCTGATCACCACCAGGGAACTAGGCAGACCTGGAGTGGGGCACCCTGATTGTACTTGACCAGATGAAGGCTTTGAGTCCTCTTCTGGAGGGGCTTCCCTGGTAGCTCAACTGGTAAAGAGTCCGCCTGCAATGCAGGAGACCCCGGTTCAATTCCTGGGTCTGGAAGATCCCCTGGAGAAGGGATAGGCTACCCACTGTAGTATTCTTGGGCTTCCCTAGTGGCTCAGATGGTAAAGAATCCGTCTGCAATGTGAGAGACCTGGGTTCGATCCCTGGGTTGGGAAGATCCCCTGGAGGAGGGCATGGCAACCCCCTCCGGTAATCTTGCCTGAAGAATCCCCATGGACAGAGGGGCCTGGCGGGCTATAGTCCATAGGACTGCGAAGAGTCAGACATGACTGAGCGACTGAGCACAACAGAGTGCTGGTCAGCCTGGAGGTTAGTCGCTTCTGGAGCCGTCCCCTTGCCCTGGAGAGGGGCCCACTCTGGGACTAGAGGTCTCTGTCCTCTCTCAAGGGATTTGTATTAATGTGATCAGTCTCTGTACACCACCATCAGTCTCCCATTCTCATCCCAACCCTCGCATCTCTGGATTTCTAGTGAATCTGTGGGAGTTTAGGGGTGCAGTCCTCCAGCAGGGAATTGACTGAAGTAACTGCCTTTTCAGGGGCTGAACCCACGACCTTGGCCTCATTAGCACGGGCGCTGTAACCAGTCACAAAGCCACACACCTCACTTTGTGTAACTTCTGCTGACTCTGTTCCTACCACCCTCGGAGGCCTCCTTTTCAATTGCAAAGGCGTTCACACCGGCACAATAGAACAGAAGGAAATCGGATCTCTTCTAGACTTCTCTGAAGGCCAGAGATATGCAATTTAGCAGGAAAATAAGACCAAAGTGTCTTGAGGGTTCGGGAAACAACTTATCTTTCTAGTCCATGCATTTGTTGAGAATCCAGCTGTGTGTCTCAGATTTTCCTTCCATCAAAAATTTTAAAGTACTGTGAAACTCCTTGTGCCAATGTATTAACATAAAACTTAGGGGCTAAGTGAAAGGTTTCTGATGACTGAGTGGAAATATGGCATGTGCATTATTCAAGTGGGTTGAGTTCGCTTTTTAAAGAAGGAGTGCATCCAAGAATCCCTAAGTGCTTCTGTTTCACAAGTTTACAGTCCTTAGAAACCAAAATAAATGCTTGCCATGATAGCTGAGACACCACTGTGTATCTGCAAGTGCACTGCGATGAACAAGACATCTCGTTGCCCTGGGAACCTACAGTCACCATTGGGGGAGAGGAAGAATAAGGCCGACTCCCTTACCAAGAAGCCAATTTCACACCAAGGCCTGAAGACACAGGCGTATCCTGGGGGAGGGAGGTGCAAAGGAAGTCTGGCTGGCAACAGGACGCACTTTTTCATCTGAGCCAAATAAAAATCTCAAGGATTTTATATCCTGGCACTTGAGAGGAGTTATGTTGCCGTCTGTGACAAAATGAAAAAATATTGGACCAGAGGAGCTTTTTGTCTTGAGTCTGTGAGGACTAGGAGAGGCTGTTCAAGGGATGTGGGCCCTGGGCTCAGATCTTGTTGATTTTCCTCACTTGTGCCACCTGAAAAAATCTCTTACCCCTCCTTTGCACAAATCTCTAGCAGAGTGACGATCACTGTCAGTGATGGTTTCACAGGTTCTTAAAACTTCAACAGTAAGAGACGTTTAATGATGGGCAGAAGGTAAGCTCTCTGAGAGCAGGGATTCTGTTTTTAATATATAAAGCAAATGTTTATATTTATGGGGCATTCACTGTGGCTCTGGGCTTCCCAAGTGGTGCAGTGATAAAGAATCTGTCTGCCACTGCAGGAGATGCAGGTTTGATCCCTGAATTGGGAAGATCCCTTGGAGACGGAGATGACAACCCATTCCAGTATCCTTGCCTGGAGAATCCCATGGACAGAGGAGCCTGGTGGGCTACAGTCTATGGGGTCACAAAGAGTTTTCGGACACAACTGAGCAACTGAGCACACACTAGGTGCTGAATCCCCGTGTGAAAAGGGAACAAAAATCCCTCCCACCATGGAGCTTATGTTCCAGTAGGTTTTCATCTTTATTTTATACACTGTAGACTGAAAAGAAAAAGCACAACATGAGAGTTGTGAATTAAGATTTATTTGGGGCAGAATGAGGACTCACTGCCCAAGAGACAGCTTCTCAGAGAGCTCTGAGGCCCTGCTCCAAAGAGATGGGTAGGGGAGATCAGCGTAAATTTGATTTTGGTGAAACGCGCAGCAGAAGGTTACTGCCAGTCCCAAGATGGGGCTTCCCTGGTGGCTCAGTCGGTAAAGAATCCGCCTGTAATGCAGGAGACCCAGATTCCATCCCTGGGTTGGGAAGATCCCCTGGAGAAGGGAATGTCAACCCACTCCAGTATTCTTGCCTGGAGAATCCAATGGACAAAGGAGCCTGGTGTGCTACAGTCCGTGGGTTTGCAAAGAGTCTCAAGAAGGTTGCAACTAGTCACGAGGAGCAGATATCTCCGCTAATGATTTTAGTGCTTTTCTAGATACGTGGAGATGTCAGAAATTGGGCTCATAAAATTGTCTGAAAATTTCTAGCTATCTGAAGTCCTGCTCTGCCAGTTCTTCCCAGAGCATAGAGTGCATAACTCCTCATCTCCGCCCTGGACTCCTTTCAGGCAATGGTTGAAGGTCAGCGACTGCAGTGGCTAGTGATATCATCCTTGTAGAAGCAGATAGCAAGTGACAATTTTTAGTTGACAATTTTTAGTAGTGCCATGAACTTTGTCATTTTAGCAGAGTTTTTGTTAAAGGCAGTAATGTTCTGAGTTCAGTGCTTTCTTTCATCAAACACTGATAATCCACGTATGTCATAAAGAAAACTGTTATATGACCCAGCAATCCCACTGCTGGGCATATACACCGAGGAAACCAGAATTGAAAGAGACGCGTGTACCCCAATGTTCATCGCAGCACTGTTTACAATAGCCAGGACATGGAAGCAACCTAGATGTCCATCAGCAGACGAATGGATAAGGAAGCTGTGGTACATATACACAATGGAATATTACTCAGCCATTAAAAAAAATACATTTGAATTGGTTCTACTGAGATGGATGAAACTGGAGCCCATTATACAGAGTGAAGTAAGCCAGAAAGAAAAACAACAATACAGTATACTAATGCATATATATGGAATTTGAAAGATGGTAACGATAACCCTATATGCAAGACAGAATAAGAGACACAGATGCATGGAACAATTTTATGGACTCTGAGGGAGAAGGTGAGGGTGGGACGTTCTGGGAGAATAGCATTGAAACATGTATATTATCGTATGTGAAACAGAACACCATTCCATGTTCGATGCATGTGACAAGGGCTCAGGGCCGGGGCAATGGGATGATCCAGAAGGATGGGATGGGGAGGGAGGTGGGTGGGGGGTCCAGGAAGGGGAACACATGTAAACCCATGGCTGATTCATGTCAATGTATGGCAAAAACTATTACAATATTGTAAAGTAATTAGCCCCCAACTAAAATAAATAAATTTATTAAAAAAAAAAAAAGAAAAGAAAACTGTTAACCGAGAAGTTTAAACACACAATCTAGTTCATGACTTATGCCAACTAAGGGAGAATGCTGATCAGATAATACTGGGTCAAATGAAACTGTAGCATCCCTGAATTGTGTTAAAATAGCAGCACTTTGGGTAGACATTTTTTTGAAATTTGATGAAATTTGGTCTGCTCATACGCTTGAATCAGTTCAGTCGCTCAGTTGTGTCCGACTCTTTGCGACCCCATGGACTGCAGCACGCCAGGCTTCCCTGTCCATCACCAACTCCCGGAGCCTACTCAAACTCATGTCCATAAAGCCTTTTAAGTTGTATTTAGAAATATTCATACTTGAGTAAATATTTCTAAATACAACTTAAAAAGCTTTAGGATTTTTTTTTCACCTTAAAAACTTACAGGGTCACAAAGTAGTAGAGATTCAGAAACTAACAGCTGACTTATTTCACTCAGTAGTAAATTGATTTCAGCACATGTTCAGGCCTTCCGAGGCACCCACGTGCTGAATATTTTCTAGGCACAGAGTGGGGAAAGCAGCCCACTGCCAACTTCTGTTTCTGTGCATCTTCAGAGAGTGACCCAGTGGAAGGCCACCGTAGGGTCAAGGCTACCTGCTGGTGTGCCCCCAAGGCTGGGCATAGCACTGTTTGGGTCCAGTTTGCTCTGCAGCATTAATTTCACTCCAGCATCTCCAAAGTGCTTATAGTGGGACATGCATACATGCATGTGTTTGCACCCATAGCACCTTCTGCATACTTCCTTCATTACACTTGCTCCTTGACTATAGGAACCAGGTCTTCTTCAACCTTGTAACTCCAGCACTTAGCCTGATGCCTGATACTCCATGACCTCAGTAAATATTAAATGAATAGTCTCATTTCTGCAGTCTTATTTTACTAATAGCTCTGTGGGCAGGCCTCATCACCTTCTCTGTTCCTTCTTGGAAGTGGATCCTTATAGATACTTACAGAACACTTCATCGATCCCTGCCTTCAGGGCAGAATCTTGACTGCTCCAGTCCTCGACATTCAGTGCTCTTTCCACCTTGCCTGGCATTATCCCTTACTGCTTTTTTCACTTAAAACCTAAACAAAATATAAGTGGTTTTTCCAGTTCCCCCACAATGGTGCTGCATCATTCCCCATTCTTCTAATGGTGGCTGTTACTTAAGATCAGTTCTTGTAAGAGAGAACTAAGTTAAAAGCGCGTTTATTGTTTCTTTCCTTTTGACTTCCTCATTGGTAAGCGTCAGAGAAGTCAAAGACAAATTGCAAGGAAGCGTCTTTGTGATCTCGCACAGAAGTTCATATACAGAATTTCAGAGGAGAAGGTTCAATTTAAAAGCCCGTACATCTGTCCTTCTGGCAGGCTTCAGCTGTTAGGGATTTTACAGGGCCTGCAAGATGAGGTTTGATTGTAGGTGCTGTCCAGTGGCTGAAAAGAGTCATCGCTACTGTTCCATAGGCTGAGTAGTTCTCTGCTCTATCCATAAGCCTCATGAATATTTTTTCTTTCTAAGGCAGAGGAACATTTCATTTCAACTAGAGCCTTTGCTGTTGTTCAGTTGCTCAGTCATGTCCGACTCTTTGCAACCCCATGGACTGCAGCTTGCCAGGCTTCCCTAGGGCCTTCACTGAAACAAATCTTAAATCAGCATCCTCACTGGTTTTTCATTGCTGAGTTTGATTTTCATGAGTCAGTGATGTGGAGAGTCATGTCTACAGTATTTTTTTAGCTTTATTGAGGAAGAATTGACAGATATGATTGTCTGTATTTACAGTGTACAGCATGATGATCTGGTGTACATAGAGGCTGTGGAATGATTACTAAGATCAAGATAATCAGCACATCCATCCCCTCACGTAGGTAACTTCCTTTTGTGTGACAAGAATGTTTAAGCTCAAGTCTCAGCAACTTCAAGCATGCTCTACTGTATTATTATCTATAGTCACCGTGCCATCCAGTAGATCCTCAGACCTTTTTCTTCTTTCAACTAAAACTTTCTACCCTTTGACCATGTCACTCCATTTCCCCTAGGGTCATCATTTTTATGACAAGATCAACTATTCAGTGCTGACCACCAAGCCCCCTATTTCTCCTTGTAAATCACAGCTTCTGTTCCAATATTTGGGAAAACCTATTAGTTGCTACCTTACTGCCCTAAATATTTCCCGCTTCCCTGGAGGCCCTGGGCTCTAACTTTTAACAAGCCTCAGAACAAAGCTGGATGCCTGGGGGAAGGTTCAGCTCTGCTCTGGGAAGAAGCTCCCGCAGCACGTGGTCCCGTTTCACTGTTACATTGTGGATTAAAGTGCTACATGGAGCATCTTTCAGGGTTACACAAAAACCCATACCCTGAGTATTATCCTTGTCCCCTGACCAGGGTTATAATAGGGTTCTGCCACAATTCCTCCAATTTTTATTTCTCTCCAATAAAAATTTGCTAGTGGAACCACTCACTCTGGGTGGGAGACTAACTTTGTTTCTGATTGTCTTATTTCAACCCATGGTGAAGTTATATTGTGCCGCTGGGGCTTTTTTCCTTTTCTCTTTTTTTCGTTTGGCCGGGGCTGCCTCTGTTCAGCAGAGCCTCCTTGTCACTTCTTCTATCACCGTTAGTTAAAAGTAATTGTTATTGCAAACCCACTCCATGCCAGTATCATTCTCTTTCATGAGGAAAACCCACAAAGCATTCATTTCGGTAGCAGAAAGGAGGGAGCTTACAGGATCTTTAAATCCTTTTTATCTGGACCCACAGCACCTGCGGCAATGCATTAACTAGCAGGAGTTGTTAATTACAACCCTAACTTGTTGATCTTCCCAGCTTCTGAATTTTAAAAGCAAGAAAATTAATCACTGCGCATGTCTCCTCCCGTCGAAAATGACAGGAGCGTGTCTTCTGAGTTCTGTTTCAGCCACTGATAATCACACACTTGCGTTTTCCTGTCACATTTCTTTCCTCCTTTTGTGGATGGAACCATTTCTTAAGTTCAAAGAGCCCTTCCATTCACAGCAGAGTAGATATTTGCCTGTAAAACAAAGGCTTTAGAAGCATAAATCCTCTAAATATGAGTCTGAGCGAGATTGTACTGAAGATATTTCGGAGTTGACATCACTTAAAAAAACACACACACAAAAGAATGAAGACTGGTTAAAAGTATAGCAGTGGTGGGCTTCGCTTATTTTTTCATTTAATTTACATAACAAACCTGCAGGGTAGAAGCTGTATCTTTACAGTGGAGGAAACAGGTTCAGAAAGGATGAATAATTTGCCCAAGATCACATAGCACCTCAAGCATGAGAAAGAAAAAGGATTTGAGACAGAGAAGTAGGAAAAGTAGCTTAGCACAGGCATCCTGCATTGTGAAGCAGGAATCAGGAAGAGGTGGAAAGCAAGCTTAGCCTGGCTTCCAGAACACTTGCTTGTCATAGTAAGAAAAGACAGTGTCTGCCACTTTATTCCAACCTATCCATCCATCATCAAGGTAGTTAAACTACCTAATCTATCCTGTGTGCGAGTCATTCTTAAGAAGAGTTACATAGTAAGCAGTCTGGACTGCAGAGAAGAATGCTTCAACACTCTTCCTCAAATTCTGCCCTCAAAAACACTCAACCCAAATGGATGACCATGGGCCTAGACCAGCGGTTGTGTATTATGGAGGCACGTTTGATCGGGGTAGCTTTCTAAAACTCCCAGCATGGAACAGTCTGATGAGACTAGCTGGACCCAACCCCAGACGGGCACAGGCAGCCGAGGCTGAGAACCACTCTGAGAGGCTGTGCGTGATTTCACCATTAATGTTCCTTTAGTTCCCTTCCTTTTCAGTTATTTCACTTCATTCCTCCAAATGACCTTTATTCCTCTGTCACAGAGGGCAGTTTTCTGTTCCTTGTTTTGCAGTCTTTCCCCAAACCTCCTGGACAATTCAGATCAGGTTACATGGCAAATGAAGGCTTTACAGCTGGGTCTTCTGCAGGCACAGAGTTTATTCTAAAAGCCTTGTGTATTCCGACAGTGAAAACGGATATCCCATATGAAGTTTCTCTCTGGCTGAACTTTGCAGTCAGCAGTAGTCGGACTCTCAGGAGCTCTACTTCTTGCTCTCTGAAGCACGCGCGCGCGCGCACACACACACACACACACACACACACACACGAGCCAGCTCAGCACATTGTAACTGGGGTTTCCACCGATAGACCTACAGACCATGTGTGCCTCGCCCTGTGGTAAGCTATGGGAAGAACTGAAGCGTTTAAACAGAGCTCCCATCCCTATCCCATTTCACCGAGAACTGCTATTACCAAACGAGGTTCTTAAACTGTTCGCTGCCAGTAACTGGCTTAGCTTTTCTCCTTCTCTCTGCTGAAGGCAGTCTGGCTGGGAGAATCTTTGCTAAGGATATTCGCACAAGTAAGCCAGGTAGATGACTCCATAAGCACATATACGGTAACATCTGAGTCCGAGCCAGGCAAGGCTTTTCTGTCTTTTGTGAGAGCTGCAGTATTTTATCACCTAGTTCCCAGAGGACGCAATCCCATGTGGACTGGTCCAGTGTCTGTGAACACACCTGGATTTACTGCCTGAATGAGACAGAGGGACCTTCCTTGCACAGGCTGAATACAGAATCAGTCCTTATTTTAATTCCAGTCCACTTCAAGTGACATTGATTCCTCTGGCATAGTTGGTCAAGAGACCCTCTGTGGGGGTGTTCCCCTTCCTGGATCTCATTTTCAGAAATGACTGGATTCTTCTCATTATATCTTTGAAGCCAAGTAGCATTAACAGGAGAAGGGGTAGGCTACCCACTCTGGTATCCTTGGGCTTTCCTGGTGGCTCAGACGATAAAGAATCCGCCTGCATTGCAGGAGACCCGGTTCGATCCCTGGGTTGGGAAGATCCCCTGGAGGAGGGCATGTCAACCCACTTGAGTGTTTTTGCCTGGAGAATCCCGTGGACAAAGGAGCCTTGCGGGCTACAGTCATGTGGTCACAAAGAGTCGGACGTGACTGAGCGACCAAGTATAGCACCACACAGCATTAACAGGATTCCATTGGAGCTGGGACATTATGCAGACCAGAGTAAAGAATGCTTTTATTTACTCTTCGTTAGTGCTATTACAGGTTCGATCCCTTGGTCGGGAAGACCCCCTTGGAGAAGGGAGTGGCTTCCCACTCCAGTATTCTTGCCTGGAGAATTCCATGGACAGAGGAGCCTGGCAGGCTACAGTCCATGAGGTCACAAAGAGTCTGATATGACTAAGCAACTAACACTTATTTACTTACTGCTATTACCTTATCTAGACACACAGATTATTTTTGTTTGCTGTAGTATATGCTCCTTGATCATGTCATCATACTCAAGGAAGGATATTTTTGCATGATGGAGACAAAATATGTCCCTTGATGTGTGAATTCTAATTCTGCTACCAACTTGCTGAATGGCCATGTTGGGTTAGATATTTCACCTCTAGGATCTTCAGTATCTTCATTCGAAAGGCAGGAATAATAACTTCTTCATAGAGCTGATGGAATTATTACAAGAGATCAGAAGTTTTCATACTTTTTGTTCTTAAGATCCCTCTCTACCCATAAAAATTGAGAACTCCAAAGAGCTTTTTTGTTCACCTAGGTATTTATCAATATGTCCCATATTTATAATTAAAAATAGAAAATATTATAAAGCACTTGTTTTTGTAATGAGGACTCATTTTTTAAAATGAGGACTCTTCTTCAAAACAAAAAATGAGAATAGTGATGTTTTACAGTTTTGCAAATCTCTTTAATGAGAGATTAAAGAATACAAGTGGATTCTCAGATATGCTTTTGAATTCAGTCTGGCATATTATGTAGTTTTGGTTGATGTATGCGAAGAAAATCTAGCCTCAAATAGGTGTGTTATTGGAAGGGAAGGAGTGTTTTAATAGCCTTTTCAGTTAATTGTGGATATTCTTTGATTCACCATTAGAACTCAGTGAAGTGATTGTTGTCTTAAAGATTAGTTGTAATGTGCACTCTGAAACCATGTCTGTGAATTTTATGTACTCTGTTACATAAAATCCCTTGGTCTGTCTTGTACTTTGAATGACTCTTTTAGCCATGTGTAATTTTTAAAACATCATAGTCAGGTCATTTGGAAAACATTGGTTCACTCAGTTATATAGAACTCCTAAAACTTTATTTCATCAACCCTGAAATCAAACAAAAAAACCCCCCACAATTATTAAAACCATCACCAATCTTTCAGATGAGAGACTGTCTAACTCTGGGCAGCAGAGCAGATCCGTGTGTTCCAAAGTTCTAATTTTTGCTTAAGAGCCCAAATTTTATCATTGGCAACAAATATTGCCAATTATTTTCCTTGATGTGATGGACTCACTTCATTTATTCCCATAATATAGCTGCCGAATACGCAAGTCTGAATAGCCAATTTGTCTAAAGTTGTTCTTCCTAGTAAAAGTGGTATTTCAAGAAAATAGTGGCAAGTTCAGTTTACAGCTCCAAGGATGGCCAAGAGTTCATCCTTGAGATAAGCCTCATTCTTCAGTAGGAGCAGAAACACTTCTTGCCTTCTTCCCCCTTCATCTCAGGGTGCCAAGAAGATACATACCAAAGACTGGAGATTCAAGGATATTAATATTTGTGACTGCTTTATTGGGCTTCCCGGGTGGCTCAGTGGTAAAAAATCTTCCTGTAATGCAGGAACTGCAGGAGACTTAGGTTTGATCCCTAGGTCAGGAAGATCCCCTGGAGGAGGGCATGCAACCCACTCCAGTGTTCTTGCCTGGAGAGTCCATGGACAGAGGTGGGCTACGGTCTTTGGGATCGCAAAGAGCTGGATGCAACTGAAGTGACTGAGCATGCACACACTGCTTTATTAGGGACATTCTTTTTTTTAATTTATCTTATTCTAGTTGATTTACAGTGTGGTGTTAATCTCTGCTGTATAGCAGAGTGATTTAGTTATACACACACACACACACACACACACACACACATTCTTTTTCTTATTCTTTTCCATTATGGTTTATCATAGGATATTGACTATAGTTCACTGTGCTTTACAGTAGGACCTTGTTGTTTATCCAAACGGCAACCCACTCCAGTATTCTTGCCTGGAGAATCCCATGAACAGAGGAGTCTAGCAGGCTACAGTCCATGGGGTCGCAAGAGCTGGACACAACTTGGTGACTAAACCACCACCATGTAATAGTTTGCATTCTCTAATCCCAAACTCTTGGTCCATCCCTTACCCCTTGGCAACTACAAGTCTGTTCTCTAAGTTTGTGAGTCTGTTTCATAAGTAAGTTCTTTTGTATCATAGTTTAGATCTCTTTAGGGGCATTTTTAAGTGAAACTGGCTTTTCCCTGATGGTTGTGAGCATGTGGAAGTGAGGAATACAGTGACTACTGGCTGCTTTGATTAGTGCTAAAGCCCTTGTGGCTCAGCTGGTAAAGAATCCGCCTGCAATGCGAGAGACCTGGGTTCGATCCCTGGGTTGGGAAGATCCCCTGGAGAAGGGAAAGACTACCCACTCCAGTATTCTGGCCTGGAGAACTCCATGGACTAGTCCATGGGGTCGCAAAGAGTCGGATACGACTGAGCGACTTTCACTTGACTTCACTTCACTTCAAAGCCTTGCAGGTTTCACCCTCCAGGCACCCTCCGCTTTCTAGAGCACAGATGTCAAGACACTAAGGGCAGTAGTACATTCTGGAAATAGCGTTGATCTCACAGGCTCCCTTAAATGGTCTCTGGGCCTCCAGTAGTCTACAGACCACACCTCGAGAACCACTTGCATTATGTAACCTCTTGCCAGTCTTGACAAGTTAGCTCTTTCTTCCTGGTCTTCATTGTCTGTGGCTGTGGACTTGGTGACTAGCCAGGCTGAATGAAGCCTGGCCTTTGGGAGATCTATTATTTTGATGAAATCCCACTAGAGTTCTTCCTGTGTTCACCAGAGCCCAGTTGTTTTTTTCCTTCCTGGGATATTACCTTGAAGCCGAAAACAAACCTTGGTTTTGTATTAGCTTTACTGCTTGCATCTGTGTGCAGGAAGATCTCTGTATATAATCCTTGTTTTCTTTTTGTGTGGTATAGAGCTAATACAGACATTTTTGTAATAGTTTCCTGGTCCATTATATCAAGGGTCTTAATTCTGGTTTCAGAGGCACTTCACTAGTCTGTGTGTAGATTCTAGATGGCTGGTGAGCCCTCAAAATTTGTTCTTTGAGGGTTGGGGAGAACGTGGCTTGTTGGGGAGAGTTAATAGCTTCAAATTCTCAGAGAGGTTTTGTGACCTTGCCCCCTGCAAAACCAACCATTACCAAATGGCTGTTTCAGAAGGACATTGTTATGGGTGGCATCTACCCACCCATTGTCCATGTCCAAACACACGTCTTTTGGAAAATAATTTTCAGAGTTCCCTCCGCGGCTTTGCCCGTCTGCACTTTCCACTCCTTTTGCATTCCTTCACGGTCCCCGTCAATTAGCACTTGCTCACAAGTTACTTCACAGTTGTTTTTGAGCACGTCGTCTGTCCTTTTCCCCTTGGCATAAAATGCAGGAGACGCCAGGGCCCGGTGTCTCATCCACATGTATCCTCGGAGGGTATTTCAGGCCAGAGGATGCACTCAGCCAAATTAGTGGGCTCCTCTTTGAACCACTGAGATGTGCAAACTCAGAATATTTATTTATACCTCAACTGCGAGTTGCGTTTTTTTCTCCCACACAATTCTTCAGCCTGCTGCTTGGAATCCAAGCACTGTCATGAAAACTGCAAGGCAGCCAGTTTCGTTCCAACAGTAGCATTTTTGGAACCCTTTCCTGATTCCGTGGGAGTAGTGTGGTGACTACCACTCTCTGAGAAGACGCGGAGGAGGACTCGGCAGCGTGATGATATGTATGTCTTGCAATATCAGCCCTCCGGGCACGCTGCAGATGGGGCGGGGGTGAGGGGGCTCCGTGGCAGGGCAAGGGGGCGCCCCCGGCAGTAAGCGAGAGTGCCTTTTGCAGCATCAGCATTTCTGTACATCGGAAAGCTGACTTCAGGGTGGTCAGTGAGAAGCAGACAGCAGGCTTTACAGATCGCACTCTGATTTAATGAAGTGGTTGTTCCCCATCTCAGAAAAATTTGAAGGGTTCTGTCATATGCGGTTTAACTCAGTGGCTTCACAGTTTTTGAAAAATCCCGTGGCTTGTCTAATGCAGCAAACACAGCAGCACCTAACAGTTGGAGAACAGCAGCGACCCTGTCCCCCATGAGAAGTAGGAAAGTGAATTCTATGGCGATGAACGGGGAGGACTGACCTAGTTATGACGAGGCGGAAGAATCGTTCAACGGGATACAGACAAGGTAGATGTGTGTACCAGTCAGATCCAGGGGTATTTTATTTAAGAACATGTCCCCAGATGCTGGGTAGCATTTTTAAACTTCGCTTTCTGGGCAGCATTTGTTACTGACACACTCCATCCTGTCTTCTGCATCCCTAAATACTAAAGATCGTCACTCACTTCGTGTTGTCAGCAGTGTAGGTCGACCCCAGTCCCCTCTCTTTACGGACTCAGGCTTCCAAGATGGCTTTGTTTATTTCTGTCCCTTTCTAGCAGGTGAGAAAATCAGGACGTAAGAGCCTCTGACTTGCCCCAAACCATTGAATCATAGTGCAGGTTGACGTTTACAGCTGTGGCGTCCCAGGCCAGGCTCACAAGTCAGAGAGCGTGTCGGTCATCTCTCTGGAAAGTGCCCTTCACGCTTCTTGGGTTCGGTCAGTGTTGGCGCGTGTCGCCTTTGACTAACTCACTCCCACTCAAGGACTGAGTCTGGTCAAACTCTCCTTTCAGAAAATGCCATGTACCAGTGGGAGAGCAAGGTAAGGTGACTCTTGGCTCTGCTCTCGGACCAGATGGCTGTTGTTATTGCATGATAAAATGTGCGGCTTCACGTTTCTCTGCCTCTCGCCACTACAGTGCCCTTTCTGTTTTTTAAGGAAAGAAGGATTGTCCAAATGTGGAAGATGC
This sequence comes from Giraffa tippelskirchi, assembly GCF_054371585.1. NCBI lineage: Eukaryota > Metazoa > Chordata > Mammalia > Artiodactyla > Giraffidae > Giraffa > Giraffa tippelskirchi. Next base: position 11,309,855 of record NC_137279.1, read on the forward strand.
AAGCAGGCATTTTACTGCAATGTGGAGTGTCAGGTAGGTGTCTTTGGGCCAGCTGGCAGGGAGGGTCTGGTTTCCTCGGAAGATCGGAAGATCGGGACCCCAGCGTCCTTCTCACCCTTGTCACAGCATCCCAGGGCCCTCCCGCAGCCAGAGCTGGAAAGCCTCCTTGTGGCCTAGGGTGTGGCTGGATGCCCCTGTGTGCTGGCACCCGCGACTGATGGTGATGGGAAGCCAGTGATGGGCAGTAACATTTTGGGGCCCCACACAGGATCAAAAATAGAGGTTGGTAGAGTGGGAAAGACACAGGGGCCACGTTGGCTACAGGCAGGTGTATCACCAAGGTCGACAGTCTGCCCCCCATGGCTCCCAGCAACAGATGGAATGTGCAAAGACAACCAGTGAAAAATGTTAAAATGCTGTCTTTAAAATTGTTTAGTCTTTACCATTACCAAGTCTGAATTTGTATCTATCCCTTTAGCAGGCCACACGTCACCCTTGGGGTGGTCTAATCTTGCCTGATTCCAGCTGGACTAGGCGGGCCCCTGGCACAGCTTTTGAGCGGCCAGAGGTGGACTGGTCTGAACTTGGACCTGGAGACCTGGGTGTGGGGGCTGTGCGGTTCAGGCGGCAGGTTGCATGTAGACCACAGGCATTCTGGCTGGCTGGATGCATCTCAAGGGAGTCTTGTAACCCAGGACTGAGGATTTCAAGAGGGTATTTGGAGGAACTCTTGGTAGACTCTTTAAGGGATAAGTATTTTTTGTTTTTTCCCCCAAAGTTTTCTACTTAATACTGTGTAATTACACAAAATGTTCACAGCTACAAAAAAATGCGCTCCAGGTTCTAGCAGTTTGAATTTGGGGAGGATATGATCTTCAACCTCTGTGTATCCTCCCTACTCTATTTTTTAAGCGGGAACCTACTACTACGGCTCGGGAAATGATGCTACTAAATAGTGGTTCTAAAGGACAGGGAGGCCGTTCTTCAAACCTGCACCTTGGTTTTGTTCTTCTTCCCATACGTAACTGTCACTTTCCTCCGCCCCCCACCCCTGCTCTGGTTGACCACATTACCCACGGTTTCATTTTTTTTTTTCCTTCCTTTTGCCTTCTCCCTGCGCAGCTGGTCTCTGAATATCTCCAAAGGGTGTTGTGCAGGAGTGGGAGAGGTTGCTAAGCCCCAAAGTCTTATCTGACAGCTCCCCTCACGGGCCCTGAGCCATTGGCTTGGGAAGATCTGCCTTGGTTCTGACGGCCACGTGCATAGTCCGCCTCCCTGTGTCTCCACGCAGGCTTCCAGCCTGCAGGGCAGTGAGACTATAGATGGGCTTGTCATTGGTTTCTCAGGGAGTGTGGCTTCTTCTGAAGAGGAGAGACTGTGCTTTGCTCCTCCCGATTGTGGACAGAGAGTTCTGTGGTTAGTTTGCTGGGCATGCAAAGAGGTCAGCGAGCGCTGGAATGACGTGATTAGGTTCCAGTCCTGATAAGTTAGCTGTTTCTATATTTAAGTTAAACGTTTCTAGAAAAAGTAGCTCATGATATTCTGGTTCTTTAAAGAAGCCAGCTAGTAACTCACACACAGGTCAGACTATTGTAACACAGAAGACTTGGAGGATATAGTTCCAGCCCTGTACCTGCCTACCTCTGTGAACTTGACAATTCAAAGGACGTCTCAGAGTCTCGGTTTCTTTAAGTATAAATGAGGATAGTGGCCCCTATCTTGATGAATTATAAGGATCAAATGATATGTGAGATATCAAGGTTCTATGTAAACTGTGATGCAGCATGCAGGCATGAGGGCTTATAAATAATAATATTATAGTAATTCAGGCTGGACTGAAGCTTAGCTTTACGCAGAGAATAAAGTAGGCAGCCCACTATAGATTTAAAGGACTGCGTATTTTTCACCAAAGAGGATGGACGGATTCTAAGAACTTGAGATCCCTAAGGGTACGTTATGTGAATAATGCCTGTTACAAAATGGAACTTTAACTTTTCTGATGAACTGTAAAGCCTGCATGGATATGAAACATGAGGATCTGTGAGATGCTGAGCTACCTCTCCGTCTCTTGAGCTGTCTTCCATTAGGCCCCCCCAGGTGGCATTATACTGATGCATAACCGTCGTCCAGGTTGGGGTGTTGTGGTGGCCATTGTGGCTCCCTTGCCTTTAGGACCTAGTCTTCCAGATTTACTGACTCACAGTGATAGGTCCCCGGCCTTGGGAGGTTTCTGACAACCAAGTATATCAACCCGTGTGAACCAGAGTGCCTCTTTATTGTTGTTGTTCAGTCTCTAATTCTTGTCCTCCTCTTTGCAACCCCATGGACTGCAGCACACCAGGCTTCCCTGTCCCTCACCATCTCCCACAGTTTGCTCAAACTCGTGTCCGTTGAGTCAGTGATGCCATCCAACCATCTCATCCTCTGTCGCCCCCTTCTGCTCCTGCCCTCAGTCTTTCCCAGCGTCAGGTCCTTTCCAGTGAGGTGGCTCTTTGCATCAGGTGGCCGAAGTATTGGAGCTTCAGCCTCCACGTCAGTCACCTTACAGAATGAAAGTCACCTTACAGAATGAAAAGGCAAGAAGACGTGACACTGAAAGATGAGCCTTTTACACCAAGCAGCTCGACAGGCTGCATGTCCTCCTCCTGTGTAGACAGATGGTACAGGTCCCATCGTAATGTGATTGCTGTAGCAAGGAATCCCAGGATGGGGGACACAGTCCTGTGACTCTAAGTCATGTCAAAGGTCCAGGCCGTGACAGCTTGCTGTGTCCAGCCCCACCATGTGGTCTTCCTTGCATCTCGCCAGCTCCTGGGCCAGGACACCCTCAGTCCTAGAGAGGACTTTAGCAGTTCAGGTTCCCAGTGCTCTGTGAAGTATCTTATAACCAAGATATTCTCGTAGATGACAAGCAGTAACACACTTCCCAAAAGCCACCGGTTTCTAGCAGTGAGGCTGGGTTTGACCCGTCTCATGTCTGTTTCGTGTCTCTCCTGTGGTGGCAGGGAGAGGCACATGATCATGAAGGGTTTCCGTCCCGTCATCTGAAGGACTGAGTGGGAGCAGCCCACCGTATTACGATGAGATAGGATGGTCATAAAGTTAAGTGCCAGAAACAAATGGCCATAGAAGGGCTTCGTCATAAAATCATTAGGGAGGAATCTGGGGCATTTGCTCCAGATGAAAATGGATTCGGAGTTCTGCCCAAGGGAATACTTGGATGGGATCAAGGTGGAGACTCTGCTGCAGGGTAAGACAAGGGGTGCAAAACAAGGGCAGCAGTGAGGAAGGCAACTGAGTGATTCTCCACCTGAGAAAGCACGGCCCTCTCCACTGTTGTTGTTCAGTCACTTAGTCATGTCCGACTCTTTGCAACCCCTTGGACTGCTGCACGCCAGGCTTCCCTGTCCTTCACTGTCTCCCAGAACTCACTCAAACTCATGCCCATCGCGTTGGTGATGCCATCCAACCATCTCACCCTCTGTCGTCCCCTTCTCCTCCTGCCTTCAGTCTTTCCCAGCATCAGGGTCATTTCCTCTTCACTGGGCCTTCTTCAAAGGCAGACCCCACCCATCTGGAGTCATCAGGGGGTCCATACCATAGAGCAGATGACAGGGTTGGAAAGGAGCTCATCAGGAGATAAGAAAGTAGTGTCCACAGTGGCTGAGTGACTTGCCCAAGGTCACACAGCAACAAAACTGAGACCAGAGTGTGCAGAAACCCTGAGGAGGGCTTTCACTGCTTCCGGCACTGTGCCTAGGGGTCCTGAGGACCCCCCAGGAGAAGAGGGGCTGTGGGAATGTGTCAGAGACAGAGAAGTGGCCTTTCATGGAGGTGAAAGGAAAATCCCTTCCAGTCGTATTGTCTTTCCAGAATCCTCTCCCAAGAGTGTAAGGTCCACAACCCTCCCTGAGGGTGTCCTTCCAGGAATGCAGCATGGTAGGAGACCCTCAGCGCTCTGCTTCCTGCCCCCAGCTCTCCTCTCTGATCGCAGGACTTTAGGATCGTGCTTTACTTTATACAGTTTGGCTCATGTCTTGTCCCATTTATTCTCCTTTTCATTCATTTGACTCAGTGTGATCCTGCCAGAGGAAAGATTTTAATTGACAATGCATGAAAGGGTAATGGGAGGAAATATAAAAGAAATAGAAATTCCTTTTTAGTTAGGCTGGGTTTGTAAGCTGTATGTTTTAATGAACTATATTTATTTTTATAAATATGCCTGGAAAACTAAGTGTGTTGTTCATTCAGACTTTTTTTGTTAAATTGTACCATGTCACGTTGAAGAGAAATGTTTTAGAATTATTACATAGAGGGATCATTGTGGAGTAGAACTTTCTAATGTGCTATTTCTTGACATTGACAAATAGAAGAAAACAATTTGTGTTTTGTAAGTGGAGGTGTTAGGATTACGAGTGTGATTTTGAAAGGAGGAAGGGACATGTTCTGATGAAGATTGAAGAAAGCATGTATGAGGAGTGCATGACCAAAGATGCGAGAACATTCTCGACTTTCATCACCAATCAGAAAGTAACTGAAGTGTAGAAAATGTCTAAGAAATGCTCCCATGACCCTGTCATTTTTTGGGTGATTAGTGAGTGGGCTAGAGTCAGAGCTTTAGTCCTGGTTAAATTCACTTTGCTCTCTTAATTCAGACACAGGAAGCATCCTCAAAGGAGCCACCGTTTTTTCCCTATGAGTAAATGTTTAATGTCACCAATAGGAATCAGTGAGTTTGTCCCATCACTGTTTTATGGAAATAGAAAACAAAGCAGATGGGGCCAGCAGTGGCTGTCATCCCGGTGTCATCCCAGTGACAGAGGTGGTCACTAAGCCCTTAATTCCTTCTGCATTCTTCTTCTTGCCGACAATAGTGGTGGAGAACAGTAGCCCTAAGACATTTTCTTACTATTCCACATTTTAAGAAATCACTTATGCATGCTACTGTGCATTTCAGGATATCACATAGGCATGTATATAAGTAGACATGGTCTAAATTGAAAGCCCCATTAGAACAAGAGGAGCACCAAATGCAGGAGTTAGGAAAGGGGACTTCACAATAAACATTCAGTCTCCTTATGCAGGGAGACAATATATCATTTGCTCAGCAGAAAACTGGATGACATAACAATCACTCTTCTTCCAGTGTTGGAAGTGCTGGTGTACCATGAGACAATTTTGCAACTCTTTATGCATCTTTAAGTATTTTGGTCCATGCACAAAAGGGAAAGTCATGCAGAGCTGTTGTTACAGTGGCTGAAAGTGAACTAGAAGTTTAAAAGGGTACCAAAAAAATTCCCTCTTACTTTTTACATAGATTTAATTGTTTAAACTTATTGCATGAATCATCTGTGCTCATTATAGAAAAATCAGAAGTTTCAGACTGAAAGAGGAACAGAAAGAGTAGCCATACTTCATAATTTTATCCTTCCAGAGAAAACCGCTAGTAACACTTCGGCATGTGTCTTTCTGAATCCTTCGTATGCATTTGTTTGTAATATATTGTAATATATTACTTTCCTAGAAAATGGGATCCGTCTCAATTTACATAAAGTTTTATAAAGATTGCAACCAGGAAAGGAGTAACAGCTTAAATTTTGAAGAAAACTGGAAGCCAAGTAGTGCCACTGTGGTATGTCTCTGACATTTCCACCTTCTGACAAAAAGGGAAAACGTCTTACTATCTGGTAAATTTCCCTTGATGAAACTTAACTTGATTCTGCCAGTTCTTGAATTTACCCAGCTCTCCGATTTCACTGCTCTGTGTGGGTCTCTGTTATATTCTAGGTGCTCTTGCTTTACTTGGTGGTCTGATATAGTCATAAACTACTTTAAGTCAAAGACTCCATCTCCCATCCCTGCCTCTGGGGTCCTCAAGGGCTTATTGAATGAATGAAGGAGCCAGTACATGAACAATTACCAGCATTTGTTGAGACCACGTTGTGTGCCAGGCACTGGTCTGAGTGCTTCTTGTGAGTTAGCTTATTTGTTGGATCCTCACAACGACCTTTTGTCCTTGCATGAATGCCTGATAATGGTAGCCTTCAAGCTTTGTGTCTGATTATCACTGTTGGAAGGCGTACAGTCATAGACTTGGAATTCCGGACCTGCTAAGTAACTTAGGGATCATGTTATTTACAGCCGAGGATACACAGGCAGAGGGATTAAGAGGACTGTCTGGTGTGACATAGCTGCTTCGCTGTAGGGCGGGGTGAGAATGCAGGTCTCCCTGAGCCCCAGGCCAGTCTCGTCTTGCTGGATAGAACTCTGCTTTCCCCCACAGCATGCCCTGTAGTTAGGTTCTCTTCCCTGGAGGACATTAACATCAATAGATGTCAGCATTGTGTCTTTGTATGTATTTATTTATATTTGTATTAATTAAATTGTATTAAAAATACATAAGTCATATTAAGAAATGTTAATCTTAAACTTCTTTCTCACCGGAGCTCATTGTTAAACACCAAAGACACCACCTACACTTCAGGAAGCTAGCGTGTTTAAGGCCATGAGAACACCTTTTCTTAGCATTGCTAGGGTCACAGTGAACTTACTGCCTGTGTTCGTAGGTGTCAGTTACCCGTCTGTCCCCAGCTGGTGTTCTTTACTTCCCTCGGATGCCCCAAGGCCAGAAGCCCTTGTTGTCTTTCCCTTTTTGGTTTGCATTTGTGTAGGGAGCCAGTTTGTCTGCCGGGAGCTGGACCTACCTGTTCCTACCTCATTGCTTCATCACCGAGCTCTCATTTTAGGCTTTGGCTAAAAACAGATCCTCTTCTCCCTTGTGTATATGTTGTCATTTCTGTCTCTCCTTGCTCTTGGTTGTATTCGGCACGCTGTTATTTAACTCTGCAGAACACCTTGGCACAGAGCTTGAGCCAAGGCTCTGTGCCACGGGGGCTGCATTCAATCATTAGGTGACACTGTGTCTTGCTTTTTGGCAGTGGGGAGGGAGACATCTTCATTCATTCAACAACTTTATTGAATGCCTAGTGAATGTCAGGCAGAGTTTTAGGTTCTAGGATAATAGATTTACCTGAAACAGATGAATAGTGGGGGCAGGAGGGGAAACATAGTAAACCAAACAACTCATCAATGTGTAATAAATATGTCAGGTGGTGAGAAGTACTAAGAAAAAACATAAAGCACGGAAAAGGGAGCGTAATGGGGAGAGTGCTGGCTTAGGGAGGGTACCTTGAAAAGGGGCATCAGAGCAGAGACGTGGAGGAGGGAGGGAGCCAACAGGATGTGTGGGGAAGAGGCGTCTCTCCAGGAAACACAGCACGTGCCAAAGATCTCAAGGCAGGAGCAAGTGTGGTCAGTCCAGGGAGCAGCAGCCACGGTGGCCCGGTGGAGTGAGGTGAGGGAGCATGGTGGGGTGATGACTCAGAGCAGCAGGGAGTCAGCTCCTGCCACGTGTGGCCTCGTGAGTCATCGTTACAACTTGGCCTTTTGCTCTGAGCGGAGAAGCCATTAGACTGTGCTGAGCCATGAACTGCAGGATCTGACTTGTGTTTTTCGGAATCGATTACTCCGGTTGCTCTCTGGAGCACAGTTGGGGGTGGGGTGGGGGGTAAGGGGGGCAGAAGCAGGTGTCCAGATAGGAGGCAGAGGGAGCCATTGTGGGGCAGGTGTAGGATCTGCCACCCGGTAAGGAAGGTGGGGGGTGGGAAATGATCAGAGGCTGGGTGTATTCCGAAGGCAGACAGGATGGATTCACCAGAGAGGTGAACGTGGAGTGTGGGGGAGAGAGAGGCGGCCAGGAAGTCTCCAGGGTTCTGGCCTGAGCATTGGAAAGGTCAGACTTGCCCCTTTCTGAGGCAGGAGAGGCGGAGGGAAGACCATGATGGTACCCAGTTCCGTTGCAGCAAAGAGCGTCTGCAGACTTCCACTGAGTCCACTCCCGCAGCCGCTCAGCCCATCCTGCCACCTCAGCTGGCTTTTATCAGAGCCCGTGTGGTTCAGCTAGTTCCTAGTCATCCCCCACTGACCCTGTCACCAGCACCAGCATCGTCCTTTACGCCCTGGGCCTCAGTGCCTTCCTCCCCAGCACCCCACCTTCCTCCTTCCCCAGCCTTCCAGTCACAAAAGGGGCATCTCCACCCTTCCCGGAGTGAGCACATGCCCTTCACCCCGCAGCCTGGGGCAACAAGCATCAAGACAGGTGATAGAAAGGAGTCCAGTTTTCCTCTTTTATCCAGTGACTCTTCAGGGAGTCCGTGTTCCTAAATATGCCCGAGAGTTGCCCTGACCAGACTCTTCGCGGGTCCTTGACAGAGCCCTCGTCTCTGATAGGATTTTATCACCTATAGGAGGGGACAAGGTGCTGTGGACATCACTTCTCGTTTATTTGCCCTGATGTGAGAACAGAGGTAGACCAGAACCGTAGGGAGCAGAGCCAAACCACCGGCTGATACCCAAGTCACTCACCCCATGAGTAACATGACAGCGTCCACAGATAATGCAAAGGTGTGCGTGTTGTTGGGAATAGTGAGGGGTGTGAGATGCTTGATGAAATCACACCAAGCAGATTTTCTCTTGCCAGCAAGCTCGGCCAGGCCTGAGTCAAGGTCATACAGCCACGTCTATCTTAAAGGATGTTTTCGTCTCTAAGTTTTGTGAGCACCGTCGTGTTTTCCAAAAGGAAACATATTTCATTTGACCTTAACCAGGAGAACTTACTGCATCCTCTTGTCTCAAACTTGATTGCAATGTGTGTGTGTGTGTGTGTGTGTGTGCGCGCGCGCGCGTGAGTGTGTGTGTCATATTTTTTTTTTTAACTTTCCCAGAGAGAAGATTGGCCCATGCACAAGCTGGAATGTTCTCCCATGGTTGTTTTTGGGGAAAACTGGAATCCCTCCGAGACCGTAAGGCTGACAGCAAGGATTCTGGCCAAACAGGTGAGGAATTGGGATCAGGTTCAAGTGTGTTTTATTTTATTTTTTTTCCTCGAGGTCAGAAAGATGAGTGAGTGACCATGATGATCATCTCTAACTCAGCATTCTAGGACCCCATTTCCTGTCATGTCCCTGTGGACAGAGATGAGTGCAAGGCTCCAGCAGTGAGCTGACTTGTTTGCCTTGTGCAGCTAGGATGTCACTCATCCCAGGCCAGGAACCTAGCCGCTGCCGTTAAGTTCTGAGCTTTTATTTGAGACAGATTTGTGTAGAAAAATATGGCCTTTCAGGGCATGAAAACCTGAGTGATGGTAATGAGAACATCTTAGGGAACCAGACTGGCCTTCAAAGCTTTGGGAGGTCCCCTCTTTCCTTCTGTTACACCGTACACCCCTGCTGCCACCTCCCCTAGCCCCCCATCCTGGACTGACTCCTGCTCCTCCCCGTCTCCATACTTGCCCCACCTCGGTGGGCAGGGAATGGGTTAGGATACCAGCATGGCGCCTGCAGGGAGAGAAAAAAGAGGAGCAGAAAAGTAAAAAATCAAGGCCGGGGAGGTAGGGTGGGAACGATGTGGCCATCAACAGTTTCCTCCAAAGATGAAGCAAGGGCTGGCTGTCCTGACCCCTTTTTGGCTCAGTCCGTACTGATTGCATGATAATAAGATGCCTGATCTCCACAGGACCAGCCTAAATGGAGGGGAGGAAAATGCCATAGGATGTGTCCTTGTGACACAGTGAAATAGGCTGCACGGAGCTTAGAAGGCGAATGTCCACATAGCTGCTTGCCAGTGATAAGCTGAGGGCAGGGCCTCTCTACTGTCAATCTGTTAAAGCTGAAATTTCATCTGCCTCTTCTTTTTATCTTCCCTTACCACACCTCCTTCCATTTACAACTTTCTTTCTTTTTTTTTTTTTTGTGTGATCATAATGATCAGCTCATATCTGTCCCCAGACCAAGTTAGGCTCCTCGACCTCGTAAACAGAAGTAGAACATTTCCAACCTCTGAGGTCATAGTTCCGTTATGTTCAGCCTGGGTCAGGTGATTGCTGAAATGCCACTCTGCCCGCTCAGGGTAACCAGAGGCACTCAAGGCTGGCCTGTAGAGTGGGACCGAAAAGTCAGAATTGTTTTCGTTGGGGGAGGTTAACTTTTGGTTCCTTACTCACGGTTGTCTTTAAATATAGGCCGAGTACTTGGTCAGAAGGAAAGGGTAGGAGAAAATGGTGTGACTGGGTGAGTGTGTGTGTGTGTGTGTGTGTGTTAGCCGCTCAGTCATGTCCAACTCTTTGGGACCCCAGGGACTGTAGCCCCACCTGGCTCCTCTGTCCCTGGGATTCTCCAGGCAAGCATACTGGAGTAGGTTGCCATTTCTTTCTTCAAGGGATCTTCCTGACCCAGGAATCGAACCTGGGTCTCCTGCATTGTGGGCAGATTCTTTACCCTCTGAGCCACCAAGGTGTCAGGGTAAATAAGCCATCAGATTCGATCCGGAAGCATCTTGCGAGGGTTGAGTGACCAGTGTTGTGGTTCTCTCCCAGCCCCATCTCCTGACATTATTGAAAGTGTAGTGGTTAAGAATTCAGAAGGAGCTGGTGCCCTTTTCTGAATGAAAAGTTTTCCCAGGCAAAATGACTTACTAATCTTATAGAAATGGATCCTGTGAATGGGAAGATTTCTACTCCAAAAAAGAACTATTGAAATGTTTTGGCACCAGGAGAGTAGTCTGAAAGGTATGATGAATTTATACCAGTTTCATTCAACTGTTATTATAATTACTGCTACCACTAATAGTCTATTAAATGAAAAGTTACCTGGCCATCTTTTCATCTCTGTAGGACTTGATGATTAAAAAAACAGACCATTTGTATTCTAGTCGCTTGCAAAAGATTCGGGGGGACAGGCTACCCAACTACCAAGGGGGAGCGTAACATGTTAACTAGGGAGGTGAGCATGCCTGGGTGGACCACCTGTATCCTCAAGTTGAATAGCCCGATTACAAAGACACGGCCTTGGGCCAGCTCTTGAGCTCTGCGTTTGAACTGTTGTCAACACCAAGTTTATTCATGTTCTCAAAGCCTGGCGGGTTTACTATTGTCAGTTCCTCTTGGGGTGTCTAGAACAAAGCCGGCAACACGTTTCAAGTGAATCTGGGCTCACGGATACAACCGAAAGTGTTCTTTTTGAAACGGGGAATTTGAGATCATTTTAGCCTATGCTTAAAGAAAGTGTAAAATGGATGGGGGGTTTGATTTTGTTCCTTTTTAGAAGGAGAGATAATAAATGGGATGGCTCATCTGTAGACTCAGTCCTTTTAAGTCGGGGCCCTAAAAAGTTGTTTTCTAGCCACTGTTCTTTCCCATAACAAGCATTTTTGAGCCTACTGTGTGCATAGCATTATCAGGGTGTTAGGAACGCAGCCGATGCTTTTAAAAGCTTTTCAAAAGAGTCCTTTGGGTTTGGACGTTGGGCAAATGCTCTCAGAGCCCAAATGGCAGGCTCCTTGGCTAGCTCTTTACTTCATTTAGAACTGTTGCTTTTTTCTTCATGTCGATGTAAACGTGAAAGCACTATTTTTTGCACAAGTCGTTGAAATCTGTAACTGTGTGATTTCTTCCCCAATTACTAGAAAATCCACCCAGAGAGAACACCTTCGGAGAAATTGTTAGCTGTGAAGGAGTTTGAGTCACGTAAGTCTGTCTGTGACTGGCTGATGTATTATTTCAGCCACACATTTTCTGTGGATTAGACAGGATTGAAAGAAGGAAGGGATAGCTGGGTTCTTCGTGGTGGTGGGGATTTTATACTTATCAGTTTTTATTTCGACTTGTGTGCTGTTTTGAAAAATGGACTATAACTTTTTTCCCCCCTCAGCTGACAGGATTGCTAGGAAATAATTAAGGGGAAGTGGGAACTTGCAGGATAAATTATTACATCCTGAGCTATCTCCTGCTGGCTCTCCTGGCATGTTGAATATTTTTTTGGATCTTTGCTGAATTGAAGTCCTGTACACAGCTGATGTCCTTACTGAAAGGCATTAAATCAGGGGCTGCCCACTTTCTCCATCATGACACAGATTCTGGGGCCAATTAGGGGACCCTTGACTAGACCGAGGCTGGTTATCAGTCACTGCCACTCATTCCTGACCTCATTGTTAACAGTCAGTTGACACTCCCTGTCCTGGGTGACTTCCATTTGTCAGAGGAAGAGAAGGAAGAAATGGCATGCTCTTCTTGCCCGAGGGTATATCAGTTAGACCCCGGGAGGAGGCATAATATTTTCTGGGGGCTCCACTTTTTTTTTTCTCTCTCCCTGTGCCATTGGCAGTACTGAAAGGATGTATAGCTAGTGATCCAGAGTGTTCTACCTGCTGAATAATGGTTTGTTTATCCACAGATCTGGATAAATTAGACAATGAGAAGAGGGATTTGATTCAGAGTGACATCGCTGCTCTCCATCACTTTTACTCCAAGCACCTTGAGTTCCCCGACAACGATAGCCTGGTAGTGCTCTTTGCCCAGGTAAGCATGCCAGTGCCAGGCAACACTTCGTTTAGCCTTTCCCTGCCAGCGTCCCTCTCCCAGCACATAGTTGGTGAAAATGAATGAAAGCAGAATGATGGCATCTACCTGATACAGTTCTTGACCTATTGGTCCATGTTTTGCCTAAGCTTGCTAGGTGACCTTGAGCAGATCAGGGTCCTGTCTGTGCTGGCCCTCATTGATGGTGGAGCATAGGAAATCCACCCTCCCTGTGCCTCTTGCTGCAGAAAGAGTTTGTGAAAACAGAGTTGCCAGTGTCCCAGGATTGTGGCAGACTGGATAGAAAAGACCATTTGAGATTGCTACATTCAATTTTACTCTTCTCTTAAACCTTCCCTTCTGACAGTAGTGGGTTGTGTTTGGTTTTTTTTTTTTTTTTTTACTCTTTCTGTTTTACTCTTACCAACACTGTGTTGATAAAGCAGAGGCAAATACAGATGGCCAGGAAGGACAGACATCACAGAGAGGAGCCTGAGTGGGTCTAGGTACAGTCTTTCCTGATGATTGCTAAGTAATCCTATTTAGACTAGAAGCCTAGGTTAAATTAGACTTCTAGACAAGAGCAACTTAAAGGCGCTAAGGAACTGACGACCAGCCTTTTGGAAAGGCTGAGGCTTGGCTGGACGTGGCTGGACAGGAGAAGACAGTGCGGTCAACACCCTTTGGCTGGAAACCGTCTGGCTGCACCCTTCTTCCTGTTACTGTGAGGGTGGCTCTTCCTGGCATGACTTACCAGATCGGATTTCTCTCCCTAACATACCCTTGTGTTTTCTCCTACAAGCCGAATGTGTAGTTGAAGGTGACCTTCGCAGAGGGAGAAATACTGGAATACTGTTCTGTGGGCGCAAGTCGCTGCATTCCCCTGCCTTCAGTGTCTAGACAGGAAGAAAAGCTCGGGTGGATACTTACACGCTGTCATCTTAGAATAGAGTAAGCATCACCTAGGTACTCCTCCAGTCACTAATTCCATTTTTAGGGATCTGTCCTAAGGAAGTAGTCCAGAGATATTTGACATGCGAACTGTTTACTGTGTGGTTCTGTTTAAAACCATGAAAACAAAAAGAAAGGGAAAAAAAAAGGAAATACATGTTATAAATGGTCAGCAGTGGTCATTTGGTAAATCATGACTTAGATTTTCAATTAAAATTTATGTAGCCTTTATAAATTAAATTTCAAAGAGCAAAGATATGTAAAACGCTGATGACATAATATCAAGTGTAAAAGCAGGGGAAAAATGTGTAATATGAAAATTTACTTTGGTAAAAAAAAGTTTAAATGGAAGTTCACCATTAGTTATCTCATGAGTTGTGGAAAATTTTTACTTTTTTGAGGGTGATTTTTCTGAATTTTCTACAGTGAGTATCTGTAACTTAAGAAAATACTAAAAAAAAGAAAAGATGAAAAGCACCCATAGTTCTCCCACTTTAAAAATTGCTCCTGTAAAGAAAGAGGTGAGTCTTCACCATTTCACTGACCTACTTCATCCACCCGTGAGAACCAGTGTGAACAGTTTCATGAGTTCCTTGATAGACTTTATGTTTATGTGGATATATTTCTGTTATGTGACTGTCATAATCAGAAAAAAAATGCTGTTCTCAGTAAAAGAAAAAATGGGTTCAAGTTATGAGTGTTAAATTAGACATAATGAAAAACCTTCCTGATTTCATTATATTATCCTGGGATTACAGCATATTTCCCTACCCATGCTAAGGCAATGGATTTGGGTAACAGTACACAATGGAGGGATTGACTTCTCTTACTACATTTTTAGAAAAACTGGATACATGACTTTTCTGGATCAGATGAGACATGGTTTTGTGAGAAAGCAAGAGAGATGAAGTAAACATAAGGTATCTTTTCACTTCTAGCAACAGAGTAGTGCGTGCTGATGGGCCTTCTCAAGGTTGACATAGTAGATATGGGACCATATTTACCAAAAATCAAGGCACTTGATGTCACAAATCAGTTCAGTCGCTCAGTTGTGTCCGACTCTTTGCGATCCCATGGACTGCGGCACGCCAGGCTTCCCTGTCCATCACCAACTCCCAGAGTCCACCCAAACTCATGTCCATTGAGTCGGTGATGCCATCCAACCATCTCATCCTCTGTCATCCCCTTCTCCTCCCACCTTCAATCTTTCCCAGCATCAGGGGCTTTTCAAATGAGTCAGTTCTTCGCATCAAGTGGCCAGAGTATTGGAGTTTCAGCTTCAGCATCAGTCCTTCCAATGAATATTCAGGACAGATTTCCTTTAGGATGGACTGGTTGGATCTCCTTGCAGTCCAAGGGACTCTCAAGAATCTTCTCCAGCACCACAGTTCAAAAGCATCAATTCTTAAGCATTCAGCCTTCTTTATGGTTCAACTCTCACATCCATACATGACTACTGGAAAAACCATAGTTTTGACTAGATGGACCTTTATTGTCACAAATAGAAGTGTTATATTTGTGCTGAAAGTGACTCAGAGTCCTTGAAATTTGGACTGACTCAGAGTATCCAGGAGATAGATACAGACACACACACACACATATGTAAATATAGGTAGGTAGTTTTTTCAAAGGCTTTATATTAATCAATATAATTAATGGAGATATAATTCCCTGGAGAAGGGAAAGACTACCCGCTCCAGTATTCTGGCCTGGAGAATTCCATGGACTCTATAGTCCATGGGGTCGCAAAGAGTCAGACACAACTGAGTGACTTTGACTTTCATATTAATCAAATCATAATATCCACTCTGAGACGGTGTGCGTACACACCGATGTACACACACACACATTCATGTCTTTTCTCACATATAAATTTGCAAGGGGACATTCGGTATCTCCAAAGAAAACTCTGAAGCGCAAGTGGAAAGCACTGTTCCAGCTCCAGCCCCTCTGGTCCTGCTGCTCAGCCCCCCGCTGCATGTCCAACCCTCTGGGCCTCGGAGCCCTTTCCTCTCTGGTTTGTGGGAGGCTGTTGTGGGTTAACTCGTGGCCCGGCAGCAGCTGGCAGCAGAAGGTGACTGCACTCCTTCGGCAGCGCCGAGGTGCATTTTAATCACTGGGAGCCTATGCATGGTTGGGAAATGTATTTTTGGTGTGCAGCCTACATGTAGTCTAAATGCTAATTATGAGAAAAGCTTCAGCAAGGCACTTACGCCTGATTTGACTCAGGAAAAAAAAAGGACGATGGCCTATGCATCTTTCTTAACAGGCAAGCTCACTTTTCTTCCCTAGGGATCTTTCAGAAGGGAGGAAAAGCTGGCAGGCAAATTGCTAGGCGATTAGGCTTAAACATCACTGCCAGCTCCCCGAGAGGAACAGTGATGACACTTGCGCTCACAGAGTCTTTCTCTGCGGTGAAGGAACACACTCTCCCTCACAGTAAGAGGACAGCGGAGAGGGAACAAAGGGACCAGTGGTCGTGTAACATTCAAGCCTGAAGGAATTTGGAATTACGGACAGTCCTTGTAGAGGAAGAGATTACAAAACAAAGGAGCGTGTCTCGTACCCTCACCCCTCAGAGCTAGGCAGGAGCTGTCGGTCCCGAGATCCGTTGTGAAAATTGCTAAATGCTCACATGCCTTCTTCCACTTTGCAGAATTTGTTGTCGTCCTGTGGGAACCAGACACGGCCGAGGCATGTTAGTATCCCAATCCGAGACTGTGCATAGATCCCTAAGTACCTAGTCAGGTGCAGGACGCATAGTTCATACTTCAGTAAATTTTGTTGAATGAATGAAAATCCTAATTTACTCTTAACCCGATGTTGGTTGACGGTCCCTGGTGAATGATAGTTGGTGAATGTCCCGATGACAGAAGAGGTTAGAGTACCTGAGGCTGGCACAAAAAACAGGATGCTGTGTCTTCTACATAAAAGTGCCTGATACCTCAGGATTCCAAAGACTGTATACTGTTTAACTCACTGCAGTCATCTGTTTTTGTGTTGAAGATTGTAAATACTGATTGTAAATGTATCGAATGGTAAAAGCTGTAAGTCAAACCCAGCGGAGCCTTTACTTCTCTATGTACCAAGATTTCCAAGCCTTTGACACTGGCCCTTCGCTTTTAAGTAAAATTGCAACCAGAAAAATCAGAGATCAGAACAATTTTAGAAGAAGCATGGTTTAGTGAAAAGAAACACTTGTGTTTCTGACAGCTTCACTATCGGAATGCCTAGTTTGAATTTTGACTCCTTTTCTGCCACTTGCCACTTATATGGCCTTGAATTACTTAATCATTGACCTCCCTGGGCCTCAATTTCCCCATCTGTAAAATGGGGTAGTATTGTAGATTTAAGGGAGGGTCAATGTGCAGCACCCAGCCCAGTGCCTAGCCCAGACCAAGTGCTCAGCAAGTACTGTTTCAAAAAGCTCGTCCATTGGCCGTGCTGTGTGTCTGGTGGGGAAGAGCCTGATTGCAGCTCCTGGGGTGGAATCGTTCAGCATGCACACTTCACAGACAGCTTCACAGCAGCACAGGAGGAGCCAGGCTCTCAGCCTTTGCTGCTGGCTTTGGTCGAGTCACTGCCCTTCTCTGACCTTAGTTTCATCATCTGAGAAGTAAAGGGACGGAGTGCCCTTCCAGCTGTGAAGTTGTAGGTCCAAATGAAACACCCTCACCGAGTTGTCTCCCAGTGGCCTGGGTGTTCCTGAAGGGTGCAGATTTGGCCTGGTCTTCCTTCTCTGCAGAGCGCCCAGCATATAAGCTTTCCTTAGTGAATGTGCAAAGAGGGAGTTTATGGAACAGCCTAAAATTGTAGTCTTCATCTTCAGCCCGCCAGCTCTAAGCTTGGCTTCTAGGATGCTGAGAGCTGCCTTTGGTGACTTTCAGGGTAATACTTCTTGCTACAGATGAGCAGGTGGCCAGTGGTTGATGTGTCTGAGGCTGGAAGGGACACTCGCAGCTCCATGGCTCCAGGGTCTTGGTCCCCCTGCCTCTCAAGGGGATGGACAGCAGTTAGATTAGCTGTGTAAAGCCTTTCAGATTTACCACCTCACCTGTGAGCGAGGTACCAGGTTAAGTGGCTTCTTTTTTTAGTGGAAGAAAAGTGAGCACAGAAGGGACAGAGTGATGGGTTCAAGATCCCACACCAGGTCTGGGGCATAACTGGGGTTAGAGTGCAGATGTCCTGATTCCCATGCAGCTCTGCAGACTTGAGTCCTTGGAGCCTTAGTGGTACTTTGTGATCTTCAGCCACCATGGGCAGGTGGGCTGGACTAGATGCTTCAGACTTGACAGTTCAGCTTGTATCTGTTTACATGTGAGTCCGATCTGTAAGTAGTGTTTGAATGTAGGATACTTTGTTCAAAAGAAGGGTGTTCAAATCACTAAACCAAACATCTTCCCAGCTAATTTGTTAATAGTCAAAACTAAAGAGGTGATTTCTATCCAGAAAGAAGCTTTAGTTCATTTTTTCCCCTTTTTCTCTCTCCCCTTTCTCACCGCAGGTTAACTGTAATGGCTTCACAATCGAAGATGAAGAACTTTCTCATTTGGGATCAGCAATATTTCCTGAGTAGGCCGAGTGTGACTTCATCTCTTTCCTTTTTACTTATTTAACACTGATTTTTTTTTTAGTTTTCAATAACCTCCCTAACTGCATGTGGCAGACATGAAACTCTTGAGTGAATTAAGTCCCCTTTTTAATTCTGCCAGATTTCAAAATATTTCCCCTGCATTTAAGGATCTGAAGGTAGTAGTTAAGAGAACAGTTGCTTGTTAAGTCCTGCTAGGTAGAGAGCTGTTATTAAAGAATATTTTAGAGTGCACATAGAAGGAACAACCTAGGCCCTGCTGAGAAATTTGCTTTTTTGCATAGCTGTGGTTCTGGAAATCTTTGGGATTCTTTCATTCAAAGGAAAACATTAATTGCCAGGAATTGACTGTAGACGTACGTAGAGACTATATAAGCTTCTTCCCCATCTGTCCTTTTTGAAATATACCAATATAGAAACCACATTTTGGAGGGACAGTATGCTCAAGTAGTGAACTAGGGATAAATTTCAAAGACCTATAGGATTTTTCTTAACCTCGGGAATATACAAGTAATTCAAGAAAGGCTAGTCAGTTGATCAGTGGAGATCATTATAGCTCTGACTTTAACGTTATAGCTCTGCCAAGCCTGGCTTTGCTGTTATCTGTTTAATGGACAGGGTAGTCTCCTAATACATCAGTCCCAAACATCACACCCTGGCTTCACAGATGGAGCAAAGGAGCCCTTCCAGCACCCCCTATCTGAGTTCATCCACGCTAGAGATTAGTTTGGTCTAGAGTGATGTCGCTTAATATAAACCACAGGCACCTCTGCCTCTAGGTTGGCGCAGCTGCAGGAAACCTGTACAGCCATGCATTGGCCGTGGATGGCATGTGAAGCCCACACAGTCTGTCGCTGCCCAGCTCTTTGGATCATATGGGTCCAAAAGAGAAAACTCTGTTCAGGTGCATGTCTCTTGAGAAGCTACACAGGCTTTCTTGAACCAGAGAAACAAACAGTGTATTCCCATCATATTACTGTTTCTATGGCCAAAATGGTGTTGTCTGCATTTAGAATTCCAACAGTGAGGGCAGAAATGGTTTCAGGATAGGTTCTTTAGGACTTTTGCCCTTGAGAAAAGGAAAGAGAACAGAGAAAGGTGACTAGACCTCTTTAGACGGCTTGTGTTGACTGCTTCAGCCCTGAAATGAGCCCTAGAATGTCTGCTCTTGTATCTGAAAGAGCGAAAGCCAGGCTCAGCATGGTAGTGTGTGAGGCTTCACCCCAGCGGCTGCCACAAGAACGCAGCACCCAGAACATGAGTTAGGTCAGGTCTTCTGCCTTCAGGCAGCTTCCCTGCCTTCACGAGAAAGATAGCCAGTGGTCTATTTTGAGCGCGGTTACTTAATACTTCTTCCCTGGTGGCTCGGAGGTAAAGAATCCACCTGCCAATGCAGGAGTTTGATCCCTGGGTCAGAAAGATCCCCTGGAAAAGGAAATGGCAACCCAGTCCATTATTCTTGCCTGGGAAATCCCATGGGCAGAGGAGCCTGGTAGGCCGCCGTCCACGGGGTCGCAAAGAGTCGGACACGACTTAAGCGGCTGAAACAACAACAGAGTGTTGAGAACAATGTCTGGTGCATTTGTTTATTTCCTAGGGCCTGATTCCCTGTGCGTGACTTGCCAGGGAGCCAGGTGGGCCAGGAAGGAGGGTAGAGATGACCCTTCCCACAGACAAGACAGGAAACCCCTGCATGTCTGGCCCCAGGCCAGCCACACCCTTCACCGAGACTCTAGCAGTGGCTTCCCCAGACACGCCAACCTGGGGCAGTTCTTCTGCACCACCATTTCCAACCTCATTTTTTTTTATATTCATGGAGCAAACAGGAGAACAGTTCTGGTCGTGGAGGGTTCAGGCAGAGCCATCAGAGCCACTATGCAGGTGGATCTGAGTGCCCCTCTGAGTCCCAGTTTCTAGTTTTAATTGGGGGGGGAAATTCCTTTTGCTGAGAATCATATCAACATTGTGATTTCAAAGGCAGCATTTTCAGAGATCAAGCACTCTTCCCCTGTAGCTTAGACATTTCTGTTCTCAGAACTTTGACCTTGATATAACCAGAAAGCTCAAAGCCCTCGCGTAGGCGACTGTCTGTCCCCACCATCCCTTGTAATACGGCCCGCGAGCAGCAGGAGTGACCAATGGCCCAATTTTCCGGATGAGGAAATGGAGGTTGCAGAGAGTCAGACGGGCCCCCCCTCCCCGGTCTCTTGGGGGATCCCACACCCTCACTTGGGAAGCCGGCATCTCCCACAGTGGGGATTTCTCAACATCTGAAGACAGCATGTTAGAAACCATCCTCTGATATAAAACCTGCTTGGCAACGACAGCCCGTTTGTCTTGCACAGTGTCCGGTGGAGGAGTGGTTTACTGGGGGTGTTGAGTTTTGAGTCTGCATCTAACAGGAAGGCATTTGTTGTTATCTCCCTTTATTATGTGGTATTATTTTTTTTGCTACATTTTTGGCTTAGATATCACTGTTTTGCAATGCAGATTTCACTTTTCAGTATTGTTCAAATCTAAGATGTTAGATCTTGTTATAAATGCATGCAGAACAACCTCTCAGACTCTGATGGCCAGCTCTTAGTTGTTTTTTGGGTTTTTTTTAATGTCCTGCTAAGATCCAGTTTCCATAATTTAGCAAGTAAGTGGCCAAGGAGTTACTTGAACAGTCCATCTGCCTTCCTGAGAATGTTGGGTTTTCTCTTCTGATTGACAGTGTTGCACTGATGAATCATAGTTGTTGCCCCAATGTCATTGTGACCTACAAGGGGACCCTGGCAGAAGTCAGAGCTGTACAGGAAATCCACCCCGGAGAGGAGGTGAGTGTGTGGCTGAGGGTGATGTGACAGTGGGCACCGTCCTCGGGTCCTCCCGGGTTCAGGATCAGACCTGTGGCGTGGAGCCCACAGCTTCAGCTCCCACTTGGTGCTCACCATGTCCATCTGTGAAAGTGTGAAAGTGTTTGTCGCTCAGTTTTGTCTGACTCTTGCGATCCCATGGACTGTAGCCCACTAGGCTTCTCTGTCTATGGGATTCTCCAGGCAAGAAGTACTGGAGTCGGTTGCCATGCCCTTCTCCAAAGGATCCTCCCTACCCAGGGATTGAACCCATGTCTCTTACATCTCCTGCATTGGCAGGCGGGTTCTTTACCACTAGCGCCACCTGGGAAGCTGTGGCCAAGAAAGAAAAACCAAGGAAGATTAAATGCGAATAAAGTTCCTCACAAGGTTTACAGAGATTTATAGAGAAACGAGGCTGCCAAAATGACCAAGACGAAATCTTAGAGACTGTGAGTTCCCATGGCCAAATAATGGAGTTTATTTTTGATTCGTGAATTTCGACCTGTTTTTCTTCCCTCCAAAGAGCAAAGCAACCCAGCAGTAGCTAACGACTTACAGCTCCTGATGACACATGGCGCGTTCGCATCGCACCCCCTGCACATCTGTACTTGGGACAGTTCCCTTTCTGGGGATGGAATTCAGATGGCCAGAGGTACACAGTGATGGGGTGGGGAGAGGCAGTCTGTGGCCAGGGCCACCACGAGCTTCCCTCCCCAACCTCGGGGTAGGGGGCAAGCCTGCCCAGCGATCCCCTTCTCCTGTCCTTTGCTGTGGGGTCCCACAACCACCGCATCAGGTGTCTCCCCTTGAGAACGCTGACCAGCCCTTGCCAGATGTATGCTATACGTTCTTAAAATAAAGCCTGATGTCCATAACAAGACACTTGAATTTTTAGGCAGTGTAATCACTTTAAATACATTTCATTTTAAATAATCTGGGTTGGGAAGATCCCCTGGAGAAGGCAATGGCTACCCACTCCAGTATTCTTGCCTGGAGAATTCCATGAACCGAGGAGCCTGGCTGGGCTCCAGCCCCTGGGGTTGCAAAGAGATGGACACGACTGAGCAACGAACACGACTGCGATTTTTTTAAGTTATATGTCTGGATATTTAGAATCTTTTCAATATGATAATTAGTGTGGCAAAATGCTCAAAGCCTCCATTTCTCTGGATGGTGTTCGATAAGCCACAGCCGAACTGGGACCCCAGGTCCCATGTACAGATCAGACTTGCCATCCTGTGTGAAATGGCATCCTGCAGGGGGCACCCTGTTAGGGATCAGGGTGTCTTAGTTTCTGAATGTCTTGTGGAGGCTGCCCCAGCGCCTCTTGTTAAAACAGCCGACGCCCGTCAGCCAGAACCTAAGTCCCCAGGCCCCTGGCTCGTGGACTGCCCGGAGCACTGTGTCGCCTGCCCTGGCTGTGTCTGGACCATGAGCGGCGATGCTGAGCGGCCTCTGTCGCCCTCTTCTGGGCCCTTCTGTCTGTTGCATCCCGTGCCCGTCAGCCATTTCGAAGCGCCGAGGTGGGCTCTGGCCACCGGGCAGGACAGGGCTCCTTCCTGTGGTTTTGCCCTTCTGCTGTCACATATCAGAAATTCAGCCTCTGCCTTTGGGGGGAAGTTGCTGCTTTGGGGGGGACCTGCCCTTCAAAGGGGAGGAAGCCATTTGCTGGGGTGTCCAATGAGCCACGGGGTCTCTATGTCTGCCTTCTGGGCTGGGGAGAGCTCGGGGCACCTGCAAGCACCCAGCCTGTGCGGGTTCCCCACCCCGGCCTGCCTGCCAGCGCCCGAGGTGATTGGCACAGTGGCGGCTCTGGGACACCCATCTGTTCCGTCAGACGTTTGCCTGATGGCGTGAGATGAGCCGCCAGTGCCGTCCCAGTGAGTAGATAACGGGCAGTTAAATGCCGGCCTCTTCCATATGCTCCAGGTCTCAGTTATAGAGACTGTTAGGAAAAAGCAAGGACAGGAGGACTTGATGAGCCCCAAGGTACGACTTTTCCAGGTTTGCTGGCCATGCTGGGTAAAGGCGGCAGTGCGCTGGTGGCCTAGGAGCTATGTCCTCCTGCCCTGACCGGTCCCGGCCTGCTGAGCTGACTTCCCGCTCCATCGCCAGCTGATGGCAGGATAAAGGGAGAGAGAGAGAGAGAGAGAGAGAGAGAGAGAGTGAGTGAGTGAGTGTGTGTGTGTGTGTGTGTGTCTGTGTGTGTGTGTGTCTGTGTGTGTGTCTGTGTGTGTGTGTGTGTCTGCATATGCACGTTCATCTCCCCACCACCCACCCAAGAGTGCATGTGGCCCATCCCAAGTCGTGAGATAAAAGAGGCCTAACAAAGGCCAAGAGGACACAGTGCAGGACCCATCCCAAGGCCGAGCAGACTCTTTGCCGATGGTGGCCTTTGCTTCTGTACCTGAGACAAGGGCATCCACTGCTGGGCCAGAGCCCAGCTCGCTCTCTGCGGAGGAAGGAGACGGGGCTGCTCTGAACCCTCCAGCTGACCACTTTAGGGACCCTTTGATTCTGTAAGAGGAGGTGGACAACACCAGCGGTGCCATTTTAAGGAGTTGAGTGTGTTAGGGTGAAGACTGTATGCTGAGCCGTGGCCCTCCTCACAGTCACCCTCAGGAGTGTTTGCAGAGCCACACAGGGAGGACGTGGCATGAGCTGGCCTGTAGCAAACATCAACTTTTTGGACCCTGTTAGGTTTTTAGCAGGCTTCCCTGGTGTCTCAGACGGTAAAGAATCTGCCTGCAATGCAGGAAACCAGGATTCGATCCCTGGGTCCTGGAGAAGGAAATGGCAACCCACTCCAGTGTTCTTGCCTGGAGAATTCCATGGACAGGGGAGCCTGGTGGGCAGCAGTTCTTGGGGTGGCAAAGAGTCCGGACATGACTGAGCGACTAATGCTTTCACTTTTTCACTTTAGGTTTTTACCAGCTACATTGACCTCCTGTACCCAACGGAAGATAGGAATGACCGGTTAAGAGATTCTTACTTCTTCACCTGTGAATGCCAGGAGTGTACCACCAAAGACAAGGTCAGCACCTTCTCCCAGCACAGATGCTGACTCGACCCTCTCAGGACGTTCCTGCCAAGCGAGCACCCCTGCCTGAGCTGGGCCTCTCTTCCTGTTGTATTTTTGAGCCTTTAAACCTGCTTTACTAGTATAGCCCAAGGTGATCCAGTTAGACCAGGTCTCTGTTCCAACTTGATTCTCAGAGCCGATGAAAACGTTTCCATCACATTTTACAGATAAGAGAAGGATTTGCCAGATTGCAATTTCTTTAAAAGAAATGGCTGCTCCAAAGAGAGGGAAGGGAGAAAGATGGGTGGAGAGGTCCACCCACGAGGAGGTGGACAGCATTCTCCAGCCTTCCCCTCTTCACCAGACGCCACAGAATTTTCTTGGACGTTGCCCAGATTATCTTGTCAGTACCATCTCTCCTTGTTCTATTCTCTTGACTTCACAGATGGGTGAACAGACATATTTGCCCACAGCAAACATATCAAGGCAGGCAGGTGTCCTGCCTCGATAAGGAACACCTCAAAAATGAATGGTTTTGTCTTTCTGTGAGCAGGTAATGAATACTGAACTTCCCTGAGACCAGCTGCCTGATTCCCCTTCAAAACCTTAGAAGGGGCAAGCCTGTACCTCTGTGTGGGAAAATGTGCTATTTGAGAGGTTTCCCCATCAGTATGGTTTCCGTGGGAAGTAACCTGTGGACATTTCCCTCAGGATAAGGCCAAGGTGGAAATCCGGAAGCTCAACGATCCCCCGAAGGCAGAAACCATTCGCGACATGGTCAGATATGCACGCAATGTCATTGAGGAGTTCCGGCGAGCCAAGCACTACAAATATATCCTTTGCAACCTTCTCTGTCTTACAGGGGGCGTTGGTGAGCTGGGCACAGGAAGCAGGAGAAGGGTGGATTTCTGAGTATTGAAGGAAGGACGTTTCCTATCAAAGGATGGCCAGGGTGAAGACTTACTGGCCATCCATGACCTGTAGTCAACTACATCAGTGTTTCATAATGTTGCCCTTATCCTATTTATCTTTGTTGGACTAGTTTGCTCAGGAGCTCATCCTGGTGGAAGGCTTTTATTTTCTAAAAGTGGAGAACAGTTCCTTGAAGATCCTCACTGATTGGATATCTTCCTTTGGGCAAGGCACCTCACTGAGGGTTTTGCTGTGTAACAGGTGGAAACAGGCTTATAGATAGCAGGTCATTTGCCCAGGGCACACCATTCAGCAGGGCAGGTCTAGGGTTTTGCCCCTTGCCAGCACAATCCATATTTTTAACCACTATATTGTAGCATTTTCTTGGGTTAGATTTGTACTGAAGAAAGAAAATCAGTGAAAGGAAATTAAAGAAAGGCACTTTTTTTTTTTCCTGAGCATAAGAACTTTCCCATGTTGGAGAATGCTTCCTTAAGAGCTTTAGCGAAAGTTCCCAGCTTGGGTGAGGATTTAGATTTAACCAGAAGATTGAAGATTTTTTAATTCTAATCAACATTGTTCACAGCTGAAGGAAGGTTGTGTTCCCTGTGGCTGAAATTCTTTAGTTGTGTTTAACAGCTGAGGTCTTCCATTTTTCCTGGTTTTTTTTTCCTTCCAGAAAAATATATGAGCCCTTTCACTTGCTTGGCATTCTGTAATTTTCTTTTTCAGAGGGTGTAGCTGGGGGTGGAGTGGACAAAATAGTAACTCCTTGCCCCTTTTCCACTGAACCCCTCCACCCCGCCCTTGGGAAGCCTCCTCGTGGAACTGCCAGGCCTGTCCGTTCCTTGACTCCACAGCACCCCCTAGTGAGCTGCTGGAGATCTGCGAGCTCAGCCAGGAGAAGATGGGCTGCGTGTTCGAGGACAGTAACGTGTACATGCTGCACATGATGTACCAGGCCATGGGCGTCTGCTTGTACATGCAGGACTGGGAGGGAGCCCTGCGGTATGGACAGAAAATCATCCAGCCCTACAGGTGATTGCACTGGCTCTTCCCATCAGCATAGCTCAGAGTAGAATTGGGTGGATTGGAACGTGTCCCTTGGCCGTCCCGTGTCTTCACGTTGCCATGCTGGAGCGGGCCGGGAGCAGCTTTCTCTCCTCTCCATGACATCTGCAGGTGCAGGCTCAGGGTGCTTCCCCTGGGCCTAGCCTGTGCCCTCCACCACCTGGAAGAGACACCCAGGGAGGCGGGTTGAGGTGATGCTGGGAGTGGGGGGAGGGGGGCTGGGGCAGGATCTCTCCTAGGACCCGTCCAGGATGCTCTGTTCATTGGAGTTAATTCAGACCAGTGTGAAAAAGCCACCAGTTAGTTTCTTTTCCTTTCTGTGCCTTTTAAGTTAAATGGCACTGAGTTACTTGGTTAGCAGTAGTCTCAGAAACGCTTTTTTTCCATCTCCTTCTTTTGCTTTTTTTAAAGTGCAGCCTCAGTTTGCACCAGCTTCCCTGGTGGCTCAGATGGTAAAGAATTGGCCTGCAATGCAGGAGAATTGGGAGAAGGCAATAGCACCCCACTCCAGTACTCTTGCCTGGAAAATCCCATGGACGGAGGAGTCTGGTAGGCTACATTCCATAGGGTTGCTAAGAGTCAGACACGACTGAGCGACTTCACTTTCACTTTTCCCGTTCAGGCACTGGAGAAGGAAATGGCAACCCACTCCAGTATTCTTGCCTGGAGAATCCCAGGGATGGTGGAGCCTGGTGGGCTGCCGTTTATGGGGTTGCACAGAGTCGGACACGACTGAAGCGACTTAGCAGCAGCAGCAGCAGGAGAATTGGGTTCGACCCCTAGGTTGGGAAGATCCCCTGGAGGAGGGCATGGCAACCCACTCCGGTATTGTTGCCTACAGAATCCCAAGGACAGAGGAGCCTGGCAGGGTTGCAAAGAGTCGAACACAACTGAGTGACTTTCACTCACTTGCTCAGTTTGCAAATGAGGGAACTCTGGGACTGTTGGTCGCGGTTATTTAATATTCTCCTGTAGATTTGATTAAAATAAGTTGGATTTTAACCTGTAGTAATAATGAATGTTAATCAAGGGGAGGTTTCCTGTCGAGAGGGTAGTAAACCTTAAAGTGGGTGACAGGAGGCGGCTCTGACTAGCTGCTTCAGGGCTGGGCTGACCTAGATCAGATCATTGGGGTGCTTGTTAAGCACATTTATGTTAAACTTTACAGAGTCTCTTCAAGACTAAGTGGCTGCAAGACTCTTGGCATCATGCCTGAAATCTCTGTGTGGCAGAGGCACCCCGGTGCTTTTGCAAAGCCCTCAGTACTCCTTCAAGTTCTAAGATCGGGGCTGTAACTCTGTCTAATCTGAATCTCCACTGCCCACTTGGCCCTCCACTTACCCCACAGTGCTGTGATAAGCCAGCAGGGGGAGCCCACGGGGCAGCCAGCTCCTAAAATCTGCTCCTGGAAACAGAATTTGATCCTGTGGGGATAATCTCAAAGCCTGTCCTTCCTGAGATGGGTCAGGAAGTCCACGCACACTTCCTGCCGTGAGATCTGGCATGAATCTTGGCCCTGTGGTTACTCTCCCAGCAGGGCTTGCCATGCTCCACCCTCCATTAGCTTTGGGAGCCACTTTGGGGAGGCCCAGCCCTGCCTTCCCTGGGTCACTGTGCCATGCTTAGTGGCTCAGTCGTGTCTGACTCTTGGCGACCCCATGAACTGCAGCCTACCAGGCTCCTCTGTCTGTGGAATTCTCCAGGCAAGAATACTGGAGTGGGTTGCCATTCCCTTCTCCAGGGGATCTTCCCAATCCAGGGATCAAAGCCAGGTCCCCCGCATTGCAGGCGGATTCTTTACCAACTGAGCCACCAGGGAAGCCCAAGAATACTGGACGGGTAGCCTATCCCTTCTCCAGGGGATCTTCCCGACCCAGGAATCCAACCAGAGTCTCCTGCATTGCAGGCAGATTCTTTACCAGCTGAGCTACCAGGGAAGAATTTGATCCTGTGGGGATCCCCAGGGATTCCCCATGCCTGGGAAGACAGCTTGAATGTATCTATGGACTTTGAGGCCACAGCAGGTAGAACGTACCAGCCTGTAAATAAACACCTCCAGCTTACACCTCCCCACCCCCAAAAGCCTCCTGGGCTCTGTTCATAGGGCAATGGCTCTTTCCTAGGCAGGCCCCATCAGTCAGCCTTTAGCTGAAACCAGAAAGAGAAGACCTCCTGTATACAAAGCCCTCTCTTGGGCAATGGAGAAAAGAAGTAGGAAGTAAGACTTTAGAGAGCTTATACTTTTGCTAAACCAACTGACATCATAGAGTGTGACAGAAAGCTGAGGTCTTGATTCACTGGTGTGTGTGTATCTTTAAGGATACTGTCTTTTTAATGTGAGGGGATATTCATAAAGAGGGAATTTACCTTTTTTTTTTGCTGTGCTGGGTCTTCATTGTGGTGTGCAAACTTTCTCTAGTTGTGGCATGCGGGTTCTCTAGTTGAGGCACACAAGCTTAGCTGCCCCAAGACA
Source organism: Giraffa tippelskirchi (assembly GCF_054371585.1). Classification (NCBI taxonomy): domain Eukaryota; kingdom Metazoa; phylum Chordata; class Mammalia; order Artiodactyla; family Giraffidae; genus Giraffa; species Giraffa tippelskirchi. Next base: position 11,338,127 of record NC_137279.1, read on the forward strand.
TGTGGGATGTTACTTCCCTGACCAGGGATCAAACCTGCGTCCCATGTATTGGAAGGTAGATTCCTAACCACTGGACCGTCAAGGAAATCCCAGGAATTTATTTTTAAAGATGTTTTTCCCAATGCCCTGCAGCAGGTGCACCTAAAACACAACTCTGAGGCTAGGATTGAATGTTGCGTTTATTCATGTCTTTCCGTAGGATCTCCCCTGTAGGTTTCATGTGGTTTTTCAGATGCACACAAACTGCATAAAAGGAAGTGCATCCACAATGAGTAGTCAGGGTTGAACCATCCATGTCTTCCACCCAGCACCTGCCAGGGTCTGGAGGAGCCTGGCTGCTGTGGACAGTGTGGCCATCAGCTGGGCAGCCACAGGCTCACTGCGTCTGGCCTGTGGACTCTCCGCAGCTGTTACAAGGCAGCCTGTTGTCTCTTCTCTTCTTCCAGTAAGCACTACCCTCTGTACTCCCTCAATGTGGCCTCCATGTGGCTGAAGCTAGGAAGACTGTACATGGGCCTGGAGAACAGAGCTGCTGGAGAGAGAGCCCTGAAGAAGGTGCGTGTGTGACGCAAGGCTGGGCTGCCCAGTGCCTGACGGCCTCCTTGCACTTCCTGTCCTGGGGGATGCAGGTGACTGATAGAGTCATGGAGAATGACCAGCCCTTGGCCACCCTCCAGCCATAAGAGTGGGCAAAGGTGGGTTTGCAGGCAGCAGGGGACGGAGTAATTGCGCCTTTGGCAATTTTGCGTCCTGACCCTCCTGTTGTGAAAGGTATGTCCATATTGTGGCTACAGACTCACGGCTGTGGAGAAGGGGGTACTGCCCCTGTCCCCTGGGAAGCCATGGAAGTGCTAAATATGACCATGCAAAGAGGCCAGCATTATTAAAATGTCTTTTCTGGTCCACTATTATAGATAAAAAGAAAAAAAAAAAAATAAAAGGCCAAGGACAGGTCAGAAGACTGTGGTGAAGGAATTCTCCAAATTTCTACTCTTCAGGGTTTATAGATACAGATTTCATGATGCCCAATTGTGGTGAAGTCAAGGCTTTTGGGCCTGGAGAGGGCCCTCAGTGTGAGAATTGTGCTTTTGCAGTTTTTAAAATGAACTTAACCATTGACAGTGTTCATTGAGTATGGTTACGTGCCAGGACCTTCATATGGTCCTTTTCTTTTAATTCTCAAAAAAAATGAGATAGGCTTTCCCAGTGAATAAATTGAGATTCAAGCAGGTTAAGTAATTTCTTGAGGGTACATGCTGAGGTTCTCATTCAAACTGGGGTCTTTCCGAGTTGAAAGCTTCAAGTCCACCCACTCATGCTGGGACTAACACACAGGGAGACCCAAGACCCTGGGCGTGGTGTTTGCCAGCTGCCCTGTGCCCAGTGGGTGAGGGCGCTAGGCCGTGCCCCTTACCTTACAGAAGCACAGTCACCGTCTTGAGCATTGATTGCTTCTCATTGCTCTTTCTATGGATGTCAATGCTGATGAAATACAATCTTTGGGACAGTCGTTATTTATGGAGAAGCCAGAAGTTGATCAACTATAACCTTTGGGACAGTCTCTTTGTATCACTAAGAGAAACACCTTTGTAAAAGCTGGGGTCGTGGACTAGGCCTGGATGCCGAACCCTCCAGATTCCCCAAACCTCCCCAGTACACTGTACAGGAAGAAGGAGTATGGTCCCACATGGTGGAAGGAAGTGCCAGGGCTGACCCACCCTGGACGTGGGAGTTAAAGATCAAATATTCTGTTTTTGAACCACGGAATTGGTTTTTCTAAGATGATGTTTATTGCCTCAGTGAGGTTGGAAGAACATTAACCAGTTAGGTCTCAGTTGCAGAGTAAGTAAACTAATTGCAGATCCCTGAAGGATAGCGTGGATCTGAGGAAGGAACACGAGTCCTGACATGAATGCAGGGGGTGAGGAGAGACATTTAAATCAGGTGCTTCCTGGAGGCTTGCACTCCTGTTGGTTTGAGATCTAGGAAGAGAATAGTAGAACAGAAAGGAAGGCCAGTCAACAGTCACAAGCCGTCAGAAATTCCCTGTTTAAGGGAATGGGAATAATTTAAGTTTTTCTATCTGTGAATAATACTTTTGAACACAGAAGAGGAAGATAAATAATTATGGATTACATTAGATGTATAATTCCTATATGCCAGGCACTGTTCTAAACACTTTATGTGTATCAACAACTCTGAGAGTAAGATATTGCTCCTCTTTTATTATTACAGATGAGGAAACTGAGGCACAGAGTCGTTAAGTAAATTGCCCAAGGTCACACAGCTAGGAAGGACGGAGCCACCACAAACTCTCTCATTTGAAAGAAACCTTATTCAATATATTCTCTCTGGACTCCTCATATGAAACTCGTGCCTATTTTTAAGTTTTTAAAGAAGACAAAAAGACGTAAGCTTTTCGAAAGGGAAAAATGATTTAGTCATGTCTTACACACGAGTAATATAAACTAAAATCAGAAAGGTTTGTCCCTAAACCCTTTCTCTATCATTTCTTCAGCTACTGAAGAATGTTTTCCTCAACAGTAGAGACTGGGTGACTAGTTAGATATGAGACAATCTTGTCTTTTTCCTTTTTAAAAAAAAAAAAACAAAACGCTGGACTGGAGGCGAACAGGGGCTCTGAAAGCCACTTTGTATCCTGCACCTTCAAGCAGAGGAGTCTGGCCTGAATTAAAGTCAGCCTAGGGGAGGGGCAGGGGCGCTGGCTTCAAACTCTCAACCCCTGTTCCTCTCTCTCCTAGGCCATCGCCATCATGGAAGTAGCTCATGGCAAAGACCATCCGTACATTTCTGAGATCAAACAGGAAATTGAGAGCCACTGAAACTACGCTGACATGTTAGTTTTTATTTAAATCCTAGTGCAGACACCTTCAAGGATTCGACTATTTCAAATCATTCACGCCAGCATTTCTGTAAATTCACTGAATGAAAACATGACTTGCACTTAAACCTCACACATGGCTTACTTGGACATTGATCTTAATCTTTGACCTACAATATCAAATTCATTTTTGAATGCTTTTTTTTTTTCCCCCTTAAGAGATCCTGGCATGGTTTCATATATTATACTTCGGACAGATTGTGTTTAAAAATGTAGCTATTTTTCCCTTCACAACTACTGTAACCTTCTGAACAAACATGAATGATGAAAGAGAATAAAAAAGATAATAGTATTTGAAGTTTGTGTTTTCCTCTGTTGGGTGAAAGTGAAAGTCGCTCAGTCATGTTCGACTCTTTGCCACCCCATGGACTGTAGCCCACCAGGCTCCTCTGTCTGTAGAATTCTCCAGGCAAGAATACTGGAATGGGTTGCCATTCCCTCCACCAGAGGATCTTCCCGACGAAGAGATTGAGCCCAGGTCTCCCAGATTTCAGGCAGATTCTCTACCATCTGAGTCATGAGGGAAGCCCACTCCGTTGGTTGGGGGAACATCAGAGACATCACTTTGCTGACAAAGGTCCATCTAGTCAAAGCTATGGTTTTTTCCAGTAGTCATCTACGGATGTGAGAGTTGGACCATAAAGAAGGCTGAGCACTGAAAAATTCATGCTTTTGAACTGTGGTGCTGGAGAAGACTCTTGAAAGTCCCTTGGACTGCAGGGAGATCAAACCAGTCAATCCCAAAGGAAATCAACCCTGAATATTCACTGGAAGGACTAATGCTGAAGCTGAAGCTCCAATACTTTGGCCACCTGCTGCAAAGATCTGACTCATTGGAAAAGACCTTCATGCTGGGAAAGATTGAGGGCAAGAAGAGAGGAGGAGGACAGCAGATGAGATGGTTGGATGGCATCACTGATGCAACGGACATCATGAGTGTGAGCAAACTCCGGGAGAGAGTGAAGGACAGGGAAGCCTGGTGTGCTGCAGTCCATGGGGTTACAAAGAATCAGACAAGACTTAATGACTGCACAACTAGTGTATTCTTCATTTCAGTTATTGTATTCTTCATCTCTGGTTTTCTTTGTTTTCTAAGTTTTTGTTAAAAACTTGTAACTTCTTGCTCTGTGCATCCATTCTTCTCCTGAGTTCTTTACAGTCATCACTCTGAACGCTTTCTCTGGTAGATTGCCTATCTCCACTTCACTTAGTTCTTCTGGCATCTTCGTCTCGTTCCTTTGTCTGGAACATCTTCCTCTGCCGCCTCATTTTGTCTGAATTGCTGTTTGTGTTTTATGTGTATGGTAGCCTAGTTATGTTTCTCGACCTTGGGGAAGTGGCCCTCTGTAGGAGATGTCCTATGTTTCCCAGCAGAACACTCCCCCTCTTGTTGCCCCAGCTGTATGCTCTCGGAGTTCCCCCTAAGAGGGCTGCATTAATCCTTCTTTTGGGGGGCTATGTGGGTGGTCTGCTAAGTTTGATTGGCCCCTAGTCTGGTTGGTTGCCATCTCTGCATTGTATGCATGCTCCTGGCTGCTGGTTAGTGGGGCCTGGTCTTGAGGCAGCTGGCTGCAGAACCCCTGGGGGCCGTGGGCTGGTGCTGGCTCACTGGTGGGCAGAGTCAGGGTCCAGAAGACACCAGGGCTGCTGCCTGCCCACTGGTGGGTGAAGCCAGGTCCTGGATTTAGTGCTGGCCTACTGGTAGGCAGAGCTGTGTCCTGGAGTTTGGTTACGGGGCTCGGAGATCCCAGAGCTGTTGTCAGATTGCTGGCAGGGCCGAGGAGATCCAGTTCCTGGGTCTGGTTACTGGAGACAGGTTACTGGCACAGTTGGGTGTGGGGCCTGGGGTGTCTCAAAGCTTGTGTTGCCCTGCTAGTGGGCAGTGCCAGGGACCAGCTGATTCCAGGGTAGGGTCTGGTCTCTCTTTTGGGTGAACTCATTCCACTGCAAGATTGTGGTTTTCTTTGGTGTAGTATTTGCCCCCTGGTGAGTAAAGCTGGTCTAGAGGCTAGAGCAGGGCTGGGGCCTGTCCACGGGTGGATGGAGGTGGGTGCTGGACTCCTGGTGGGCAGGGCCTGGTCTAAAGGTATGTTGAGAGGTGGCTGTGGGCTCAGGAAGCTTCTCGGCAGCCTGTGTGCTAATGAATGAGGCTGTGTAGCTCCCCAGTTAGCTGGTTGGCCCGAGGCAGCCCAGCGCTGGCCCCTACAGGCTGTTGGGTGGGGCCCAGTTTTGGCACTAATGAGCTGGAGGGAGGATCCCATGATGGCACCTGCCCCAATGTCCACGTGGTAGAACATCCCTCAGTACGGCTGCAGCCAGTGTCCACATCCGCAGGATAAGCCACGGCCATCCCTGCCTCTCAAGACCTGCAGGTAGGTTTCGCCCAGGCTCCTATCAAATTGCTGCTTTTTGCTGGGTCCCAAAGGGCGAGAGGTTTTGTGTGCACCCTTTAAGAGTGAAGCCTCTATTTCCCCCAGTCCTGTGTGGGGCTGCTGAAATTAAGCCCCATGGGCCTTCAAAGCCAAGTGCTCTGCGGGCTTATCTTCCTAGTGCAGGACCCCCAGGCTGGAGAGACTGATGGGGGGGGCTCAGACCCCTCACTCCTGTGGGAGAACCACTGCAATAGAGTTATTTTCCAGTTTGTGGGTCACCCCGGGACCCAGGGAGTGTGGGACTTGATTATGTCCCGAGTCTGCCTCTGCTACTCCTTCTCGTTGCGGTTCCTTCTCTCGGGTCTTTAGTTGTAGAAGATCTTTGCTGGTGGGTTCCAGCTTGTTCATCAGTGGTTGTGCTGCAGACAGTTGTGATTTTTGGGGTGTTTGTGAGAGGAGGGGAGCTGAGGCTCTGTCCCGCCGTCTTGCAGGGATGTCCTGTCAGCTTTTCTTTTCAAACACAACGTCTTTTTTCTTTTAAAGATGTATCATTGTCTTGTTGCCACGATCAGCTTCTACGCAGAATGACCCGTGTGTTTAGTGATGTTTGCTTGCATCTCCCATCACCCCGTGTGGCTTACGGAGCCTTCCATCTTCGGGATGTGAAACAAGCTGGGACGCCTCTGTAGGTGAAACACTCCTTATACAGGGATAGGGCTGAAAAGTGGGTGAGTCGCTGAAGTGGTTATAGTGCATTGTTACTCATCAAAGAGAGATGAAAACATTGCCCACCGTCATCACCAGGGGCTCCCTGTGAGAGTCTATGGCAGTCGATTGGCTGGCTGAACATACGGGCCGGGGCTACACTCTGCCCTGCTCAGTCGTGTCCAACTCTGTGCGACCCCATGGACTGTAGCCCTCCAGGCTCCCCTGTCCATGGGATTCTCCAGGCAAGAATACTGGAGCGGGTAGCCATGCCCTCCTCCAGAGGATCTTCTGGACCCAGGGATCAAATTTGCGTCTCTTGCGCCTCCTGCATCAGCAGGCAGATTATTTACTACTGCGCCACCTGGGAAGCCATTTTTAAAGAGATGAGTCATGCTGTTAATAAACTTGAAAGACAAAAACAAGAATTTGGGTTTTCTATAGCAGCCTCTGCCTATCTTTTCTCGGTTGGTGGACAGATTGGGATCTGAATAAATGACAGTGGGGTGGGGATAGCACATTCTGGGCATTTAATAAGGGTTATCACTAGCTGTGAGACAGCTCCATTTCTGGGTTCTTCACACTCCATTTACCTAGCAATTACCCCTTTCACGTTTTGTTCTAACAGTGATGACTTTGGGACATTTCAAACTAATTCTTCAGCATGTTATACAGGAATGAAAAGTGGGTAGAAATAAATGGGCTTTAAAGAGGTTCAAAAGCAGGTTTTTCCCAGGCACATTTGCCTATGAAAATAATCCTAAAAGTAAGCAGATGCTTTCAGCTAAGGCAAAACATACAGAGTACAGAAAAGATTCAACTGTTTTCTCTGAAAAAAAAAAAAAAAGTTTATTGCATTTGGAAGTCAATAGATATCTTTTACAAAAAAGGTTAGAATAAAGATCTCACATTTGTAAAGGCACATATGAAACATTTTACAGCAATGACAAGGGCAGTGAGAACATAAAACAATACACAACTAGGACCAATATCTAAAGACTTTTAAAATAGATAAGAAACAGTGCAAAAATACTGTCAAAAGTCAGTTTCATACACTTCATAACTGTGTATAAAACTGGCAAGCATAAGCTTATTTACTGATATAAAAAAAGCACATAGAATAGCATGCATAGATTTATTTAAGGCTTTTAATATTATCGAGAGAGAGTCTATAGCAAAGTAAAGTTGACACTTGAGTATTAATCACTCCCCAACTCAGGGAATGTCCTATAAATGTCTCACCCACCCCCGCTCCTTACAACTAGTTTGTCGTAATGAGACTGGACTTCCATCTTGCAAGGTAGCAAGTGGACACCTCGGGGAGAAGAACGTGTTCTCAGGATCCCAAGTCCCCGCTCTGGAATGCATTTCTCACAGCAATAACTCAATAGGTGGTTAAATGTCCGGGTCAGCCCATGCCAGCCAGCCACGGACGGCTGACAGCCCTGCACTTCAGTTGTGTTGTATGTCAGAAGGCTTCTGCGGACTGACTCAAGAACCTTAAGAACAAACCGGTTTCTACATTAGGGACTTGTCTGTACATCCGAAATGAGACCTATTAAATGTCAACTGGCTTGAATAATATAACAATTGACAACATATTAAAGACAGAGACCAAGGAAAACTTCAAAATACTGAATTAAGTAGCACAATTATAGTCCAGTGAAACAAAATAGATTAGCATGTTACTTGATGTAACACAGGTTATATAAGGTTACACATTTAATAGTCATCTGCATATGTAAACCCTTTTTTATCTCATTTACATATATATCCTCAAGCAAGTCAGCTGACTATTGAAGGAACAAAGGACATACACAGGAAATCATCTCTGATGAGGAGTAACCTTACTTCTGAAAGGATAAGTTTGATAGAGTTTAAAGATTCCAAACTGGCAAGAAAGTTCAGTCAAAGGAAGTTGCAGTAACATTTTACAACGTTCCCGTTGGGGGCAGACAATGGCTCTGAATTACAGCTCTCAGTTCCAAGCTGAAGGTATTGATTAGCTAACACTGAAATTCAGGGAGGTGGGCAGCCCCTGAGAAATGCTGAGAATACCAGGCACCTCTGCTCTGAGAGCCAGCCGAGCTCAACTTGGAGCAGGATTCCTGAGCTGTTAGCAAAACAGTTCCACTCCAAGGCACAAAAAGACCCCAGTCCAATGTTTTCAGGTTTGTCCCCAAGACCTTTGTCAGGTGAGGTGACCTCTGTGTTTCCCTTGAGGAGGAGGTTGGGAAGAAAGGTCCCATCACAGACTGGATGAATAGCAATCCTGCCCCTCCCTAAAGAGCTAGCTTGTAAAAAGTCTGCAAAGAGCCCAGAGCTTCACCTGTTTCACCAGACCGGCCAGGCTGCATAGAGGCCACGATGAAAGGAACACGGTCTGCAGGAAGGGGCTGGAGATGATCTGACCACATGTGTCATTATGCCAAAGGCAGCCAGTGGGGATCCATAGAAGTTCACCTCAAAACAAGCCTGAGAGACTGCTGCAATCTTTGTTCAAACAGGACTGATGATCGAATCCAGCTTTTCTTTCATCCCTTCTAGTCCTGAACGATAGTGTCGATCACCAAGGGGAAAGAGAGAGGGTGGAAGGTCAACTTCCTGGTTGCTGACAGCACCTGGCTATTTTCATTCTGGTTACTTCCATTTGCCAGATTCTACTCCTTGAAACTATGCAAATGCCATATTTTACTCTTAGAAGCTACAGAAGCATGTTAAGATAAGAATTAGATTTCCTAATTTTATAATTTGGAGAGATTTTAAAGAGTGAGTCCCTGTGACTAGATTGAACTGTTTTGTAAGGGTTGCACTAGGAGGGTAAGGAAAGAAAAGGTGTTGCTGTCGAGAGCTGCTCCATAAAAGCAAATGAGAAAAGGAAAGGTCGGTACCGTCCTAAGTGCACGCAGGGTGCCCTTGGAAAGGAGAGGGTGACATCACAAAGTACTCCCACCTGTGCTCTCAAGTGAGACAGGGAACCGCTGTCATGTATTGACATCTTCCTGGTTCTCATGCCCTGATTACAAACACGACATGCTGGAAAGGGGGTCCCCCAGGAGAGACACAGTCAAGACGCCCAGGAGCTGCGATGGCTAACTCTGGAGCCGTGTGGATGAGCAAAACATTCTGCTGAAACGGCTGCCAGCAAAGGGAGGGCCACTAGCAAGCAAGGGGAGGGGTCTTTCTGAGCAGTGGATCGAGGCAGACATCAGAATCCAGAACGTTCGTCAAGCTCTCCCACAACAGCGAGACAGTTTAAAACGACCAGCAAGGGTGAAACTGATCTTCCCACTGCAGCGAAGTCTTTCCTAGGAGTGCCATCTCATTTCCATCCCTCTGACCTCGCACAGGAGGAGGGAGTAGAAGAGACACCCTTGAATTCAAAAAATTCTTTGTGAGTCAAAAACGTTTTGATAGCAACTCCAAAGCTGATATAAAAAGCCTTCCTCTTCCTCCCCCCGGTTTACAGCTCTTCTCTGGGCAAGCTCCTGGTGTTTTTGGGAAAGAATGGTCTTGATGGCCCAAAGCATGGCAGAGGGAACAGAGACTTTCTAGACAGATGCTCATCATAGTCAGGCTTGCCCATCAGCTCATGCCCTCCTATCTTAAAACGTCCTTGAATTTATTTTTAAAATGGGAAGGCTGACCGAAGCTGAACAGTAGGAACTGATGCACATCCTCCCTTTTACAGCACCAAACAACAATAAATTATGCAGTCTCATGACACCGATCGGATGCCAGATATTCAATGCCAGCCTCACGGACATTTTAATAGAGAACTTTTTAGTTCGGCCTTGAGAAAGAAGATGCAGCTATAATAACCTGGAAAAAAATAAGTCAAGTAGTGAGCTGGTCAAAACACCCACCCATCTGAGTTTCTAATGGAAATGCAAAGCCTCAGAGCAGGCAGGATAAAGGTTGAGTATTGGGCAAGCAGGTCATTGAGTTTCTCAGGACCCTACGAAGAACAGCGATTTTCAGGGTAATAAGTATGAGTTGGCAGATTTTGACTGAATACACCTGCCCATTTCTCCCAGAAATGTTGCTATTCCTTTCAACAGTAAGGTCTTCTGCCCCCAAATATCTTAGAAGTTGAAGCAAAGAGAAGGACCACTCTGCTACCTTGCTCAGAGCTCAGAAGTGTCAAACATAATCTTAATGTCCTAGAGATTTCTACCCTGTAGGGCCAACTAGGACTGTGTCAACCCAATAGGGCCAACTAGTTTGTCACCCATAAAGTTCCAGACCAATGGAAATTTTGTGCAGTCTCCATGAAAACCCCAAATTTCTCCATTGGAAAGTAGTGCTAGATGAATTGTTCCTTCGCTCACAAAAAGAAATGACTAAATAACAACATGATAAACATCTGATAAAATCCACAGGCCATAAAACAAAACACAGTTGCCGAAGAATCTTTGGTAGAACAGGAGTAAACTGAATTCCCACAAAGTGCCACCTTAACAGCCCAACAGGAATTACTTGGTGCTTCTGGAAGTTTCTTACTCTAGGATGCTGACAGTTATTCCCAACATGAAAGAGGAATGAAGGGTAGATTAACACTGATATGCCTGTGACTCAATCCCCATTCCTTGAGTCTAAGCTCCCTGGTAAACATATTAGAAGTCTGTCCCTGTGATTGCCCACCCCTTGACCTCAACTGATTAACAGATTCCTCCCCCCCAAAAAAATCAATAACTCTACCCACTTTCTCCATCATACATACGCCTGGAAGTGGGGAAGAGATTTGAAAGCACATTTTGCTGTGTCACTCTGGACACCTTTGGGCACACAGATTATGTTCCATAACCACTGGGCTGAGGCCAGCTAATACGGACTATACATCAAGAAAGAACATCAGCTGAAAACCCCCAGTCGTGTGCCTGATGGCCAGCCCTGCTTATGAGAATCCGAAGTGCACTGACATCTCTGCACAGTGTGACTCCAAGCCCCAGGAGACAGCCCACTCACCAAGTGAGGCAAGGGTCGCCGCAGCAAGGCCACAGGTTAACAGAAAGAACCCAAGGTACACACTTTCATGTTCATTAGCTCTTGAGAAAAGACATATGGCGCATTGGGATCCACACTAATCAAGGGGAAGAAACAAACTGTACATACTAGGTTGATCCAAGTGAATTTTCTGTCGTTGTAAATAAAAAAATGGTCCAAATACTGGAAATTTCATATGAGTCAACCTGGAAAAGGATAAGAAAGGTCGGCAGCTGGATCAGAGTGCTGACTTACTGTAGCCACCAGTGTTTATACAAAGAGCAGAGTGTAGGCAGGACAAAGGCTACATGTGTCCTGGGTGGCCATGGACAAGTCCCATGGGACCTCACCCAGCAGAGCCCACGAAGACCCTCTATCCAGGCCCATGGAGGAAGGTGCCAGAGGACCAAGGGACTTGGAGGCAAGTGACTGACTAACGACAGTCAAAAAATAGTCGCGCTTCTCAATTGAGGATCACAAATGTTGTAGAAGTAAAGTTCTCTCTGTTTAGGGTTCTCCCAAGTTTATTACTCATAATAGTCCACATGGAGATGTTTTCACCATCCCTGACCTTACTGTTCTCGCCAGCTGAGGGGAGAAACTCAATTCCTTGCCTATAAAGGGACCAGTGATTGGCATCCCTGCCTAAAGCCACCAAATCCTCATCTGCTTCCCATCCAGGGAAAGAGATGTGTCTAAAGGTAAATACGGCCAAAAGCTGGTGTCCCCTTAGAGCCTAAGGATTCCAGTAAAGCACAGCAGGACACAGTCTGGCTTTGCTGGCAGCCTCAGCTCAGCTCAAGGATGAAGACATCAAACTCAGCCCCCCTGGTCCAGGGGCCACAGTAAACAAGGATGAACACTGGGTCAATATATCCAAATGAGATGGATGAAAGAAACAAGACATTTCAACAGAAAAACTGCAAACCCAGAGGCCTGAAAGTGTTGGACGGCCTTGTGGTGAGATAGTATCTTTTTTTTTCCCTCTCCATTTTTTTATTTTCTCCCCACTGCAGCAACAGACCCCGGCAGCTCCAGCTTCAGACTTGATATGTCGTCAGGAACTCATTCCAAAAGCTCTAACTAGATAACTAATTTAATACACTTTGCTTCAAGGTTTATTCCTTGGCTTGCTTCCCAGATATAAAGCATCTCTGGGTAATTATGATGCAGATGCCACTGAAAGGACTTTAAATGGCTGCTGCTAATTTAACAGGAGATAGGTTGGCATTTACTGGAGATGTGAAAAGGAATGCAAAATGGGCTCAAGGACCAAAAGCATTTGTTTTTAAAAACAAAATATGGGAAATCACTTTTACATGTTTTCCTTTGAGTTTCAATATAAACTCTGGCTAGGAAGTTGGATACTGAACCTACTTCTTCTATACCTTTTGTGCATTCATGAATATTCCCTCGGCACCAAGTGGCAACAGTGGGTGAGCTGAAAGGAGGGCCAAGAGCGATGGGCTCAAAGAGACTGCATATCTACTCGCTGCCCACATGAGACATCAACAGTGCCCACGTGGGGGGCTGAGAGAGGAAAGAGGAATACCAATGTGGTTCATCAAACAATAAGCCAGTAACTACAGACCAACTGTTAAAACATCCCTAATGGCAGAGTATCCCAAGGATGGAAAGTCTCTAAAGAAAGGGAAACAAGTACCTCTCTGCCTGCTGATGATCTGTATTCTGAGCATCTCCTCATGAGAGTTATGAGCTCTGATCCTCTGAAAATACATGTCATCTGAGTGGTTTTCCTTTTTCAGATCATTCAGCAACATTCCAGACCCTAGGGGGCTCAGTAGAAGCTCTACTCCTGACTGATTCTTTAGTCCTTGGAGAAGAAGGGAACAAACCCTCCCTGGCCAGATACTCTGAGTCCAAGTACAGACTCAGGTTTGAAACTGAGTCTGGCCAGGTATGAATCCAAGTTGATTCATACTCCGAAGAAGCCCATCGGGAATCAGCTTCCACACCCATCTGTTGTTGTGTGGTGACTGGAAATCACAAAGGTGCACTCCTTCTGGTGGGTTGGATGCCATTCTTTCCTTGTATTTACAGCTCAGGGCGGGGGGGGGAAGGTACCAGTGGAGGAACACATCATGGAATATCCACAAAGGTCAATTTTAAGAACAAAGCCACAACTGAAAAGTTGTACCAAGAAAAGCCAGACGACAGAGAGAAGAATCCCCCAATGTCCGCAAGAGGGAAAGCACCCAGAACACGTTTTACTGTGTACTAACCCACGAAGTTCAGGACGGTGACCGGTGAACCAACGTTGTTGTAGTTTGGTCACTCTGCCGTGTCTGACTCTTTGTGACCCCAGGGACTGTAGCCTGCCAGGCTCCTCTGTCCATGGGATTCTCCTAGGCGAGAACACTAGAGTGGGTTGTCATTCCTTCCTCCAGGGGATCTTCCCCACCCAGGGATCAAACCCGTGTGTCTCTTACGTCTCCTGCATTGGCAGGTGGGTTCTTTACCACTAGAGCCACCTGAAAAGCCCCCATCAAGCCACAGGAACCCCCAGAATAAGAGAATAGTGTTGTTTTTCCCCTTCAGAAATAGGGTCTCAGCCCTTTATATTTTAGGATGCACTCATTTTCTTGCCATCTTTGATTTGGATATGAGCAATTAGGCTGATGAATTTCAGGGTTGGTCACAAATCTGGCTGCAACTTCACTAGAGATGTGTTCCCTTCTGCCTCTGCCCTCCAAAGGATGCACCAGGCAACCCTCCCTCCCTATGGCCCTATTTACACTGCAGATCAGTCAAAATGTGGTTCAAATGAAAAGGACTATATTACTGTGAAAACTGCTTTAGGATGATTCACAAAAGTTTTCCCGAAGGAGGAAAAAATAAATTATCTCATATAAAATAGTACACGATGTTTGTGCATGATCTTGGCTCCCGCCTTTAGGGAGTCTGTGGCCTGCCTGCTCCGGCCATCTGCGCCCTGCTGGGAAACAGATGTTGTCTGGAGGTGTTTCCCCATCCACGAGATGGAGCTGGGTCCCTCTTCTGGGAACGGACGTCGGGGATGGGGGTGTTAAATGAGTCTGGAGTTTTGGAGAAACTGGATGAGGACCTGGTAGACAAACTTATACTGAGCGATGGTCTGGATCATAAACATTCTTTGCTCCCTGAGGAGCCTCAGCATCATCGGTACTTCCACCTTCTGAAAGAAAAGAAAAGATTCTGAGATGGTGGGGGGCTTCCCCTGGGTCATTTCTCATCCCCTTACCTGGAATGAGGAACGTATTCACTCGCGGCCCCTGTACAGGTATGGGAGGAAGCCAAAGACAGCCCCCTCTAGGCTGCCCCCATCAAAGACCATGCCTACAACTGGAGAAGCTGGCTGTCCCATACCACTGGTGTGATAGTTTAAATACAGACCAGTCTGTTAGACAAAACAGGGAGGCTGGAGTTAACCCCAGTTAGTTCCTCTCAAGGCTACCATGGCCCAACGGTAGGATTTAAGCCAGTTATGGGTCTTCATTTCTTCCTCTGTGACATCAAGATACTGATGCTTTCTTTTAACGCCATGTAGCCTTGACCAAGTCAGTGATGGTTCCTCAGCAATAACATGGGATGATACGCCATACCCACCTCACAAGACCAAATGAAGAATTGCATGTAAAGCATTAAGCACAGTGTCTGGCACACAAGAGCTCTCAATAAAGACTCCTCAGTGTCTCAATATTAGTGAAATAAGAACACCCGTGCCCATCCTGCTGTCTTGCAGGACCTCAGGTATAACCATGTGAGATAATTTAAAAATGTCAAGCACAATCTCTGGACACCTGTCATGTTTGGAGTGATAGCCTTTGACTAACAATACCTTGAGTGTTAAATGAGATTGCCTACGTGTAAATTCTTTGAGGATCTCCAATGGAAAGGAATGAAAACGATGGTGCCCTGGTGCGCCCTCCCTCCTGTCACTTCCATCCTCCTGGACCAGCTGGGGCAGAAGCACCATGGAGTCCATGTGCCACTGCGGCCTTGGCACACGTCCCCCTGCTCTGGGAGCCCTTAGTCCAGGGAAATGACCACACCCAGGAAATTACCAAGGACTGAGCAAGCATCGAAAACAGAATAATAAAAACTCAGTCATATGTCTTCTCTTCCTTGACTTTCAAAAGTCATTTCAGCTATTTCCAAATTTTGTGTAGCTACTATACCACACATGCCATCCTATTTCGTTGAGCTTCTCCACAACTAGTTAAGTAATACACACCACAGATTTAAAAGGGACAAGTCCCTGGTAATAAGGAAAGAGAAAAAGGCATGTGAATCCTCAAACTATTAGTCAAAATACAGAGCCTAGACCATAAGCTTCTGATGGTAACTAGTGGGTCTGTGTCTAAACTATATTCCAAAGTGACTGACATGATATACAACACAGAGCACCTAATATAGACAATTAACATAATGCATGATGAGCATTGCTCTGTGTTGGGCCCTGAATGTAAGAAAAGAATAAGACTGTTTCTACCTCGTACCCATCAAAGGCTTTGACAAGAGAGGCAGAGTCACATAGGAGCTAAGAGTTCATCTCCCTGTGCCTCAGTTTCTCTTTGTTAGATGCGGGTTCTAATAGGGATGCTCCAGGAAAGAACACTGGAGTGGGTTGCCATGCCCTCTGTGGGGTCATAGAGAGTTGGACATGACTGAAGTGACTTAGCGAGCACGCACACACTAGTCGGACCTCTCTCATAAGGTCACTGTAAAGGCTACGCGTTGTAAGGCTCTTGAAATAGTGTTGGTGCATGTACAAGTGCTCAGTTGCTTCAGTTGTGTCAGACTCTTTGGGACCCTATGGACTGTAGCCCACCAGGCTCCCTCTGTCCATGAGATTCTCCAGGTAAAAAGGCTGGAGTGGGTTGCCATGCTCTCTTCCCAGGGATCTGACCAACCCAAGGATTGAACCCAAGTCTCCTGCTTTGCAGGCAGACTCTTTACTGCTGAGTCACCAGAGAAGTCCCAGTGTTGGCACACGGTAAATGCTAAACACATGTTAGTTGTGGTTATTATAATACTTTCTTTCTTCTCGTCATCATCACCACTCGCTTCATCATCTCCACCACCCTCTTCAACATCTATATTACCTCCTCCACCACCACCATCTCCTTTACTTCCACCTTCTCCTCCAATTCCACCACTATCTCCTCCAACTTCCCTACCTCTATCATCACAACCACCACCTTCTTACCTCCACCATCACTTCCATTTCCATCTCTGCCACCACCATTATCATCATGGTCACTACCATCTCCATAACCTGTACGACTCAGCCCCCGACGCTGACTCAAGGGTGGTATACTAGCTGATGTGGGGCCGTTTGGAGACAAGACAAAGGTTCCCCTGGTCCTCCTCAATGAAATCCTTCAACTTGCCTTGAAGACTCACTCCCACAGACTCCACTATCCATTGTTCCTAAGTCAAGGAATCGGGAGGCCGTTGATGCTTTCTCCACCTTGTTTAGGAGACATTTTCTCCCCCTACTCTATGAATGGGGAAGGAGGGGGTAACCAATTCAGAAAAACAGCAAGATCAAGACATCTTGCTTGCTATTTGGCTAGTGAGAACCTGACCTTTTGTAATTTAGCTGATCTGGGACAGGCAGCCAGGAGGGAGTATCACAAACCATGAAACTGGTGCATTCTGGAGGGAAAAAATATATGGGCATTGAAATGTTACAGCTAACATTCGATGACCAAAAGCAACAGGACACATGGAAACTTCTCGGGGCAGCCCTGGAGAATCCCCGCCCGTTCCCACCTCACAGCTACCCAACTTCACAGGAAGGATCTTTGCTCCGATAAAAAGCATTTCACTGAGAAAATTAAAACTCTACGGATTATAGACTAAAACAGAAAGTATCCGAGATCCAGAAGACAGGAAAAGAAGATGGGGAAGTTTAGAAAGGAGAAAAATGGGACACCCGATTTTATACTGATTTAGCAAAACCTTTTGTTTAAAAAAACGAAGCAACATGGTCCCACTCCTAAAATAAGGGTTTGAATTTTACTAGACACGCCTGAAGCAGAACAGGTAGAGTACTTTTTTCCCCCTGGCCATCTATTATGGGAAACAGCACAGAATCGGCTGACTGTATCTGTGCTAGGGCAAGGGAAGTGAAAAATATGAGTCATCTTGCTATCTTGGAATATCAATGGGAACAGAAGTCCTTTTTGGACTGACCATGCATTCCAGTAGAGAATGTTCTGGCGTGCAACGGGGCATTGAGGAAATCCACCATGCCTGGATAAACCCCACGGACAGTCTAATCACCCCAAGCCCTCACCAAGTCCACACAGGGTGCTCATGGCCGAATCCCTCACTCTGCACCCTGCGGGCTCTGACACGTCTTATTTAGGTTCCCCTGGGCCAATGGATATCTGGTGATCAATGAGCCTTCATGTCATTGCATTACTGAGGCTCAGTCTTTGATGGGTCTCCAAAGAGCGCTCAGTACAGAGCGATCCTTCATGTCAGACAAGACAGAAAATAGCTTCTCATAGTCGAAAAGGAGGAAACGGGAGCACAGCAGGGTTCGTGGGGAATGGAGAAAAGAAGGGGAGTTTGTCAAAGAAACTGACGTGAGGACAGGATCTCTCAGTGGATCCAGAGGGGACCATGAGGCCTTTTCTCCTCCCCAGGAACCCACTGTGCCAGCAGGGGAGCTGGGATATGCTGCAGCCACAGGCCCCAGTTTCCACTGTCTCTCAATCCATCTTCCCAGCACCGAGTGGATCTGGGACTTGGTGCTGAGTCATTACTCTAAGAGAAACTCCTAGAGACTTCTAGTAGTGACAGGGAAGCAAACAACCCAGAAATCTTCAGTGAGATACAAGGATAAAAACTCACAGAAGATGATGAGATTTCTGTGATGTAGACTCAACTGACTCCGTGATGGGCATTTCATTCCCCAACAGAATGTTTGTTTGTTTGAACAACAGGCCACATTGATATAACCCCTCTCCTACTTTTTAGCAGCACAAACATTCATACGTACAGGCTGAAAGTTTCCAAAATTAACTTTTTACAGGCAGGGAACTTAAAACCTCCTTTGAACATGTTTAAACTTTGCATTGACTGTTTTCCTAGAAGTTTCAATATAATAGATTTCATGGGGCAATATTTAATCTCATTTTTCAAACCACTGATGCTATTGAGCAAATACATATATTGTTGGATAAATTCCTTCACAGAACGTGCATGATAACATCTCCTGATTTAAAACTACCATTTCAAAAGTCTCCTTTGATTCGCCAAGTTATACAATTTGGAAATTGAACAAGAACCAAATGACACTCGGCGTTTGGAGGCAGAGTGAAGATGAGAAATAACTCAGGGCCAGGAAGTGAAGGACCTCATTTCAAACCTTGGCACCAGTGCTTAAGAGCCACCTGGCACTGGGCAAGTCATTCGATTGTTTCTGGCCCTCGGTATCATCATCTCTAAAATCAGAAAACTGACACAAGCTGCTATGAAGAATCCAGCTGAGAAAAAAAAAAGTGAAAGCCATTTAAAACCCCTAAGGCTTCATGAGAATAGAAGGAAGATAAACTGGTCTTTAGCCTTTTGATTGCGATTTTCTCATCTCCACAAAATCAAAAGTCCCTCAGTGTAACTCTCTGACCTACAGCAAGAAGGGACGCCACGCACCGTGTGGGCACACACAGCCACAGCCCGCGTCTAGCGGGAAAGAGCTGGACGCGTCTGGCCTGGGCAGAGGCAGGCCATGCCTGCACCCTCAGGTTATCACCCAGCTCAGCTACACACCACTGCCAACCTCGACTAGAGCAAACAGCCTCCTCAATAAAACCTCCCTCTGAAGAATGAAACATGTTTTTAAAGTACACACATTTTCACGGAGGAGTTACACCAAAATACATCCCAGAAATGCTTAAGACTCATCTAAACTATATGGACTGAATAACGCACCATGGAGAATTACCCACAATAAAACCAGACCTTCTACAAAAAACACTGCAGGCTTTTTGGAAGTCGATGCCAGTGAAGATCAGATTTTCTAAATGTTTCCTTTCTTACACTTTGAACTCTTCTTCTATATTATTTGGGTCTCTACACAGACCAATGAAAGGGGAAAAGATAAGGAAGGTTGTAAATGTCAGAGTCCAGGTGGGACTCAAGGGTCTGGAAAACTCTCGTCAAGAGAGAAGAGTAAGCAGTGGAAATGGAAGGGCGCAGGTGAAAGGCTGGCCACGGTGTAGATTGGCCCCCGAGGGGAACGATTCAGAAGCCCAGAGAGACTTACTTCATTATGCTCCAGGCAGTAGATCATCAGCTCAGAAAGAATGACCACGCCGGTCCTTCCCACCCCAGCACTGCAGTGGACCACGATCGGGGGGTGGAGGTTCTTGGTGCCTTCCAGCATGCTGTTGGTATGGCGACGGACTGACTGGATCTCCTCCAAGTAGGCTGCAAGACAAAATGCAAATCTCGTCACTGAAGTCCTCCACGGCTTTGCATACAAGTGAGGGGGGAGAAAATGACGGTGAATTTTTTTAAGTGACAATAATTTACAGTTCTTACAAGACACTAATTATTTGGCTGGTACCCACTGTACAGTCTTGGATCCAGAAAGGACCAGCTGGGAGTCAATTAGTCCATGGGAGAATTTGTTCTTTAAATTAAATAGTTCTTTTTAAAAAATTAAATTCTGTTTTCCCCTCTGCAAATCCCAAAGTCCCCCAAGCAGATGATTCTCGACATTACTTACAGCAATTCCTACTATTAACAGACTGGGATCAGAACACCAGCTAGGTCCCCTTGAAACGCCCACCTGTCAGAGCCAATTTCTGGTGGGAAGAGCATCCATCTGCCCTTCTTCCTTCCTTTCACTGAACGAGTGAACATCAGCTGAGGCCTGACTCCATTTTTAGACTTTAAAATAGACTTTGGGGAGCCTGGTTTTCAGCTTGGATCCCTTGTGGGTACCTGAGTAGCTCAAGGTAATGGCCCCCCCCTTTCTTGGAGGCAATGTGTGGGTTGCGGGGGTGCCACCTCCCTCATTGCTTCCAACATCTGCCTGGCCCCACAGGGCTATGCAAGGGACTGTTTAACATTCCAATTGGTCACAAATGAAAAATTAGTCAATCTAAACCTTAAAGACTATTTTTTTTCATGATCACAAAAAAAGGGAAAAGAATAATTGTAATCCTCATACAGTCTAAGAATCAGAAAAAGTCAATTAGTAGTTGAGATTTTATAGTTCAGGGGAGAAGCAGATTTGAAGGTTCTCGGTGCTCAGAAAATCTCGTTCCAGTGCAGCAGAGTAAAATCAAATGAGGAGAAAAATTCAGACTGCTGAAGAGAAAAAAACTGCTTTCAAACCATTCTGATAATGTAAAAGCACCAGTTTATATACAATGACTCAGAACTCCTATTTTCCTTTATAACCTTATTTAATTAGTAATCTGAAGTAGTTTTACCCAAGTGAACGTTTACTATCACCATCAGTGATGTAAAATGAGATAGAACAAAACAAGACGGAAGGCAATCGGAGGTGACTACACAAAGTAGTTGCTATCTGTCCCAACATGAGCTAAATACTGAGGATGGAACCCCCTTCACAATTGTTTTCCAGAGATATTAGGTGATAAACCTTCTCTGATGGCAGGCAATGCTCACACACAAGAGACAGGGTTTTGCTTGTGTTAAATTTAAGCAGAGAAGTGAAAAGAATATTGATCAATAAAACAGATGCCACTATCAAATGGAATTTCATGAAACAGAGAAATTAGATTTCAATGAATTCTTTCTCCAGCAATCATATTAATAAAGTTTCTGGAGCTGTAACTCAGTGAAGACCTCTGGAGGCTGGAAGACAGTTTGACCCAGCTCCTCTGCATCCAGGCAATCTAATTTAAACACAAACAAAAATCTCTTAAAATTCTTAATGACCTAAGGAGCCATCATTTCTAAGACCCTGCTCAGCACACTTGTCCTGAGTTTCTTAGAAAGGTAAATTAATTAATACTACGTAAATTTTTTCTCTATTTTTTTCAGTAATTTAGATTGACCTTTCTTAACTGGCTCAGCTTTAAAAGATTTGATTGTAATTTTAGCCATCTTATAAACTCAATCTTTTATCAGATCATCAATGGATTTACTTTTATTGCTTTTATTGCTTCCAATTTCTAAGTCTTGCTTCTAACAGCAATTAGTAAAAGATTACCAAAAAAGAATAAAAAGCACACTGTTACGAAGAAAGAAACTTCTGCAGAGGTCACCATGCTCCTTATTAATATTCTGAGCTATAGGTAACTGTCGGGCCTCAGGCAAACCACTAACCCACTCTAGATCTTGTTTTAGGTCCTCTGAGTCCAATCATCTTTCTTACTTTCAGTGTCCAACTCCTTAAGAGCCATCAGCACATTAATGGGAAATGAAATACCTGCACCAGAGTCTTTCTAGTTGGACTTGTAATGGTACTTTTAGGTTTTGGAAAACTTATTCTCGCTTCTCTTCCCCACTCCTTCTATTCTAAATAAGTTATCAAAATGAAAATCAAGGTTTTGACATTCAACATCCTCCCTTTGTGGTGGTCACAGTTCCTCTGCCAGCTGGTGAATCAACAACTTAGCAGGTATATAATCAATAATCTGCAGGGCATCCCCAGGCCTCCTTCCGAGCTGGGTGAGGAAGCAGTGGGGTTTCCCACAAGTGTAGGATGTTTAGGGACGTCTGTGGAAAGGAAAGAGGGTGCTACAGCTAGCACTGGAAGCATCAGATCTCACCCAGGACTGTGATCACTGGCCTGCCTTCATCAGAAGACTGAGACAGCCTTTAAAACAAAGACTGTTTCACCTCCGTGTGCTAAGAGCCTGATTCAGTGTCTGGCACGTGGTGGACACACGCCAGGTTGTTGGCCTTTCAAATAGCTACTGCATACAATCTGGAAAAATTAGTTTCTAAGATGACCGTAACTTGAAAAATATATACAAATGAGTGAATTTGAAAATGACAGTTTCAAACACTCCAGGTTTATTTCAATAAGGGTCTATCTATCTTCATAGTCAGCCACCTATCTTTAATCATAGGTATGAGAAACTACTGACGGGGATTTACTGCTGTAGGAAATGCAGGGCTTCTGAGATATAAATCTTCCTGAGAAATTTTTAACGTCTTTTTTTTCTTTACTTTATTGCTCTGTGTTTTTTATTGTGGTAAAACATATTTAATGCATAACATAAAATGTACCATTTTAATCATTCTAAAAGTACATAACATTAAGTATACAGTGACAGTAAGTATAGTCACAATGTTCTGCAAACATCACCACTATCCACTTACAGAACTTTTTTGTGGTCCCAAACAGAAACTTTGTATCTATCAAACTATAACTTCCTATTCCCCTTCCCCCTAGATCCTGGTAATCTCTTTGAAGTTGCCTATTCTGGGTAACTCAACATAAGTGGAATCACATAGCATTTGTCCTTTTCTATTTGGTTTATTTTATTTAGCACGTTTCCAAGGTTCAAGGATGCGATGTGTATCAGAATAGGCATTAAAGGTCTAAATCAAGGTAGAACCAGTTAGTTTACCATATTTAGCTCACTGCATCAATGGTAAAGAGAATGTAAGTATTAATCTTCTCTGTTCTACACATACTATATAAAGTACTATATACTTCAATGTTACAGTACTTTCACCACCTAAGAGAAAGTATCCTCTCTTTTCATTTCACCTCCAACTGATAAGACCATATATGCTGTTGGTAAAACTCTGACTGGGAAGCCAAAACTTACACAAAAATCCTTGGACATCCTCTGGGCAGCCGTGGTCTGGCCAGTCGGTATATTGCAAATGCCACACTGTCCTTTCCTGCCCGGACAGAAGGTGCTTGACCTTCAAGCCTGTGGTTGCATAGCAACCGGAATCTGTTCGGAACTTTGTGGTGACCTTGAACTTGCCATAGGTGGCTGAGCTGTGCTTGGAACCCAGTTTGGGCCAGTATCGGTGGCTCTTGGTTCGTCCGCCTTCCTGAATCACACAGAGAAGCAAAATTGGACAGGAGTCAAGGGAAGCTCTTATCCTCTTAGTTTTAAAATCTGAGGACCGCAGAAAACCTGAATGGCTTCTAAGTCACTGACTCAGTAACATCATGCACTGTTTCCCACAGAGTAGATTTCATACATTTTAGCTAAGGCCAGTAATAAGATTTACCATGCAGTTGTATCAATGGAAAAATGTAAAGATTCCCAACCAGGCTGCAGTTGAATGTTAGAGAGAAGAGCCACAGTAAGGATGAGCCAGAGATGGGAACAAGCTAGGTACTATGAGAAGTGCATGAAGGTCTTCAGTGTGGATGGCAGAGAAGAGGTTAGTTAGAAAGGCCTTGTGGTCCATGGTAGGGAGTAGGGATTTCACACCATGGACAGTGGGAAGCCATCTGAAGGTGATGAAGTGACCTTAAGCAGAGGAGTGAGAGATCTCAGCAATCATTCTAAGTCATGCATGCTAAGCCACTTCAGTCATGCCCGCCAGGCTCCTCTGTCCATGGGATTCTCCAGGCAAGAATACTGGAGTGGGTTGCCATGCCCTTCTCCAGGGGATCTTCCTGACCCAGGGATCAAACCCAGGTCTCTTTTGTCTCCTGTACTGGCAGGCAGCTTCTTTACCACTAGTGCCTCCTGGGAAGCTCCCATTCTAGGTCACGCTTCTCATTTCATATGCTTGACCCCGGGTACTACTCTCTGTTACCTCCACCAACCAGTGACACTGTCTCTATCATCTGCTGTCAATCTCCTTTTTTTTTTTTCCCCAGCCTGATTCATTTGTTTTAGTTCCATTGCAACTGAAGCAGAGGGGAAAACTGGCTCTACCCGCTTTTGCTCTCTCTTAACTTTAAAATCTTTTCTGGGGATATGCATTCTCAGCCGTTTACAAAAACAGGGTCTGTTTTAAAGTTCTGTAGAATTTTGACATCACAGGGGTAGAAGCGGGGGTAGATGACGTGGTGGCTTAGAAGGGGACCCAGGAGACTTTCCTCGTGGTCCAGTGGTTAAGACTTGCTGCTTTCAATGCAGCAGGCACAGGTTTGATCCCTGGTCCAGGAACTAAGATCCTTCATGACACATGGTGTGGTCAAAAAAAATTTTTTTAATTAAAAATTTTAAAAATAAAAATAAAGAAGGGTACCTAGGGCAGAAAAGCGGGTGGAGAGAGAGGCGAGAAGCCCAGCGTACAGGGCAGGGGGAGTGAGCCGCAAGTGGTGGCTGGTGTGCTCACAAAGCAACACATCTTCAGGGACTCAAGTAGTCCTGCCCTGACTCTTTTGGTTGAATTGAGTCTTAAATTTGAAGCACATCTGCCTCTTTTATTGAACCATCCTGTGAAAGAGGATTTATTGGAGGCCTTTACATAACTGGTTGAGTACCTACATCAGCTTGGAGAAGGAAATGGCAACCTGCTCCGGTATTCTTGCCTGGGAAACCCCATGGACAGAGGAACCTGGTGGGCTACAGTCCATGGCGTTGCAAAGAGTCCAGCACGACTCAGCAACAACAACCTACATCGATTATAGATTTCAAGAGACTGTAAGCCTCTGGCGGCTTCACAGATCACTGGCCTTTGTTCCTAAGGCTTCCTGTCACTCAAGTTTCGGCTCAAATGCAGCCTCCTTGGAGGGCCCTGGGCTGCTGTCTAACCTAAAGTAGTCCCGCAGTCACCCTCCAGCCCATTACTGGTTTCACAGCACTCACCACTATCTGGGCTGACTTTATTGGTTCACTTTCTATGGTAAATCCCACTAGGATGTAAGCTCCCTGGAGACAAGGATCATACCTGCTGTGTTTACTACATTGTCCCTCCCTGGGGTCAGCACAGAGGGCAAATACACCGTTTTCAATGGAATGAATCCCTTCTAGGGATGTAATTCAATAGGGTGATAAAACTAGAGACTTTAAGGAGCATTTACTCCCAGATGGGACAGAAGGTCAGCCTAGAGAAATACAGCTGGCCTGAAAGGGCCCAAAGTCCTTTCATCACTACCTTCTAATGGGCTGTTCTGGAAAGCATCTGCTCAGAAGAGTCAATAAAAGGAATATGAAGTGTTTTTCACTTCTTTCTGTTTCCTACCCTTTAAAACTTGGTAGGAAATGGGTATACGATACCACGGTGTGATGTGCTTAGTCACTCAGTCATGTACAACTCTTTGCGACCCCATGAACTGTAGCCCGCGAGGCTCCTCTGTCCATGGGATTCTCCAGGTAAGAATACTGGAGTGGATTGCCATGACCTCCCTCTGGGGGATCTTCCCAACCCAGGAATCGAACCCAGGTCTCCCACACGGCAGGCAGATTCTTTACCGTTTGAACCACCAGGGAAGTATGTGATACATGGTTAAAAAAAAAAACCCAAACACCCAGATGAAGCCTGACCCTTAAATGACTTCAAAACATAAGGTAAAATTTAATGGAGGGAACCAAAGGAAGTGGTTAAAAAAATTTTTTTTTAGACTGTGACAAGAGAAGAAACACAAAACATCTTTCTCCAAAGACAACAGGCTCTGAGTGAATTGCTAGATGGACTGGGGGTATATGCCAGTTTTGGCAACACCACAGACTTCTTCAGTTACAATGGAAAAACTATGTTTGACTTGGCAAGGAAGAAAAAGTTTTTTTTCTCTCTCCCCAAAGAATAGAGGCCTCCTCTACAGAAATAACAGCTTCTGGTCTCTTTTCAGCTGATAAACAGGAGAGCCTGCGAGCTGCCATGCCCGGGTTTGGGAATATACGCCGAGTTACTCGGAGCTCCCCCAAAGTTCTCAGACTCCACTGGAAAGACCATTGCTTTGTTTGGCAAAACAAAAGTGAGCTGGCTGCACTGAAGTCTGCTTCTTTTTTGTTTGTTTGTTTGCTTTTAGTACAGGGTGATTCAAGGAAGAGTTAAAAGCTGGATCAAAATGGGACATAACAATAAATTATCTTTGGAAAACAAAACAAACCTATATGGAAATAAGGAGAGAAAAGAGAGGCACGTCAGAGAGAAAAGGATTTGCAGAGAAACGATGCCAGAAGGAGGACAGGGCAGTGGAGTCACCAACACAAAGCTCATCCGCTGGGCACTCCCTCCCCGGGGACAGATGGCGGTGTGCCCATTCCCCTTACCTCCTCTGCAGTGACCATGGCGATCACGTTCACTCCCTGCTCCCACACCATCTGCCAGAAGTCGTGGCAAGTGTGTGGCAGGGGCCCCTGAGTGGCGATGTAGTGCCATTCTGCCCCACCGACCACCACCTGGAAGCCAAGGGAAGCATCAGTGAATGAACCCCAAATCCAGGACAGAATTCCATGCTGACTGCAGGTCCTTTTGCAGCCACCTGAAAACCTTGGATAACATTTTTAGATCAAATGTGTTAGTGTCATTATCAATAGCCCTGAGACCAGGTGTGGCTAGTGACACAGGTTCACATGAAAACATTATGCCACTCAAGCTTATCCAAATATACCTCATGGGTTTTGGTCTTCAACCCACAGTAATTATGTACAAATCAGTGCATATTAAACACACACACACACACACACACATATATATCCACATGTATAATATTATATGAATATATATGTGCATAATCTAACAATTTTTACAGACATAATAGTTGTGTTTCCAATATGCAATGTATTGATAACTGCCATTCTTTTCTCCTTTTTATAGTCTATCCATGAAAAAAACAAGCAAAAAAATAAAACCCACACAATCTTTCTTACTAAATTGGTTTCATACCCCACTACCATACTGTGGACCACGGTCTGAGGAACAGTACTCTGTGGCATCTTTTTAAATAATAGAAAAGTCTACCGTGGAATAACAACCCTTTGGAATAACAATGTCCTTCTACCACTGCCCTGATAGGAAGTGTAAACCTCTATTGTACCCACTGCTCTATACCACATACAGTCAAGGTGTTATGAATGCACAGAAGCCAACAGTACATGATATTTCATCACCACCTTCCCCTTGTGCAGTATCATGGCATCCAACTGAACTCTGGATTCCTGAGATGATTTTGGATAACAAAATCATTACCCTACACAGCTCAGGGTGACCTTAGTGAGAAATGCAGTATTTCCTGCCAAATCAGTAAACAAAGGACATCACAGTCACCACCAGCATGGATGGTGAGCTGGTGAGCCCTGAGAGGACCCAGGAAGGAAAGACCACCTGCCCTCTAGCAGCCATCAGACTGCAGCCACTCCCCATGGTGAGCCCCCAAGGAGCTCAGGTGGTAAAAAGAGGATATTGGCCCCAGATAGCTGAAGTGCATAGCAAAGGATTTCAATGAGCCCAGACTCTTGCATCTTCCCATACACAGAAAAGTGAGAAATTCCTTAACTTGGGTTATTTGGTTTTCTTTAATTAACAATAATCTTCTGATGTTCAGACTACCTGCCATTTGTTCCAAAACTTCTATATAACCTGGTTCCTCCTCTCACCTCTGGGGAGCAATTCTCAGGTTCACTTGAGATGGTGTCTCCTGGGCTTTAAATCCTGAAAAATCCCCACCAAATAAAGCATAACTCTCAACTTTTAGGTTGTGAATATTTTTAAAGCCCACATTGGGAGGATAATTCTGCAGCTATAAATATCAGCAGCAGAGACTCATCAATAAAAAGGTATGCCCCAAGTGTGGGAGGTGATGCTAGCAGGGGGAAACGGGGGCCTTTGGAGGGACTTTTTCTGGGTATCTCTTCATTCCTGTGCCTTGATATTGCCAAGTCAGGCTTCCTTACACATTCACTGGTGTGGATCTCAAGATAGCTTTAGGGGTAATGGAGTGATCACTGCTCGGAACTTTTTCTCGCATTTGTTTTATGAAACTATATACTAACTTGATTCAAACAAAAACCATGTCAGTTATTATCTTGTTACACAAGACATGTCTAGGTCAAAGCTGGCAAGCAAAATCCATTTTCTGAGTACTGGTGGGAGATGACACTCATGTATTTGCTGGCTGGCTAGGAATTTGGCTTATCTGTGGAATCATGCTTTTAAACATTATCCTCTCTGGCACCCAACATATAGGAGCCATAAATACTTCCAGAGCATGCTGCAGCCTGGGGCCTTTCAGCATATTCCCAAGTATTGACAGGAGGGTATTAAAAGCTGCATTAAAAACACAACCGCCAATGCTACTGAGGTAGGTTTCACAGATGTGATTTCACCTCTGGAGCAAATAAATCTCTGTTCTGTGTTAACGGCTGCTTGGAATCCAGGGAGGAAACACTGGCAAGATATACAACTCTATTCCAAAAACACAAGGACAAGTTCTCGCAAGCTCTCTGGGTCTATTAAACGCACCCATGTCTAACCCAGATCCACAAGATGAAATGTGGGCCTCGGAGAATATAGAGGAAGGCACATTTCTGTTAACAGTGCCCGATGGGCACAGCCCATGCAGACTGACAGCTTTTTCCAGAGAGTAGATGGAAAACGGGAGAGGCAATTTGGCCAAAAGAAGATAGCATATTACAGCTGTGGAAGATTTTCACAAATACTCCAGCAAGAAGCAGCTGTGCGATCCACATCTTTGTTTGAGTCCATTTTTTCGGTCACTGTTTCATTATCTAAATTCAGCCTAGGAAACTCACCACTGTCAGTTTCCTTCAGAGTTCTATGAGGCTTATTGTTTTTATTGTTTTAGTTTATTTATTGTTTTTTATTGTATTATTATTGTTTTGAGAGTTCTCACTCTCAAAAATACGAGTAAAATACACAATTATGATCCATGAGAGTTATGCCATCCTATTCCTTTGGACAGGACTTTCTGACATTTAAAAAAAAAACTCTGTGATGACCTAGAAGAGTGGAATGGGAGAGTGGAAGGGAGGGTCAGGAGGGAGGGGATACATGTACACATATGGCTGATTCGCAATGTTGTACAGCAGAAACACAACATCATAAAGCAATTATATTCCAATAGAAAAATATGTGGTTATCTATGCTCAGTGAACAAAAACACTATACCAGCAATGGTACACTTTCCACATTCTGCATCAAAACTGTTTGAACTGATACACAGGCCAACAACTGGCTGTATTTTAGAGGCTCAAAGGAACCTACCTATGATGTGGCTACAGTTGAAAAATTCAATGAAGAAAGGAAATAATGCCAGAGATAGGTTTCTAAGGTTATTGACCACAACAGACTACTAATGTGAACCTTGTATTGTTGAAAAACATTCTGTAACAGCTGTAACAGTTATACGGATACAATTCACATTAGTATACAAATAATTCCCCTAGTTTGGAGGTCAGGGCAAATGGTAATATTCTAAACAAATATGCTCTGTCATTAGGGGCCCTGGTGAAATTAAGCTATTTAGGGAAAACTTGTTTGCATGCACATACGTATCATCTATAACTCTAAATTCTAACTGAAGTAAAGCTAAGTTGACTAACTTTAAAGTCTATGAAATACTGAGATATGAAGATTTGGAGTATTTGAACTAGTCAACAAAAATTTAATGACTCAAATACATTGAATAACGTGGCAAACCTTGCAAAATTCATTATCAATGTCACCATTATGGTTGATGGTTAAATTAGTCCACTCTTGTGAATATCATACAAATTTGGGACTTCAGCTATAAAATGCATAACCAGTGTCACAAGAGAGAAATGACAACTCCCTGTTACTCTTGAACATCATAAAAACTCCAGTAACAGAAATACAGTGCCTGTAACTTCCACAGCCTCCATCGCCTGCAAATTACAAATTGAAAGGGACAATCCTCAGCTTTATCTGTGAGTTTTCTGAAAAGTTACTACTTACAGAGACAAGAAAAAGTTAAATCCTCCAATATGATCAAGATTCAGAAACAGCTGACCTGAGGTTTTCCCTGAGGCCACTGGGCTTCCTTCTCTCTGCAGCGTTAGGCAGGGCCTTAGAGTTGACTAAGAAAAACTCCATGAGTTCAAAAACACTCCCTCGGGGTTTGGGGACCAGCCAAGTGGTGCAGTGGCAGCCTGTCTATTTTCTCCTCCCTGCATTTTTACCGTTAACCCAGCAATCTTCGACCGGCCTTCCCAACACACCCCCCTTCTTACCTTGATGTGGGAGGCGTTAATGTAGCCTGTGTTATTTTCTTTGGTTGGTATTAGCTCTACGCGGTTCTCCTCATAGGGAACAACCTCGCGGATTCGGCTGCGCTCAGCATTTTCTGGCAGAGCCGCTGTGCTGAAAATGCCATTTGCCTTTTTCTTTGGAATTTGCTCGTATTCTGTGAACACCATTCCCTCTTCAAGCTTCTTCTTCAGGGTTCTGAACTGCAAGAGAAGGTGATCCTAAGCTCTTTGAATGATCTGATCCAAACACTGACAAAAACCACCAGATTTCTCAAAATATTTACAGCAAGAGTGTTAATCAGTAGTTTCAAGATGGACAATCAAAACTTGATTATTCGGTCTCATTCATTCACCATATAGCAAGTTTCTCTTGTCCAATAACCAATTTCCTCCTCTCCCCACTCCAGTACTCTTGCCTGGAAAATCCCATGGACGGAGGAGCCTGGTAGGCTGCAGTCCATGGGGTCGCTAAGAGTCGGACACGACTGAGCGACTTCACTTTCACTTTTCACTTTCATGCACTGGAGGAGGAAATGGCAACCCACTCTGGTGTTCTTGCCTGGAGAATCCCAGGGACAGCGGAACCTGGTGGGCTGCCGTCTATGGGGTCGCACAGAGTCGGACACGACTGACGTGACTCAGCAGCAGCAGCATACCTTAGAAAGAAAGCGAAGCTGCTCAGTCGTGTCCAACTCTTTGCAAACCCAAGGACTGTAGCCTACCAGGCTCCTCCGTCCATGGAATTTTCCAGGCAAGAATACTGGAGTGGGTTGCCATTTCCTTCTCCAGGGGATCTTCCCAACCCGGGGATTGAACCCAGGTCTTCCCCAGTGCAGGCAGACACTTTACCATCTGAGCCACCAGGGAAGCCCTCTCATACCTTAAACAGCATAGATCTGCCAGACTAGGCAACAGCTGAAATTCAAAATTAGTCTTTTGTTATTAACGTGTATGCATGCTCTGTTGCTCAGTCATGTCCAACTCTTTGTGGCCCCATGGACGGTAGCCCGCCAAGCTCCTCTGTCCACGGGATTTCCCAGGCAAGAATACTGGAGTGAGCTGCCATTTCCTTCTTCAGGGGATCTTCCCAACCCAGGGATTCAACCCACCTGAGTCAGCAGGAGGATTCTTTACCGCTGAGCCACCCACTGTTTCAAGTTCTAGTGATAAGGAGATTTTTAAACCTGTTATCCAAAAAATCCTTTTCTCCACTTATGTATTTGTTTTTAGCTAAACTTTAAGGTGATGCTGGTCCACAGTTCTCTAGTCATGCAAATTAGACACCCCTTCTTTTATTTTTCCCATGGCCAAAATACTAATTACAATAACATGGTATTAATTGGGTTACATGGTCCCTCTAAAGACCCTTCTAGGAACTTCCCTGGTGGTCCAGAGGTTAAAACTCTATGCTTCAAATGCAGGGGTCACAGTTTTTGAGCCTGGTCAGGGACAATGCCATGTGGTACGGCCAAAAAAAAAAGTAAGACACTCCTGGCTCTCAAAGCATGCTAACACTTCATATATGCTGGTAAAACCTAAAACCCTAATCTTATTGGCACTCTATTACATTTACACAACCTGTTTTTTAACATGACAGCAATTTCAGGGACTAAAGGACCATGTTTGTTCACCTCTGAAACACTACCATGCAACTTTCTTTGCTTTTCAAAACCAAAGTTCTCACAATTGCATTACCCTAACAATTACATATCAGTCATAGTCTATAGCCAAGGATGTGCTCAGTCACGTCTGACTCTTTGTGGTCCCATGCACTGTAGCCCATCAGGATCCTCCATCCGGGGATTTTTCCAGGCATGAATAATGGAGTGGGTTGCCTCTTCCTACTCCAGGGGATCTTCCCCACCCGGGGATCAAACCTGCTGTCTCTAGCATCTCCTGCATTGGCAGGCAGATTCTTTACCACTAGCGCCACCTGGGAAGCTCCTAGCAAGGGGCCAGCATATTAAAGAATTCTCTAAGTGCTTGGGTAAAATAATTACTCCCTAATAAAGGGTACTTGTTCACAAAAATCACAGAAATGGAGCACTAGGGCAAGGGCTCAACCTCTTCACTCTGCAAAACAAGGAAACGGGCCCAGAGAAAAGTGGGTTGACTGAGGCCACACTGACAGGAGGCCAGGCTGGTGTCTTTAGGTGTCATCACTGAACCAACCTGACGAAGAAACAAGAGCTATTGGCAAGGATCAGTCTCATACAGCACAACCCAGGTGGCGCTAATTCTTCAAGTTGACGAATGAATTCGTCAAACACACCTTCGTGCTGGCGTGCCTGGGCGAGGAGAGAGCGTTAGAATCTTAAGACCACAGAGAATGAGTCACGCGTTTGAGGAGCCCAGCACTTACCCTCTCGTCCATGGGAACTCGGGTGGCATCGATGCGACTCTCCTCCCGCCCTGAGCCCCGAGCAACGGAGAGTCCGTTCAAGGCTGCCAACATCAGTGGCCTCTTCTGTACCTCCAGGCCTGCCATCTTCTGCTTTTCTAGATTCTTGCGGCAAGAAAAGGCATGTTCTCATTGTTTGTAATACCAGGAGAATGCTGGAATGTGTTTTAATCTCCCCAAATCTATAACTCCCCAGCCAAGGAATGCAGACAATTACCATTAGCAGGGCAAATTCAAACACAGCCTTCCCCTTCACTCCCACTGCGCCCGAGGAAGCCGGCTCCTCTGGGCCTCCTGAGCGTTTCTTTAAAAATGGAGTAAAGAAACAAACAGGAGACGAGACTCGACACAAATACACCCTGCCACGGGGCTCACAAAAATACACAAATGCACAAATACACTCTGCCACGGGGCTCACAAAAAAAGCATACACGAGTCACCTTAGGAAGATGAGCACTGAAGGAAGACAGGACAGAGAAGAGAAACAGGTTCATGAATGACCAAACCTAATCACAATGATGGGCCTTTTATGCAGATTAAATGGTAAAAAGCTTACAAAAACTGTTGCATTCTTTTTTTTAGATTTTTTTTTTTAATTATGAAAATGTGATAACTCATTTATAGGAGACTTGGAAAATACAGAACAAGGTTATATACAGTTCCACTATATATTACAATTATTTTTTTAAGTAGCAAAATTGAAGATTTTTAGTTGGAGTTTCAACATCAAACTCTCAAAAATCAGTAGAATGAATATATAGAGAAGCAGAAGGATATAGCAGAAAAACTGTCCCACTGATAAGAGGATGGATACACACAGAAGTAGAGAAAAAACTTCCTTCCCAAGTTCCCACTCAGAGGGGCTAAGACTGAGGTGTTAATTCTATATTGAATCTCTCGGGTCCCTGGGATATTATCCCCAGAAAGAAAGCTGATGTAGTTTAACAAACTCGCTAATACCATAGCCTGGAACCACCTGAGATGAGCCCCTGGCAGGACCCTTCATGCTTTATGCAGAAGACCCACAGGAATGGACGCCATGGCTCCCAGTAACCACAGCGGGGCACCACTGGCTGTGACGAAACCATGGGAGAATACGATCGGGGGGCCACGCAGACCACACGTGGCCCTTGTTTATGACTTTGTGACTCCTCTCTGTCCTCACCTGCACACTCTGAAACTGTTGGACTCCTGTTATTTTGTCTACAGCTGTGCTTCCCCACTTCCTCTAAGGTGACTGGGGCATGAACCAATCTCCAGTTGCTCACTTCAGGCAAAACAGGAGCATTTTCCATCCAATAATTTTGTCTTAGAAGACAAAAGGACAGAGGGGCTCTATAAGGCAGAAACAGATGAGCTTTACAGAGTTTACAATTTTGACCCACAGTCTGCAGGTTCCTTTGGTTGCCAAAGATGAAGAAGTGATCTTACTCCGTTTTTTTTTTTAATGTTTTTTTCAAACCTTCAGGTATTTTTTTCTCAGTATGTCATTTAGCAATTTACTTCCTAGAGAAGTGTCTTGATGGAGCTATGGTAGTGGTAGAGGATAGAACACCTGTTGTGTGTGTTGATTCAGCCGTGTCCAACTCTTTCTGATCCCATGGACTGTAGCCTGCCAGGCTCCTCTGTTCATTGAATTCTCCAGGCAAGAATACTGGATTGGGTAGCCATTCCCTTCTCCAGGGGATCTTCCTGCCCCGGGGATCGAACCCAGGTCTCCTGCATTGCAGGTGGATTCTTTACCACCTGAGCCACCAGGAAACACTTTGTATATCAAAAAAAAAGAAGAATGGAGCCCTGGCCTTTGTGAGTGATGCTATCAATAAGATGCTTGGTCCCATGACAGGGCTAACCTGTCAGATAAACCAAAGGAGCATCTCAGAGGAGGATTAACTGTGAGAAAGTGAGAAAGGGCCAAAACATGTTCTATTCTCAAGAATGATCCTGGTTTCTCAACCCTGGGCAGACTGAAGATTCAGGATTTAAATTTGGGGAGTTTTGTTGGTTTACTTACTTACTAGTTTGTTTTTGTAAGGGAGAATTTCCCCCCTGCCTGCTGTTACCTCTTTTAGTTGAGAATGTTTCACTTCTCTGCAAAATTTTCAGAGAGCGATGATTTTTTTTTTTTTTTCGGTAAATGGTCCTCAGATCCTCCTGACAGTCCTTCTACTTCCTTCCCACCTGCACCACAAGGTGACCCCAACTGGGCCCAAAGCAAAAAGTAACTTACTTGTCTTTCTTGGGAAAGGATTACTACCCAGGGGACACTGAAACCCCAATGATAAACTATTTCTCTTAGCTCCTCCTCATTTATCCTATGAGCTTATTACCAGAAATCAAAAATAATGAATTCAAAGATCTGCCTTGCCCTTTTCTCTCCCCAGTACCTGACTGAGAGTTAGGGAACCACAGACAGTGAAATGTCTTCAAAGCAGCAGCACGAGCCATGCAGGAGGCGCTATCCAAACCACAGGCCTGAACTATCCATCAAGGGGACAAGCAGCTCCAGAAAGGGAGAGAGAAGGTTGCCTGCAGGGCAAATTCTCACCATAGCTGTCTGCTTCCAGTTCCTATTTGGTGACATTTTCTCATCCTAGGAAGGCCTTGACAGCCTTCTCTTAGCTCTGCCTAACAAGCCAGGCAAAAGCTACCCATGATGGGGACCAGAGTAAGGCATCTGAGATGTCGGGAGGTCACTGCGGTGAGTTTCTTCAGAAAGACAATGGAAACCCATCCCAAGCTCCAGTGCCAGGGGCCACGTCACCATCTGGCCTGGCTCACTGAAGACCCTCCGAGTCCTACTCTGAGGTCAGGACAACAACCGGGGGTGGCTGCCCTTGAGCTCACAAGTATGTAGGATTTGGGGAAAAATCAGGGAAGGGATTTCCCTAGCAGTCCAGTAGTTAAGACTTTGTGCTTAAAATGTGGGGGGCACGGTTTAATCCTTGGTCAAGGACTAAGATCCCACATGCTCTGCGGCATGGCGCAGAAACAAAAAACAATTTTTTTTTTTAAAAAGGTACACTTTTAAAAAAAATAAGGGAAAATGACATGGGGCTGGGATAACGATGTTACTGAACTAGTGAAGAGGTAAAATCGGCTCTTCACTATTACCCAGTGCATGGGATGGGAGGACACGTGGATGAACAGTGAGAAAGGCCTTTGCTCTGTGATAACGCATGGAGCACGGTATGAGGAGTCAGTGCCATAAGTATCAGCTACAGGCTTTTGTTTAATACAGGTAACAAGAGGATGAATACGATCAAAGTGAGGCTAGGCAACCATGTAGGCAGCAATAAACAGCCAGTCAGCAAGTGGAATAGCAACGCTGAATGCTTGGACTGATGAGTTCTTGACGCTGAGTTGTGTGAAAGGGGCCTGAGGCCCAGAAGTGCTGAAACTCCCTTTCTACCAATGATTACTTTTCCCAAACGTGGAAAGCTCTCCCCAAGGCACCCACCCCCGCACTTCATTCCATCCCCCAGCCAAACAGTTTTATTTGCCACAGGCACAAGCACATCTTTCACAATTTCCCTCCAGGTTTGCGAAAAGTGGAAAAACTTACGCCTGTACCAAATTCCTACCAATAGTCCATGGATGGCTGAAACTGTGAGGCTGAGAATGTTCTTGAGGTTTGTCTAAAGCCGGAACGTTGCTATGGATTAGATTCCTAAACCTAGGGACTTGGCTTTCTTAAAACTTTGGCTCTTTACTGTTCTTTACAAGTTGATTCCCACTGCAGAATCGGGTAGACTCATATATGAAGAAAGTGTGATGAATTCTCTCAAAGCAAAATGTAAGTTACAACTGCATTGAAGTTCCTAAAAGAAGCGCTGGCTACCTTATGACCCAGATGTGGTACATGCAGAGGAGAAGTCCATCTGGGTTTGAGTAGTTATAATGAGAGGATTTTTTTTTTTTTAAGGGAGTGAACATCTCCAGGATGAGTAGCAATGGTATTATAAAACATTTTGTAAAGTAGCAACTACAATCCAGCAATTTTCTCATTAGTAAGATGTAATTCACTTTGTTGTTCCAGGTGTGCAACTGTTACTGCATACTTTTGCTCTGGCAACATCACTAACCTTCCAGAGGAAACATACTGAAGAAGAGTGACCTATCTCTAATATTAGGCATTGTCAAATGTTACACGTGTGTGCATGAGTGTATGAATATGCACGTGTGAGCTCTTGATAGAGTAAGCTCAATGGTGAATTCAAGCTCAACTGTACACTTCTGAGTTTACTGTAATTTTCGTAGATTTGTGTTGACCCTCTATTGAAAGAAGATCTGAAAATGAAACTGGACACATCATGGTCAACTCTCATGAGCAATCCTGACATCCAGATCTACACAGAAAGCTGTGCTTTGAAGGGAGGCCGCTCTTTTAATTTCTAACTGGGGAAAAACTGCTTTCCCCAGAAAAAACCAAAATACCAGGAGATGGAAGAAGGTGAGTTCCGGGCAGCTCAGGCAATGGGAAATCTGACCCTGAATATATACACCAAAATGCTGGCTTAGACACTGATCTCAATACCACATACCTGTAATATCCTAACTGTCACAGCGCTTTGCCCCATGCATGCCTATGAGAAGCCATGAATGAGAATGGAAGGAGCAAAAAACAAAGTTTTGTGAAATGAAACCCTACCTGTTTAAAATGCAAGTGACTTTTAAATCCTATCACATGTTTAAATCCTCCCATGTTCCCTGATAAGCCTCGAGCTTTCTTCCGTGCCCAGAGGAGGGAGGTGCGCCTGAATCACCAAAAAGGAGCAGAGAGGGTGCTCCGTGGTGGGGGTGGAGGGATCAGCCCCTTTAATCGTCCCTCCAAAGGTGCCCCCAGGAGAGGCGGCCACTTACCCGAATCATCATCTCTCTTTCTATAATGCTGTCCTCCAGGGAAAACATTTCAGACACAGGTCTCTCCTTCACAGGCTCTTTCTTGACCCGCTCCTTCACGCTCGTCAGGTCGGGCTCCGAGATGGATGGCCCAAGAGAGGACCCATTGACGGCCAGCTGGTCGGCCCGGGAGACGCTGATAGCCTTGGCGGGCCCATGCCGCAGCAGCCTGGCCCGGGCCACAGCAGGAGGCAGGCACGCCTGGTCCTGCCGCAGTGCCCCGTTGCTCACGCTTTTCCGGGGCCCGGGGTACTCGGGTGGGGGCTTGTTTGGAATCCGGGCCAAGGCGGCCTGTAGCTGGGCACTGTACTCCACCTTCTCCCGGAGCACGGGGATCTGGGGCACCGGGTCGGGAGCCTCCTCCTCCTCCTCCTCACTCTCGCTGCTGTGGATCAGCATGGTGGCATCAGAGAAAGTCTTCTTGTGGTGGTACTGGGGGAGCTGGGGGACCTCGTGGCTGCTGGGGCTCTCCTCGGGGGGCCCCGGCTCCCGGAGGGTGTTGCGACGGGCCATGGGGATGTTGAGTGACTTTAGGGTCATGGCTTCCATGCCCCTCACCATGCTGCTCATCGCCTCCAGGCTGTGACGCTTGTGCACCGCGCTGTGGTGCTTGGTGGCCGTGAGGGGCTCGCTCACCTCCTGGAGGGACTGGTGCACCACCGGGGAGCTGTCCTCCTGGAAGGTCTTCACAGACAGCTGAACCTTGCGGGTCACCAGGTCGGGGCTGCTGCCGCTGACGTACTTGTGCCGGTGGCTGGCGAGGTCCGGGGTGCTGGTGGCTGGCCGGGGCCGTGGGTAGGGGGGCGGTGGCCGGAAGAGATAGTTTTTGAGCACGTGGGCTGCGTTGTAGCTATGAGCGCCCTGCAGCTGCATGTTGGCCAGCTCCGGGGTGCTCACCGTGTGTGAGATGGCACTGGGTCCCCCCGGCTTGCTGGGCACCATGGTATTCGTGGGGTTGAGCTGGTCTGATGGGCTGACCGGTTTGTTCGCGTAGCCCCCCTGGAGCCCATAGGGGATCGTGTAGGGGTGCCTCTCCCGCATCTCGGGCTGGCTGTACACCAGGTCCTCCGGCTGGTTGTAGGCGTGGGTGTTGATGATGTTGAGGTTTCGCAGGGACTGGCTCTGGCTGTCTGTGTGCATGACGCCCCTCTTCATCTGCCGCATGACCGTCTCGTAATCGGGCGTGGGCCGGTAGGATGGTACGATGATGGCACTGTGCCGGTGGCTTGGGATGTAGTCCGCCCGCATGATGTCACTCCCAGGGATGCTGAGGTTGGAGGAGACGGGAGAAGTCTGGATGAAGCTTTGGGAACAGCTGAGGGAGTTGACGCTATGAATGCTACACACGCTGCCGCCGTTGGTGACGGTGCCATTTAAATAGCTTAAGTCCAGGCTGTTGTGTGAGTTGCAATACAAGGCTTCTTCATTCCCATGGAAGATGCTGTCTGCAAGAAGTCAAACAGAGGCCCATGAACCTCCACTCCATCCTGCTTCAATCGAGTTCATCCTCACACTCATGGGGGTAATTTTTAACTCACAGAAGTCATAAAAAGGGAAATCCCATCCACATATTCCTTTGAAAAAACCAGCAACTTCTTGGGCAAGATGCCAACATACTGAAAGAATATTTTAAAGCACACTATAAAGAAAAAGTGAATCTAAACAAAGGAAGCTAGGTACACAAGGAACTGTTGTCACCTGGGTTAAGTTCTCGATTGGCCTGAGTTTTTAAATCAGGTACCAACAACGGTCCTCCCACTGGGAGACCGGTCCCTCTTGTGCAGGGTTCAGTGACAGAACTGGATATTTAGGCCAGGAAGTGAAGAACTTTGAGTTCTTGGAGCTGATCTTCCTGACTGCAATGGAAAAACTCCCTGTATCCAAGGAACTGCCAAGCATCAATTAAGACACAAGGCAAGTAACACAGTCAGGATGTCAGCAAGCATGGCTACTTCACTCTGATCAGCAACCAGTGGAAGGCAAAATAAGACTCAGAAGTGTTTTTAGCCACTGTCTAAAATCTGCCTCTAGACTTGGTTTCATCACCAAGGTCAATTTCACTTTAAAATTATTAATACTTTAAACAGGTACCTAAAGAGATAAAAGATAGTGAAGGACAGGGAGGCCAGGCATGCTACAGTCCATAGGGTCACAAAGAGTCAGACACAACTTAGCGACTGAACAACAGCAATAACAAAGAGATAAAAAACAGATTTCTAAAGTCAGGACCATTCTATGTATCCAGTGTTCCTTTAACACACACACACACATACATACATACACCCAAGGGAGGCAAGCTCTTACAAACACATTTTTCTGTGAGCAAAATATATTCGTTTGTACACTATAGATTTAAGCATGAGCGGAATAGAGGAATTCAAAGGCAGAGAAGGTTAAAAAACAGAAAAGGTGACTGAAAATACTCAGCTGCCTAAAGAGGAGAGGTGGGAACACAGACAAAATGAAATGACAGAGGCAAGGAAAAAGAGGAGAGAGAGAACACTGCATTTATCCAACTCTAAGGGGGTTTGGTGCCTTCCCATAGAAGCAGAGTAACTTTTGCTAGCCTGCTTATAAAAAGTAGTGTTTTATTAAATTACATCATCTTGATGATCTTAGTTTCCAGGCTGGCACTCTGACAGTGCAGAAAGATTGAGAACAGCTAGCATGCGATAACACAGAAATGAATTATCCTTTACCCCACTGTCAACATCCAGTGTTTAATCCCACTCGTTTTCTAAGATGCAGTTACTGAAATGATCACAGAGCACCGGCTCCAGAGTTAAGACACTGATTTTCATATCCAAGCTCCTCCAATACCCTTTCTGCATCCCAGTTTCTATAGCAAATGGAAATCGCGACATCAATAGCACCTATCTCCTAGGTTTATTTTGAGGATGAAATGAGACAATGCAGGGCACGTACTTAGAACAGTGCTTAAGGAAAAGAACTGCTGTATAAATGCTCATCGTTAGACCATTATTATTGAAATGTGTTTTCTTTCATACATTTTGCAGGGAAGTGTTCAGAGAGACTACAAACAAAACAGTTTAACAAGTGCACTGAGAAAGAGACTAGGGGAGGGGCGGCAAATGAGAGCTAAAATGAGGGGCTGAGATTACGTGTGTGTTTCTTTCAATTATTCTGGACGCCTGTGTTCTCTGTCACCATGAAAACCTGGCTCACTGTTACAAGCTCTCTGACCCTGGCAAGGAAGGTGAAGAGTCTTCCGCTGGGCTTAGCTGTCACCCTCTTCTCTAACCCATTTTCGAGGAGGAAGAGGAGGAGAAACGAACTCGCCTTCTGTCTTCCCCCAACTCTCTCTGCAAGCAACGCTGGGGAAGTTTTCCTCTCAGGGGTAAATGGTATTCCGTGACTCTCACAAATCCCAAACTGCTGCCATTCAGACCATGACAAAGTTAAAATAAAAGGATCGCTGTCACCTAAGACAAAATAATCTCAGCACTGACCCCCAGTACTCAAATTCAGGCCCTAAGAAGGGACAGCCGCAAGCCAGCGTTACCTTGAGAAGTGCGTGTCTCCGAGTAGTGTTCGCCACACTGCACGTGCATGGGAGGCAGGATGTAGGGCTGTTGCCGGGGCTGAAACAGAGAACACAGCACACGTGGGAGGCCCCACACGGACACGCTCACGAGCGCCAGCCCGAGCACACGACGGGCCCCACCACTCATCCTGCCTGAAGGAGACATGCGAGGGATTCTCTCTCCTCCTCCCTCAGCCCTCCCTCTTCCGAGCATCTGCACCCTCATCTCATCACCAAGCCTCGGACTGGAGAAACACAAAGCGGGGAACGGGGAGGCTGGTTCAAGGTGAGAAGGAGGCTGCAATCAGCATGAAAGGACTTCATTATAGCCTATTTTCTAACACCCCTGCAAAGCTCCCAGTGCCATTTTTCAAAGGAATAACTCAGAACATGCATATTATTATGTTCCACCTAAAATATAAGGAGAGTCAAGGGGAAGATTGTTTCCTTCTATTCAAAACTGGGTCCCGCCTAAATTTAGCCACAAGCTTGTATCTATCGGCATAGCTGTACCTGTGACTCAAGCTCCCATTGCCACAACAACCTCAAATAGGGATGGGGGAGTGTTAAGCTGGGCCCACTTGCAAACGTATATAAAATCTGAAATAAGACCCATAACAGTAAGTGTGCAATTCCCAAGACCACTTATTGACCCTCCCCCATTGCAAAACCAAATGTGGAAAGGTCTTGCAGAGAACCCAGTCAAATCATAACACCCCTTCAGTGAAGACTCATTACCATGGGACTCAAACATGGCCATTTACACTCAATCTGAATAATCGCGTGTTGCAGAGGAGGGTAAAAGTCTTAGAGAAAACACCAAAATGCTTAGACAGTTTTGCTATTTGGGGAGCTGATAAAGGAAATATGATTAGTTGCTAATGTGGTCTAGAGGAAGTCATTTAATCTTAGTAGGTCTCAACTTGCTGTCAATCAAATCAGTCTCCTCCTTCCAACATTATCCATTTTATTTAGATATTGGGGTTCCAAGTAAAAATATGTTTGAAAAAAAGAGTTGTAATGCTAAAAAATACACTTTAAGCTTGTAAACCACCAAACCAGATGGTCTCTTATATTTCTATTTGATTATCTTTAAATTTGTCTTATAGACATTGGTTTAAATGTTACTGCTTTGGGACAGAAGTTGAGATCAAGCCAAAAAACTGCACAAAGCCAGCAGGGGTCACACTTTCTCAGTATCCCTAGACTGAAGAGCATTGGGCAGTATGAAGCTGGGTTAATAACTCATCATCTACTATTTCCTTTTCTGCAAATAATGTTTAAGTATCAAAAGAGCAAATAAAGAAGACATAATGACCAGAAATCCAAAAATTAAAGAGAATCAGAGGAGAAGAAATAAAGAATTGAAACCAATCTAATACAGTAGTTAAGAGTATGAGTTCTTCTAAACATTCCCAAATCTCTCTTTGGCTGGTCTTTGACTAGCAGTTTAAAAACATTTTTCCTCTTTTTGGTAACACCTACTTCAACTCAATTTTTTCCGTGACTGGATAGCCAGTTTTCAGGTCAACAAAAAAAGACAAAAACAAAACAGTGGGGAAGGATTCGTACAAGAGAATAGAAATACACAGCAAGACAAAGTTGGCTCACCCTGCCTTCTCTTGCTTTAATTTTTTTAAAAAGAAAAATCCTACAAGTAAGTGACTGTTTATGAACCAACATAAGTATATAAGCAATACAAGTGAGAAGTAATAATAGTAGTCTTCCAAATACCATTTCAGGATTGTATTATTTATTCTATCTCTTTATATATTTCACTGTATTATTCTGTTTCTTTCCAGATCTGCTAAGACAACAACAAATTAGATGCCACTATATAGGAGCCAGAAGAGCAAGAGAAAAACAACCACCCGGAACCCTGGTTATCAGCTAGGAAACCCAAAGGCGACAACGTTATCTGGTTTTACTCTCACTCATCCCAAGGAACGCTTGCTGACACGGTTTAATCCTAAAGGGCAGAGGAAAGGGAGAAGCCAGGAACCTGGCTTCCGGCAGATTATCTGCATCCAAATGAAACAGGAAAGCCTCTGCATCTTCTCCAGATAATCAGGATGCGATCAAATCACAAGATAGCCCTGAAACACTCTGCTTCCTTTGGTATTTTATGGACACAAGTGAACATTTATCTCACTAGTAAAGACGTGTGGACTCTAAGGAAGGGAAAAGGGAAATAATATCAACAAAGGAGAAGAATAAAGAAAACAATGCCAGGAGGAAATCCGTTGCTGCTTCAGGGGAGAAGCCTAAAGCAACCTACTACATCTCCAAGGACTTTCTGTGAGAGATCTTGCATTAACACAGAGAATTAATAGTATTTACATGGGTTCTCAGGAATTATTAAGTGATGATAAGATGACCAAACTCTAGAATTCTAAGAGTTCATGTGAACACATTTTCCAGGAAAAAAAAAAATTCCTTAAATAGTTGCTTTTAAATGACAGGTTAAAGATGTCCTATAGGATACATATCATGTATAAAGAAAAATTTTATTCTCCCATCAATTCAAAGGAACTCTTCATCTATAGACATTTAAAGGTCATGTGTTTACTTTGATTTTGTGTAAAATAAATCATAACCTAGAATAAGTTATTTCCTTATTCACATGACAATGAGTTGTTTCCTTATTCATATGAAGAGAGCAGTCTTTTTGTGTTTTTTTTTTTAAGGCTAACAGTAGGTAGAAAAGTACCTCAGCTCAAATTCTGTTGACATTAAAATTAGAAAATTAATTCACCTTAATTTTCTTCCCCACTAAATATTCTACCTTCAAGTAGTCATTTTCTGACTAGTTTATTAAACTGTCTATGGCAGTGAATACAAAAGAATTTGCAGAGATTATAACTGATGACACGACTGTATGTGCAAAAATCACAAACAGTGATAAAGCAAGTGGAAAAAAACACACACACAGTAAGCCGCATGCTAAAGGACTAAGATCTCATCAGCCTGGAATAAGACTCCCAGGGGTGAACCTGGGGTCACACTTAGAGAAGTGCTAGCCATGGGTGTGCACACCCCATCTGCAGAACAGACGGACGTCCTTCAGCATCCTCACCAGATCTCACCTCATCATGATCCCCTGGCCACCCCTCCCCTCAAAATCAACCACAGAAGGACACGTGAGCCCCAGCGGTCAGAGGACTTGATAACTGAAGATGTCATACATACCAGGGAGGACCGGCTCCAGGTGGGCTGGCGTCTGATAGGGGGTGGAGAATTGGATTGTCTATATGAAAAGTTGAAAAAAATGAGGATGGTTATTCTTATTCACCATGTATAAGATGACCTGATAGATGAGAGAGGGAGAAGAGGGGAAAGTAGACAAAATGGGTTAAGAATTACAGTAGAACAGGGACTTTCCTGGTGGTACAGTGGATTAGAACCCGCCTCCTGATGCAGGAGACACAGGTTCAATCCCTGGTCCAGGAAGATTCCACATACCGAGCCGCAACGAAGCTAGCACACCACAACTACTGAGCCCTCACTTTGGAGCCCTCAAGCTGCAACTACTGAAGCCCATGCACCTTGAGCCTGTGCTCTGCAGAAAGAGAAGCCGCCACAAAGAGAAGCCTGTGCACTGCAGTGAAGAGCAGCCCCCAGACTGCCGCAGGTAG
Organism: Giraffa tippelskirchi; assembly: GCF_054371585.1. NCBI lineage: Eukaryota > Metazoa > Chordata > Mammalia > Artiodactyla > Giraffidae > Giraffa > Giraffa tippelskirchi. The sequence goes on from NC_137279.1 coordinate 11,382,671, forward strand.
AGGAAGCCTGAGAGCAGCAAAGAAGATCCAGCACAACCTACATATCCAATAAATACGGATTATGGTAAAACAAAAATATTTTCTATTTCCGGTTGGTGCAGCCAAGACAATTTTAATTTCCTTTTTTGTTCTTGTTTTAGCTTCAAAATGTTTGGAATAGCTGATGTTTTATAATGTTTTACAAAGTAATATGAAAAGAATGAGGCTTCTTTCTAAAGATGAATTATAAGGGAAATAGAAATCAATGACCATCTTTTAGAGGTCAGAGAACAGAGACCTCTGGAGAAGGATGCTGCTCAGACGATTCTGATTTCATAAACTCCAGAGAGCTATCCTAAGCCTTCATGTAGCCCATGGTGAAACTCTGAAACTTCATACAGAGTTTACTGTCTATGTGGGGGTGAGGGTGTTTTTAAAGAGTCCCAGTTTTCATCAGATATGAGAATAGGAACGTCTCATACCTGGTTAGGAAGAAGAAAGGATGGTTATTACAGAAGTACGAAGGAGGAAAGAGTTTCCTTAATTTTCAGTCTAATATGTGATGCTCATTTGTAAAAGAAGAAAAGAACACAAAAGAAATACAAATACTCAGAAAGTATTATAATAAAGCCACTTGCTAAGATATGGTCAAACAAGAAAACTACAATGATATTTACTTCTCAAAATAGTTTTCTTCTTAAATCCACCCTATGGAAGTCAACTATAGAATTCTTGTTAATTCAAAGACATCTCAACAAATAAAAGGCAGTAGCAGAAAACTGCAAAGATATGATCTATAGGGAATCTATTCAAAAGAATGGTGTGTGTGTGTACGCATGCAAAAGAATGGTGTGTATGTGCAAAAGAATGGTGTGTGTGTGTGTGCAAAAGAATGGTGTGTGTATGTGTGTGTGCGCAAAAGAATGGTGTGTGCGTGTGCACAAGAGCATGTGTATGCACATGTGCATTCATAACATAGACATGGCTGCTTAAATTGCTGCTCCCAAATCAGTGCTCTTCTGATTTACATTTGTAAATTTTGTCTGCAGACCTAATAGAGTCATCCTTCAACATCCAAGGAGGAGTGGTTCCAGGACCCCCTCAGATACCAAAATCCACCAGTGCTTTTGTGTAAAATCGCATAGGATTTGCATATAACCCATGCACATCCTCCTACATACTTTAAATCATCTCAGGCTACTCATAATACCTAATATAATGTAAACAGCTGCCAGTACAAAGGAAATTCAAGCTTTGCTTTTTGGAACTTTCTGGAATTTTTTAAAAAATATTTTGATCCACGGTTGGTTGAATCCATGGATGTGAAATCACAGATACAGAGGGCTGACTATACTATCAAATATACTTTCAGACTCCAAGAGTGACCAGTGGCGGAGACTGGCTTAAAAGAGTCTCCATCACATAGGGAAAAAAGTCTGCCAGGACCTGATCCTCCAGTTTTAAAGCAGTGCCTTCTACAGCAGGATCTGCTCCAGGACAGCGTTTTCACACTCTTGGATGTGTCCACTGGGGAAGCGGGAAAGCAGTTCTTCTCTTGCATTTACATCCCTGAAGTTCTTTGAAATAAAATTAAGCACCTTGGGCGCCCCAACTGCTGAGGTCCTCTGCTGAGGAACGTCTTTTGAAGGCAACCAAAGGAAATTCAACGAGAGCGTGAGCCAGACACACTCTATCCAAGGTCAGGTCACGGTTAAGTTCGCTCATCAGACTCTCTTTATCATCCCCATTTCCAAATTAAATTGAAAACACACACATGGATTTGTGACATCTATTAGTGTCTTCCAAGTCTTCCTCTAATTACCCTGGCCTCTCATTTACAGGCGGGTGACTTGACCCAGAAGCACACGCAGGGTTAGCCAACTGTGTGAGCACCACGGGGCTGAGGATGACAGCAGCTTCTTCTCTTTCAAGTTGGCTCATTGCTCTACTACATGCTTCTGAACACACGGTACATCTGACACGAAGGGGCGCCCTGGCAAATTGGGAACTGCTCGGCTCCTCCAAACTCATGGCAGAGGTTGGAAAGGCACTGATGTTGGCCACTCCGTCCAGGAAGTCAAGCATTCACAGTCAATTTGCAAATCATTTTCCCCCTAGGCATATAGGCGACACCAGACAGTCTTCATCATTAAAGCTCTTTCCCTCCCGCCCAGCTTCAGCTTGCCCCCTTAGCTTCTACAAGGAATGAGGCGAAAGAGTGAGCCGAAAAGGTGATCTACAACATTCCGAAAGCATAAGAATTTAAGCTGGAACAAGCCACCCTGGGAGGTGGATGAAATGTTTACTTACTCGGTGCAGATTTTGTTTTGTTTGTAAAATTTGTGCCGCGTAGCAAACAGTCGAGATATGTACTTGGCATTTTCGATATCATCCTTGGAAAAGAAGAAATGGGGAAAAAATAAACATTTGTTTGTATATGCATTTTATTACGATTCCTCTGGGCAGGGACATGTCCCTTCCTCCCTTCAAGTCAGGCACAAAATAGCCCCCTGAGCCACAAACCAACATGCTGAAATTCAGTGGCGGTCATGTTGATGAAGCCCACCCAAGGATGTTAGATGGTCCTGCCTGCTAGAGAATCCTTTATGTCCATGGCGCTGGGGTTACACTGGTGATCTGGCGTGTCTTTACATCATGCCAAACCAAGTGCTTTGCAAATCAATAAATGAATCAAGGCAGAGTGTGGCATGGATATCAAGCATCATTCAGTTAGAGGCAGAGAGGTGCGTAAACTGCCTTGCTTCTCAAGGAGGTACTCAACAGAAAGGCAATCACCAGTTTGCTTCAGATCAGGCTTGGGCTGTGATGGCAAAGAAAATCCAAATAAGCCAGCGAAAGAAAATATCACGCCATATCATCAGAGCTGACTAGTGAAGGGCACGCCAGACACTGCGATCCAGCACAAATAAGGCTGGAGGAGGAACGCGAAGCCTAGAGTAAAAACTCAGCTTGGAACCCTGGCATTGTGAGCATCAGATCACCACCACCCCTTGGAAATGAGTGATGGCAGCACTGGGCACATAATGGAAAGTTATGGGTCTGATAGACTATTCTCTCATAAAGCATATTAGGAGCCGAGAAGTCAGACAGCAAAGCTGCCTGTGGGACCACGCCTTCATTGACTGTTTTGCTTACCGTGTGAAAGAGGGCCGTCTCCTCTTTGTTGACGAGCTCCACCAGGATAGTCGACTTGCTGTGGGTGATGTTTCCCATGTCGTTCCACCTGCGCAGAAGAAATCCCACGGTGTCTGCCCAAAGACTTTTTAGATATTTATGACAGCACAGGAGGGTCATCTGCTATTACTGAGCCTCACTTTACAAATGATGGTTTAGCTGTATTTTTAAAAGCTAAACATTTCTTCCTTCAAAGCAGAAAAGGAAATAAAATGCAATATGCATCTACTTAAACAGCTACACACCATCTCAACGTTGCTGTTTGAAAGTACACTTTCCCTTATGAGCTAGGAGAAAAATATGCAAGAGACATCTGCTGCCTGGTTTTTCATATTTCCAGACGGACAAAGTCTTTCCCATGAACCCCATTTTCAATGCCAGGAGAGCAGGTCATTTAAAAGTCATGTGTGGAGTTTCCAGGAGGTCCAGTGATTAGGATTCCAGCCTTTCACTGCTGTGTGCCCAGGATCACCCCTGGTTGGGAACTAAGACCCCACAAGTCACACAGGGCAGCAAAATAAAAAAAAAAAAATTATGTATTTTCAGGAACCTAGGCTGAAGAATCCACCGAGATTCTGTGTTGCAATGTACACTACAGATTTGATTATGCCACTTAGAAAAAATGCTGAGGGAATGTTTAACGTGCCTACATTTTTGTGATCTAAACACACACAAATTTCCTCCCCTTTCCCCATGGAGATCTGACCTGAAATGAGATACACAGACAGAACCACCAGACAACGGAAGGTAAGCGGCTGCTTCCCATTCTATTTAGTGAAGTCGCTCAGTGAGTGAAGTCGCTCAGTCGTGTCCGACTCTTTGCGACCCCATGGACTATAGCCCACCAGGCTCCTCCATCCAAGGGATTCTCCAGGCAAGAATACTGGAGTGGGTTGCCACTTCCTTCTCCAATTCTATTTAGAGTCAGTTTCTAATCATCTCTTACACTACCTGCCCTTCACTCTGCTCCCCAACCTATAATTCCCTGCCCACTGCCTTTTCCTCTCCATCCTGGTTTTTTTTTAAAACTTAAAAAAAATTTTTTTTGACCATGCTGTGGCAGAATGAGGGATCTTAGTTCCCCAACCAGGGATCAAACTCATACCCCCTGTAGTAAAAGTTCAGAGTCTTAACCGCTGGACTGCCATGGAAGTCCCCTTCTATCCTGCTTTTGCTCACTGCACTCCCATCTCTGCCTGCATGATTCCTTTAAGACCCAGAAGCGGCCCACCTTCTCCAGGAAGCCTTTCCTCATTCCCAACCACCAACATGCCAGGAAAGAACCGGGTGTAGTCCTTTATCAGTCACCACATTTTATAACAGCGGTTTATGTTTGTGATCAGATTCCTAACTAAACCAAACAACCATAGGACCCATGCCTCGGGCAGAGATTCTGCTTGCTTTATCTCTGTATTCCATGGACTGAGTACATCTAGTATACAGCATACGATAGATGCTTTCTGAAATAATGAAAAGTAATGATGTTGCCTCCTATCTGTATAAAGGCTAGTTCTTTTATCAGCTCTCTAGGTAGACAAGTTTCCCACTTTGGAGATGAGCCAATTCGGGCCAAAGGGGAGGACTTAGCCTCATCCACCCTCCTCAACAGGGATGGATGGGTTCTATCCATCGATCCACTCCTCACTCCACCATATGACTTCACTTTTAGTGGCACAGTTAATAGGACACTATAGTAGCAGTAAAAAATTCACATCTTATAAAGGTTTCAAAGCACATGCTAAAGGAAGTGGGCTGGAAGCAGCTCCCAAGGAAACTGAACAAAACCTGTGAGGGGCTTATTATGATCAAACTGCTGTTTTTGATTTAATCCAGAGAGCCAGAATGCGAAATCTATCTGCTTCTCTTCTCTGGACTCAAGCACTGATTTAGCTACAGAGAACTGTGTGGGACAAAAGGCCTAGACAGCTTTACCTGGACACAAAAATGTATAGCTACAACTCTGCCCATATTTATGTATTTTGCTCAATTCATTGTAGGTATATGAGTCCTGCAACATTTCCCAAAGTTAAAAACATGTACGAAAATTAAAAAGCTTATTTTGTAGCCCCAAAGCACTCTCTCTCCACTCCTCATTCAATAATGTCTCTATTCAAAGAGCAAAAAAAACAAATGGACAAAAATAATGGTAGGGTGGGGACCTAGGAAAACAAAAGCTAATTAGGAAGCTGTTAGTGGGAAAACTTTCTCAAAATGACCTGCAGTAACTGCTGATCCAACAAGTATACTGCTGGCCAAGAATTTACTTCCAGAAGGTGGACCATGCTCTGCCTCTAAGAGCCGTCTTTGATCATCTTCCCCGGACGTGCAGCTCTGCCTATCAGATGCACACGCAGGAAAACTGTTTTTCCTGTAAATAATAGGCCACAATGCCCTCATAAATGAAAGCAAGAATGCAGTTTTTCGGATTTTGACACTAGCATGGGATCTGTGGGCATCAATGCAAGGCAAGCTCATGGACTTGTAATGTAGGGGACATCCTGCCACTTCCCTACGCTGCTTCCACTCCTGTTAAATGGAAAAGAAGGCTGAAGGGTCAAAGTAATAAACACGGACCAAGGTCTTTTCATTAATGATAACAAACATTGATTTTTTTTTCAAAACACACTTTCACAAATAGCCCTCTTTCTTAATAGAAAAATTAGTTTGCACCTTTATAGCACATGGAGTTAGGCAAAGGGAGCGCTGGGCAATGGATGGAAGCCAGGCTGGATTTAATGACTGGTCATGGGTAATCTGGGCAAAGGTGATCCTGCAGGAGCCTCATGCCTGAAGAGCCCATTTCCAACCAGACTCATAGAATTTGGTTCCACACTTCTGGCTCAGTAGGGGTTCAACTACGCACTTCGTGGAGTCAGTGGAAAGAAAGAGCACCCTCCATCCCCCGTCCCCAAACAAATCCCCAGGGAAAGTGAGAGGAATTTCTCCATAACCACTTAAACCCTGCAGAAGGGGCTGATCTTATTACAGTTGAGAAAAGCTCAACTCTTATCCACGGTCTGGCTCTTAACTCATCCGTATAACTTTCATACTCCATGGGGTTTGCGAGAGCACCTCCAGGGAAAAAAGGAGAAAGAGACAAATCAGACTACCTGTAGATTACTGGTTGTCTTCCCATCCTGTTCCTCACGAAAATCCCCATAAAGAAAATGCCCAGGTGCACACTGTTTCCATGATTGTCCTGCATAAGATCAACAAGAGATCGTTGTGATGAAATACATCTGAGCAGTCTGGTAGCCTCCCCATGAGGACCACACCCCGTTTCTCGCCCAGACATGGAATGAATCACAGACAGCATCGGGGTAACAAGGCAACCTGAAGGGAGGCACCCCACTGCACATCCTAAGAGACTACATAGATATGTTTTTTCCTTTTATCTCAATTTGTCACATTTCCTGTTTAAGAAAGAATTTTAGGATTTTTCTCAGATTGGTTTGCAGTTAAGATCTCTTTCATGAGCATCTATTAGTATCTCTTTTAACCCTAGTTTTTGTTTTTTTAAATCAAAATTACATGTGCATACATTTTGATTATATATGCATACTGTATATGTGCAATTATACAGGCACGTAATTTGAGGAATTGAATATTCTTTAGATCTTGTTTAAAGCAGCCAGCAGCAGACCCAGCCCCACCATTTCCTCTCCTTTATGGGCATCCACTTCTACCACTTAAAGCCCTAGAGTATGTCTATTTGCATCCACCATGCTCAGCCTTCCAATTCAGAACCTCGTGTTCCTCAGTTCTGGGATATTTTTCCAAATTACTACCTTCTGTTTCCCCCATTCACTCTTTTCAGAACTCCCATTATTCAGACGTTGAACACCTGGGCTGGCCCTCCAATTTTATCTCTTGCCTCCCCTGTTCCATAACTTCGGGTTTTTGGGTGAGACTTTTCTTACTCTTCTAACCTATCCATTAAGTTTACCTATTCCCATATCGTATTTTAAATTTCTGAGAGTTTTTATTTTCTGAATGTTCTCTTTTAAAAGCAATCTATCCCTTCAATGAGGTAATATATAATATATATGCTTATACATACATATGTAAAATCCCTGAAGCTCACAGTGTGAGGGATGGGGGAATCCTTCACCCTGCAGAATCTCTGCCTCTTTTGGGGTGCTTCATTCTCATTGTACTGACCTCTGTTATTCCTACTGGGGCAACCCTGGGGGGTGTGATGATGGGGTATCTATTCACGCTCCACGGTGGGAGGCTAAACACTGCCTGGGACCTTTGTGAGCATAGGAAGGGCACGTGCACTATAAGCTTCACAGTTGGGCAATCCGCTGGGCCCTGTCTGGGAGAGGCCAGAGGTCTTGTCTTCAGTCTGGTCTCTTGGTCCAGTCAGGTGCCTCCAACCTCCTGCCTGGGAAAGCATAACCCAGCTTCCAGTGTTCTTGAGAGCAGAGTGGGAGCAAGACTGAGCATCCAGTGAGCAAACTGTCACCCAGCTCCCTGCTTTCACTTGGGAGGCATCCTCTTTGTGGAGTGAGGGGATGCCTAGCTCAGACTAAGAAAGAAAAGATAAACCCCTAACCTTCCTCGGAATACCTGATCCCATCTAAGACACAAAGACCTCCTTCTCAAGGACCTCATCTCAACCCGCCTCCCCCAAATTTTCCATTAAAGTAGGAATTCTCTCACAGAGACAGAGAGAAAGAGAAAGAAAGACAACCGCTGATGGCGGAAGCTGAGCGAGAAAGAACCGGGGAGTGGGGAGAGGAACTCAGTAATTACAAGGAGCTAAAAGGTAGGTTACATGATTAAAAAAAAACCTATGTGGGAAAAAAAGACCGGCAAAGTAGAGATGGGAAGAAAAAGGAAAATTCTGCGGAAAGACTTCCCTGGGACCGCTGCCAGTAGGTGGGTGCAGAGGTCGAGGGGAATGGATGGGGACATGGGAGGAGCAGGCCGCCAGAGCGGGTCAGCGGAAAAAACACAGACCAGACACCCGTTAGAACAGTACACAGAGCTAGGGTTGAGGCTCCAGACTCGGTGTGACCCTTTCCAGAAGCTCCCTCCCCACCACGCCCACGTGCTCTGACAGTACAGGAGTCCACGGAGGCTGCGGACACCCCATGTTTGTGGAAGGGGAGGGAAGACCTGTCAGGAAATGCATGGGTATTCCTGCTCCCCAATCTTGAAAATTTTTTGGAAAAAAAAAACAAAAACCCACACTCAAGTTTAATGGTCTTCCCTGGGACATATCCATAACATATGTTTGAAACCTTCCTGGGTGGAGAAGGACCCAAGCAGCCCGGAGGGACTCCGTCAGCACGGGAAGGCTGCCCCTGCGTACTCTGCTGGCTGCTTTTTCACTTACAGCTGACTCCATCACAGCCCCCACGGGTACCCACCGCCCCGTCCATCACCCTTGGGTCCCCAGGAATCATGCGGTCCGTAGGTGGTCACCTGAGTCATGGACAGATATGCGGTGGGGGAGGAAAAAAAGCAGCAGCCCAGCGGAGTTACACCCACGGGCAGTGAGTCAGCCGAGCCTGTCTGCCCACTCGGAGTAGCTCGGGTAGCTCCCTGTACTTTTCCCACTAAAGGACAGACTCAAAAATGCATCCGAACCCAGCACAGCAGATTTCAACGTCGTCTCCACTGCCTCTGTTTCCCACAGTTCATAATGACTAAAAATCACGCAGGCAAATGACCCCCACGACCAAACCTCCGACTTCCAGGGCCTGAAAACTCGGTTTTCTAGAAGCGGAGAAAAGTTTACTCTGATTTTCCAAAATATCATGACTATATATGGGCTGCTGAAGTGTAAGTGGGATGCAGATGGCTTTATAGGCATTATTGCAAGGAAAATGGATTACAACCCTATGAAGGGCAGCCATTAGAGAAGCAAAAGAAAATTAAACAAATCTAAAAAAGAGCCATTTAGCCTTTTCTGCAAGTTGCGGCCACCCTGCTTGATTCTACTTGATACACATGGGCAGTTCTCATTAAGGCAAATTGCAAACGTGTGACAGAGGGGGAACAGAACACTTATAAAACAGCCAGTGGAGCCAGTTTGGAGTGAAATGTTTATGCTGAAATTGCAGGCGTCTCCCAAATTGCTGAAATGTGCCAGTTGCTTTAGGTTTCTGATAAAACTCCGTCTTTTGTAAAGTGGGTCAGCAGAGAGAGGAAAATGAGTTTGGATGATGGACTCAGCTCTACAGACGACCTTGCACCATGACCCCACCACCACACCCACACTTCAGGAGGTGAATCTGTTGCAAAGGGTGGGATGTGCTTATAACCATTTCCTAGGCATACTTTCCAGAAAACACCAAAGGGGCTGGAAATCCACAACAGAGGCTCTCTAGAGCCAGAGAAATAAAGTATGATTGTATCCAGGAAATGTTTCATTCTTCCTCAAAACAGTTATCACTGCATCAGCCCCAAGAAGAGAAAAGAAAAGGCTGGGGAGGAAAACAGTGGTGGAGGGTCTGTATTAAGGCACGTGTGACGTTTGCTACGTGTCCCGCTGTAAGGTTGGCTGTGACCTTGACAACTTCTTGGCACCAGATGGGCTGCTGTTGGGTACTCACTCAGAAGGTTGTCTTACAATTGAGAGAGTCTGCTGAGAACTGTGGAAAGCTTCAAAATCTCTCCATTAACAAAACAGGGTTTGCTTTCACTAAAGTAAATTGGACTTGCTCACTAATGCCACATAGTAATGAGAAAGCCAAGCCTTCTGGTTCTCTGCTCTCAAGCAACACTGGTTTTCCAAATGCCTATGCTGTTCTGAGACAGATGAAGCAAGGACAGGGGATGCTACCTTCACAGGGAAGATCTCCTGTCCAAATCCATCCAAACGTTCCACCTCGTTGATGTACATAAGCTCGGCTTCTGCTGGCAGGATTCCACTAAAACCAAAAGAGCATCAAAGGAGGAAACGGTTAAGGGCAATAAAGTCAGTGGAAGACCTGACCCTCCTGGTGGCAAATTCCAGAACCGTGGCTTTAGTTCTGAGAAAAGTCATCATCACCCAACTGTGGGCACAGCGCATTACTAAGTAATTCATTAACATTTCCCCCAGTAGCCTTTCACTCAACAGGGAATAATAAGAGGAAGGTAAAGCATTTAATTGAGAGCCACAGCCCTATGAACATGGATTATGCCAGACGTCCTAGTGAATAATGCTGACTGCTTGGGGGGGGGGAGGTATTTTTCTCCAACCTGGGACAAAAATCTCCACTGTTAAGGAAAAAAAAAGGAAAAAAAGGAAGAAAGGAAAAAGATTGTGAGGATGATAATTCAGGAGCCAAGTAACCAAGTTAAGAGAGTCTAGGATCGCTGCACACATCCTCTGAGGTTGGAAGTGGTGGTGGTTTAGTTGGAAGGGAAGCTGTTTATTTTCTATTCATCCCAAAGAGCTCCAAGTGGCCCTGAGCAAGCTCTCAGTGATGACTTGAATCTCACCATTTTTCTCCCTGACCTTGACTTTCCCACCCAAAGTAGCTCTTGAGGTCTAGACTCAGCATAAGCAGCCCCAAGCTTCCCAAGTCCGGCAACAGAGTTTTAGGAAGGTCACAGGGAGGAATCCCTCTGGCCAACAGCTCCACGTCAGTGTGGGTCTACTGGTGTCGAAGAACAGGGGAAAAGGGGATGGGGGAAGAAAGGAAAAAGAAAAGGAAGAGAGAGAAAAAGAAAGGGGAATAGGGGCAGGGAGCACAGTCTTCCAATCTACATGCACTCTCACAACAGAGCTGAGTCATTGCTACAAGAAACAGAATTGCGGGCACTCGAGCCGCAGACTGCGGGGTGGGGGGCCACCACCTGAGTCTCAGACAGGACAGTGGCCGCGTGCTGGGCCAGGCCGCCCCGCCTCACCTGTGGGCTTTGTGTTCCTGGGCCACCTTCTGCGTCAGTTCCTCCAGAACAGCTTCTTCCAGGGCCAAATCCTGTCAAAATGGAAAGCAGTTAAGGTCCTTTGCGATTTTGCTTGTGGACCTTTAACTCGCTCCTTTTTTCTAAAAGATGTCCCTGACTCGCCTCACTTCCTCAACCTCCCTTTACTTCTCTGCAATTCCTTTTTCTTTTAAAATTAATTTTTACTGGAGCATAGCGGCCGTACAATGTTGTGTTCATTTCTACTGGACAGCAAAGCAGATCAGCTTTAAAGTGTTAAAGTGGTAGTCGCTCAGTCGTGTCTGACTCTTTGCGGTCCATGGACTGTAGCCTGCCAGGCTCCTCTGTCCATAGGGTTTCCCAGGCAAGAATACTGGAGTGGGTTGCCATTCCCTTCTCCAGGAGATCTTCACGACCCGGGGATCGAACCTGGGTCTCCTGCATTGCAAGCACATTCTTTACTATCTGAGCTACCATGGAAGCCCAAATCAGCTTTATGTATACATATATCCCCTCTTTTTTGGATTTTCACCCCATTTAGGTCACCACAGAGCCCTGAGTAGCTATACAGCAGGTTCTCATTAGTTATCTACTTTATACATTGTAGTGTGTGCATGTCAATCCCAATTGCCCAATTCACCCCACCCCCTTCTCCCCGCTTGGTGTCCATATCTGTGTTCTCTATGTCTGTGTCTCTGTTTTGCTCCTTTTATTCCTTTGAATTAAAAGTTGTCATTTTTAGAACAGAGGTTCATGTTCACTTTTGTAACAGGGCTCTGCATTATAACCTAGGCTACTCCAAGGCATATTTGGGGTTGCCATCTAAATTCTGAAGGGCCTATGGTTTTTCCAGTAGTTGTGTATGGATGAGAGAGTTGGACTGTGAAGAAAGCTGAGCACCGAAGAATTGATGCTTTTGAACTGTGGTGCTGAAGAAGACTCTTGAGAGTCCCCTGGACTGCAAGAAGATCCAACCATTCCATCCTAAAGGAGATCAGTCCTGGGTGTTCATTGGAAGGACTGATGTTGAAGCTGAAACTCCAATACTTTGGCCACCTCCTGCGAAGAGTTGACTCATTGGAAAAGACCCTGATGCTGGGAAGGATTGGGGACAGGAGGAAAAGGGAACAACAGAGAATGAGATGGCTGGATGGCATCATCGCCTCAATGGACACGAGTTTGGGTAAACCCTGGGAGTTGGTGATGGACAGGGAGGCCTGGCATGCTGCGATTCATGGGGTCACAAGGAGTCGGACACAACTGAGCGACTGAACTGAACTGAACTAAGAATAGCTCTTTTGCATTTAGCTTCTTCTTGCCTATCTGCCTGCCTCTCAGACTTTTATTTAAAACGCTTTGTAAGGGACTTCCCTGGTGGTCCAATGGTTAGGACTCCACACTCCCAATGCAGGGGGCACAGGTTTGATCCCTAGTTGGGGAACTAAGATCCTACATGCCGCCTGGCATGGCCAAAAAAAAAAGTGCTTTGTAAGCGCCTACACATTTTTAACAAAATGTGAGGATATACAGGCAGATGAGTTTCCAGGCCATCATCTCCTCAAAAGTTAAGCCCAGGAAGGGACAGTGCCTGACCTTCTTATCTACCGGCCCAATCCCAGCAAACTAATTCAGAGACACTTTAGGCAGAGCAGGCTCATTCAGAGGCTACTTGGAGGGGCCTTGGGAGCAAAAGAGGCCACAACAGCTAAACTTCCTCAAGGGAGCTCCAGAAGATGACAGCTGGGGAGCTAACCAGCTGGTGTCTCAACTAGATAAACCCCAGGACCCTGGACCAGTGTTGCGCCAGCTCCCATGGGAGTAGAGAGTCAACTGGACACAGGAGTGAGTCCTTCTAGGACAGTGTGAGTATTTACAGAGCTTGTTAAACACTTACTGGGAAAGTGAGATGGAGTCTGGAGGAATAAATCCAAGACGGGGAGACCAGTCGGTTCCTGAGACATTGAGAGGCATGATGATTCTAAAGCTTATCCCATTCCCTGTGTGTGGCTCCAGCCAGGAGCTCCGCTGCCTCTGCCCTTCCTACTAGGTAGCAGCCTGTAAAGTTCCATCCTCCTCTGAGCCCCAGGGGGGGCTGTGTGAGCTCTGTGTCCCGGGGAGGCCCTCCGAGGCTCATCACAGCCACTGGGAGTCGGGGGCAGGAGGGGTGAGGGCTGATGCTTTCAAACCATCCAAAATGCCTCATTCCCTTGGTTGTAAAATATCACGTACATAAAGATTATCTCCACTTTAACCACATTTCATGAAACACTATTCCCAAGAAGGTACACCTCAAAACTGTAAGAAACATCCCATCTCAAATGATGAAATTGTAAAAAAAAAAAAAAAAATCAGAATATATTTAAAGTTGGAAAATGCTAGCATAGCTCTATATTGGAAATTCTTAGAGCTCTGCAGATGGTCCTGAGACCCCTTAGAGAGGACTGAGGGAATTACTGGCAGCTCTTATTTTTCATAGGTGAGCTGTTTCATTTGCTGTTGTCTATTTAGCCACCCACTTGAAGCATCTCAAGTCCATCTTAGAAAATAAAGCTCCACGTTTTCAGTTTTACACTGTGGGATCACAAAGATGCCACATGGCTTAGAAATCCAGCTCGGTACACATCTGGCTAACGAGGATGAGGGATAACTCGATATTAATTTTGAAAAGCCAATAAAAGGCGTGGGACAATAGGACAAAATAAAGCTAAGTGAAGATCAAAACATGCTCCAGTAAACCGCTGCCTCCGACTCTCTGAAAGAAGAAGTCCAAAGGGACCCTCTGCTATTGTACTCAACCCCACCACCTCCATCTGTGTCCGGGCCTCCCTGAGGCATGCGGCCCCGCCACTGGGCCGGGCCAGAGCGGCCAAGCCGGGATGAAAAATGGCAGGGAGCGAGCCTGCACACAGCCGCACACCTGGGGAGCGCCCTGTGTACTTAACTTTGTTCTTTTGCTCGGCCGCAGAAATGCCATTTGACAAATTCGGTGGCTTTATGAGATCAAACACAGCCATTCATCCCTGGTTCCCTCCCCCACCAAAGGAATGCATTCTTCCCTTTGAAAGCCCTAGTGGAACCCAGCAGAAAGTGTACAACCTGCCATGGCTCCCCACTGCCTGCTCAATCAGGTCACCACCTGGGCCTGGCATTCAGACCGCGCTTCAGGGCAACCCAGACGTCCCTTCAGACCCCTTCTCCCAAGAGTTTATAACTTCAGGCCGACTATTTCCAACACAAAACGCTTTCACATCTCACCGTGTTGTCTCTGAGGTCCATCACACCTACCACTCCCTGGACAAGGCTTCCATGTTCTCCCGAGCAGGACAGGAGCCTTTCCCACTCTGCAGCTTCATCTTCGGCCCTGTGTGTCTCTCCCATAGTCCTTACCAGAATCTGCCTACTGTCTTTCTTATATTTTGTTATTGCTGTTGCTTAGTCACTCATTCGTGTTCAGCTCTTTGCAACTCCACGGACTGCTGCCCACCGGGCTCCTCCGTCCGTGGGGTTTCCCAGGCAAGAATACCGGAGTGGGTTGCCATTTCCTTCTCCAGGGGATCTTTCCAACCCAGGGATTGAACTCGCATCTCCTGATAGGTAGGTGGATTCTTTACCACTGTGTCACCTGGGAAGCCCTCTCTTACACAGTTGTTTGGATACTCATCCTTTATCCTTGTTTCCCTCCTACTAGAAATGACAGGCACTTAAGTTCAGCAAGCTGCAAGCCTCCACATCACCTCCATGGCCCATCTTAGGGCTCGGAACAATACCTGCTTACAAACTCTCAACATACAGTAGGTGACCAATAAGTGTTGATTGAGCTGAACCAAATATACAACATGTCAGTTTCATATTGCCAAATGAGACTGTCTTGCTTTTGTTTTAGGTTTTTAAAAAACTTTCATTGGTGTATAGTTGATTTACAATGTTGTGTTAGTTTCAGCTGTACAGCAAAGTGAATCAGTTATACACATACATATTGGTTGGTGATTTAGTCACTAAGTCGTGTCCGATGCTTTGCAACCCCATGGACTGTAGCCTGGCAGGCTCCTCTGTCCATGGGATTTTCCAGGCAAGAATACTGGAGTGGGGTGCCATTTCCTTCTCCAGGGGATCTTCTCCACCCAGGGATCAAACCTGGGTCCCCTGCACTATATATATACATATATCCACTCATTTTTACATTCTTTTCCCACATAGGCCATTACAGAGTATTGAGTAGAGTCTGAACTACACAAAGCCGCTGAATGATCATTGATACCCTCTGCCTGTCCTCTGTCTGCTCACATTTCAAGAAACACAGAGTATTCATGCCTAGAAAGCACACACTTCAGCATCCTGTGCTTGCCTGAGACAGAAAAATACGCTGATGATGATGATAATATGAATGATGACGACAGTGAAAACTGAATAAATGCTTACTGAGAATTTACCACGTGCCAAATTAAGTACTTCACATCACGCATTCTCTCCTTTTATCCTCACAATCACATCAGGCTTGTCATCCTCATTTTTACATGAGAATATGGAGCCTTTGGCTAAATAACGAGCTCAAGTTTGTCCAGCCAGTAAATGGCACAACCAGGATACAGGCACAGAACACTTAACCCCTATGCTCTAAGCTGCCTGACCACAGACCACAGTGCGTCCAGAATACAACAGGGGTGGGGGGTGGGGTGGAAGAAAGGATACACGCTGTGCTGTGCTTAGTTGCTCAGTTGTGTCCGACTCTGCCATCCATGGACTGTAGCCCACCAGGCTTCTCTGTCCAGGGGCTTTTCCAGACAAAATTACTGGAGTGGGTTGCCATGCCCTCCCTCCAGGGGATCTTCCCAACCCAGGGATTGAACCCAGGTCTCCCACACTGCAAGTGGATTCTTTACCCTCTGAGCCACCAGGGAAGCCCAAGAATACTGGAGTGGGTAGCCTATCCCTTCTCCAGGGGATCTTCCCGACCCAGGAATCAAACCAGGGTCTCCTGCATTGCAGGCGGATTCTTTACCAGCTGAGCTACCAGGGAAGCCCTAAAAGATACATGACTGATGACAAAAGCCAAGGAATATTCACGATTCAGACATACAGGCTGACATCCTCAGCCACTTCATCCTCAGCAGTGCCCAACAGGACTTTCTGGAATGATGGAAATGTCCTATATCCAAGCCTTCCAGACAGTAGCCACAACCACATGTGACCATTGAGCATTTTTAAAAAACGTATCTTATGCAACCGAGGAACTAAATTTTAAATTTTATTTAAGGTTAATTCATTTCAATCTGAATGCAAATAGGCACCCATCACTAGTAGCTACTATCCCAAAAGGGGAAGTTTTAGATCCAAGAACACCACCACCAATATCTGCCTGCCCATAGTGAAACTGAATGAGGTCTGGGCTGTTTTAATACCTGATTTGCTTAGAGCCCAGTGGAGACAGGTTTTATTCTGAAAAAGATATGATATGTACAAAATAACTCCTTTACTGCTTCACAGCACTTAAACCTGTCAAAGCATTTTACCATCTAAAAATGCACACATCTCATGCTGGAAACCAACTTTGAATATTCTCCTGCTCTCTGCCTAAAGGCTATGTAACAGAGACCTTTAATGAGAGAAAAGTGAAAAAAAAAAAGAAAAGAAATTGCAGAACATTATCAAGTTTATCACCTTCATTTGACACAATTATGCACACTCTCTAAAATTCTGAGGTATGAGCTGCATTTTTCCTTCCACCACACACATGGGAAAACATCCTGACTTTTGAGGTGAGCTTCTGAGATGTCAGAGACATGGACACCAAGTCCCATGCAGAACTTCTGTGCTAAGTAATCTGCAAATCTCTTTGAACGGAGGCTGATTTAATCAGTGGAATTAACAAGGCATCAAAAACAGCAGGCCCCAGCAGATAATACTGCTGATATCTTAGCGGGAATAAGACTAAAGACAGAGCTACTCATAAAATGTTAGAGATCTTGCAGTATTTCCCTAATTTAGAAGAATAAGGTTAAGGTTCAGATGAATTTAGAGAAAAGGGAACCTTTATACACTGTAGGTGGGAATGCAAACTTCTGTAGCCACTGCAGGAAACAGTGTAGAGGTTGTTCAAAAAATTAAAAATAAAACCACTACATGACCCAGCCATTCCACTCCTGGGTATATATTTGGAAAAAACAAAAACACTAATTCTAAAAGATACGTGCACCTTAAAGTTCCCAGCAGCGATATTTACAACTGACAAACTACGTGCTCTGCTCTGCCGCTCACTCATGTTCGACTCTCTGCCACGGACTTGCCGTGGGTCCTCCATCCATGGGGATTCTGCAGGCAAGAACACTGGAGTGGATAGCCATTCCCTTCTCCAGGGGATCTTCCCCGTCCTGGGAATTGAACCTGGGTCTCCTGCATTGCAGGCAGATTCTTTACTATCTGAGCTACATGGACCAACACCTAATTCCTATGTCATGCTGAGAACACTCTCATCTGACATCCTCCTGCAAACAGTCTCATTGGGATTCTCCAGGCAATCAGCCTCACCCCTAATTTAATCCAAGAATGGATATTTTACTTCATTCAACAAACCTGTGTGAGCACGAAATTATGTACCAGACAACCATGGACAAGACAGAGAAGGTCCCTGTTTAAGCACCTCGGAGAAGACATTTCAGCTGACAATAAAAAGGAAGGAAAGAATGAACACCTTTAGATACTGAAAGAGCTCTAAAGTATGCATACAAAAGGTGATTTAGCAGGAAGTGCTGGATGGTTGGAGTGCATCATACAGGCGGTCAAGGAAAAGGAAGCCTTCTGTGAGGAGGTGGTATTTGAATCAAGACCTGAACGACCAGTCACAGGAAGACCCGGGGCCGAGCATTCCAGACAGAGGACCGGCAGGACAAAGGTTCTGGAGTGGGACCAAGCTGAGAGGCTCAGAAGGAAAGACAGGGACTTTCCTGGGTGTCCAGTGGCTAAGACTCTGAGCTCAGGGGGACCGGTTTTGATTCCTGGTCAGGAAACTAGACACCACATGTCGCAACAAGAGTTCACATGCCGCAACTAAGACCTGGTACAGCCAAATAAATATATAAATATTAAAAAAAAAGGAAGAGAGTGCCTAGTACTCGAGGCCAGTGTATGAGCCAGGGAAGTGTTCTGAGGAGGTAAGAAGAGGCATCTTTACTTTTCTCTGGGTCTTATAAATCTTATCTCCATAAATACAGGGACATTCTTCCCAGGGAGTATATGTGTAAATTCGTCTGAGATCTTTGAAGGAAAAAATTAAATATCCAAAGAAGATAGAACATTAGCTAAGAAAAAGGAAGATATACTTACCATAGGAAATAGTACATACTCTCTGAGGAAATCTTGAGAATCAAACTGATTAAAATCTCCAAAATCAGCTGAAAAGAAAAGGGGGGAGGGTAGTCTTTATTATATGACATTAAAGATGGGATAAAATAGGGTAAATTTATTACCACATTGACTCTTCTCACCTCATCCTATTTCTGCACTATTATTAAATACAAACGTTGTCAAGATGGGTTTGCTATTACTACCACTTTTACATAGCAATAATGTAAATATCAGCATGCAAGCACTGCTACATTATTTTCTAGAAAGAATAGAGAAATTTGAAAGTGATTCCTAATCTATTTTAAGAATTTAAAACAAACCTATATTTATCTTTTATGAAATATGTGCCAACACAGATCTTAAGACTATCTGCCAAGGGGACTTTTTAACACAAGGTTAATTTTGAGAACTGAAGAGCCAAACCCATCTGCATCTCTTCATATATTTGCAGCTGGAAATTCCCACTGTAAATCACCCTTGGCAAGCAACGCTGCAAATTTTTACACCTCCTAAACAACTCCATGTTTTACAAAATGCCCCAAATTCTGTTTTGTCCTGTTTTCATCTCACAATTCTAAGTCTGAACATCCCATAAAATGAATACAGAGAACCTCTATCATAAATAAATAAATGTCTTGCATCTTATCCCAGTTGCTCTCAATAACAACAAAAAATCAAAATAGTATGAGATTTAAATTTCATGTAAAATGTTCACTATCAGGTAGAAATGGATCCAGATATCTTTAAGGTAACAAGAATAAGCGGATCCACACAGAAGGCCACTGTAAAGACCAAGAAGGCAAAATTGCACCTACAAATATGTGTCAATTCCTACAAGTAATTACAAGGTGAGGCATTTGGAATTACCAAAGACCGTGAGCTCTGCCTATTTCCAAGGTCAGTCATCTGTTACCTTACTTTATCACAGCTTATATCTCTGTTGATGTGGCTTTCTAACTGCCCAATGAAAGTTCTCAGAAAAATTATTCTACAAATATTATAGCTAGAGGATTTCATCAGATTGAATGGCGAGCTTCAAGGATCCAAGTAAAAGGGACCCCATAGTAAGTTCACCAACTTCCTTCAGCCTGAAAGCCATCACTGAGGTCTTCCAATATCCAGGATGCTTGTAATGAGACCAATGATTGAAGAGTGAAAGGGGAATAAAGGGAGTTAAAAAGAAGAAGAAGAAAAGGAAGCACTTAAAGGAGAAAGACCCAATTGGAAGATGAGGGACCCGCCAGATCTTTCCTTTCATCTCCCCATTAAGGGTATCTTCTCCACTGTTTGAATGAGTTTTCAATTATAACCACGGATGCTTCTGTTATACAGTCAAGGCATTTCTCCTTCCCCTTCCAGTCTTTAGGTGAACAGATGAGATACCACGTATTTTGCAGACTTCGAATCCACAGGGAGAAGCTAACTACTTAAGTAGCATATGGCCAACCAAAACTGCTAACCATTAATATCCCAGGAATGAAAGTTATCAAGGGAAGGCTGCCACTTTAGGCATTTTAAATCCAAAAGGTTTAACTTCAGTGCAGACTTTGGGATGAGAAGTTCAGTTCACAGCTTCTAAAACAACAACTCACACAGCAAGGACTCTGCAGCTGGCAGGCCTACATTTGGATGGTGTCTGATTTTAAGGAAAGTCACTACTGCAAGGGAAACATGTTTCTTTTTAAAAACATGTTTCTTTTATCTTCTTGTTTTTAACATGACTAAAGACAATGAAGCTACCAGTCAATAAAGAATAATGTATAAATATATGTAAAAGATTACACAGTGTGCTACACAAATAGGTGTAAAAATTTACAGAAGATTAAAAAAAAATAACAGTCTGATCTAGGTCGATCTAAGTAGGGTAGGTTGAAAGATAAATTGACTCTAATACACATTAGCTATCTCACATTACAACATTGCATTTTAAATTTCTCTCTTTAACTGTCAGAATAAAGTATACTATAATGTCTTAAGCTCTCACACTTGAAACTGATGTGAAAGTCACAAAGCCATAACATCAAGCCACAAAATATGACCACATTGGGCAGTGGAAAAATTCTAAGAAAATGGTCTACAAACCCTGCAATGGAGCTTTAATTAGAGGCAGGATAAAAGCTGCTATTTCTTCAATAAAACTAAAATTGTACAAGCATGAGCAATTTGCGAACAGCTTTGAGGAATCCACCATCCTGCCACCAAAAGTCACTACCTCTGCACTTTTAATGTAAGATACCTCAAAATGTAAAAAAGAGTTATGAAGGGATCATTTAAGTAAATTTAACTTTTCCCTCCGAGAGGCTAGCGGTGCCAGCATTCAAGACAAGATGGATTGTCACACACCAGTCCCCACTCTTACCTTGCACAGCTAAGCCTGCCAGCCGGATCACCTGTTCCAATGAACATCTCAACCGCCCTTCAAGCACGTCTTTTTTGACTTGCAGGTAATACTGATATCTATTCATGGAAACAGAAGAAGAAGAAATAACCTTAAAAACACATACTTGGAATATATTCCCACGCCATGAATGCCTCTAGATATGACCCCTTGTGTACACAGCAGGATACACAGGTGATGTCGATAAAGGTCAGATCTATAAAAGATGGAAAGTGACCTCTGCCTGTGTTTGTCTTTGTTTGATGTGGCAGGTGCCACGTCCCCTCCGCTCTGAGTTTGCAAGTGCTCTCATCACATCATTTCATGGCAGGCCAGCAGGATGAACTACTGATAAGGACCAGCTCTTCATAACGAGAGACTGAGGATGGGAGCACTCTTGCACACCTGGACACCCACAGCACACAGCTGCCAAAGCCATGCAACAGTGTGCATTCCTGAAAAAAAAATGATGGAAACACACCGTTTTTTTTAATCCCAAGGTTATAAAGGGTAGAAGACAAACAGGCCAAACCATTTAGAATTCTGCTAATGGACAGGATAAAGCTTTTCAGAGTCAGGCTCACCCTCCACATCTGTGACTCATAAAAATCTAATCGAATGTGATACTGAGCCTTCCAACCCAAAGTACATCCTCAAAGCTGCAAAGTGCAGACAGACAGAATGTGCCCATATACAACATCAACTTCAGACCAGACCACTGTTCTCAGAAGCTAACAGAGTGCTATTGTTTCCTTGCCAATAAAATCATAATTAGAATTACCTAAGCGTTTAGAAATCTCCTCACCCCAAACCTTTACATCCCAGGACTCCACTTCCTTTGAATATACTCTTAAAACAAGCTACCTCTAGAACAGTCACACTTTTTAGGCATTAATTCTTGGCAAATGCTAACAACCTCTTTGCTCCTGGTAACCACAACTCTGTAATGTCTTCAAAACTTCAGCATGTCAGTCAAGGGAATTCAAGAGTGACCCAAAGCCCAGCTCTCTTGTAGAGAGGCAATCAGTCGTGAGAGCTGATTATTGCTGTCTCTACCTTGATGTCATGGACATCATTACATGTCAGTAGTAGTGTTAGTCATTCTGTCATGTCTGACTCTTTGTAACTCCATGCACTGTAGCCCACCAGGTTCCTCTGTCCATGAAACTCTCCAGGCAAGAATACTAGTGCGGGTAGCCATTCCCTTCTCCAGGGGATCTTCCCAACCCAGGGACCAAACCCAGGTCTCCTGCATTGGCAGGTAGATTCTTTACTGTTTGAGCCACTAGGGAAGCCTATTACATGTCAACCTAGCACCTATTTGAGAAGAAGAATCCAGTTCTCTCTACAAAACAGTCTCTACGTCTTTCCTCTTGAGTCTACAGGACAGGGTAAAGACAGCCATGTCAGCCTCTGGTGGCAAAGTGTGTGTTAGTCGCTCAGTCGTGTCCGACTCTGCAATGCCATGGATTGGGGCCCACCAGGCTTCTCCACCCATGGGATTTTCCAGGCAAGTGTACTGGAGTGGGTTGCCGTTCCCTTCTCCAGGGGATCCTCTTGACCCAGGGATCGAACCCCGGTCTCCCGCATTGTAGGCAAACTCTTCACCATCTGAGCCACTAGGGAAGACTCTGGTGAGAAAACCTTTACTTAAAATTAGAAAGACCAACACTCTGAGTTATCTAAAACCTTTTTCTAGTCAAACTTAATATCTATTAGAAGAGCCATCTATTTTTCCTACTACCATTTTATCTTTCACCTAAAATATTCATAATCATTTTACAGGGTCGATTATTTTATATATATATAAGAATATTATTTATTCTCACTTTTTCTTGGTTAAAAATTGTTTTATTCTCTTAGCAAATTTCAATACAATTATATAAAGTTATACAGTATAGTAGGGCTTCCAAGGTGACACAGTGGTAAAGAATCTGACTGCCAGTGCAGAAAATACAGGAGATGTGGGTTGGAACCCTGGGTCAGGAAGATCCCCTGGAGGAGGAAAAGGTGACCCACTCCAGTATTCTTGCCAGGAGAATCCCATGAACAGAGGAGCCTGGCGGGCTACAGTCCGTGGGGTCGCAAAGAGGCAGACACGACTGAGCACACATACAGTATAGTGTTACCAACCACAGTCATGTTACACGTTAGTTCCTCAGCTCTTATTCATCTTATATCTAAATGTTTGTACCCTTTTACCAACCTTCCCCTATTTTCCCTATTTCTCAGGGGGTCCACTAGTGAGTCAATAATTTGACTTCCTGCCAAAATCAGCTGACTGAATCAATTAAGGCTGTACATCGAGGTTGCATACTGTCACTCTGCTTATTTAACTTATATGCAGAGTATATCATGAGAAATGCTGGCCTGGATGAAGCACAAGCTGGAATCAAGACTGCCAGGAGAAATATCAATAACCTCAGATATGCAGATGACACCACCCTTATGGCAGAAAGCAAAGAAGAACTAAAGAGCCTCTTGATGAAAGTGAAAGAAGAGAATGAAAAAGGTAACTTAAAACTCAACATTGAGAAAACTAAGATCGTGGCATCCGGTCCCATCACTTCATGGCAAATAGATGGGGAAACAGCGGAAACAGTGACAGACTTTATTTTGGGGGGCTCCAAGATGACTGCAGATTGTGACTGCAGCCATGAAATTAAAAGATGCTTACTCCTTGGAAGAAAAGTTATGACCAACCTAGACAGCACATTAAAAAGCAGAGACATTACTTTGCCAACAAAGGTCCATCTAGTCAAAGCTTTGGTTTTTCCAGTAGTCATGTATGGATGTGAGAGTTGGACTATAAAGAAAGCTGAGCGCTGAAGAATTGATGCTTTTGAATTGTGGTGTTAGAGAAGACTCTTGAGAGTCCCTTGGACTGCAAGGAGATCCAACCAGTCCATCCTAAAGGAGATCAGTCCTGAGTATTCATTGGAAGGACTGATGCTGAAGCTGAGACTCCAATACTTTGGCCACCTGATGAAAAGAACTGACTTACTAGAAAAGACCCTGATGCTGGGAAAGATTGAAGGCTGGAGGAGAAGGGGATAACAGAGGATGAGATGGCTGAATGGCATCACCGACTCAATGGACATGAGTTTGAGTAAACTCTGGGAGCTGGTGATGGACAGGGAGGCCTGGCGTGCTGCAGTCCATGGGGTCACAAAGAGTCGGACACAACTGAGCAACTGAACTGAACTGACTGAAACCAATTAATGTACATAACTAGTATCTTCGCTGATTTTCAGAGACAAGTGTCTGGTACGTGTAGAAAAAATCTTTGTGTCCACTCACCACTCTGAGTTCAGAGGACACTGCCTTGCCCTCACCTACTCATTGTATTCTTAGCTTGTTAAAGGCATCATGGAGTCTAAATCTCAACAAACAGGAACAGAGGTTATATTTAAAAACTTGTGATTGAAAGTCTTTTCCTGGTAATAAAGTGGCGGTCTGCTGCTTCTGAATGTGCACAATTTGGAGCAAATACTAGATAGGATGTTTTTTAAAATCCTGTAAAGTTGAAGATACCGCCCTTACGTGTGTGTGTGTGTGTGTGTGTGTGTGTGTGTGTGTGTGTGTTTCTTTGTTGACGGAGTTTCTGGGAATAACATACGATGGCGGGAAAAGGGGAAGCCATGATCTGCCTGCTCATTGTTCACAAGAGAGAATCCGAGTAAATGAAAATATTTTGAAGCAATAACTATACATGAATTAAAAGAAACAGCATGAGAGTGGATCAAAGTATTGAAGACTTAAGAAACCTGAATTGCTGCAGAGTTAAAGTATGTTACATGTTACCTTCTAGCTTCCATTTTTCCTCCCTGTTCACTCAGGTCAAGTCCCCAAGCTCAGGCATATTTTTCAGATGTTTTACCCAAGGAGAGTTACGATCACAGAAGGGCGGTCCCATACATTCCCGGGATCCACAGGCCTGCTGTTTGCCTGCATGTCTCCTGTTCCAAGGGGAAAGACGGCCAGCCTGCACATGGCAAGTGCCAAGGATCACAGGTTCCATGGTTTCATTCAGCAAATCAAGAGCCTCAACAAAAATGCTTTACACTAGCTTCAAGGAGCATGCACCCTTATTAAGTATCAATACAAGCAAAGCTCAGGGTTTTATAGCCCTTACTTAAATAAGAGATTCATGCCTAAAACCATAATCTAATGATGTACACTATTAGTTCACCTCCTGGAAGAAAGCTAGGAGAAGCACAGGCTTCAGGAGCTTTCTTCTCAAGCGAAGCTATAGTCCATGTTTTCTGTGGTGTTCTCCACCCTCCCTTCAAGGTTTTTCCTCAGTATCTCTCTGCCTTGCTCTTTTCCTGTCCCCAGACTGGATCTTGATTTTTCTCTGGCACCTCTCTTGTGCTTCTGGGCCAGTTCCCCAGGAAACAGTAAAAGGTCTACTCATTCATGTAAGGTAACTTCTCTCAGGAGACTTAAGGAATTGCTTGGGAGACTTTCACTGAAGATCTTTTATGCTTATAACCTGGTGGGTCTTCCTTGGTGGCTAAGATGGTAAAGAATCTACCTGCAATGTGGGAGACCCAGGTTCGATCCCTGGGTTGGGAAGACTTCCAGGAGAAGGAAACGACAATCCACTCCACTCTTGTTGCCTGGAGAATTCCACGGACAGAGGAGCCTGGCGGGCTACAGTCCAAGGGGTTGCCGAGAGTTGGACATGACTGAGCGACTAACGCTTTCATGGAAGATCTTTTATGCTTATAGCCTAGCTGGTTCTCAGACAGGAGAATATCTTCTATGGAAACCCAGGCAAACAAGGGGGTCCTTAGGCATCAAAGATCTTTCGAGTGCCAAGAATTCACTGTGAAAGCATACAGATCTTTCAAGAAGAGTCACTTAGAATCTGAAGACCACACTTTCAAAACTAGGAGGATAAGAAAAGAGGGATAAGGAAAAGTGTTAACTTCAGCCTCTGACCAGAGGACCCTCCACCTGTGTCTTTTTTCAGAAAAGTTACAGGATATTAAAAACAAATTAAGAAAACACCCAAAAAACTCAAGAACAGACTCTCAGGATAGGAAGGAATGTTACTGTTTATTGAAGAAAGCTACAATGGGAATCTCACGACAAGAACAACATGCACAAAACCCCAAACCCAAACAAGCCAGAAGACACAGTTTCAAGGTGGGAAGGGACAGTAAAGCTTGCTACTCCTCCTATTCCTACAATGTTTGAAACTCTTTTATATGCATGAAACCATCCTAGCTCAAGTGGTTTCGACTCATTTTCTGCTCCCCACATGGATATTAACACATAGTCATTAAGCACTTCCTTGTAAGTCCAGCTCGGCTGGAAGCTGAAGAGTTCCTGGAGGAGTCTAAGACAGTCTCTGCCCTGCAAGGATGCGCATTGTCTCTCGGGCCACTGCTGCCATGGTTTCTCATTCTAGTGCACTATTAAGGGTTTAATGCTTAAGAACCAGTGAGTAAAAGCATTGTAAAAGGTATTATCCTAGCATTCGCTACCATAGCTAGAAGCCTTTTTGCCCATCACCTGGAGGCAAGAATGATCAGCTGAGACCTTGGGGAAATATAATCCACAACATCCAGCAAAATAATAGTTATGATTTCTTTTACCTTACTGATCCCAACTTTCAGCTACAATTATCACTGTTATAAAACATATGAGCGGTTTCTATTACAGATCCATCCCATGCTAGGCAACAGGGAATCCCAAGCCACTAGCAAGGAACACCAGGGTTTTCCCTGGTCCTTTAGGTTAAACGTAGTTTAATACCAGGAAACAAAACTAAGGAGCGGAAGAATGCATGGCTCTTTCCTGGAAGCCGTCCAGACTGCAAGAGAATCTGAACAGTGTTAATGATATGGTACAACAGCCATTTGAGACTGTGGATATTACTACATGAGATCACAGACACGGGAATGGAATCTGAACCACTTTGTTAATTGATTGTTTGCTACATTTCTGCTCAAAAGGCATTTTTATAAAATATAATAATTCTATCCTATATGAAGACCAAATTAGAGAATATGAGCTGAAATTCTATTTCTAGAGTGTTTGGTTTTAGCTTATTTTTGATTAGAGATTCAATTCCAACAGAAGTCAAATGTAACAGTGAATCCTATTTTGGAAACATGCAATTTCATGGAAGGATACTCCACTCCACCCTGTCATAGCTTTGGGTGGAGGGGGAAAAGAAAAAAACCAATCTTTGTGCCAGGAAAGTAAGTATTTGCCAACTTTCCAAAGGGATCCTCTTTGAAAACTCAAGCCCACAAGGAAAATTTTTAAATATTTTTTATATTCAAAGACCTGGAAATAGTCCATCTGCTGAGGTCCAATGGAATGGTTTTAGGTGAAGATTTTGCTTTCTCTCTAAGAATTAGTGAACCGAATTGTGCTTGTTGAATAAGGGTAACATTTCTATTTTCAAAGTTTTTTGTTCTGAATCTCCGGAGAACATTAATTTGTGGATTGAATGCAGGTTTCTCTGGGAGGAGTAACAGAGGCTTCCTGGTAATCGGTGCGATTAAACATCACACCTAGAAACTGGAAGTCACTAAGAACCGACCCCTAGAGGTTTCATCTGTCTTGAATTTGTTTTTGTTCAGTCACTAAGTCACGTCCAACTCTTTGCAACCCCAAGGACTGCAGCACGCCAGGATCCTCTGTCCTTCAGTCTCTCCCAGAGTTTGCTCAAATTCATGTCCATCGAATCAGTGATGCTATCTAATCATCTCATCCTCTGCCATCGCCTTCTCCTTTTGCCTTCAGTCTTTCCCAGCATCAGGATATTTTCTACACAAACTCAAGAAAATAAGTGACTTTTCCATGTTCCCTCCTCTCCCTAAGATTATGAAAAGAAAGTTCTAAAAAAACATCACACTGAGTTAATTCAATAAAGCATTAAGTACTTCTGCCAGTGGTGTCAAAGGACTCTTTCAAAATTATACCCCATAACATTATCTTCAATGTTTACAGATATACTGCTAAGATCTTTCATCTCTCATTTTAATTCACGTATGAGGACTCTATCTAAGCATTTGTGCAAGCCTATTTCACTTGCAGGTCTATTAATACTTCTCAGATTGCGAAATTTCCACGTGTTGGCCTGGAAAGTATGGACTGTGCTGCCACAGAACCACAGATAAGGCAAGAGAACTCAGAGGCAGAGTACGTGCTGCTTTAAAATGCTCCTCCCACCCCTCTCACAAATGAAATATTCTTTCCAAGTCCAGTTCAGCAGAAATGCCTTAAACACAGGACATGAAAATCTGAAAGCTTTAAGATGTGAGTTGCGGGGACTTCCCTGGTAGTCCAGTGGTTAAGACTTTGCCTTCCAATGCAGAGGGCTCAGGTTCGATCCCAGGTCAGGGAACTAAGATCCCACATGCTGTGCCACCAAAAACTAAAAAATAAATAAAATTAAGATGTGATTTTTGTTGGGCTTCTACTCGCAAGGGCAAGAGCCTGGGCCGAAATCACAGGATGGTGGAGGCGGGAGGGTGAAAGGTCACATCACTGTGTGAATGTCTGCTGACACTCACCATGGTTCTGCCCCTCCCAGAGGGTCACAGCCACCTAACAAATTAACTCTGCGATTAGCTTTGGGGTCAATGACATGGAGGAGGAAACAGCACGTGCCGATTCCAAGCAGAAGCCTTCCAAGCCCGTGTCTGGCTCCCTGTTCTGCCTCCCTCTGCCATGAGATGTGCGGCAGCCAGGTAGGCGCTGTTACTCAGTTAGTCTGAGCCCCAGAGAAAGACAGGAGTGGACACAGTGGACATGGAAGATGGCGAGGAATGAGCCTTTGGTTCTGAAAGCCACAGACAGCTAGAGGTCATACACTGTGGCAGCGTGAGTTAGCCTAAGCTATCTAATAAGGGAAGGATTTCAACAACTCAAGTCCAGCTCTTTCGTTTCTAAAGAAGGAAACTCCGTTGAGGGAGGAGAAGGACTGGCCCAAGGTAATACTGCTCCTTAAAGGCAGGACCATGCAGACCAGAGCTCAGAGATCCCTTTCTGCATGGCAACCACAAGGTGACGAGAGTGGGATCGGATTCCCAGCCATTGTAGGCAAGTCATCAATTTCACTGAGGTCGAAAAGTGTTGTAGAAATAAAAGTACAGGAAATTCCGTGGTGGTCCAGTGGTTAGGACTCGAGGTTTTCACTGCTGGGTTCAATCCCTGATTGGGGAACTAAGATCCTGCAAGCTGTGCAGCACAGCCACGTTAAAAAGAGAGAGAGAGAGAGAAATGAAAATACAAACACCACCGCCAGGTGATTTTCATGATCCCAGGCTTCGATAACCACGCTGCCCTCCCTCCCCTGTTAGACCATCTATGCCACAGTGTATGAGACAAACACTGACATAGAAGCAGTTCTGTGAAGACATTACACGACATGTTTCACAGTTTGGCCCGTGGATTGCTCAGATCTGTGTTTTCTCCCAGCCGTAGCCCCTGGGATATTTCAGGTTCCTTCCCTCGAGGCAGAAGGAAGGAAAAAGAGACCGTCTAACTACTCGTTGACAACCTAGAAAGATGCACAGAAGGATAAAAGTAAAATCTAGACACTGGGGTCTCAGATTACAGGCTCCTACC
Source organism: Giraffa tippelskirchi (assembly GCF_054371585.1). Taxonomy (NCBI): domain Eukaryota; kingdom Metazoa; phylum Chordata; class Mammalia; order Artiodactyla; family Giraffidae; genus Giraffa; species Giraffa tippelskirchi. The sequence goes on from NC_137279.1 coordinate 11,412,027, forward strand.
TAAAAGGAGAGGCTATACCCAGAAGCAGGTGCAGACTAGTCTCTTAAATGCATTTATTTCTAAATGCCACATGCTTTTAAAGAGTAACCAGGAGTTCATCATCAGTATTACATACAGTCTTTACTGCCTTGCATTGAGTAAAGATACTTCCCTATTACGGATCATTAAAAGTTACACAGATTTCATTCAATTAAGGTATTAATAACACTTGAAGCTGTCTGATCAGCACATACCATCCACAGATTGACCTCTTTTACGCCCAGTGCCCAAGGAGATCTGGGACAGAAAGAAAATGCTCTTTTATAGTTAAGAACAGGTCAGTAAAAGCACTCTGTCTGCCTAACGATCTGTGCACACGCAGTGTCACTATCAGAAAGCTACATATGCCTTTCCCTTCTCTACAGTTCAAGGTCAGTCCAATCAACCCGTCTCTTCCCATGCACATGGTCAGTAGGACTGTGACAATCTAGAGAGAGGGGGCATGATCGGTGCCCTGAAAATCCATCCTGAAAATCCTCAAACTGGGAAGCTTTTCCATAAATCTACCAGGATGGGAGGACGAGAGAAAGACAGATTGTTTTGCCACTGTTATTATTAAGAAAAAGGTAAGACTTAAACTGTTCTTTCCTCACTAGAAAACTCTCTTTAGTAAAATCAGCAATATCAGAAGAATCTTGCTAGAATGTCCTAGAAACCCAGTTCTCGCAGGACACTGCAATAGATGCTGAAATGCTCGCATTACTTTCTGGTCGGCATTATATTGGGCCAATAAGAAATAAACATACAAATTTCCCTACTATGGAAAAAAAAAAAAGGAGGGGATTGACGATAAGCTGCCCTGAAAGTCTGGGATATGGGATGGCAAAGCATAATTCTAATTCTTAGAGTGACAGAGGTACCAATACGAGAGGAACAGCACATTCCAGTCATTCGGAAGGGTGTTCACAGCTGTAAATCCAGATAATAGAGAGGGTGGCGCAACCTGCTGTCCATCTGCCAGGACCAGCGTGAAAGTGAAAGTCGCGCAGTCGTGTCTAACTCTTTGCGACCCCCTGACTGTACAGTCCATGGAATTCTCCAGGCCAGAATACTGGATTGGGTAGCCTTTCCTTTCTCCAAGGGGTCTTCCCAACCAAGGTCTCCCACATTGTGGGCAGATTCTTTACCAGCTGAGCCACAAGGGAAGCCCAAGAATACTGGAGTGGGTAGCCTTTCCCTTCTCCAGCAGATCTTCCTGACCCAGGAATTGAACCAAGGTATCCTGCACCCAGGAGGACTCTTTACCAACTGAGCTACCAGGGAAGCCCATACATGAGCATGCAACCCGACAAACCTGAAGGCTCCCCTCTCTCAGCCCCTCTGTCCTCAAAGCCTCCGAGGAGATTCCAGTTTGTGATTATTCAAGTATAATAATGTGTTTGGTACCTGAGCAATGCACTATCTAAAATCTTTTCTATTTAATGAAATGTTCAAGTTGGCAGTCAATTAGAACTCTGCATCATCAAGCAGCTGACAGATTTCAACACTGCCTGCAATTACGCAAAACTGAAACAAACCGAGAGGGAAAAAAAGAAAGGAAAAGGCTAAAACCATAACTTGACAAAGAGCACCTTAAAAGGGAAAGTTTTTCTTCTTGTCTTTTTTACACTACAAGCCGACACACAGGCATACCTGAAAATACAAACATGTGCACACATTCAGACACATACAGACAAGACTGTCTTGGCAATCACTGATCAATATTCTATTTTGCCAGAGACACCTAACTTCTTACCTAGGCTCCTTAAGTATCAGTGAGTCAAAGGATTGCAATTCCTTCCTAAAAAGGATAATGTTTGTTTAAATGCACGCAAACACACACGGGCCTTAACTGCTAGTGAAAAAAAGGCCAATAATAGCCAGGTGTTGCAAAAGAGCAAAGCATGCCACAACCTGATCCTTGCTTTCTGCTCTTGAACTCTTGCATTAATTATAACAAATTACAGGGAATCCAAGTACAGTTTATATGCACAATAAGTTCCCTAATAATAGCCTATAATTTAATCAAGGGTTCTTTTTAAAGTAGAAAAACTCATTCTCTACAATACATCCTAGACAGAGAACATGAATACCCTGACAGCACTTCTTTCTGTCCCACTGTGTGCTACTGGGCACAGATTCCTCTACAGTAATCACATCAATGGAATTTTAAAGAGCCAAATATGTTTCCCTGCTGTGAACTGTGATGTCCCAAAGTAGGAAAACAAGGCAACAGCAGTAGAAATACTTCATCTCAAAAAAAAAAAAAACCCACACTGTCCTCAAGTACGTGACGTTAAAACAAAACCTGAGTCTGTTTTGCCCGGGCTAAAAAAAACACAGCAACTTGGAAGAGTTCAGCAATTCCTCAAAATAGGAATTATCATCTGACCCAGCAATTCCACTCCTAGGTATACACCCAAGAGAACTGAGAACACATATTCACACAGAAACTGGTACACAAACAGCAACATCACTTGTAACAACCAAAAAAGAGGAAACAATCCAACCTCCATCAACCTATGAGTGGATAAACAAAGTGTGGTCTAGTCATACAATGGAATAGTGTTTAGCCACAAAAATGAACAAGGTATTGATACACTGTTACAACATGGATGAACTCTGAAAACATTAGGCTAAGTGAAATAACTCAGGACAAAAAAGGCCAAGTATTGGATGATTCTATTCACATGAAATGTCCAAGAACAGACAAATCCATATGACTGGTGGTTGCCAGAGTCTGGGAGACAAAGGGAGGGGGTATGACTGCTGATGTTCTGAAATTAGATAGTGGTGATGGCTGTGGGTGACTTTGTTTATACAGTAAAAAGCACTGAACTATATACTTTAACATGATTAAAATAGTAAATATTACATTATGTGAATTGTATCTCAACAAAACGAAATATCCAGTAACTGGACTCAGGAGGCAGTCCTGATCCAGCATAACAGGCTCTTCGGGATTCGCTCAGAGCTACTTTCTTTCCCATTTTATGTCTCAGCACGCACCACGCACTGAGCTATGCCGGCGTACTGTGCTTCCTCTTGCTGCTTCCTCTATCTGAAAGCCCCGACCCACGCTTCTCCCTTCGGACACTCCCCTACTCATCCTCCGTAGAAACGTATCTCATTTGTAAGGCTTCCCCAATCCTCTCAACCAGCTAACGAACCTTTCTCCCAGCGCTGAGAGCACCTCACCCAGGTCCCTCTTCACTGCTGTCAGCATCTCTCCCACTCCACACAGACTCGGGAACGGGTCTTACCATTTAATGCCAGTACCTGGTGCCAACTAGAGACACAATATGTGCTTCTGAGTAGATGAAATAGAAAGAAAGTGGGAGAAAGCGAGACTAATTACCTCAGGGTAAGATTTTTAGTTGCTGTTTCTATGGTATGAAACAGGCACCTCAAGTTTCAGAACTGTAAGCCATTACATATCTGTTTTCAGGCAAAGGGAAAAAATATTCCTTCAAAGACTTAGAATGGCCAACATAATGTTGAAGAAGACTCAAGTCGTAGGAATGACACTACGTGACTTCAAGACCTACGACAGTGTTACAGCAACGGTATAGTGCGGTATTATCAAAAGAACAGACAGATAAATCAACGAACAAAATGCAGAACCCAGATAAAGATCCCTGTAAACACAGTCAACTCATCTCTGACAAAGGAACAAAGGCAATACTATGGAAGAAAGATAGCTTCTTCATCAAATGGTGGTGGAACAACTGTGAATCTATGGTGGTGGAACAACTGTGAATCTACATGCAAGAAGATAAACCAAGACACAGATCTTACACCTTTCACAGAAATTAACTCAAAATGAATCACGGACCTACATGCAAAATGCAAAACTATAAAACTCCTAGAATGCAGGAGAAAATCTAGATGACCTCGGGTATGACATGCTTTTTAGACAAAACAACAAAGACAAAATTTCATAAAAGTAATAACTGATACACTGGACTTCACTGAATTTAAAAACCTCTGATTTGCGGCACTTCCTGGTGTCCAATGGCTCGGAGTCCATGCTCCCAATGCAGGGGCCCTGGGTTTGAGTCCATCAGGGAACGGGATCCCACATGCTGCAACTAAGACTTGATGTAGCCAAATACATAAAAAATAAAAATAAAAAAGACAACCTCTGCTCTGTAAAAGGCAATATCAGGAGAATCATGAGACAAGCCACAGACCAGGAGAAAATATTTACCAAACACACATCTGATAGAAGTCTGATCCAAAACATAAAGAACTCTTAAAACTCAATAATAAGAAAACAAATAACTCAATTTTTTTTAAAAAAGCAAAAGACCTTAACAGACATCCCATCAAAGAAGATATACAAATGACAAATAAACACATGAAAAGATGCTCTACTCATAAAGCATCAGAGAAATGCAAATCAAAACAATAATGAGATACTATTATATATCTATTAGAATGGCCAAAATCCACTACACTGACACCACCCAATGCTGGCAAGGATGTTGAACAACAGGCACTCTTCATTCACTGTTGGGGGACTGCAAAATGGCACAGCCACCTTGGAAGACAGTTTGGTGATTTCCTACAAAACTAAGCATGCTCTTACCATACAGTCCAGCAACAGCACTCCTTGGTATCTACCCAAAGGGACTGAAAACTTAATGTCCACACAAAAACCTACACATAGGTGTGTACAGCAGCTTTAGTCACAATTTCTAAAATTTAGAAGAAACCACGATGTCCTTCAGTAGGTGAATCAATAAATAAGTTCTGGTATATCCACATACTAGAATATCATTCAAGGCTAAAAGGAAATAAGCTATCTAGCCACAAAAAGACATGGAGGAAATTTAATTGCATATCACTAAGTGAAAGATATCAATCTGAAAAGGCAACATACTGTACAATTCCAATTTTAAGACATTTTAGAAGAGGCAAAACTATGGAGACAGTAAAAAGGGCAATGGTTGCAGGGGAAGGATGAATAGGCAAAGAACAGGACTCAGGGCAGTGAAAATACCCTCAATGATTATATAATGACAGAAGCTGCTCCATTGCTCAGTCATGTCCGACTCTCTGTGACCCCATGGACTTTAGCCCACCAGGCTCCACTGTCCATGGAATTTTCCAGGCAAGAATACTGGAATGGATTGCCACTTTCTTCTCCAGGTTATCTTCCTGACCCAGGGATGGAACCCGTGTCTCTTGCATCTCCTGCATTGGCAAGCGGATTCTTTACCACTAGTGCCTCCTGGGAAGCCCCATATAATGATAGATACATGTTATTATACATTTGTCCAAACCTTTAGACTGCACAACATCAAAAGTGAACTCTAAGGTAAACTACGGACTTTGGGTGATTATGATGTGTCAGCGTAGGTCTGTGGTAAAAATTCTGCTGAGAGGTATTGATGATGCAGGGGACCATGCATGTGTTGGGGCAGAGGGGTTCGTGGGAAATCTCAGTACCTATCCTTCAATTTTGCTATAAACCTAAAACTGCTAAAAAAAAAAAAAAAATAGACTCAACAAAAATACTCTTTTAGCATGTGAATCATTTGTTTACCTGTAAATTATTTACACTGCTTTCTGAGCTACCAAAAGGCAAAGAAGGAATCTGGGGATGAATCACAGTCTATGATCAACAGTAGCATGAAGTTAATCCTCCTGGTGGCAAAAGCAGCACCAATCAAGGAGGAACAAAGTCCATTCAAATTAGCACTCTACGTGGGCAAATGACTCCTCTACACCACCACTGTAGAACAGGATTCGCAGCCCTATAACACTAGGAATAAATATGTCTTGACTCGTCAGCTCCAACTACACATCTGCCTGCCTCAAAAATCAGATGTTCATAGTATCACCTACAACAACACTGTGGGAAAAAGAGTGCTTCAATTACACCTGGAAACTGAGTGAGTCAACTGCTCGAAGATCTGTCTTCCTGGGAAAGAGCCAGGTTTGTGGCTAAAAAGTTTGCATAACATCCTTAAAATGCTGGTGAGCTAGCAGATGGCAAAGCAGTACTGCTGTTAGCAATATGCCTGGTTTGAAGGAGAAAATGAATAAAAATCAATGAACAGGAGGTTGGCAAGAGGATCATCTCTGTGGCTAGGCCATCAAGTCATGAGACGATGCGGAGGATATTTCAATGCATAACACTGGATGAAAGAAGCCAGTGTGAAAGGGTACATACTGTATGATTCCGACTACATGACATCCTCAAAAAGGCAAACCTATAAACATGGCCAAAAGATCAGTGATTGCAGTGGGAGGAGGAAACATAACATAGTTAGGGATAGAATCCTAGGGATAGAATCCTAAGGATAGCTCCCACATTTCCACAGCAACTGTCAAAAGAAGCCAGTTCGGTCAATGAGGTAATGCCCCAGAAATGAGAAGGGCATTCTGACTACGGGCTTAATAAATGTTTGATGAATGAATGATGTGATGAAAGGAATTAACTAATCAACTATACATTCTGAGAGACTATGATAAAAATAGAAGTTTCCACCCTGTATTAAGTCACATGGTTTGACCCAGAGGGTATCTGATCATTACTGGTGACCAGGAAACTTGGTATGGATAGAGGAGAAAGGGGAGATCACTGAGTACCAGGAGTCTATAAATATCTCCTCCAACTCAGTTTCCTATCATCAGAGCAGGAAAACACCAAGAGGAGGGTTTCTTTAGTTCTTATATGAAATATGCTAGTCTATCCAGCTCTCACACACCCCCACTAGACTCGAGAAATAATCAAAGATTCTACACGGGCCAAAAGGCAAGTGACAAGTCAAGCCAAGCCAATACCCTCCGGCCATGGGAATCTCTAATCTAAAATAAGTGTTGGAAGAGAATGATCTGTCATTGATTGTGAGGTTTTTTCTGTTCACAATGATGGGCTGTAATCCTCCTTGCCTTTAGCTGTCTTCCACCAGCCCTGTCTCTGGGCTCCTACACCTCAGTGCTCTGAATGATCAGTACCAAGACACCCTTCCCCTCCTGGTATCTCTGTCACCAAAACCATGACCCCACTCAGATTTTGTCCCTAAGAGCTGTGTGTGCAAGCGTTCATCACTCAGTCCTGTCTGACTCTTCACGACCCCATGGATTCTAGCTTGCCAGGTTCTTCTGTCCATGGAATTCTCCAGGCAAGAATACCCTATTGGGTAGCCATTCCCTTCTCCAGGAGATCTTCCCAACCCAGGGATTGAACCCAGGTATCCGGTATTAAAGACGGTCTCTTTACCAACTGAACTACTAGGAAGCCCAACAACTAGGTCACTAACTTAAGCAGTCAATGGTGCTCAGTCGCTCAGACTCTTTGCGACTCGGTGGCCTATAGCCTGCCAGGCTCCTCTTGTCCATGGCATCTTTCACGCGAGAATACTGGTGTGGGCTGCCATTTCGGCAAGCAGATTCTTTACCACTGGCACCACCTGGGAAGCTCCAACTAAGGGCTAGCCAAGTCTAATTTTACACTCCTGCTGCTGTTTTTACATACTGACCAATTAAGTTTTAAATATTTTTCATCACTAGGCTTTGGACTTTAGTGCTTAAATTCTTCAGGTGCCCACTCACCCCATGCTCTCTTAGTCACTTAATACATATTTCCTCATATACATTGCTTAAAATGTCTGAGACCTAACAGAGTGACTCATGTTAAAAGTATATTTAAAAACACTGACAGAAAAAACAAACACATAAGCCAGATGGGTTGTTCATCAGAAACAACAAACAGCTGCAATTTCAGCCCTGAAGTCAAAAATATAGGAGACGCCTTGAAATCCTGAGGGATGGTCAAAATTCCCATTGTGTGGAGCTATTGTGCCCATTCCACCCCTTTTTCTATCTGGCCAATGAGATCCATGTCCAACTTCTCCCCAGTCACAACATTTCACATTATCACAGACTTGACACATTTCGAATGATGGCAGGCTCACCCATCTCCATCAAGCCAGAAGCACTCTGAGGGCAAGAACCACCCCTCATCGTTCAGTGATTCACAGACCCACAGATGATCCCAGACATGACATTAATAACTGTGCTCAAAAACACTATGATCATTTACTGACTCACAAAAGCCCAGGGGATAAAATAGAACACTTTTTTTTTTTCAATTTTGGAAGTCAGCCACCCAAATAGTTGGCATAAAAGAATAATACTACACTCAGCAGCAAAACAAACCTCCCAAATCACCTATTCTCCAGGTATTGCAAAATAAAGACTTTCCCCAGCCACAGAATTAGAGTCATTCATTCCATCCTTTGTGTTCCTGCAGCATTTGCTAACTCTCACATGGCCTAATCAGGCAATGTGTTTAATTATGGGGATTTACTTCTGCCTCTTTGGCTACTCTATAAGCTTATTATGTACATCTTTGTATTTCACCTCAACATCTACATAAAGTAGGTCTTCACTGCATCTCTTCATTAGAGCAAGACATCATGCCAGCCATATATGATACAGCCTTACTTAAAAGCCAGTTAATTACAGGCTAGCTGAAAGAAACTTTACATTGTTCTTAGGGTTCTCTGAAAGAAACCATAAAAACACACCTCTGTGCATCAAAACCTATGGACAACTTGAATTCTCCACAAGTGAAATTCTTTACATGTTAAGAAATCAGAAGATTCAAATAATCCTTAATAATAACAGTGCTTTCCATTTGAAGAGTTATTTTCCAAGTGTTTTCATGGGTACTGCGACATGTTACCTCATATTCACAACAACCCTTTAAGACAGTCACTACAATTTCCCTTTCACTCATGCGGAAGTAGAGACTCAGAAAGGCAAGGCGGCTTGCCAAGACTTCTGATGTTAGAGTCAAGTGCTCTTTCATGACAACGTCGCGCCTGTGTAGTAAACTGGCACAGTCCATAGTTTCTATAAGTCGGAAGCATAAACCTCAAAGGAAAAACTGGAAGGAAGAAAAAAACTACAGGGAGTTATAAACACATTACAACATGAATCCACTGACCACTTACTGAATTTTTACTGCTGTAAATGAATACTACTATTCTTTTGCAGAATCTTCAAAAGCAGCTGAGAATATCAGATGTGGCGACAATGGCCAAAGATAAAATACCAAACCCGCACACATCTCATTGGGCAAGAATCTACCATCTTCCTGTCCTGTTGCTTTCTGGCAAAACTGTCCCTGATATTTTCAAGCATGAGAATGTCTCTTGAAATTCTTCCTTTCAGGCCTCTTCTGGGTCTCTAGGATTGAAGGACTAGATACTCCCTGTGGTAAATGTAATTTTAAAATAGTTTTCGCTCTCCTTTCTTCCATTCGAGTTTCAGTTTACTAACTGCCCCGTCTCTGCACAAACCTCAATACTTAGTAAACTTCAAGGTGAGTGAGTGAGTGAAAGTTGCTCAGTTGTGTCCGACTCTTTGCGACCCCATGGACTATACAGTCCATGGAACTCTCCAGGCCAGAATATTGGAGTGGGTAGCCTTTCCCTTCTTCAGGGGGTCTTCCCAACCCAGGGATTCAGGTCTCCCACATTGCAGGCGGATTCTTTACCATCTGAGCCACGAGGGACGCCCAAGAATACTGGAGTGGGTAGCCTATTCCTCCTCCAGCAGATCTTCCCAACCCAGGAATCAAACTGGGGTCTCCTTCATTGCAGGTGGATTCTTTACCAACTGAGCTATCAGAGATAGGAAATTTAATTTCTAAAAAATGAAAATGATGACCCGAAGTGACAACAAACCATACACAGGTAGAAAGAAGCCCTTGTTTAGGTATGAGGACAGGGAAGGGGGAATGTTAAACAGAGAACTGTAACTCCCACATCAAAGAAAATTCCTCATTTCTCATTTCATGCAGAAAGCTGCTAGAAACATATGTCTCTTTATCATTCTGTGTTTAAGAATTTAAAATTATCTCACTAGGAACCAGAATAAAAACACATCAAATGTTTCTTTAGAAACCCAAAACCCAAGTACAGAAAACCAAGAAGGGAGCCAGTTCCGGAGAGTCAGTGGCTACACGGCCTCTGAGGCCATGTTCAAAGAGCAGGATTCCTACAGAAAAGAACTATATAAGCACTCAAACTCCCCCTTAAGCAAAAAGTTCAGTGGGCTTCTCCTTAAAAATTATGACTGCAGAACATATATGGCCTCTTATACTTTGTTAACCTGTTCATGAAACCAGCACAAGATCCACTGGGGAGTAATTCTAATAAAAGCCATCAAATTCTACTACTACAATGATTCTTTTTTTTAACCTCTTATAACACCTTTATTCAAAAGTAAAGTCAAGGGCTTCCCTGGTGGCTCAGTGGTAAAGAATCTGCCTTCCAATGCAGGAGACATGGGTTCACACCCTGATCTGGGAAGATCCCACATGCCACAGAGAAACTAAGCCCACCCACCACAACTAATGAGCCCGTGCTCTGGAGCTCAGGAGTTGCAACTACTGAAGCTCACTCGCCCTTGAGTCCGGGCTCCACAACGAGAGAAACCACCGCAGTGAGAAGCCCGAGAACCACAACTAGAGAAAAGCCTGTGCAGCAATGAAGACCCAGCACAGCCCAAAATAAATACATTTTCAAATACAAATATATATTCAAATATAGAAAATTATATTTGAAAAAGAGTCAGTTTCAACTTTTTAGCCAACTTATTCTCTAAAAAACAAGTAAGGCCAACATAGACCCAATTTACTGGTAAAATTTTAGAAGTGTGCAAATAAATTCAATTATGTATTCACCCATTCAATAAAACTTACTGAGTACCTACTACATACCAAGAGTGGTTCTCAGCACTTGGCAAATAGCAGTGGCTAAAAAGTCCTCATCCCTGCTCTCAATCATGTGGGTTACATGCTGGTGCAGACAACAAGCAATATTTAAGAAAATAGATAGGCTCACTGAGATAAAATTAGGTAAGAAGAATAGAGAGTAACAAAGTGGAAGAGGTCAAGAACACTGATAAGATGAACTTTGAGCAGAGATCTTTGAAAGAAATGAGGAACTGGACATGTGGCTACTTGGAGGGGTAAGGATGCTCTCATTCCAAGCAGATAAACAGCAAGTTCAAAGGCTTGTGGGAAAGTGCAGGTTGTGATGAGTTCAAGAATGGCAAGGCAGCCAGCATACATAGCAAGGAGCGAGCAAGAAGTCAAACAGCAGGGAAAGATGGGTGAAAGATAGGAAGTGGAACAGATTGTAAACAGCTTCTAGGGCAGAATGTCAGGATTTGACTGTTTTAAGGAAGATGGCAAATCAGTGGAGGAGCTGAGCCAAAAAAAAAAAAAAAAAAGTGAAGTCGCTCAGTCATGTCTGACTCTTTGCAGCCCCATGGACTAGAGTCTGCCTGGCTCCTCTGTACATGGGGTTTTCCAGGCAAGAATACTGGAGTGGGTTGCCATGCCCTCCTCCAGGGGATCTTCCCAACCCAGGGATGGAACCCAGGTCTCCTGCATTGCAGGCAGACATTTTACCATCTGAGCCACAAGTGAAGCCCCTACATAAACTGACATGCATTTAAAAGGATGGTACTAGCTACTGTGTAGACACTGGGCTGCAAGGCGCAAGGGTGGGAGTAGGGACACCAATCATGAGAAATGACTGTGCACTGAGCTAGAGCAGAAGCCGTGGACGTGGGAGGTAGTTACATTCTGGACATATTCTGGCTGGTTACAGGGTGTAGGAGAAAGAGAATTTAAGGATGACTGCAAGATTTTTGAGCTGAGCAACTAAACTAACATTTTCAGATAAAGACTTTTCCTTTATGGAAAACTGACAGACTGCTTTTCAACAAGTCGATTTGGAGGGAAATGGAATTTACTATCAGTTAAAAAGCAGTTATGACCAGATTATCCTTTACTATTATGAGTTCATTAAAACACTGCAAACATTTGATTTAATCTTTTTTAAGTTTGGAGGGGGTGTCTTTGACATAGTAATGGATTCACTTCTTTTTTCTCATTCTTCTGTTTCTTCTTCTCCTTCGCTCCCTCAAATCTTCTGCTTTCTATTTCTGTAAAAGCAGAAATGAAGGACTTCCTTGGTGGTCCAGTGGTTAACAGTCTGTGCTATCAACATAAGGGGCACAGGTTCAAACCCAGATCAAGGAACTAAGATCCCACATGACATGCGGCATGGCTAAAATATTTTTTCTTAAAAAAAAGCAGAGATGAATTAAGTTCATAGATATTTCTTCCTGTTTTCTATGATTAAACTGTTGGGGTTTTTTCGACCGTGCCATGACACTGATGAGATCTTAGTTCTCAGACCAGGGATTGAAGCCAGGCCCACGGCTGTGAAAGCATCAGATCCTAACCACTGGACCATCAGGAAGTTCCCTGTGATTTGAATTTTGAGTTCTGATCTAGAACAGCAGAATGGCCCATGTAGCAAACACGGAGCGAGCAAAAGGACACACAGGAAATGGGAAATGAACTACCACTCTTACCCAGTGTTTGCAAAACCCCTGGGAAGCCCAAATCATGGGCCCTTCCCACTTCACCTCCATTATAAAACTGCCACACTTTAAAAACAACATTGTCATCATCTAAAGAACAGTAACACTAAAAAAATGTTTTGCAGTATAACTTGACGGAAAAACATGCGCTAAAAAGATTAGGGAGAAAAAAAAAGTTTGTGTATCTAGTTACTAGTTCGTGCATTTCTTGTTAAATTTTATCTTTTTGAAGACTCATCTAGAGCCACTATCCTCTTTACACTGCAACTAAGCCCTGAAAGCATTCCACACAGAACTAAGTCCCAAGTATTTCTTCACTGTCTCAAGTTAGTATACTCTGTATAACTTCCATCAATTCTTACATAAAGAAACAACTGGCTTTGTAAACAGGCACTTCCTCATCAAAGTCATAATCATAGATTTATGTCAAGTCTATAGATCAAAAACTTATTTAAAGAAGAACAAACGCTGTAGACCCTTCTACAGTTTATATTATATTTATTATACATATATGTGTGTGTGTGTGTGTATTTAACATCTTCTATATGATTATCATCTTCTCTACGGCAAGGCTTTTAATAACCATGTGAAAAGAAACCATTTACGGAGACTTGAAGACAACTGTTTCACAATTTTTCTTTAGAGAATTTGGTATCTGATTTTAATTATTCAGATAACTAGGTGCCATATCCTCTTATAATTCCCTGAATTTTATAGAAGGGAAGAAGACATTCATAAACTACTATAAATATTTTTAAAATGTGACCTTTTTGGAAGGCAAGGAGGTGGCCTATTTTGTTCACTGTTGTATCTCTAATTACTAGGACATTCCTAGCACATAACAGATGCTCAGTAAATTCTTACTGACTGTATACATGCTCACATGAATGAATAAATGAAAAACCCAATTGACTGGTATATTGCCCCAAATGGTGGTCTAAGCTAATAAAAAATTGTGTTGTTATATTAGTTATTCCATGCTAAGGATAAATATGTGGTATTTAATGATAAGAAATGTTTAGGAAGTACTAAAGGTGGATAATTTTTTTTCAAAACATAGGGTTTTATGATGAGAAGAAAAAGCAAAAGTGGTCTCTTTATAATGAAAATACTGACTAGATTTAGAAGACAATACTTTTCCTTAATGATTACCAAATTAAAACTCTAAAGAACAGCGTAACTTAGTTTCAGATAGAGAGAGAGATTTCATACTAGGAACCTGTGACCCAGTAGTAACAGGAAAATCTTGAACTTCAAACTTTTTTTTTCCCAAAAAACCAAAAGCTTATTCAAAAAGATATGATTATTTCTATAAGACAGAAAATGTCAACTTCTGCTGTGGCATAGGAGATAGTATTTAACAACTTAAGAAAATAACAGAGAGGCTAACCGGTTTCCCCAAGGTCACACAGCAAGTTATCACCGGCACCAAAAGCAGCGCTGCTGGCTCCTAGGCGTCTCTCCTTCTGGCTGAAACCGCACTGATTCAAGAGAATTTAAGTGGGTGTATTTGTGTTAGTGGAGGGCAGAGATGAACTTCATCACCTCTATCTCCAGACATGAGAACTGGCTCTCAGAGGGTAGTCACCTTACACAATTTATGCAAGGAGTGAAAGGGAGGAGCCAAAATACAAATCCAAGACTCTTTCTGCTACAAGGCAGCTGCTTCCTACCACGTTCTGTGACACCCTTGAGGAACTTACACTGCAATTCTCAACTCCTCTCATAAAATTTCCTCTGCTGGGACTGTTCTCCCTTCAGACTCTCCAACTTCACCCATCAGTGAACCCCTGCTACTGATGGAAGTGACCGTACTCTTTAGGTTCACTGGGAAGAAAATGGTTTACCACCTTGTCTTCCCTCCCAACAGTCCTGACTCACTTATCAAAATCCGATGCCTTCTTCAATGCCCAACTCAACTGACACTTCCTGCGGTGGTTCCCTTTATGTGTCAACTCAAACAGGCCACCATATCCAGATGTATGAAAGTCGCTCAGTCGTGTCTGACTCTTTGCAACCCCATGGACTATACGGTCCAAGGAATTCTCCAGGCCAGAATACTGGAGTGGGGAGCCTTTCCCTTCTCCAGGGGATCTTCCCAACCCAGGGATCAAACCCAGGTCTCCCGCATTGTAGGCAGATTCTTTACCAGCTGAGCTACCAGGAAAGCCCCTATCCAGACGTATGGTCAAACACTATTCAACAAGTCTCTGGGAAGCTAATTTTTTTGATAAGATTAACATTTAAATCAAACAGACTTTGAATAAAGCCGATTACCCTCCATAGCACTAGTGGACCTCATCCAATCAGTGGAAAACCCTAAGAGACTGAACCTGCCCAAAGAAGAAGGAATCCTGCCAGTTGACTACCTCCAGACACAAACAGCAACTCCTCCCTGGGTCTCCAGTCTGCAGGCCTACTCTGCAGATTTTGGATTTGCCGGGCTCCACAGGCCTGTGAGCCAATTCCTTAAAAGAAATCGCTCTCCATATCTATATATCCTATTAGTTATGTTTCTCTAAGAGAACCCAAATACATCTTCCCAAAGTCTCCTCTTACCATTCCACCCCTGAAAAGTACCTCCAGTTGGCATCTACCATATCCAACCTTCAGATATTTTTACATAACATATAATCTTCGTTCAGTTCAGTTCAGTTCAGTTCAGTCGCTCAGTCGTGTCCGACTCTGAAACCCCATGAATCGCAGCACACCAGGCCTCCCTGTCCTTTACCAACTCCCGGAGTTTACCCAAACTCATGTCCATCGAGTCAGTGATGTCATCCAGACATCTCATCCTCTGTCGTCCCCTTCTCCTCTTGCCTTCAATCTTTCCCAGCATCAGGGTCTTTTCCAGTGAGTCAACTCTTCACGTGAGGTGGCCAAAGTACTGGAGTTTCAGCTTCAACATCAGTCCTTCCAATGAACACCCAGGACTGATCTCCTTCAGGATGGACTGGTTGGATCTCCTTGCAATCCAAGGGACTCTCGAGTCTTCTCCAAAATCACACTTCAAAAGCATCAATTCTTCAGCGCTCAGCGTTCTTCACAGTCCAACTCATAGACTGAAAAACTCAGAGTGCCATTTCACGCCACTCCGCGTTTTACAGTGCCTTTTACTTAGGGACTATACTAAACATGTTGAAGGAATGTCTAGAGATGAATCTAGAAGGCAGGGGAGGTTTCCAAAGCAGGAAGGAAAAAGGAAGAAGGAGATCCTGCCAGTACTGGCAAAGAACAGAAAGAACTGAGGAGCACAGGTGTCAAGAAACATTGAACAGGCCAGCCAAACAAGTATGAAAGATATATGGAAGGAAGTTAGAAGGCCATAAGGAAGACACAATTTTGCAATGCTTCAAATGCTTATGGATGTTTGTCTTTATCGTTAAGGCAACGATACTTAAACCTTTCTGATAAAAGGAAAATGCTGTAAACAACCACCCTTAAGGAAGATGCTTAAAGTTGGTATGTATGTGGTATGTACCACGCAGATGGGTGGGAAAGGTACAAGTTAGGAGGCCAAATAATAACCACGATGGTGGTATCAGGCACTATGAAGCATGCTTTTCCATTTATTAACCAGATTAATCCTCACCAGACCTGGCTGTGAAGAAACTAAATCATAGAAAGGATAAATATCTCACCGAAGGGCATACGGAGGGCGAGCGGCAGAGCTAGAATTCAAACCCAAGTCTGTGCAACTCAAAAGCCCGTGGTCCTCACTACCTCCCTATATACTCGGGCCAGAGGTAAGAGAACATAAAGCAGGGCAAAGGCGGCTGGAATGGATTTAAATGGAAAGTGGGACAGCACAGGGGTAGCCGCGGATTCTGGACCACAATGCACAGGTCTGAATCACAGCTCTGTCACTTATTCATATCTGGGGGCAAGTTACTCAGCCTCACTGTGCCTCTGTTGCCTAGTCTGTAAAATTAGAAATGCAGTAGTATTAGCTTTAAGAGTTATTAACAAGTAAGTGACTTAATTCATATAAAGAAGTTAGAATTGTACCCTGGCACATATTAAACATTTAATAAATGATAATAGTCATTATTGTTAATAACTAGAAAGATCAATAATCATAAGCATCTGCAACCAAGTGCCCAAACACCTGTTTTTATGTTACTGATGTGCCCCAGGAACCTCAAACACAGCAGGCACGCAACACATGCTTGTTTAATGACGAACTTAATATATGGAGCACAGAGAAAGCAAGATCAAGTAGCTAAAATTTTCCAGCCTTAAAATCTGCTTTTCATTTTCCCAGTAATAATAAAAATTCTGTAGAACTGTTAGATAAAACAAACATATGTGCATATGCAGAAAACAAGTCCGCTTGTCAAAGCCATAGGGATGAATGCCCATAGAAGATGTACTAGAATGTCTGTAATACATGTACAGCAGCACAGTCCCCAACAGTCCCAAACTGAAACCAGTCCAAATGTACTCACAGTAGAATGTGCAAATTGTGGTATATGTCTGTACTGGAATATTAGGCAGCAATGAAAAGGACTGAGACCTGACTCTCATATACTGTTCTATGGATGACTCTCACAAAATGGTGATTAAAGAAATAAGAAACCAAAGACAACATATTATATTAGTCACTTTAAAAAGTTTTTTTAAAAATAAAGTAAAACTAACCTATGTTGTTTGAGGTCAGGTTAATGGTTACTCTGGGGGCACAGAGACTGAGAGGGAACATGAGAAAGGATGTGAGGGGCTAGTGATGTTCCAAGTTTTGATCGAAGGACTAGCAACCGTACAGTCTGATTTCTGCACTTGTATGTGTCACACTTCAATAAAAATTTACCGAAAAAAAATGACTGATGGTAGAGAAAGAAGGTAACAACATGACTTCAAGTGGAAGTGTCTATGAGAGTGTGGAGGAATGGCAAGGACCTGGTATAACAAATGATAAAAGGATAGAGAGCCCTGGATGATGCGTATTGTCAATTTATGACAATTGTCAAATTGTGACAGGAAAAGAATGATGGAGCTACCTACAGAAAAATGGGATGTTTAGAGAAGGATTTAAGGTCAGGAGAAGGTAGCAGGAGGGTAATAGTTCATCACTGTCTAGCTTTCTAGGTCTTGCAAAATTTGGTTGAGCAAGAGTGAGCAAAGTGCCCCAGGTAGAGGTTATCAACAAACGGTACTGTCATCATCACCCTGAGGAGTCTAAAGCAAGACTAACAGGCAACAGAAGGGCCCCTATGAACATAGGCGCTTTAAGAAAAAGGCTGTATTATGCATACACTTCCAGGGCCATGCATACAGTAGATACTCAATATATGTATGAATGTATTCTAGACTGTCCTCTGTCAGTAGGGAATCAAGAGTAAGATGTAAGTGGTATAAAATTAAGACACATCTATCAGAAACTACCTGTAAAGGCAGGAGATTTTAAGCTTTATAAAGATCATAGATAAAGAAAAATTTAGAAGGGCAGAGTTCTGGCAAAGGAAGGATCAGGTAAGGGACTGGCACTGGGACTCTAGGAGGGAGAGAATTTCAGGAGTGGACTCTCCATGTCTAGTGTTGATCAGGGGTGAAATGAATAGGAAAAGGTCCCTGGTTCTGAGGTCGGGGTTCCCGTGTAACCTGCAAGGGGCTCAAATGAGCCAAATAAATGATGGACATAATTTCTCAAGGGCTCAAGATGGAATGACTAAACAAAAAATGATGGAAGCAGTAAGCAACAAACAGAATACAAGCAGAAACACCAGGCACCCAAAGGTAATAGAAATATTAAATAGTAATTAAGAAGTAAAAATGTGTGAAATGAATATTTGGGGTGAGTTTTTAAAATAGAAAAAAAAAGTCTGATTGAAAAAAAAGGCAAGGAGTCTATGAGAAGCAGATATTAAAGATATTTGAAAATCACTGGAAACTGGAGCTAGCCTAGGGAAAGCGATGACAGTCAAGGAAAAAAGTAGACAGCAGACACCCAGCCCCGGGACCTGGGTGAAGGGTGGGAGGAGAGAAGCAGCAGCTGGAACATATTAAGCAAAGATGTGGGCACAGGAAACCACTCCAGAAATAGGTGCCAGCCTGGGTTTTTGGCTCTGGATCTGATAAGGGTGGTTTCTTTAAATAAGAGTCCCATTTGATGGTTTGTACTGTCCTTTATCATGATAAAGTTCTGTGTTTCTTAAATGAAAATCATAAGAGGAGAATCTGTACAATGGCCAAGTGAGCCTCATTCACAACATTAGTAAACATGATAATTAAATTATATATACACTATTTCATTATGGATGATCAAAAGCCAGATTGATTCTCTCTCATTTATTTAATGCTTTCTAACCAATTATTTATATGTTGGGTCAAGGGTAAAGAAAGGTAAAATGTTTTAGTCCTGGTGTGTGTGTGTGTGTGTGTGTGTGTTTTCAGGTAAAAATGCAAGCAATGAATAAGAACCTCTGTGATTCAACATTCCTCTCCTGCAGATGGTGAAAGCTCTAAACAGATTTCCAATCATACTGCAGTTATAATCACACAATGGTACAAACTGGCAAATAATGACATTTAATCAGGAAGGAAAAATATCTCCTTTGGTGTATAATGGTTATAAGATTCGTGACACCCTTTTGAAAATGAGCCAGATGTAAAGAACCCAGCTTTCTTTTATGTGGTATTTCCCAACTTCCTGTGGATAAAAACACTTCCAGCAGACCATATTTTTTTTTAAATACGAGTTAAATTTTCTTGTGAAAGATTGTCAGAGTATTAGCTCTCAGGATAAAACTTTCAGTACTCATAACAAAGGGGGGCACTTCAGAAATGTGTGTGTGTGTGTGTGCGCGTCCACACGTGTAACACAAAACCTCTCAAAGTAAAGCACAGTCACAGAAGACAGTTTAGAAAATTAAAATACCTCCAATCTAGAACTGAGAATGTCTATCTTTAGTTTGTTTTTATTTACTCAAATATATTGTGCTTCTGGTTGGTAATTAGAATCAAGGATTCCATAAACCAGTCTAGAAAATAATACCTTCTTTAATAAAACTAATGATGAAAACTCTGATGTTTTTACAACTTGGGAATTGTATTTGGCTGAAGTGTTTTTATCATCACTTCTAAATTCATCTATTGTTTCATCTTACATTTACCTAAATTCAGTAAAAGCTGACATATTGGAATGGCAAGAGAATTACTGAAATCCATACCAGATTCTCAGTTTCGAAATATTTTTTAAAATTAAATTTATAATTTCAAAGCATGAGTAGACAATGGAAAAGGTCTCACATAGGGTTTTAGGGTCCTAGAGTACTAGAGTTTAGGCCAGTTATTATTATCAGTTTTATTAAGGATGTACATACATAATACCAATATAGTCAAAGCTATGGTTTTTCCAGTTCAGTTCAGTTCAGTCGCTCAGTCGTGTCCGACTCTTTGAGACCCCATGAATCGCAGCACGCCAGGGCTCCCTGTCTATCACCAACTCCCGGAGTTTACCCAAACCCATGTCCATCGAGTCGGTGATGCCATCCAGCCATCTCATCCTCTGTCGTCCTCTTCTCCTCCTGCCCCCAATCCTTCCCAGCATCAGGGTTTTTTCCAATGAGTCAACTCTTTGCATGAGGTGGCCATGTACAGATGTGAGAGCCGGATCATAAAGAAGGCTAAGCGCTTAAGAATGGATGCTTTTGAACTGTGGTGCTGGAGAAGACTCTTGAGAGTCCCTTGGACTGCAAGGAGATCCAACCAGTCAATCCTAAAAGAAATCTGTCCTGGGTGTTCATTGGAAGGACTGATGCTGAAGCTGAAGCTCCAATACTTTGTCCACCTGCTGCGAAGAACTGACTCATTGGAAAAGACCCTGATGCTGGGAAAGATTGAAGGCAGGAGGAGAAGGGGACAAAAGAGGATGAGATGGCTGGATGGCATCACCAACTCGATGCACATGAGTTTGAGCAAGCTCTGCGAGATGATGAAGGACAGGGAAGCCTGGCATGCTGCAGTCCATGGGGTCACAAAGAGGTGGACACTACTGAGGGACTGAACAACAACATAATGCTAAATTCTTGTACAATAAGTAAATTTAATGACTTATTTAAGGATATACCATACATTATATTATGTATAATCAGTTATGCATTTATAAATTTTAACTAAAAGGCTAAAATTTTAAACTATAAAACATGAGAAATAAAAACTAACCAAAATTGCTGCAGATGTCAGGCATCATGAAGATGCTCACTTATTGTACAAATAAGCCCATCTATGCTCTGGGCTTCCCTGGTGACTCAGTGATAAATAATCTGCCTGCAAATGCAGGTTTGATCTCTGCTTCAGGAAGATCCCTTAGAGGAGAAAATGGCAACCTACTCCAGTATTCTTGCCTGGGAAATCTCATGGACAGAAGGAGCCTAGAGGGCTACAGTCCATGAGGTGGCAAAGAGTTGGATATAACTGAGCGACTAAACAACAAAAATAATCTATCCTCCAGGTTCCTCAGCCTAAAATGAACTTTGCAACTCTTTAATTCCTTCTCAATTCCTCCAATCTATCTTAAGAATCTCTAAAATCTATTTACAAACATAAAACACTAGCTACACCTGAAAGAACATCAGGATAGAATTTTCTTTCATTTAACAAAACAAAGTTTAAGTCTCAATGTGGCATTAATTAAAAGATTTTGATCAAGCAATCAAGAGCAGGGTATAAGAATATGCAATTTTTTAAGGTATAGATTCTTTTTTTTAAAATTTTGCTGAAGTATAGTTGATTTACAGTGTTGTATTAATTTCTTCTGTACAGCAAAGGGCTTCCCTGGTGGCACAGACAGTAAAGAAGCCACCTGCTTTGAGAGAGATCTGGGTTTGATCCCTGAGTCAGGAAGATCCCCTGGAGAAGGGAATGGCTAACCACTCCACTATTCTTGCCTGGAGAAACCCATGGACAGAGGAGCCTGGAGGGCTACAGTCCATGGAGTAGCAAAGAATCAGACATAACTAAGCGACTAACACTTTCACTTTTTCATGCATTTTTAAAGAATGCCACAGGTGATTCTGAGCCATGCAAGCTAAGGACCACACTTAAAGACACAAGCAGCCCAATTACTTAGTTTTGCTTTTAAAAAAAAAAAAAAAAATCATCACTTACCTTGGTAAGTCTATCATTTTCTTAAATAATTTAATTGAAATCTGTTGATATTCTTCAAGCTACACCCTCTTCAAGTTACAAGTACTGCAAGACTAGCATCAAGTCATCCTGGCCCCTCTTGCTGTAGGAACAGCTGCTCTGACCATCTGTGAAGCTGCAGGCCAGGCCTGCCTTATCCTGTTTTCTCACACTGGCCTGATAACCTCTGCACAGTAAGCATGACCAGCCTGGACCCTCTGGGCAAGATCTGACCCCTCGCATGGCACTGGGGCAGGAGTGGGGAATATACTTAGGAAATACATGTTGATGATAACAATACAGTTTTTGCTTCAATTACTTTTTGCAACTCTACCTTTAGGAAGTGCCAGAGGAAATAAGGGACAAAGTTCAACTTCACTTCAATGACATCAAATCCTTTATCTTTAGAGGGTAATTTTGATTTCGAGCACTCATGTTGCTGTTGTTCAGTCACTGTGTCTGACTCTGGATCCCATGGACTGCAGCATGACAGGCTTCCCTGTCCCTCACTATCTCCCTGAGATTGCTCAAATTCATGTCCATTGAGTCAGTGATGCCATCCAATCATCTCATCTTCTGTCACCCCTTCTCCTCCTGCCCTCATTCTTTCCCAGCATCAGGGTCTTTTCTAATGAGTCGACTCTTCGCATGAGGTGGCAGAAGTATTGTAGCTTCAGCATCAGTCCTTCCAATAATATTCAGAGTTGATTTTCTTTAGGATTAAATGGTTTGATTTCCTTGCAGTCCAAGGGATTCTCAAGAGTCTGTTCCAGCAGCACAACTTGAAAGCATCAATTCTTCAGCACTCAGCCATCTCTATCATCCATACATGACTCCTGGAAAAACCATAGCTTTGACTAGATGCACCTTTGTCATCAAAGTGATGTCTCTGCTTTTTAATACACTATCTAGGTTTGTCATAGCTTTTCTCCCAAGGAGCAAGCATCTTTTAATTTCATGGCTATAATCACCATCAGCAGTGATTTTGGAGCCCAAGAAAATAAAGTCTGTCACTATTTCCACTGTTGCCCCATCTATTTGCCATGAAGTGATGGGACCGAATGCCATAATCTTAGTATTTTGAATGCTGAGTTTCAAGCCAGCTTTTTCACTCTCCTCTTTCACTTTCATCAAGAGGCTCTTTAGTTCCTCTTCACTTTCTGACATTAGAGTGGTATCATCTGCATATCTGAGGTTGTTGATGTTTCTCCTGGCAATCTTTATTCCAGCTTGTGATTCATCCAGCCTGGCATTTTGCATGATGTACTCTGCATAGAAGTTAAATAAGCAGGGTGACAACATACAGCCTTGACGTACTCCTTCCCAATTTTGAAACAGTCTGTTGCTCCATGTTGGTTCTAAGTGTCGATTCTTGACTGGCATACTGGTTTCTCAGAAGACAGGCAAGGTGGTCTGGTATTCCCATCTCTTTAAGAATTTTCCACAGTTTTTTGTGATCAACACAGTCAAAGGCTTTAGAGAAGTCAATGAAACAGATGATTTTTTCTGGAATTCTCTTGCTTTCTCTGTGATCCAATGGATGTTGGCAATTTGATCTCTGGTTCCTTTGCCGTTTTAAAATCCAGCTTGCACATCTGTAATTTCTCAATTCAAGCACTGCTGAAGTCTCGCTTGAAGGATTTTGAGCATTACCCTGCTAGCATGTAAAATGAGTGCAATTTAGTTCACTAATTTCTAAGATGTCGATGTTCACTCTTGTCATCTCCTGGTGACCATGTCCAATTTACCTTGATTCATGGACCTAACATTCCAGGTTTCTATGCACTATTGTTCTGTACAGCACCAGACTTTACTTCCAGATACATCCACAACGGAGCATCATTTCCACTTTGGCCCAGTCTCTTCATTCTTTCCAGAGCTATTTCTCCATCCTTCCCCAGTAGCCTATTGGACACTTTCTGACCTGGGGAGCTCATCTTCTGGTCTCATATCTTTTTGCCTTTTCATACTATTCATGGGGTGCTTGAGGCAAGAATACTGGAGTAGTTTGCCATTCCCTCCTCTAGTGGACCACATTTTGTCAGAACTCTCTACTATGACCTGTCCATCTTGGGTGGCTCTGCATGGCAAGCCCCTTCGCCATGACAAGGGTGTGATCCATGAAGGGGCTAGCACGCATGAGTCAATACTATTAATAAGTTTCTAGCCAATAAGAGTTGCTACAAAAGCAGGGTTTATAGTGATTTGGACTCTGCTAATCATCAGCAGAATCAAGAGCTTCCCAGGTGGCGCTAATGGTAAAGAATTTGCCTGCCGATACAGGAGACACAAGAGACATGGGTTCGATCCCTGCATCGGGAATATTCCCTGGAGAAGGGAATGGCAACCCACTCCAGTATTCTTGCTTGTAAAGTTCCATGGACAGAAGAACCTGGTGGGCTATGGTTCTTAGGGTCTCAAAGAATCGGACACAACTGAACGATTGAGCACAGTGAGGATCATCAGTCAGATACTAAGCCCCCTGGTGGCCCTGCAATGTCACAACTTGACTAGATTAATCTACAGTCCCCAGAATTCTCTTCCTGGTACGTTTCTGGTTACCAGGGCCAAAACTGATTGACAACTGTCTGCACAGCAATTTCTCCTTACCTCACAGTGCATCTTTGTTATTTAAAAAACAAACATTATTTGAATATCCACTATGGGCTGAACACAGTGATGGGTGCTTTTCGAATTAATCCTCACAGGAGCTATGCTGGCATCATCTCCAATCGACTATAAACACAAAAGCTGAGTCTGAGGGAGTCTGCAGACCCTGACTAAGAAACAAATACCTGCAAAGTAGGTTTCCTGACTGCAAACCTACTACAGCAGAGTTTGTTTTTGAACTATATTTTACTTTCAGCTAATATTTTCCTTGAAGATTAAACCAAATACCAGTTTTTCACTGATTCTATTAGTCATTCAAAGTATATACACAGTGCAGTCTGGCAGATACCTAACTTGCATTCATATTTTTCCACCAATATCCATCTTTCCACAATTGGTCATTTATTTCAAGGATCCAAAATACTGACCTTTTTGAGTTTTCCTTTGATCTACAGGTTTCTCTCTTTATTTATCACAGTTCATGTCTTCTGAAGACCTTCTTCAAAACATTTGGTGTCTTGGTCAAAAACATTTGTTTCTAACATTGCTTCTTCATCTCTCTGATTTTCCGGTAAATTATAATGTGTCTGGCTTGTATTTTAGTGAAACTTACGTCAAATTTGCTGGGATTTGCTCTGAATAACAGTAACACCTTTTCATGTTGGCAGGAAACATTTTTACACTGGCAACACATCTACTCACTCTGGCCAGCTGCAGGCACAAGATTGATGGGCTAACCTTGAGAGCTGGGTTGCTGTAAGCTGAAACACGTTGCAACATGTCCCTGCTATGACGACTCCTCCCCTCCGCTCACAAATTATACCAGAAAGCACAGTATCCTTTCACAGTCACACCTGGGAACTTGACACCGGCTGACACCTTTCTACTGTTTATTTCCAATGTCTCAATTTTCCACTCTTCTAAAGGGCTTAGTGTCATCTGAAAGCTTGGCACTTTCACTCTATGCCCAGGGCGGCAGATCACTGATAAAAACGCTAAATAAAACCCATCTCAGTTCCAATCTCGACAGAAGGCTCACTATTTAAAGGGCTCCATTCAAAGAAGTGCCTGTTTTCCCTTGCCCTTTGTTTCTTCTGTCTAAACTACTTCCTTCCCTTGGACAAAACACATCTCTTTCAGTTCCATAGGGTGTCTTAGCTGTGGCAGGGCAAGAGAGGGGAGTATGGGCTAAGGCTTTTGGAAATTTAAATAAATCCTCTCCCATGTCTGCATTCTTGGTTAACCTACAAACCATGCCAGTACCGGGTGAAGAACCAGACTTCTGTCTCTAAGCAGTGGTGTGACTATGGGCAAAGCCCCTTCATCTCCCTAGTTCTCATCTCCTTCATCTGTACAATAAAGCAAGTGGCCTCTAGAATGTGTGGCATTTTATGTTTGGATATAAAACCATGACTCTGGTAAAGCTTAATCTATCTTGACAGATAGCAAACTATTTTCTCAAATAAGCTATGTTTGCTTAAAATTTGGGTGGTTTCTTTTTTTTTTTTTTTGGCCCTAAAGGACATCTGGTACCTTTCTGATGGATGGAATCTTCTATGAGTAATCAGAGATGAGGCAGATATTGAAAGCAATAAAGAGGGAAAATCTGGAAGACTTGAGCCACATCTCCACCACATAAAGTACAGGAACATGTGATCTGGCACTCTGGAGTGATCTGACATAGAAACAAGCTTTTCAAACGAGGATATAAGGAGAACGATACTCCCACATCCATCTGGACCATCTCCAGTTTCTGGTAGGTGGCTAAAGCATGAAGACAGCTGGACTCCGAGTGCCATAGATCCAGAAGGGCCAATGCGGAGATAGGGGCTGATCGCAGTATTGAGAAGCACGCCAAGGTATACAGAAAGTACAAGTATCAGCGGTCACAACCTAAATACCTACAGAGCCAGCAGGTCACATGAAGGAGTCCATGTTGCACCACAGGGAGTTGGGGTAATGGGCAAACTGGATAGCACATGCCCACCTGCAAGGCATCCAAATCCAACTCTTTAAAAAATGCTCCAGGTACAACAAAACCCACCAGTAAACCAGAATCAGCTCTCACACTGCCAGTTCATCATTTCTGACTTCACAGGTACTCCTGCCCTCGCCTTTCTCTGCTGACCCTTCAGTAGGAACTAACCCCCACTCAGGGGACATGTGGACAGAAGTATTTCTCTAGCAATGAAATGTAAAGGATTCAACTAATTTGATGGATGAAATCTCCACTTATTAGTAATAAAACTTCTATTAGGGAAATAACCCACAATCCTTTTTCAGAGAAGAATAATAGAGCCCCCTTTATGGGGTTGTAGCCTAGTGGCTCAGATGGTAAAGAATCCGCCTACGATGCGGGAGACCTGGGTTTGATCCCTGGGGTTGGGAAGATCCCCTGGAGGGGGTGCATGGCAACCCACTCCAGTATCCTTACCTGGAGAATCCCCATGGACAGAGGAGCCTGGCAGACTACAGTCCATGGGGTCACAAAGAGTCGGACACGACTGAGCAACTAAGCACACAAGTGAGGACCGAAAAAGATAATTACTTAAAATACTCACTGCAGTACCTTATACATAAATGCTAGCCACTCTCATGGTTACTACTATTAAATTCTGTCGAGTGACGGAATACCAACTACCTTCTTCCATGGAACCCCATAGAGTTATATTCTCAGGCCCTGGCTAGGCTTGCAGGTCTTGTATTGGGTCAGAAAACAGCTATGCCAAAAAAGCACAAAAGAGGACTCGATGCTTTCTAGATGCTGCTGCTGCTGGGCACTGTGGGCCTCTTTAATGTGGGAGCCCCGCACGCCTGCCACTTCCCTCCTCCCTCCCAACCCATTCTGCCCCAACTTAAGGTCCCCCACACTGAGATGCCAGGGGAAAAGCAGAGCAAAGGATTCTAAAACATCTACCCCTGTGCGTCTCTGTCTCTGCAAGATTTTTTAAAAACCCCAGTAGTGAAATTAACACACTCCTCCCAATCCCACCCATTATAATGGTATCCCAACAAATCCGAGAAATACTTTTTAAGGAAGTGGATGCTTTCTTTAAAATAAAATCCATACAGCATAGCTGGCATGCTTTGACGTGACAAAACACCTCTTCTCATCGCTACTGTTTACTTTTCCCCTCTCTCCACCTTTCAGCTGAAGGTAAACACTGTTGCATGGCATCATCCAGTTCTACTTGGCTTTTGAAAAAATTCAATATTCTAAAATTTTAATCCCTGCTCTATTATAAATCTTTATTACTCCATGAGTCAAATGTTGGATATTTCTCAGTCTTCTGCAATGCAACTGTGATAAAGAACCATTTGGAATCAATGAATCAGTGAATAAACAAATGAATAAATGTATCTTTGAAGATCAGGGAATGCACAAAGAACAAAATTGTTACCCTTGCTTAAGACATCAAGTTATTTCCAAAAAGCTCAACAGAAATACATGATTTTTGTTTGCTTTTGAGAATTTCAGAACAGATCATCAAATACCAGTAAATACACATTAGCCGTATGATTGAAAATGAGAATTTTAACAAAGAAACAACCAGACTGTGTTTAAGTACTAACTTCATTTTATTTGGGTACACCTCATTGTTGGCTCAGAGGTTAAAGCGTCTGCCTCCAATGCGGGAGACCTGAGTCGGGAAGATCCCCTGGAGAAGGAAATGGCAAACCACTCCAGTATTCTTGCCTGGAGAATCCCATGGACAGAGGAGCCTGGTAGGCTACAGTCCACGGGGTCGCAAAGAGTCGGACACGACTGAGCGACTTCCCTTTCCTTTCCCTTTCATTGTTCTGTTGCCTAAATTGCTGTCTCTCTACATATTCTTGCAAATGAGATCTTTTTCCCAAGAGGGGAAAGAGAAGGATAAAAAGGATATCCACACATGTGGAAGAGTTGGTATGATGAGGTAAGTAAGCACTAAGGTGTGCTTTTGCTTTACTTAACAAAAGTCTAATCTTTGGAGAGTCAACCTCTTTACAGAAAAACGTAAGGAAATCCTAGTTGAGGATTGAGATAAGCTAATTGATCAACTTCCCGAAAAGAAATTCAACTGATTTTACAATATTCATGGCTCTCCCAACTCTGCAGGATTTTTCCAGTAAGTCAAGTCCTGGGGCAGAAATGGTTACTAAGACCTCAATTTTATTTTCATATTTGCATGTTCTTGTTCAGTCGTTAAGCTGTATCTGACTCTTTGCGACCCCATGGACTGCAGCACACCAGGCCTCCCTGTTCCACACTATCTGCTAGAGTGTGCATACAGAGTGAAAATTTTACTTTTGTTCCCTTGTGGATTTTACTGTTATTATTTACTCTTTCTCTTTGATCACACCCATAACAGCAGACTCAGATCCACCCAGCGAGTCACAAGGCAACAATAAAACAAGCAGAGATGAATGAACAGGGACGTAGGTAGCAGGCTGTCCTGGGCAGGACTGGCTACAAAATTTGCAGAGTCTAGTGAAAAATGAAATGCAGGGTTCATTATTCAAAAATTATTAAGAATTTCTGGGACTTCCCAAATGGTCCAGTGGTTAAGACTTCAAGCTTCCACTGCAGGGGGCACGGACTCAATCCCTGGTCAGGGAACTAACATCCCATATGCTGCCTGGCACAGCCAAAAAAAAAAAAAAAAATCATTAAGAATTTCAAAAGAATGACAGCAGAGCACAAAGCCAAGTTCAGTACCTTTCTGAGTGTGGGGGCCTGTGCAAATACCTGCACAGGTCACAAGCCCACAAAGCTGGGCCAGGAAGACACTTACCAGGCTCCCCATGATTCACGAAAAGAGCGAGAAAGCCTACGCCAGGAAGTAAATAACATGAGCAGTGTAAGCTTTACAGACAAACTCCAATTTCCAATAAATCAAATATGTGGAAATGAAATAAATGCTGCTTGGAGATACAGCTCTTTCAGAAGAGAGGGGACATGTTGAGATCTGTTCATTTTATACTCCCACTGACTAGCAAAGTGTCTAACATGGAATAGGTGCTTAACACAAAGGTTGAAATAAAAAATAATACAAATGGCAACTCATATTTTCATCAGCTCATCCCCTTTGGGGAATCAATTCTTGCTTTCAAGATGCCCGTCTGTGGCATACGGCCATTCTCCTCTCTCATCTCATCATATGTGATGTTAGCCACACAGTACAATGTTTGAGGTTAAATCTCAGTATCAACAGCATCTTAAAATATCTGGCAGAAACAATTTCATTCTCAATCATGAGACAGAGAGAGAACAAGTTCTCATTCACTGGCTGGAGCTGGCTAGGAGAAGGATTTGCCATTCTCAGCAAATTATATTATCCACAGGGAATTCATGCTGAATCTTAAGTCTGACTTGAAGGGAGTCCCTATTTCCCAGCCCACGGGTAAACTTTAAATAGCCATTAAAATGACATTTCAAAATAATAAAAGAACTCAGAGAACCGGAGGAACAAAATAAATGGTGTTGTAAAAGGAAATGGAAACGTTACCATAATTAGAGCTTTTAAAAGAGACATTTCAAACACTGGTTGAACGCTGACTTGTTTACAATAGCACCCAAGGCAGATGGCAAGAGACTAAGGAGGAAACCTTAGGTATTTACAAGAAAGGTAAGGTGAAGAAAGCTTTTGTAAGGTCACTGGAACCACTTTTTGAAGCCTAGTTAAAAAAAAAAAAAATCAAAACACCAGTTTGACTTTCACAGGGATGTAAAAAGTCTTCAGCAAATCTACCTTAAACATCAACAGATATGCCAATAGCCCAAAACACATAACTGGAAGAAAAGTGGGGTACCACTCCCCACCACCATCTAACATTGTAATAATGTTATAACTCCCTTGTCACCCACCATCACAACAGAAAACGCACACATGCTCTTTATGGCACCTAAACAGTGCAGCTTTCAACATGGGCATGTATTTCCAGTTAGTGGAATGACACATTGTCCCATTAGTTCTTCCCAGACAAGGAATTACGTTTAACATTGCGGAATGCTCCCTACTAGTCCATACAGAGATTAAGAATTGTTTTCAAAATCTTTCTGGAAATAACTGCTAGGCGGTTTTACCAAGCAGACTAGCATGTAGCCTCATCGTCCAGTGCCTTCGGGAAGTTGGGAGATGTACAGGAGAAGAGTGATATGGAGAGAAGAGCCACCCAGAGAGGCTGAGAAGCACAGAAAGCACAGACGCAGCGCCCACTAGGTGGAGGGAGCCTGCAACAGGGCCCACAGACCTCGAGTTTCCACCAGATGCGCTACAATGTGCAGAGACTGTCACTGGGTGGCAGGGCGCCTGTGCTGGCCACAGCGGTGCTGCCACTGCTCTGTCTAAATGACGCTCACCTCAAGAGCACGGACCACCCCGCCTCCACAGCCGGCTACAAATGTGTCCTGGAAAAGAAGGAAAGGTTATCTGGCCTCCTTAGGACAATTAGAAGGCCCCTGCGGCTTAGTTGCTCAGTTGTGTCCCACTCTTTGCGACCCTTTGGATTTTGGCCTGCCAGGCGCCTCTGTCCATGGGGTTTTTTAGGCAAGAATACTGCAGAGGGTTGCTATTTTCCTCCTCCAAGGGATCTTCCCATCCCAGGGATAGAACCCACATCTCCTGCATTGCAGGCGGATTCTTTACCCACTGAACCATCCAGGAAGCCCAGAAGGCCCTTGGCAATATGCAAATAGACCATTCAACATGGATAATGCAAAGACAAACATGTTCTGATAAAGGAAAAATGCCTCAGAATTGAAAATTTTAGAAATCATGCATGCAGTCAAGGAACTTCAACCTCGAAGCCAATTCACTCTTCAAAAATTACTTCTTCTCTTACAAAGTGTTCTCTTTAGTATTGAAAAAACTAAAGAGGGACTTCCTCACTAGCGGATGACTTGGAAAAACCCCAGACCTAAATGAAAAGCAGTGATCTTGGCCAGCAGCTTTCTGGTTTCCCCTGGCTATTATTAAGGATCCTTCTGTTTGACTAAGAATTTCTCCACCTCTCACAAACCATCTTTTTTCATTCTGTGTCCAGAAAAATCTGAACACCATGTGTTTATAATGAGCCTGTTGCTATGCACATCGTTAAAACACATTACAAAAATCTTTCCTTTGAGTCAGGAGGAGGACAGAACGGGGGAAGATAAACTCTTAACCAGAGTCCCGTTGCTGAACAGAAAAGCTGGCAAAAAGGCAGAAGAGAAGCCAAGAAAAATGGAAAAAATTATGGTGGTCCATCCTTGAGTCATTTTAACCAAAGGAGGAAAAATGAACATTTTTAAAGCCCCAAGGTAATGTATCTTACAGCTTGGACAGAATTCTCTCCCTAATCTCTTTCATTTTCATGGTTTCATGACTCATCCTCCATCTGTCTATTAGCGTGTCCTCTTCACCAGCTTTTTCACACTTCTTTAAGAAGATTAAGAGGGTTTTCCTTTCCCTTCTATGTGTACTTCTGTGTGTATCCTCCTTCTCATAACTTTGGTCTTCTATTCAATCACCACCTAAATGTTGGTTGTGAACTGTCTGTTTCATTCCTGACTCCATCACAGTAATCTTGGCATTTTCCCCTCACTTATGAAGAGGCTTGTTTTTGAAAAGTCATATCTGGGAGATGACAGGAAACACTGTACATCAAAATTAAAGGAAAAAAAACAGGGGCTTCTCTGGTGGTCCCGTGGTTAAGAATCCAGCTGCTGATGCAGGGGACACAGGTTCAGTCCCTGGTTCGGGAAGATACCATATGCCATGGAGCAAGTAAGCCCGTGCACCATAGCTGCTGAGCCTGTACTCTAGAGCCCAGGAGCCACAACCACTGAAGCCCACGCGCCCTAGAGCCCGTGGTCCACGAGAGAGGCCACCACAATGAGAAGCCCACACACTGCTAGAGAGTAGCCCCTGCTCACCACAACCAGAGAAAAAGCCCGCACAGCAACGAAGACCCAGCAGAGCGGAAAATAAATAAGTAAAATTATTTTTTAAAAAACTTAAAAAAAACAGAGTCTCAATTTTCTAATTTAAAAAACTTTGATCATCTTAATAAAGTCAATCACCTTCTTAAACAGCATGCAATCAACATCCTTCTCCAATTTTTGTTGTATTGTTCCAAATACCGTATTAACCCACAAGTTTTCAAGGGCAGAACTGTCTGAAGACGAGAAATGAAACACACATAATGAAATATACATTAAATATATCTTCCTTTCACCTCTGTGTGTTTTTTATATAGATTCACAGAGAGAGAGAGTATTAATTCTAACTTCTTTGTTCTTATTCAGAGAAGAAGTGGCTAATGTTATAGAACCTGTTTTACTCTTAAATAGAGGTAGCCAAATCACTGCAAACATGTGTTGCTTGAAAACAAGTGTGGTGGGCTCCAGACAAAGGCTTATTTTTTAAGCACAGATGGTTGAATGGTTGCCTCCTCCAAAGGGTTGCCCGCAATGAAAGACAGATCTCTATTTCTAATCTATGCAAACATCTTACTGTGCGGGACATCACAAAGACTAACTGTTCTGTGTCAAAGCTGCGGATCCCAGGTGCTCTCAGAAGCCAAAGTCCATCTGCACCTGAGACGCCTGGTCACTCAGGTAACAGGGGCTGCTGACTGGAGAGCCGGTCACTAACCAGCTCCTCGTGAATGCTGCTGGGGCCTTCGGTGAAAGAGTCCTCTGGGATCCCGTCCCACCACTGCTTCCCCTAGGCCGCTCTGCCTGGAAGACGGTTTCAATATTCAGTGGAGACCCCAGATGCTTCTAAAACCTCCCCAGAAGGTTCACATTCCCTAGGGCTCCTAATGACTGTTAGTATTACAGCTCTCTTCCACTTGAATTCAGCTCATCTGTTCATCTCTAACATCAAATTCAGACATCCTGAGCACTCAAAAATGTTCTTCTGTCTGAATCAGGTCTCCTTTACACTCTGGTCTACATGTCCAAAACTAAGGGTAGGTCTCAGTGAGCCAAATCTGGGGCATAGTTGGTGGCCTTCAACCTTCCCAAGTATATACATTCCTTCTCTTCTTTTTCTTTCTTTTGGTCACACTGTGTGGCTTATGGAATTGTAGTTCCCCAACAAGGGATGGAATCCAGGGCCCCCACATGTTGAACTCCGACAGAATTCCCTGCTTTTATTCTTTTCTTTATCCCTCTATCATTGTTCCTTTATTTATTTACAACACTTTTCTCTCTTGTTTCTCCATCTCTCCAGCATAAGTCTTTGACCTGCTCTGACACCCCTTGGCACATTTCAGTTTTCGGGCCCTTTGGGACAACAAAAATTCCTGCAATGCTGGTGCGGGGCGGGGTGGGGGGGGGGAGTACCAAAAAACTCCTCATGCAAACCCAGCTCCTAATTACAAATATCCTTTCCCACAAAGAGAAGGTTATACCTGAAATTTACATAGGTTAGTTCCAGAGTTTAAGTCTAAAAAAATGTCCTTCAAAGTTCTGAATTATTTTCAGTTAGTTTTTCTGATCAAACAACGGTAAGAGTCTGCTTCAAACGCCTGTGTTGAAAAACACTTCTTTTCTTCCTTACCAAACCTCTTACATGAACCAATCTAACCAAGGAAAAAGAAAGTCAAAAGTTCCTACTCTATACCTCAGGTTTTGAGATTTAAACATGTTTTGTTTCAGCTTATATAGGCAAATATTGACAATCAAATAATGCAGCATTAAGTTTACTTATCTAGAAAATCTAAAACTGTAAAGAGCTTTAGAGGTTAACTAACTTATTGATTCCTAAGTCTGGATGAACATCAGAACTACCTGAGGAATATCATTTATTTTAAACAACACATCCTTGTGATCCCCAGCCTGAGACATTCAAGTTCAGACTTCTGGTGCAGTCCTAGAATCCATATTTTGAATAAATGCTTTGGGTTAATTATGATCCAGCAAGCACTGGTCTGTTTGAGAACCACTGATGATTCCAACATCCTATCCAATATGGCGGTCTCCTCTTCAAGATACCACACAGGCTATTCACTTTGAGCTACAGCAATTCCAGAGACCAAGGAGCCTGCTCTTTTGTAAGTCTGCTTGTTCCACTTTTATATGGCTTTAATTATCAGAAACTCTGTTCTTATGTCAAGCCAAATAACTAAAGTCTTTCAACTCCTTGAACTTCATTGTTGCTGATCCTAATTTTGTTCTCCAGAGCTGACACAGAACTCCCTCCCCATGAGAGTCCAAAGGCAGCTACTGTTCCCTTGCAAGTCTTCATCTTTCTAAGCTTAAACAATCTTTTGTTTTTTCCTTTAACTTCCTAAAGCATAATTTCTGAGTCCCTTCAACTGCTCTTCCTAAATAGACCTTACAGAATAAATCTGTCTAGAGGAACACCACTTCATTTTTTTTTTTCTTACAGGCTGAACTTTTCTCAGTATGCATTATAGTCCATGTTTCACCCCTGGCACTCATGGTCTTTCATTTAAAGGTCCAAGAGCTATGAATCATCAAGTATTTATTAACCTAATGCTGTGTTCCTAACACAAGAAGGATTCAAAAGCTGGAGGAAACCATCTTGATCTGATCTGACTTGAGGAGATTTGAGGATATAATTTCTTGGACAGAAAGGACTTAAATGAAATCACTCAAAAACAGCACATGATGGTATATAATCAAGTGCTTCAAATGAATGACACCTGAAAGACTGATGCAGGTTTCCTGGGTCAGACAGTCAGCTCTCTCACAGCCTCTGTTTTATAGAAACACCACCTATGTAACAATAGTTTGGATTAAAAAAAAGAAGATGGACACTATCACCTTAAAATGTAAATAAAAATTTCAACTACATCCTTATTTCAGAAATTTAAAATCTAAGAAATGACACATATAATAATCAAGTAGCATACTGTTCCTTCTACCCCAGATGTCACTGGCATTGCTTCCAAAGCACTTTGAATGCCATGATCTGTGTAAAAGGCTTATAAGTAGAGAGTTTATGTAATTCCCTTCATTACTGGAAATAACCGTTTGATAAAACAGCTCCCCACCTGCATATTTTAATGAACATCAATAAAAACTTAGTCATTTCATTCACAGAGCTGCAGACTAATCAGATCATTCAAGACTTAGACGCAAATCCCTCACTTTACAGATGGGGGAGAAATACCATTTCAAAGACCGCACAGAGTTTCTCCCAGGTAAAGCAGCCAATGAGCAGGAGGGTGGGGCCAATCCCCAGGTCTCTCTGCTTGCTGGCTTCCTGTTTCTTTGTATTAAGCCTACCTAACCAAAACCCTTACCCTGTCTGAGCTTTCCTCAACTCTACTCCTATCTTCAGTGACCTTCTCAATCCTCAAATTCAAAGTTGGATGATGCATTTTGTTTGGGGACATTTTGAGGGAAGGAGTGGACCAAACAGCATTAGGTGGTTAATTAATTTTTTTCATTAAATTCTAGCATATTTATTTTACTCACAGTCTCCAACTAATATTTCTATGCTTCTAGACACAAAATTCTACCTGTCTCAGGATCACTGCTACCTCACAAGCAGAGGAGGGAACCACTGGCATGAGCTACATGGATTCAAACAAAAATTCTAAAGCTGCAAAGTGACTGGTAAACAATCCCCAACTACCTCACCCTCTCCTCCACTCCACACACACACACACAACACACACCCCCCTAAATCAACCAGCTCATCTACTTCATCTGAAGCCTGTCAGTCCACACCCTTATTTGGAACACGGAGAAAAAAACTGCACCTACCTTGTGGCTTCTTGCTGAAGCCATGACACATTTGGCACATAGAACATGACTCCAAAGAAAAGCAGAGGCTCATTAGCGAATTTGTCCAGATGTTTCTTCAGAGGTTTCTCCAGCTCCACCCATCGTGCTTGCTGGCTCTTGCTGAGAAACCAAAGGCCAAAGTAGTGTGTCTAGGTAAAAAGACAAGACAGCATCAGTTCAGGCTTCCTAAGGGGCATCCTGAGACCACACAGGAAATAAGACTCCAGCGTCTAACCTCACCTCTGGTCCCCCAGCCCGGACACAAGGATCCAGCTTTTACTTTGGAACTTATGAAAAGAAAGCAGAGGCACATAGTACTGTAAACCACCCCGAGTCTCCAGATGGCAGTATGCCTACCCATGGCTGCTCTGTGTACACGTGGGGACGGACGCACCTATGTTAGGCAGGGGCAGTGGGTGATACAGAGTGGAGACCATGCGGACTTATTCTAAGATCTCGAGACTGACTTCCCTGTGCTTTCAGAAGCCTTCGTGATCTCACATGGAGCTCGCTGGCAGAGGCAAACATGGCTCCTGCATCTGCTGCAAAGTAACTTACTGCTCAACTCCGAAGATGAAACCTTCTGCCAACGTTAAGCTTCCGCAGTGTAGAATGTTTTCATAGGGTACCTGATTTGAACTGAAAATGGATCCACTCTGTTTGAGCTTTAATGAAGTACTTTAAAAAACATCGGCCTTGACCACTTCATTATACATGAATTGCAGCGAGTCTCTCCCCCATGTTAACCATGGAGAGTGCAAGGAGTTGCTCTTCGCAGCTGCCACAGGAGCCCCCGGTGGCTGTTCTTGGCAGATTAGTGGGGGGAATTTGATAGATGAAAGTGAGATTTTTCACCCTTGGACTTGAAGCTTCAACTGGTTGAGTTTTGAACAACGTGCTAAATGATTAAAACAGGTACTTTTATGCATTCAATCTTGTCCTTATATTAATTCATGCTA
Source organism: Giraffa tippelskirchi (assembly GCF_054371585.1). NCBI lineage: Eukaryota > Metazoa > Chordata > Mammalia > Artiodactyla > Giraffidae > Giraffa > Giraffa tippelskirchi. The sequence goes on from NC_137279.1 coordinate 11,448,891, forward strand.
GGATTTCAGGATTAGCACAGTAGTCACCCGAAATAAAAAAAAACAAAAACAGATCACTGCTTTTGAAGCGTTCTTTTATATTTCAATTATAGCCTAGAATGCTTTACAGCACACCTGGAAATCTGCCTTCAAAGGCATGATTTCATTACAATGTTTAATTTCCAAAGGCATTTTTGTGCCCAGGTTCTCACTACAGCTGGCTGCACCCTCAACGATACAGTACATCAATCCCCATCACCACACCACCAAAATGTGTAATCAAGTCTTGACTCTGAGTTTACTAGAAAACCAGACATATCCTTCCCTATATAAAACTGTAGATCTAAATATTCTAAAGGATATTTTTAAATGTGTGAGCTTTCAGATGGGACTGTTTCCTCCACGATATTTCACAGGGCAAGTCCACACCAGAAATCTATGCGTTTCTCGAGCAACAAAATGCCAACAAACAGAACCAAGGCTATGTTTCTATTCAAAACTTAGGCCAACTTGCTTGAGTGAATTCTGACCCTATTGTTCATTTCCCAGCTCCAGCGAGTCCATTAGTTGTTCCAGTATGGCTGATGATATAGAAGAAATGAAATGTGGCTGAATGGAAAGAAAATAGGCTTTGACGTCAGTTCATCTCCCAGCTTCTACACTCACTGTCTCCGTAACTGTATGAGTGATGGAGCCTCCCAGTCTCGGAGCTTTCTCCTCTGCGAAATGGGGATGGTGATTACCACCATCAGCCACAGGCTGTTAGGGGTGTAAATGGGATAAAGACCATCCACCATGTGCAGGGCCCACCTTACGTAACTACTTCACAAAAGGTGCTTTCTGTTGCAGCTATGTATTACCACGATCATCAGCCTCAGTTAAAAAAAAAAAGCAGACAAGCCTCAAGAATCTTTGTCATCAGCCGCTATTGGCATCCCTGTCAACCACCGAATCAGAAAATGGAAGTTATCTGGAAATAAAGGAGAAGAGGCAGGGCAAAAGCAGAAGCTGGAAGGTCTATGAGTAACATAAAAATTCTAAAAGGTATAAGAAAAAACATCACAAAGCAGTGTCTCCCCAAAGAGATTCTTTAAGAGTCTCATTAAAGGTGTTTATGGGACACTGGAATATCACTCTGATGTTTTCCAACGGGATCTATCATGTGGGCTTAGGCTAGCCTGAAAATGAGGCAATCCGGGGACTTAATTTAATCAACCATCTGAAAAAGATCCAATGCAGTTCTGCATTGCACCGAATTCCTGCATGGAGCACAGGGCCGTATAAGGGTATTCCACTGTATTTTGGATGACTAGGAGTGAGTCTGTATATGATAAATGAGGTAATATATGTAAGCAGTGATGGGCTATGTGATAATTATTTTACTTGGAAAACAGCCCTTTTGTAAGCCTGGGTGGAGAAAGTGAGGGCAAACTTTGCAATTGCGTAGCAGGCCAGCCATGATTTATCACCTTTCACTAAAAGCAGTCTTGACATTTGGAGGTATGATTTTACGGTCCCTACTTCACTCAAACTGTAACATTCACTCAAATTAGTAGCACTTAAACTATAAAGGGTCCACAATAACTGCATAAACATTCTATAATTGATTTTGCAAAAAAAAAACAAGGTAAGTTTTACTTCTCCTGTGCTTTAAAGGCCAATATTTTAAGTTTCTTTTTCTCCTTCCCACCCAATCATTAAACGAGACCTGATCTCTGCTCTTTAAAAAAGAAAAAAACACCCTGAGAAAGTATTCCATGGAATACACATATACACACAGATACACATGCATGCACGAGTGCATACACAGAAAAGGAAGGTGATGAGGTATAAGAGAATCATGGTGTGAAAATAGTCTTGAGCTATAATTAATAGTACAGAATTCCAAATAACCAGGCAAACCACTTTTAATGTCAAAACCTAATCCATGGCATAAGACACTTTTGTTGCTGCAGTACCGCCTTTTCCACAAGACACAGGGTATTTCTGGGTGACTCACATGCATTTACCCAATGAAACGATTATTTAACTATTCAAGAAATGGAGTTACAGTGCAGGAGAGGCAGATAACCTGGAGGACACAGTTTCTACCTGCTATGGCCAGAAAAAGCTAGTTTTAGAAGTGCTGAATTCAGTTATCCACCCCAACCGCACACTGTTTCGTAAAGCTCTGCTCCAAGTAATGTTCTCCATTCCCACCTCACCCCTCCCTATTCTTCCTCTGCCATATGCCTGCTCTCGAGTGCTCAACAGAGGCAAAAGACCCTGCCTAAAGTTCTTATTACCCTGATCTATCCAAGTTCACAAGGCCACACGTTTACTCAGCCACGTCTCATAGTGCGTCACAAGAAATAGAACCAGAACCTAACCTCTCACTTAAACTAATATGTGCGCCAGTTAACTTCCTGTGTATCATCCAAGGGGCCATTAATCCCATCCAGCCTAGCTGAGGCCACACCAGGCCTGTGCATAAGTCACCTGCCAATTTCAACTCCAGCTGAATTCTGAAAGCTGAGCTCCTCTGCTAAACACTGCCACGTGGTTGAAGAAAATGTGGTGGATTCCGAACAGAAACCCCCTCCTCCACGACCCAAAGGATTCTACCGCACTGCCCAAGTAAAATGCCTGAGACACTTGCTTGGTTTATCTCCAAAGCACCAAACATAAGCCAGGTCCATCTAAGCCTCACAATACCTCTGTGTGAGCTCTAAATCCCATTTTACTTCTCTAGTTTTCTTTAGAAAAAACAGCTCTGGTGCCGTGAATTCTGCAATGAGTTCACTGTAGATAAGAAAAAGAAGACAGAAGAACCAGTTCCCAGGGAGAGGAACCACATCTCTGAACCAACTGCTAAAAATGCACGACTAAAAGAACAATGGAAGAAGAGTCACCTTAAACTGTCATTTTCATATGAGTTGCTTCCTGGTTTATTTGGTTTGGAGTTTTGCATTTTAACAGGAAAGCATAAGTGTATATGAGCCCACAAAAATAGGTTTCTTCAGCGGCAGATTGGCCTGTAAATCCCCTAGCGTGAAAGTAAGATCCCTCTTGCGGGATCATCAAAAGACTGTAGTGAAGAAGGCCTTTAAAAACAATTTGAAAAAATAAAAATAAAAAACAATTTGAGACGTTTTTGATTTGCTGTCCATTCATCTGTAAAAATGGTATTATCCCCTACAGTAGCTATTAATGAGGCTAAGGTGTTTGTTTTTTTTTTTGAGGGTTTTGTTTTTCTAGTTTTGTGACCAACAGCACAGCTTAAATGCTGTTTATAAGGGTTACAGACACAATCTTGGCAATTAAGAAGGACCAGGGATTAAATCCAATGATCTTATCTCAAGCATTTTGAAGAGGTAATCATCCAGAAGCAAAAGTTTAAAATACTCTGCATTAGGTTGTAAGGGTTTCTCTGTAGGAGCATATAGTTCAGTTGTAAATTAAGAAGCAGAGAGGTTGAGATGCCTCCACATAAAATATAGAGGAATTATATACAAGCATTCAAACCTTCACTGAGGTATGGAAAATACTTCAAAAGATGACTAGACGCAGACTGTGAAATAGCAGTTCACGCAATTACATTCCAACGGCTTTGGAAAATAAACCACCATACATCAGTTGAATAACTGCAAAAAAACAACTTATGCGCAATCAACCTCTACTCTGGGTAGTCTGGGATTTCTATAACTGACACGTCTATAATTAACAACTGCACCATCTTCATTTTCCTAGGCAATCTCTTCATAAAAGTACAGGAAAAGAAACTGCAGAGTAACACAGGCCCAAGAAGCAAATCTCATAGTCAAGAAAAATCCCTCCTTAGGAGGCTATACCACTCACTTGGAATACACAAAAAGATGAAGACCAGGGGATTACCTCACCTACAATCCGTCTATCTAGAAAACAGACACTGGTGCCAATTTACCTTACAGAATTGACATTAAGCTAATAAGATTTCACATCATAATCTTTACAAAGACAAAAAGCAGTGCAAAATTCAGAAATCTCCCCAGCAGACTACTCTTGAATAGTTTCTTAATCATGGTTGATTATTTTAGTCCTCTCCAAATACAGACACATCTAGATGTGTTTAAGCTGGCTATAAAACACAGCAAATTCCACTATTATCTCACTGGGCCAGGGAATGAGGTGTTCAAGTACTCCCATTATCACAGATAACTTTCCAATTCCCAAAAGATTAACATAAAATCAAGCCATAGCAATGTCCTTAATGTAGGCTAGCTTTACTTTGATGAAAGTAAATGCATGTTAAGACACTGTACCTTTATAAACTCTAGCCATTATGAAAATAGCAAAATGTGAGACACTTCTACCAAAGCTGCTAGCTTTGGATAAATCAGCTTTCAGTAAAGATGAAAATATAAATTTGTAAAAGAAAAGGGGGATAACTTAGAGGATAATCACCAACCCTATGAAACAGTTATGGATTTTTTTAGGCTCCTTTAAAAACCAGGACTCTTAGTTCAGCCTTAGAAGAGACCCAAGAGTTATCAAATCCATCCTTCCACCAAGTGCTGGATTTCCTAATAAAAAAGTTATCTATCTTGAATAGAATATGGCCAAGAAGGGTAGTCTCAGGTACTTCTGTTATTTCTCCCTCTTTCATTTATTATTTTTTAATTAAAGTGAAAATGAAGTCGCTCAGTCATGTTCGGCTCTTTGCAACTCCGTGGACTGTAGCCCACCAGGCTCCTCCATCCATGGGATTCTCCAGGCAAGAATACTGGAGTGGGTTGCCATTTCCTTCTCCAGGGGATCTTCCCGACCAAGGGATAGAACCCAGGTCTCCCACATTGCAGGCAGACGCTTTACCCTCTGAGCCACCAGGGAAAAAGTACAGTCATTTCTCTACCATATGCAAAAAAGATAGCCAGTGGGAACCTGCTGTTTAGCACAGCTCAGGGCTCTGTGACAACCTAGATGGGTGGGATGGGGGGTGGGGGCAGGAGGGAGGTCCAAGAGGGAGGGGATATATATACACATAGCATATTCACTTCATTGTATAGCAGAAACTAACACAACATTATAAAGCAATTACATTCCAATAAAAAAACTCAGAAAAAATGTAGAGTCAAGATTATTCCTAAAGGAGGTAATTCCAGCATATTTTTACATTTTATTGGAATTATTTATATTCCTTATTACTAGTAAAGTGGCCTCCTTGCTTTTCTTAGAGCAGCAGTATTTAGCAGAAATATAATGTGAACCATATACCTAATTTAAAATTTTCTAGTAGCTACATTAAAAAGTACAAAGAAGTAAAATTCAAATGTCAATAAATTTTATTTAAAATGGTCATTCAAAGTATTATGCTTTTAATATGCAACTTCTTCCCTGGGTCTCTTCTGGGTCGGGAAGATACCTTGGAGGAGGAAATGGCAACCACTCCAATATCCTGGCCTGGAAAATCTCACGGGCAGAGAAGCCAGGTGGGCTGCAGTACATGGGGTCGCAAAGAGTCGGGCACAACTGAGTGACTAACACTTAACTTACTTACTTACGTAACTAATATAAAAATGACTAATGAGGGTACTTTAACTTTTTGTCATACTAGACCTTCAAAAGCTGCTGTATATTTTATACTTACTTCACATCTGAGTTTAAGCTAGCCACACTTCAAGTGCTCGATAGCCACACCGGACAGCACAATCTGAAATTAGCAACTATCCAAGGAACTGATGGAGAAGGCAATGGCACCCCACTCCAGCACTCTTGCCTGGAAAATCCCATGGATGGAGGAGCCTGGTAGGCTACAGTCCACGGGGTCACTAAGAGTCGGACACGACTGAGCGACTTCACTTTCACTTTTCCTTTTCATGCACTGGAGAAGGAAATGGCAACCCACTCCAGTGTTCTTGCCTGGAGAATCCCAGGGACGCCGGAGCCCGGAGCCTGGTGGGCTGCCGTCTATGGGGTCGCACCGAGTCAGACACGACTGAAGCGACTTAGCAGCAGCAGCAGCAGCAGCAAGCAAGGAACTGAAAGATTTTGGCTCAGTGGAAGATCATAGCTTCTATGATTAAAGCCACCTAAAAATGCAACAAGGAGACTTATGAAAAGGTGAGAGTCCAATATCTGGAGGGGCCTGGATGATGTCTTTTTTTTTTAACTTTTTATTTTATATTGGACAATAATTGATTAACAATGTTATGTTAGTTTCAGGTGTACTGTGAGGTGATTCAGTTATACATATGCAGGTATCTATTCTTTTCAAATTCTTTTCCTATTTAGGTTGTTACATAATACTGAGCAGAGTTCCCTGTGCCATAGAGCAGGTCCTTGTTGGTTACCCATTGTATAGCAGTGTGCACATGTCCATCCCAAACTCCCCAACTACCCTTCCTCCCACCCATCCCCTCTGGCAACCATAAGTTCTTTCTCTAAGTCTGTGAGTCTGTGTCTGTTTCTGTGAATAAGTCCATTTATATCACTTCTTTTCAGAGTCTGCATATAAGCGATATCATACGGTATTTCTCTTTGTCTGATTTGAGTGGTTTGTCTTGCCAAGGAGACCACTGTATTGAGTGCCTCCTATGTGCCTGACACTGTGATACAGTGGCAATTTTGCAAAAACTAACTCATTTAATCTACTCTCAACAACTCATGGAGGCTGCTACTCTTACCATCTCCATTCACAGATGAGAAAACAAAAGCACACGGTGGTTAAGAAACTACCCAAGGTCACATAGCAAATCAGTGACAGAGCCAGGATTCAAACTCGGACAGTTTGGTCCAAGCTCACATTGCTAGCCACTAAACTTTGCTGTTCTCCATGTGTTTATTTTTCAAATATAAGACTCAATCATAAGGCAGCATTGTTTCTAGCTATTTTTGTCCTAATCTGGGTCAGTTACTTTTCAAGCCATGCGGGAGGTGGGAAAGGCACAAGGAGATGGGACCCCAGATAATCCTATCGATCCCCTCAGCAAACAGAGCAGCTCCATTTTACCTAATGGAGTTCCACCCAAGATTTCATTTGGGGAAAAGGGAAAAGGTAAAATCCATTGATCCAAGTATATTGTAATTGTATTATCAGAATTCTAATTTTCTGAGCCTCGTGTATCTCTCAAGTCTCCTCCTTAATAAAAGTTCCCAGTCAGAAACTCACACCTAATTTTTTTTCTGAACTTATTCAAAAGAATTAAAAATTTTTTTTCTTAAAGGGTTCATTTTATTTCCTCTTGCCAGGTTCTTATTATGTCTAATTGGCATCTCTGTGAGAAGGGAAAGGCAACCCACTCCAGTATTCTTGCCTGGAGAAGTCTGCGGACAGAGAAGCCTGGTAGGCTATAGTCCATGGAGTCACAAAGAGTCGGACATGACTGAGTGACTAACACTTATGCTTGCTTACTTACTTCTCATGTCACCCCAATCCCCATCATTTTTCTGCCACTTGGTTCTTTTAAAACACAAGGTGACTATGCCATGCTTCATCTTGGAAGCTTTTGATGGCTTTCTATTTCAAGGCAGTGTTTTTATTCTCCAAATGATTCAGAGAGTATTTATTAGAAGGCTTAAATAACTGTGAAACACTGAGCTCAACACAATTTTTTTTTAACTGCAGCACTTATGAGAGTGTTTCTCAGAGCATCTTACCACGGCCCCTTTTTCTGCCGCTACACATCCCTGGGAATTAGAACAGCGGAGTCGGCCTACCTGGACCATAAAAGTGGACAGCAAGAGTAGCCACCTGGCAGACTTGTAAGAAGCATTAAATGAGTTGATCGACAAAAGGTGCTCAGCATAGCACGTGGTACATTAAAAGGTGGTGATTAATTAGTTTTGTGACATGTTTTAGGAACAATGTCCTATGGGATCTGTTAATAGTTAAAAGTACTTAGTCCCACTCCAGTACTCTTGCCTGGAAAATCCCATGGACAGAGGAGCCTCGTGGGCTGCAGTCCATGGGGTTGCTAAGGGTCGGACACAACTGAGCGACTTCACTTTCACTTTTCACTTTCCTGCATTGGAGAAGGAAATGGCAACCCACTCCAGTGTTCTTGCCTGGAGAATCCCAGGGACAGGGGAGCCTTGGTGGGCTGCCGTCTATGGGGTCGCACAGAGTCAGACACGACTGAAGCGACTTAGCAGCAGCAGCAGCAGTCAGATACATCAAACCCTTCAAAAGTGGTCTCCACCTACCTACCCACACTAACCCTTCCTCCCCTCCATAACCCCTACACACACACAGAAACACACACATACACACACACACAGATCAGTACAAACTGCACTCAGCCCTTCCCTGAAAATTCCATGTTCTTTCCTGTTTCTATACCTTGGCACAGGATGTTTTCTTTGCTTTGTTTCTTGTTTTTCCTATTCTCCCAACTCTGGGGTTTTTGGGAACAGGGACCCTGTCATATGCTGCTTCCCCAGGAGATGACTGCTTGCTAATCACATGAACCAGGCCTGGGAGCTGAGACGGCAGCAAAGCCATGCATTCAAAACCAGATTTGACCTTTGAAAAGTTTACCATATTAGTTCAGGGATTTTTGAGAACAAGCCAACTGTTCTCCTTGCTTGGCCCTGCAATAAACCTTTTTTTTTGCTCCAAACTCGGACATGTCGGTTTGGCCTCACCGTGTATCAAACACATGAACCTGCATTCAGTAACAAGAGGATGAAGTCATACAGGACACAGTCAAACACCAGTAGAGAGACATCTGAGGCCTTTGGTGACCAAGGTGCCTCAGGATGATCTTTCATTTTGTTGGAAGAGGAATATGTGTTTAACACTAAAACGTGTATCCTTTTACATTAATGCTTGAGTATATTTAAGGAATCACTGTTCATTTAATTAAAAAACAAGTTTACCATAGGGACAGAGATCATTGCACATTTGTCAAAATCCACAGAACATACAACACCAAGAGTGAACCCTCATGTAAATTATGGATGTTGAGTGATACAATGTGTTAATGTGGGTTCATTGACTGTAACAAAGGTACCACCCTGGTGTGGGGTGTTGATAGTGGGGGAGGCAGTGCGGGCGGGACAGGAGGTATATAGAACTCTGTGCTCTCCACTCAAATTTACTATAAAGCTAAAACTGCCTTAAAAAATACAGCCTATGTTTTTCTCTTTTTTTGACCACAGCATGTAGCTTGCAGGATCTTAGTTCTCCAACCAGGGACTGAACCCGTGTCCTCTGCAATGGAAGCATGGGGTCCTAACCACTGGACTGCCAGGAAATTCCCTACAATGTTTTGGGCTTTTTGGTTTTGTTTTTTGGGGTGCATTGGGTCTTAGGTTGTGGCATGTGAGATCTTGTTCCTTGCTCAGGGATCAAACCTGGGCCCCCTGCACTGGGGGTGCAGTCTTAACCATTGAACCACCAGGGAACCCCCACTATAGTCTATTTTAAAGTTATCTAATACAACACCAATTGTAATTAATGTAGATCAAAATTTAAATAAAAATTTATTTTATTTTCCTAATACAAAGCTACTATCAAGTTTAGGACACACCTAAACTATAAAACATGCATGCTTTATGCCAATATACACACGTATGCTTAAATGCATACATCCTAATGTGCTAATAAGGAAAAAAGAGACAACTATCAACCACCAAGGTCAGAACATTTCATGTGCTTATCCAATTGTGTCCATTACCAAGCTACATGTATCCTTTGGGCGGGACAGTCTCCTCCACAGGAAAAGAAAAGTCAAAGGAAGACCTGAACACCGAAACCAAAGTATAAACGTGAAGACAGGTCGGAGAAACAAGTGCTCGGGTGAAACAGTCCTCCAGAGGACAAGAGGCAGCCTGCAATAGGTGCCAAGGGGGCAGGAAGACCTTCCCTGACCCCAACTCCTTGTGCAAATGGAAAGAGGGTGTGGATCCTGAGAGGTGAGGAAAGAGATCAAATGTGATCACTTTCCAGAGGGACCACTCCCCTTTTCCCCATCACCCTGAGAACTGGGCAATGATATCCCAGGGCCTAGGACAATCACAGGCTCTTCCTTACCCTAAGGAGGGCTTGACTCTCAGGGTCTGCTGTCATTTCAACACTGGCAACCGTTCAACCATGGTCCCTTACCTACCAGCCTACAAAGCTCTCAAGAAACAAGTGCTTGAAGTGGGTCTCTCTCAAAAGTCTCTTCTTCTGAATGTCTATAAGACTGCAAAACAGCAGGGCTTGCTTATTACCAAAGGGCATATTGCTCTAAGAGTCTCTTCTAAAGAGAGGTAACGTGACTGTCTGAATGGTGAACCCTGGGTTTGCTTAAAGCCCAAAGAAAACATGGGTCATGAGGAATCTTAAGAGGAACAAAACTCCCATTTTACAAGCTCCCACAAAAAAAGCTTCAATGGTCATGCTCACTATAAATGCTTTTTTCATTTTTCTTTTACCCTCTTTGAAGAGGAGAGTATAGAAACAAACAAAAAATAAAAGCAGCTACATCCACCCCGTACGTGGGAGTTTTCTCCTTGATATGTAGCTGGAACATCAAAACCCCAGCCACCCTGCTTGATTGTTTTTAAAGTGAGTAAATGACTTTGGGGAAGAGAATCTCATTACAACCTCCTCACGGGCTGAAAGCAAAGGGGAGCTGCCACACACACACCCCTATTTCCTTCCCCCCACCACCCCCAGCCCGGTGCAAGCTCTAGGAGGTATCCTTGCTTCTCGCAGCATCAGAGCAGGTCCCCGCATCCACCGAAAGATGTTACGATGGAGGCCATGCTGGGAATCACAGGATGCTTGGAAACCAGGCTGAGGCTAACAAGCTGGGTCCCCGAGGAGCACTGTGGCTGCTCCACTCCCCATGCATGCACCCTTACCTCCCGCAGCTCCAGCCTCTGGGCCACCGCCTCCAGGCACTCTTGCCCCGTGCTCTCCACGGACAGCGTGCACTCGATGACACTGCTGTCCAGCAGGCGAATGCGGGTGACAAAGCAGTTCTTGCTCAGGACGTTGTAGCGCCGCGTACGGCGCAGCTTCAGGCCGAATGGCATGGCTCTGCGGGCCTGGGATGCTGCCCTCGTATCCTGGCGCCCACGCCCGTGAGATGGCCTTAGCAGCTTCGTGACGGGGCACTACCACCCGTGCTCCTCCAGGTGCGGAAAAAGGCGTCCATGCCCGACGTGGCACTCCGGAGGGTCGCTGCAAACACAAATGTAGCAGTAAGGTTACGGGCTGAAAGGGAAGCTCCAGGCGGCACACGTTCCTCCCACATGAGCACAACCCCCTGAGGCGCAGATTCAAGAGCTTGCAAACTCTGATGCTCCCAAGCGCCTTGGTGGAACTCATGCACTTGACCTTATCTTACAAGGGTGATATGACAAGATCCACTTTATGGCTAGAGACACAGATGTTCAGAGGATTAAAAAGACTCATCCAAGAACCCACATGGCAAAGCCAGTATTCAAACCAATGTCTATGCAACTTCAATTCACATTTTTTAAGAGATCATATTTCATTTATTAGATAGGCACAGACCAAAAAAATTAGTAATACCCATCACTAAGGAAAATGCTGGGTAATATTTTTTAGTGAGAGTGTAAACTGAGGAAATGCTAAAAAACAAAGCTTGGTTAATAATAGTACATAAAACTTTAAATGTATATATCCTTTTACTCTCTGAACTTCTACTTTAAGAAATATTTTCTAGAGATACATTTGTCCAAGTTTGAAAAGGACATCCACTGAAAAATTGTTTATAAGTAGCACTCCAGTATTCTGCCCGGAGAATCATGGAGCCTGGTGGGCTGTAGTCTATGGGGATGCAAAGAGCTGGACGTGGCTGAAGCAACTTAGCATGTACACACAGCATAAAATTGAGACATTTTCTCTATCAACAGAGGATTCATTATGTAAGTAGTACTGTACCCATAGAGCGTAAAAATGTGTTACCACTGACAATTGAGATAAATATATCATTTGCAAAGCTGTTTCAATCAGGCTAGGGAGCTAGTGTTTTTAGTGTGGCAATTTAGGATATGGAATTAAATGGAACAAAAACAAGCAAGATGCTTACTGTATGCATAGTTAGAGTCCAGTTGCATAAAATTAAAAATATGTAGAGAAAGACATATTCTTGTGTATACATTAAATATTTCTTAAAGGATGCACAGAAAACTGTTGGGTGGCTGCTTCTTGGGAGAGAAATCTTTTACTTTTCTGTGAGTTCTAATAAAGATTCTTCATCTACTTACAGAGTATCACTTTTATAATTGAAAAAATAGGTAACTAAAACATGTGCTGCTAGATCACTGATGATAGAAGGAAAAGTTACTATATTAACCCTGGTTAAGTTAAAAACAGAATATGTATGACAGCACAGGTAAAGAAAATCTCTTTCAATGTATGAAAGTGAAAGTGTCAGTCACTGAGTTGTGTCCCACTCTCCATGACCCCATGGACCTGTAGCCCGCCAGGCTCCTCTATCCATGGAATTCTCCAGGCAAGAATACTGGGAGTGGGTAGCCATGCCCTTCTCCAGGGGATCTTCCCGACCCAGGAACCAAACTCAGTTCTCCTGCACAGCAGGTGGATTCTTTACCCTCTGAGCCACTGGGAAGCTCCTTCAATGTACACATGGTAGCTTTAATGATGGTTGTTTCAGGTGAATAGAATTATGAGAGATTTTGTAGTTTAAATGTTCCTTTGATTACTCTTGATTTTCTGTTTTTATTGTCGTGAACACTGATTTAATGATTGGGAAAAACACAGTGAATAAAATATTATGTTTACTTAAGAACCAACCTTCTATAAAAACCATCCAACAGCTTGTATTGAAGTCAGTGTAACCATAAGATTGGAGAAGTCTCAGATGGGCAGCAATACTTGGAGTTCAATAAGATATTTATATCTCATTGCCCCTCTTTATCCACCTATCAGAATGTTTGGTTCAAGCATCATTAACTTCAAATTTCTTAAGTCTCTTCTGTATTCTTTTTTAGATAAACTTTTTGTCTTATATTGGAGTATAGATGATTAACAATGTTGTGTTAGTTTCTGGTGCACAACAAAGTGATTCAATTATACATAAACGTGTATCCTTTCTCAAATTCTTTTCCTATTCAGGTTGTTACATAACACAGCCTGTCCACTCCAGAAATAAGGAGTGAAATTTGAACTTTTTTTTAACTTCTAAATATATTGTCTCATTTCAACCCCATTACCAGCTCTCTGGTTTTTTTTTACAGATGGAAAAACTGGGGTTCAATGATTTAAGCAATTCACTGATCCTGAACTTAAAATCGAATCTTGTTCCTCTTTTAACATTATTTGTCTTTATTTTTAATACTTATATTTATTTTCTTATTTACTGTATTTTCTTATTTATTATTGGATGATAGAAAATAAATGAATATGCATTTAATTAATTATAAATTAGTCATTAATGATGAGTTAGTCTGCAACTTTTTTTTTAAGAAAAAGGGAATACATGAATTCTTTAATGTACTTAAAATCACAGCTGTATCCTTTTTTCACCAAATATTTAGACAGATGTGGAGAACCACCCTATTCTCATTTTGTTCCTTTACAAAATGCTTGATGCAAAAGCCCATCACCAAACTACACCAAATTTAACTCACTAATAACAAGATTTACTGACCCCTAGATGTCCCATGAATGCCAGTAATGACATTATTGCCATGAACAACCCAAGAATAAAATAACAACAACAAAAGCAGCTTTACCATCCACCCTGTGCCAGCAATGCTCTCACTGGAAGGTTTCCAATGCTCTCATCTTCCAAAGAAGCCAGACATGCCCACATGGCCTCTCTGTTCAACTGTTTCCCGAGAAGCACAAAGAGCCATCTCATGTTCATATGATCATTCTGTTAATTTGATTCCCTAAGTCAGGCAGCCTTTAAGCCTTTGCTACACAGAATTACCTATGAGCCCCCAACGCTTGGATAGACAAATAGGAATAGCTACTTGCAGGAATTCTTGAATTAATAATCCTAATGGCTTCAATATTTAGAAATTACTCCTTGTCAGAAATCACCCCAGGCCTCAAGCCAGGAGGTTGTCAGGACACAACCCTACAACACAGCCAAACACACTCCCGAGACTCCCTGGGCCAGTCTCTGATGTCTGCCCTCGGCACATTCCTTAGCGTGACAGGTACATGTTTTATGAAGGCTTAAAATATATATGCGAGAGACTTGGGCTTGGTAAAATAGATGAACGTTTCTAAATCACTTTATGTTGGCAGAGTGTCGTGTTTACCTCCAAGGTAGGCCAACCTGATGATCTCCTGATATCGGCAGAAAAAAAACAGGGAGGGACCCACCCAAGAAAGGCAAAAAAAAAAGAGAGTATCAGAATTCAACTATGGAGTCCTTAAAGAGTTTACTCCTCTCACATTTCCATGAACTTGCTAAAACACCAGGCAGAAGACATCAAGATTCAATGCCTATATTAAAAAACTAGAGAGCCTCAGAGAGAGAAAAACATTTGCTCTGTGGGCACAAGTCACATTTCTCATCCTGGGCCGGGCACTTTTCCTTTGGGTGTGTCACTTTGAACACCTAGGAAGGAATGCGGCTGGCTTGGTGCACATTTCTCCCTGCCACTACTAAACACAGTCCCTGCTCTTAAATATATGTTTGACAGGACACAATCCATAATACAGCGAGATAAAAAGTACACTGTGCAACAATGTGCACAGATAAACACTGTTTTTATAATGAACAAAAACACATAAATAAATGGGAAAAAAAGTAAGTTCACCAAAATGACTGTTATCTCAGGGCCCCATGGTGATGGTATCAAGCAGAACTCCCATTTTGTATTTCATATATTGTACAATGATCCATCAGTCTCTGCAGGAAATTGGTTCTAGGACCTCAACAGAGACCAAAACTGGAGGATGCTCAAGTCCTTGTGTAAAATAGTACAGTGCTTGCAAAGAACCTATCTTATACTTTAATTCATCTCTAGATTACTTACAGTACCTAATACAATATAAATGCTATGGAAAGAGCTGGCCAGCCTGGCAAACTCAAGTTTTGCTTTTTTGGAACTTTCTGGAACTTTCCTTTTCAAAAATATTTCTCATCTTAAGTTGGTTGAACCCACATATGTGGATCCCGTGGCTGCAAAGGGCCAACTGTATTTCTGAATTGTTCTAACATTTTACAACTGCCTTATTTTTATAACTAAAGATTCTTTTAAAATATACTAGCTACAGAAAATGGTACATCAAGTGCAACATCTGACAATACATCTCCTAGAAAATACCTATTTTAAGTTTTAAAGAAGTTTTGAAATCTTCAGTTTGCCAGACATTTGCCAGGTAAACTGTCAACAAAAAAGCTTAAAAGAAAACTGGTCTGGTTCCTCTAAAAGTCAATGTCATGAAACAAAAATTAAACAGGAATGATTGGAGGCAGACTGCTCCAGAGTAAGAGAAATTCTGGAGTTATAAAAACAAAATGCAATGGGTGACCTTCATAAAACCAACCTTGGAAAAAAAAAGAAGTTATAAAACACATAAGACATTAGGGAAATCTGAAATAGGGAGTAGAAATGAGATGATATGAATGTTTTATGGTTTTCTTCCTTTTCAATAGTGGAATTGTGGTTATGGGCATCCCAGATTGTTCAGTAGTAAAAAAATCTGCCTGCAATGCAGGAGACACGTGTTCGATTCCTGGGTCAGGAAGATCCCCTGGAGAAGGAAATGGCAACCCACTCCAGTATTCTTGCCTGGGAAATCTCCTGGGCAGAGGAGCCTGGCGGGGTCTCTAGGGTCGCAAAGAGTCGGACACAACTTAGTGACTAAACAACAACAACAACATTATATATTTAGGTGTAAAAAGTCACTCACTTAAGGAAAGAGAATTCCAAATGAGCTGAGCAGTTCTAAGATTCAAAGTTTAATCTCAGGGAACAAGACACATTCAAACCTTGGTGGGAGAACTGGATTCATCCAGAGAGGCCTAGAGTGAGTGCCAATTATTTATCCTCAGTTTACTCAGGCACAAAGATAAACTCAGCCTCAGATTGTGCTCAGTTGCTCAGTCATGTTCGACTCTGTGTGACCCCATTGACTGTAGCCCACCAGGCTCCTCTGTCCATGGGATTCTCCAGGTAAGAGTACTATAGTGGGTTTACTCACCTGTAAAGATAATTTCTTCCCCAGGTGTTTGTGAGGTGCCAGTGAGAAAACGTTTCCTGGGTGTGCTCAGTAAGTGTGGGCGTTTTCCCCTCCTATGCCCCTAGCTGTGAGCTGAGTTTGCTCAAGGATAGCAGAGCAGGTGTGTTTCGAAAGGACTTGAGGATCTTGACACCTACTGTGGACAAAGTCTTTTAAAAAAGAAAACAGGCAGGGACTTCCCTGGTGATCCAGTGGTAGAGACGTTGCCTTCAAATGCAGGGGGTGTGGGTTAGATTCCTGGTCAGGAAACTGAGATCCCATATGCCTTATGGCCAAAAAAACCCGAAACATAAAAGAGAAACAGTACTGTAACAAAGTCAATAAAGACTTTAAAAATGGCCCACATCCCTCCTCTCCAAAAAAAAATTTAAAAAGAAAAAGGCAAAACAAAGAATATAAAGTTTAGCATGAAGCAATGACAATTCCATGGTGAAACCTGACCAAGTGTAAAACAAAATCATGGCCTCTCCCAGCACCGCTCCCTTGCCATCCCCCCAGACTTTGACACCTGGAGCAGAAATTAACCAGCCTTTAGAGGAAATGTCCCATTACCAGCCCATCCTCAGTGGGTCAGAAGACTGTCATCTCAGGCAATAACGTGTAGAGAGCGTGTGGTGTCAGCAACTGGTTTGGGGTTTGGTTTCTTTGGCTTGTTTTTTGGTAGAAGGTTGATTCTAAACTGTCTTTGGTTTTATAACCTATTTGGCTGTGTCTCTACAGCCGCAGGCACATCCCAGTCTCTCTCACACTGAAGAATCTCCCATAGGCCTCTGGGCTCCCAAGTAACATCCTGAAGGGAAAGATCTGTGTTGGATTCAGCTCTGTGGTCCCCTGTCAGAAATGGAGCTTTGTCCATGGTAGGAAGCTGAATAAATATTTGTCATTATGATGAAAGAAAGAATGAATCCTGAAAACAGTTGAGATTTTTGAAACCAGGGTAGGACAGGCATCTTCATATGACCTCAGTGAGACTGGAGGAATCTGGAGCCTCAGAGAGGATGGATTTGAGGAAGCTTAAGAGAGGCTTAAACTGTGGGAAAAACAGCATGAGATGTTATTTAGCTCCCTGATGCTTCTTGAGGGAAAAGTTTTACCCAGATTTCTAATAGTTCCGCTTCTCCAGCCTTTGATGTGCCATATTCCAGGGGTGGTCTTGAAGACCAGAAAGATGCCATATGCCCGGAAGCGCTCTGCAAAAACTACACTGGAACTAATGATGGGACAGTGTTTCAGCGGGCCTGTGACTGCTGAAAGCAGTTTGTTGGGATATTTGCTCTGTAAACACCCACTCCTTTCATGTAACAGGCAACAGTAAGAGAGAACGTACAGAAAGCTTTAAAGTCACTTCTAAAACCCACTCCTGACTAATCCATCAGATTTCCCAAACCTCTAACATGTACATATCCATCTTTAACTATCAGCTGTGAATTTCTAGTGCTTTGTACTCCTTTTATCTAAACATATCAGTGAAAATCCTGCCAGTTAAAAACACAAAGCAAAGACAGGTTCGTCATCGTACAGAAAAAATTATTTGGCTGATCTAATAAATCTTTAAATATGATGAGTTAAAAGTAGAGAGATCTTTCATAATGTCAACCAAATATAGCTTAATCTTCTTTATTAAATTACCTGTACGGCGTTTAGAAAAATGAAAGACAGAAATTAAAACCCAAATAAATCTCCAAGACAGTCATCACACTTTCTCTTGCGTTCTCATGCTATATTACATATACCTGCCTTCTTTCTCCACTCCCCCAGATGTGAGTTCTGAAATCACTAGCAGAAGCTAACTGTTGTTCAGCTGCATTCTTTATTTACCAACAGCTTCTGGAATCTTTCCAGCATTCCATATTATTACAACTCCCAAGTACACCTCACAGAACTATGTAACCCTGGTCTGGGTGTGAGAAGGGAAAAATTGATGTAATTCACACATCCTGTGTATAAACCTGCATAAGGCACAGCTTGGTTTTGAAAAATACTATGCCATTTTCCTAAGGGGAGTTTTACAAAAGCATGGGGTGAGAGGGGATGAAAATGTCTTCTCTGACTCCCTATTTGAAGAATAGCAGAAAGGAGGGAAGGTGGGGTGAAACAGGATTGGGTTTGACACATAAACACTACCATGTGTAAAATAGAGAGCTAGTGGGAAGCTGCTGTATAACACAAGGAGCTCAGCCTGGTGCTCTGTGATGACCTAAAAGGGTGGGATGGAGGGGGTGGGAGGGAGGTTCAGGGGAGAGGGGATACATGTATATTATAGCTGATTCACTTCATTGTACAGCAGAAACTAACACAACACTGTAAAGCAATTATACTCAAAAAGAAAAAATAGCAGAGAGGAAGTTCATTTTGTTTAGTAAAAAATCAGACTATTAGTTTCTACTATAAATTTGACATATACCCATATGTCAAATTATTTTTAGCCAAACAAAATTTTTGTGCAAGGTCTGAAACACAAATCTCTACCTTTCGGTTGCTAAACAACTACAACAACAAGAACAGAATGGCCACTTTTTAAAATCCCTTTATTTCTCTCCCACCAACTCACTTTCAAACATCCAGCAGTGAGATGCGAGAAATGTGTCCAAAAATACATTTTCCAACATTCCTATGCACTAACTATGCAGTTGGCCTTTCAAGCCTTTCTTAAGCTGTATTTAAAGTGAGAAGAAAGGTTCCTATTATAGAGCCCCATCACAGGGTACCTCATAGGAAAGGTAGCTACACAGTAACATCTATGCAGAATATCGCTGAAAATCAGGAAACAGAGCCGAAACAGCCTTTGAGCACTCAAATATCACAAGAGCCTTAAGTCCAACAACATACACTTTTGCTTGGAGAAACAACACTCAACAGTTCATTCATTCTAACTTTACATACCTTTATATAGCTAAATCCGCCCTTAGCAGATTCAAAAGGGATAAGGAAAAGCACCCTGACGGGGCATGAAATTAGCAGTGAGGGAGGTGACAGATACACTGTAAAAAGACACTAGTGGTAAAGAAACCGCCTGCCAATGCAGGAGACGCAGGGGCTGTAAGTTCGATCCCTGGGTCGGGAAGATCCCCTGGAGTAGGAAATGGAAGCCCACTCCAGGATTCTTGCCTGGAGAATCCCGTGGACAGAAGAGCCTGGCGGGCTCCAGTCCATCGGGTCACACGAGTTGGACATGACTGAGCATGCACACAACAGCATGGGAAGCTGTATGGAAAACACTCTGCAGTAAATGGGAATGATTAGATAACATCCAGTGGACTCTGGTTAAGAAGGCAGAAAATGAATATATTTTTAAACAGTCCCATTCATGTTGGTTAAAAATAACAAGAAAAAAACAATGGTTCTTGAGAAGGTAAAGCTTCTGTTACTTGGAATCATTTTTTTTCCCCTAAGCAAGTGGTTCCCTTTTATTTCTGCTCTTATACTCAGAAGCAAACCAGTTTCAAGAAGTATCAGATGCTGCCTTTTTTAACTGGGGAAGGGAGAAGGAGAGAGCAGGACAGGGAGATGTGGAGGAAAGGGGAGGAGACCTGCAGAAGGCAACTCTGGGAAAACAAGCAGTTGACAAGGCCCCCCCTCCCACGGTAAATGTTTAAAAAAATCATTTCCCCACCCCCAACTTTGAGGATTACCGCCCTGAGGTTTCTAGAGAGACAGGCTCTTCCCACAAGAAGGACCTTAAAATGTGAGAATTTCCATTTTTCACTTAACTGAACTTTTAAGGCATTCAAAGTACCTCTTGAATATTTACAAATGAAATAATATGGTGTTTGGAATTTGCTTAAAAGGAATGGGGTGGGGGGACTCGGGGGTGGGGGTACAGGTGAAGCAATACTGGCCATGAGTAGACAGGTCTTAAGGGCTGGAGCCAGGCATGTCAAGGCTCAGACCACTCTCTACAGCTTTGTGCTTGCAATCTTTTCCATATTGAAAAGCTTTTTTTTTTTTTTTAATAAAGAAGTATTTCTTAAATGGTACTTTGAAAGTAACCTGGTATAACAGATAACAGTGCCTATCTTGCAACAGGTGTTTTACAGAAAAATGGGGGTCAATATTTTCCCTCCAACCCAATCCCTCTTGCCCTTCCAAAGTAAACCTTGCATCTAAGTACTTAGATCAAATTGACAGTGGAGTTTTTCATTTCATTTTTAAAAGATGATAGGAATAGTTCTTTTGGTAGGTAAAGTGACAAGGTGGATAAAATACAGAGAACAATCAATCAGGCAAATAAGGGATTCTTCTCTCTCCAACTTGCATAATCACCTGTATCAAAATACCTGACTTGGGTTTACTCCTTAAATGAGTTCTCTCTGTCTATTCATGCCAGGAATGCTTTGTTCTAAAGACTCCACCCTTCTTTGAGAGACCATAGAATCTGCAACTCTCAATTCCAGCTCTTTCTACTGTCAGTATCTACACCCACAGCATGGTGATGTGTGTCCTGGAATGTTCAAGCAGTCAGTGACCAGACTGGGTGATTCCCACAAGTGTCAGAACACGAAGAAGGCAATGATGGGCGCCTCCATGTTTAAAGGAGCTTTGAGGCCAGGGGTGCCCTGCTGAGCTTTAACTGCAAAGGCCCTAGGAGATGGCACCTCCTAACGCCCCATTTCACAGGCTAGGGCATCAAGGCTGGAGAGCTCAAGATCTCGCCAGTTCCTAATGACGCTATCTGACCTGCCAAGTTCTTACTCAAGGAACCATCCTAATAAAATCCAGGAAGCAGGTTGGAAACCATGACCTGGTGATAGAAAAATGACAGTGAGAGAAGCAAGCCACCACATTCTGTGCGGACTGTGACACGCCCTCTGCAGTCTGCCTCTGCTCACCCACAGACACAGGGCTCAGATACTGCGGAGACAGACCCTGAGGCAGGTGACCCATTCTCGGCCCTAGGATGTTCTTTCCAGAGGCTACAGCAGCAGGATCAAGGTCCGGTTTGGCCCACCACATGCCACCCTACCCCCGAGGCCTCTTACCTAAATGGCTTTCTTCCCACAGTCCTGGTCTGTGGTCTATGCCACCCACTGGGGTAATCCTAGCAGGTCACACACAACCTCTTCGAAAACCAATTTCAGAAACAATCGTAAGAGCCCACGATGAGGTTTTCCAGCCTGGTCATGTGACTCACTTATGAAAACAAAAAAACTGGCTGAAGGTAAACACACCTTTCACTTGCTTCACCCCCCTGCCCTTGGGATGAACACCCTGAAGGGACAAGGCTCATGAAGAGAAGGGGCTCTTTGTGAGAGGCTGTAGCGAGCAAACTCCCTCAGCCCAGTTTCCACACCTCCCTTTCCTCTGCTTCCTTCCTGCCCTGAGTTCCCTGGACTTCCCTGGCAAGTCCAGGGCTTTCAGATGGGAGGACTCATCTGTGTCACTTCCTCTCCAGAGGCGGCAGCCAAGCATCTCTGCCCGTTCTCTACCCCCCCACCTCCGGGTCTGCACATCCAGCGCTGGCTGCCCTGGGCGGGTCGCCTTGTTCCCCAGTCTCTCCAGCCCCATCAGTGAGCCTCACCCTAATGTGGAGTCATTTCCATGCACAAGCCACTTAAAAGCCACCTCATTTTCTGCATTTGTAACATGGGTGTGATGAGTCCCACCCCTTACAGAGCTGTTGGAGGAAGGATAGGAGTTAAGTACCATTTAGGGGGCTGGCCCAGCGCCTGGCATGTGGTCCGCACTGTGTCTGTTTGCTCTCACTGCCCTTGTTACTGTTATTTCACTGAATATTGCAGGAAGCCCAAGAAAACCCAGACTACTGCTAAGTCGCCAAAGAGTTAGAAACAAACAGAAAACTGTTCTCCAACAAATCAATGGTTTTAGAATGTTTAAAGTTAAGGCTATTCATTATAAAGAGACAAAACATGAATGAAAAACAAGCAATTACTGGCCCCGCTGATCGAGGACCATGACAGGGCACCCAGTGAGTCTCAGCTGTGTGACCACCCCAGTGAGTCAGGAATACAGCCAAGTGGGTTCTAAAGTATTATAATACAATCACTTCTCAGGAGCCAAGATGCTGAATCAGGGGGGAGAAAGAATGAAAACAGGTATGAACTAGTGTCAGCTGTCAGAGAGTTGCATAACCCCAACTGATGCAATCAAATGGTAATTACTAATGGAAGAAAACAAAGCTTCTACATATTGATAGATGGTCATGCGACAAGTACGTCCCTTCGTGTAGGAAGACCACGTACACATACGCACCAATGCATGGCAAACCCACCCTAACTATCCTTCCTTTTCTTTGTCCCTTACCTGGTAGGGAGACACACACACCCCGCCACACACACAGTAGGTACTTCGTAAAACTTATGTTGTACTAAGTAGTTCTGAGTGACAGTACAAAGATCTGTCTACCTCTAGCATAGCATAGTAACTTCACTGTTGTAAAAACATCTTCTTCATGTTAGGATCAGTGACCTCAAACCTGAAGATCTGTTCAGCTGCCTGCATCTTGCAGAGCAAGTCTGGGCCTTGAGAAATAAGACACTGCACATGGGGTTACCCTTTCCCTGCACAGGGGATTTCTGTGCCCTGTAGGGTGTGAGCCCCTTTAGGACCAGGAGGGCAAATGTCAAGTGCTTCAGTTCACAAGTGGGACTTTTAGCTCTTAAAAACTAAAAAACTTACACATGTACAATTCTAACAAATTCATATCTAACAACTGCAGCAAAGACTATACAGAGTAAATCTCATTCAAGAGGCCCCCTTTTGCTCTGATTTATATTTTAAAATGTTAAGGGTTTCAAATTTCCCTGGAAATAAACAACATCTACTGAAGTCTTTGTACATAAGCAGAAAAAGAAAGAAAGAAAGAAAGAAATCGCTGGGACAATAAATGCATATTTGATTTTCAACTAGATTGTTAGAGGGCCGGAACCAACAATGTTTTACACAACTTCTACAACCCCAAATCCTTCTGCACTGTAATTAACACATATTCTGACTCAGAAATGCCACTTTGGGGAAACTAACTGGAAATAAAAGCAATGGATCTTAAGGTTACATGCAAGGATGCTGCAGGAAACATCATCTATAGCAGAGAGTGAGAACTAAGAGTTATGACCAAATAAATTCTGTAATTGTCACATTATTTTTGGTATCATGCAGTTATTAATAAATTAGGAATATCTGAACCTATGAACTCAGAGCAACACCCATTAAAAAATTCTATAACTATTGGCTTCCTAGAAAAGTTGAAAAAAAGGGGAAAACAGAGCACAGCCAGTTATCTTGAACGTTTCTGCTTATACAAGCTCGGAGAAAGGTGAAGAACATTTCCATTCATCTTCAGAGAGACGAAGGGCAAGCAGAACGTCTACCTTGTCTTCAGAGCTTTTGGAGTATTAATACCGTATTAGGACCAAAAAAAAAATTTGCTTTAACCCACTTAGTCCCTGCCTCTCCTAAATACCATATGAAGGAAATTTGGAAGAAGTCTTCCTTCAGGAGTAGTATCATATCAGCTATCATTTATCACTTCAGTCATAGCATCATTTGAGTGATTAATTACTATGTGCCAAAACTGAGCTAAAGACTTTTCATGCATCATATCAATTAATCATCACAATCCCAACCTACAGGTAAGACAACAGACTATACAATCTGGCCATTCCCAAAGCAAGCAGGTGCCAGAGGCTCCCTCCAAAGTCCAGTCTTTCACCATTAGACTACATGGCAAGATGCACATTTGCCATATATGTCCTCTTGATAAATATCAATATTTAGAACACTATCTCACTAACCATATGGCTTTCAGCATCAGACATAATCATCCCTTGAGTAAAAGCAAAAGGAAAAAAGTCACTTGGGATCAAGCATTCCTTTTCAAAATTAGAATTAATTAAAGCCACTTAATCACAAGGCTTCCCTTGTGGCTCAGCTGGTACAGAATCCACCTGCAATGCAGGAGACCTGGGTTCGATCCCTGGGTTAGGAAGATCCCCTGGAGAAGGGAAAGGCTCCCCACTCCAGTATTCTGGCCTGGAGAATTCCATGGACTGTATAGTCCATGGGGTCACAAAAAGTTGGACAAAACTGAGCAACTTTCAAAGTCACTTAATTGTGGAACATGCATGAGTTTTCATTCTTTTGAATTATTAGAGTTAGAAATGTCATTCTTTCTCTCCCTTTAAAACTTTTAATAATCTTTAAGGTTTTGTGTTTATAAATTCATTAAAAGAAAATTAGAAATTATAGAAAATTAAAAGGAAAAAATAAAAGTCACTCATAATGTCATGACTCAGATCAATATAAACCTTTTGCCCATTTTATCCCATTCTTTTAATTAAGTATATTTTAAATTTGCTTACATAGTTGGGATTGTATAACATTGAGCTTTCTTTCTCACTCCTACTTTTTATGTTCCCATATTATTGAAAATTTTTCAAAAACAAGTTTAAACTGTTACATCATATTCTATGGGAAAGATCAACATTTCTCCATTGCTGAAATGTTAGCTTGGTTCTGATTTTTTGCCATTGGTAAAGAAGATTTGCCTAGACTTCTGATCATTTTTTTATGGTAGATAAGAGGGAGTGTTATCAAGTCAAAAGCTACACGTTTTTAAAAGTCTTATTGTATAATTCTAAAGCGATTCCCAAAGGACTATAAAATGCGGAAACCATGACAAATTGCTAAGACTTCCAATTCTTCACCTACAAAATGACTGAAATACCTTTGTTTCCTTAAATACTGTAATAAAAAGCTGTACAATAAAACAGAAGGAAATTAAACTTGGGAGTCAAAAGTATAAAGATTAGGTTAAAGCTTCCTTCCCTTACGGAGTTATCATCAGCACAACTCCCCCAAAACCTGAAAAGCCTCAGAAAAGGAAAATTTCAACCCAAAAGGGAGACATAAAAGCCCCAAAGCACCATGTGACAAGAGGTCTAGGCAACAGAACACCTCCCAATATCCAGCCTGCAATAAATGGGAGCCCCCTCTCTCCACAGCTACGGTGCTGAAACACAGCAGCAGTTCTAAGCATAGCTTTTGAGAAACAGAATATGTTGCCCTCCATCAAGAGGTAACTATGGAAGGCACTTGGCCTGAACATCAAATGACTGTACTTCCTTATATTTATATATCATTTCCTCAAAAACTATTATTCACTCAGCACAGACTACTGATTGTGGGAAATCCCAAAGAACAAGTAAAGACACCCTCTCTGCCTACCAAGTTGTAGGAAATGCTAGGTAAGGATAAAAACCAAGAGCCGCCAATGCTCGGAGCAGCTGAAAAGAGATTAGCCCAGACAGAGCAAGGGCAAGAAGGGGTACATGAAAATGCACAGCAACCCCCTGGAGACTGTTTGAGGCTTTAGGACAACATACAAAAGGTATAAAGGGAAATGAGAAAGGTTGGTGGCTCAAGAAGAGCTTCAAAGATGGAGAGGTTTTTGGCTGAAGGTTACGTTCAAGCTCATTTTATTTCACATAAACACAAGATTTGAGACAGAAGCAATGGAAGGTCCAAACTCATACAGCACAAGAATAAAAATTAAAACACTCTATTGATCTTACTATCAATACAGTATTTTGAAACTGTTTCATTTACTCAAACACTGTCATAATCACTAGTTCTCAAGAGCAGTTAAGTCAAGATGGTAAATGAGTATTCTAGTAAAGCAGCTCAAACAGGCAAGTAGTGAAGAATGAAGATTCCATTCTACTACCTGCTCCTGGACATTCTCAAGGGAGAGTGAACTGATTCGGAAAAAAATGTAATGGCACTTAGCCACAAGGTTAGAACTTTTAGATGATGGTTAAACACAACAAAGAAAAATCACCCAGGGTTACCATATTTCAGTAACTCATTCCAACAACAATCTTCACTGTGTTGAAATTTCTTCTTTGTAAAATACCCTTAAATCTCTACTTCTAATTTTATCCATTTCCTCTTACAGTCTTTCATCTTGAAGAGGGCAACTGCGAGTCATCATCTCTACATCACGCCTTCAAATATTTAACACTTATTATGACATGCACTACCTCTGATTCCAACTTAATCTTTCCTTTCTTACCTTCTCTTTTTAGGTACTGGCTTACTGTCCGTTAATTATCTCTGTGGTTCCCTATTAACTCTAAATTCCCCTTATCTTCTTCTAGTTGCAGAAGTGAAATGAGACAAGCTATCTTTACAACTTATCTCTCTGAGATGAGCTCATGATTCAACAGAAAACACAGCACACACAAGCAGAGTTTTCCCATATCTTTCAGCTCAGTTCAGTTGCTCAGTTGTGTCCGACTCTTTGCAACCCCATGGGCTGCAGCCCGCCAGGCTTCCCTGTCCATCACCAACTCCTAGAGCTTGTTCAAACTCATGTCCATCGAGTCGGTGATGCCATCCAACCATCTCATCCCATATCTTTACTTGAAGGAAAAGATCTCTCGCTAGAGGAAGACACCAAAAAACAACAAACAAACCTAGTTCTGTTTTCATTTGTACCGGACAAAGAAAAAGAATAGGGCAAAGGAAAAAGAAAGTATAACATCAGCCTGGAATATGTAGGTTTAATTCCTTGCTCCATCTAGTTGCTTGAATCCAATCAGTAACTACAAATATGGAGCTAGAAGCTAGGAGATTGATGAGTTTAATTGACAAAATAAAGATGTTTATGCTCTTCTCCCAACTGAAAGATAAAACAAGACACAAATGCTAAAAGCGCCAAGCTTGATGAAATGAGAGGATTTCAGAAACCCCCGGCAAAAAAAAAAAAAAAAAAAAATGCAAATCCAGGCTGGAAAAACCTGGGAACGCAGATTAAATTGGCCCTGCCAGCCTGCCTTTGAGAGGCACAACACAGCAGGGGTTTTGTTTTGTTTGCTGGGGTGGGCAGGTTGTTTTGTTTTGCTTTGTGAGTGCTTAGGTTGTGAGTAGCGAGAAGATTTGAGCATCTTCACAAAGAAGTGTTACTCCTCCCAGTCCAGATGGAACAGGAAGTCAGAGGGCTCCAAAAGATGTCTCCAGGAGGGAAGAGGGGAGGGAGAGGGATGTGAAATTATCTGACAAGACTGGATCATGTGGAAAGTTGTATAAAAGGAGTTTCACAAAGCCACTGGAGGTGTGAGGGAAAACTTAGATGATTAAAGAAAAGCCAGCAAAGGGAAAAGGAAAGCATTTCCTTACTCAAGGAAAAATCAAAATGTGTTTGAAAAAGCAAATGCAATCTCAACGCCCTGGGCTTAGCTTTAAACATTACTTACATATTTATATGAATAGAAAGCACTGGACTGAGTCTAACCAGAATATTCATGCTACTAATCATCCTGAAAGAATGGGAAAGGAAGATGCACTAAAAATGAGCTCAAGCCCTTACCTCCCACCACCGTCACCGCCAGCAGCAGCAGCCAAGCTAACATTATTGAACACTTAACTGTGTTTCGTAATTTTTATTCTGAGCACTTACTAGTCAGCTCCTGTCTCTCCTAGGGGTCAAGACAAAAGGCACCTTGAAGCCTCCCAGGCTGCGAAAAGAGGAATGTTTCTCCAGGAAGGAAAGGTCCTCTTGAACACCATGAAGTCAGCCTTTGGGATTCCTTCAGTGAGAAGAGGAGCATCCTGCTCAGTTTCAGGATGTCTGTGACTAGAGAACAGGGTCTCATTAGAGGAAGCTAGACTGGACAAAGAAGGGCCCATGGACCCTGAGCTGGGAGAAGTGGATGGGGAGAGAAATGTGAAATACAACTAACTTAGACCTCCAACTCCCAACCTCCACCACTCAGATACTACAGAGGCTAATCTAAATGCAAATGCAGGTGGCTTCTGCACTGAGTCTAAATCCATGAAGACAGCTGACCAGGGGGCGCTGAAGACGTCCAGCCTTTATATGTAAGTGGTGATTCCTTAAGGACAGACGTGTACAGATGCTGGCACCACTCTGAGTCAGTGAGTAAAGGTGAATGAGTGCTGGTCACTAAGTGTTCATGGCCAAAAGCTAGACATTACAGTTACCATTTATGGAGCATTTCCTCCACACTAAACTCTGTGTATATATTATTTCCAGTATTCACATCACCAATCTTCTACTAGGCATCATACCCATTTTATAGATAAGTAAACTGAAGCTCCTGTACAATGTCACGAACCTCTGTCCATAGTTCATCAGGCACTCTGTCTATCAGGTCTAGACCCTTAAATCTATTTGTCACTTCCACAGTATACTCATAAGGGATTTGATCTAGGTCATACCTGAATGGTCTAGTGGTTTTCCCTACTTTCTTCAATTTAAGTCTGAATTTGGCAATAAGCAGTTCATGATCCGAGCCACAGTCTGCTCCCGGTCTTGTTTTTGCTGACTGTATAGAGCTTCTCCATCTTTGGCTGCAAAGAATATAATCAATCTGATATCGGTGTTGACCATCTCGTGATGTCCACGTGTAGAGTCTTCTCTTGTGTTGTTGGAATAGGGTGTTTGCTATTACCAGTGCGTTCTCGGGCAAAACTCTATTAGCCTTTGCCCTGCTTCATTCTGTACTCCAAGGCCAAACTTGCCTGTTACGCCAGGTGTCTCTTGACTTCCTACTTTTGCATTCCAGTCCCCTATAATGAAAAGGACATCTTTTTTGGGTGTTAGTTCTAAAAGGTCTTGTAGGTCTTCATAGACTCGTTCAACTTCAGCTTCTTCGGCATTACTGGTTGGGACATAGACTTGGATTATGTCTGATGTTGAAGCTGAAACTCCAATACTTTGGGCACCTCATGCGAAGGGTTGACTCATTGGAAAAGACCCTAATGCTGGGTAGGATTGGGGGTGGGAGGAGAAGGGGACGACAGAGGATGAGATGGTTGGATGGCATCACCGACTCTATGGACATGGGTTTGGGTAGACTCCGGGAGTTGGTGATGGACAGAGAGGCCTGGTGTGCTGCAATTCATGGGGTCGCAAAGAGTCGGACACGACTGAGCGACTGAACTGAACTGAAACTGAAGCTGACAAAGTTTTAAGTAACTTACCTAAGATAGCTCACTAGTTAGCCACGGAGTTTACATGGTTTCCATTTGGCCATGTGGAGTCCCATCTTCCATAATACATTACAGTATGGGCCTTTATTATGACTCTTCTAGAGTTTGGAGGAATAGAGGGAAATCAGTCTCTACCCATGCATGGACATAGAACTCAGAGCTCAAGACCAACTTGTATTCCAAATGTGGAATACAATTAATTACCACATAAGAGAAATGCACTCTTTGAGTTCCTAGAATTAGGACAAGAGGAGCAAAGTTGCTAGATGACCCAGGGTCAGGAGAAAAAGAAAGAACTGAGACTGGAGAGATTGGAGGCGAAAAGCCAGGTCTTCGCTCCATGTGCTCCTCTGCTCTAAACACATGCCTGGAATTTGCCACTATTGTTCCTTCTCTGTTTCAAAAACAAAAACAACCTCCCTGGACCCTGAAACTCCTCCTACTGATGAACAGAGGCCAATCTTGATACTGTAGGACTGAAAAAATAAACTAAAATGTGGGGCTGTTCTTAGACACTTACATGACAAATTGGCACAACCAAGTTTTAGCTTCGGCACTTCTCATGGAATCTGGAAAAGCTGAACCACTGTCACCAGAGGCACCAACCTTCTACCTATTCACGTTCATTTTTGCACTTTGGTAAAACTCTCCAAAGCATCTTTTCATCTACCAAACAAATAGTAAATACCAGATAAACACGTAAGGTGACGGATGTGTTCGTTAACTGGATGGAAGGAACCCTTTAACAGGATGCTGCTGCTGCTGCTAAGTCACTTCAGTCGTGTCCGACTCTGTGCGACCCCATAGACGGCAGCCCGCCAGGCTCCGCCGTCCCTGGGATTC
Source organism: Giraffa tippelskirchi (assembly GCF_054371585.1). Lineage (NCBI taxonomy): Eukaryota > Metazoa > Chordata > Mammalia > Artiodactyla > Giraffidae > Giraffa > Giraffa tippelskirchi. The sequence continues at coordinate 11,478,829 of NC_137279.1, forward strand.
TCCAGGCAAGAATACTGGAGTGGGTTGCCATTTCCTTCTCCAATGCATGAAAGGGAAAAGTGAAAGTGAAGCCGCTCAGTCGTGTCCGACTCTTAGCGACCCCATGGACTGTAGCCCACCAGGCTCCTCCGTCCATGGGATTTTCCAGGCTAGAGTACTGGAGTGGGTTTCACAGTATACGTGTATATCAAATCACTATGATGCTGATTCTATAAGAACATTACAGTTTTATATGTCAGTTATACCCCTAATAAAGCTGATTTTTTAAAATCTTAATACCAGAAAAAAACAGTATGCTTTTATATTCTCATGGGTAAGTGCAGAAGTGAACACAAACTGCACTGCACCTGCTCCCCTTAAGCCAGTGTCAGTATTAAAACAAATTTAACCAATAAGGACCTACTATATAGGCCAGTGAACCACCACAATATTTTGTAAGAATCTGTAAGGGAAAAGAACCTAAAAAAGAATATAGACACACACACACACACACACATATATATAAACTAAATTACTTTGCTGTTCACTTAAAACTAACACAGCATTGTAACTCAACTACATGTAAGTGAAAGGCACTCAGTCGTGTCCGACTCTTTGTGATCGCATGGATATACAGTCCCTGGAATTCTCCAGGCCAGAATACTGGAGTGGGTAGCCGTTCCCTTCTCCAGGGGATCTTCCCAACCCAGGGATTGAACCCAGGTCTCCCGCATTGCAGGTGGATTCTTTACCAGCTGAGCCACCAGGGAAGCCAAATACACTTCAATAAAAAGATAAAATAACAAAATTAAAGTAAATTATGCCTATTTTCCAAGGCATATCCTGAAGTCAGCAATTTGTGGGTAGTTCACATATGCCTAGAAAAGGAAAGAAAAGGAAAAGAAAGACTAGACAGAAAACTTACTGAGAGGTCTCAAAAAATAGGCTACAATTAAGGGAGGTGAATCAAGGACTATGAAATCCATTATGAAAGCAATAGAAAAAAAAAAGCTCAACCAACCTACACTTTGCAGATAACAGAGGGAAAAGGTAGGAAAGCATTGTGTTGCCAGGTTACATGCTAAACAGTGACTGGAAGAGAAACTGGCTCTGGGGGAAGGCCTCTCTCTGACCTGCCTGGGAAGAGGAGGCAGAGGATGCTATGGGTGTGACCTTCAGGCCACACAGTCGGCTCATCTGAGGGTGAGGGGAGAGCCCTGCAGGACGGCTTTCCCACTCTGCCGGGACATCCCTCCAACACTCCAGTCAGAGTCAGGAGAGCAAACAGATATGAAATAGAGCCGGCACCGAAAGTCCACACCCGACGCACTGAACCCATTCAGCCCAGAGACCTTACCTTGACAACACCACGCTAACGGTGACTCTGCGAGAAAGTGAAGGCCCTGTATATATCAAACAGCATCGAAGTCAACCTTTGAGACAGAAGAGCATTTCTCTCCACACTTGAATTTTGTACTGACCACCGGCCACCCTCCCACTTACGAGCCAAGAGAAGTCAGTAAGAGTCAAATTTGTTGTCTCTATTGAGATTGTATTTCAGAGCAATGGTCTAACAACACATTTTTTAAAAGAAATTTATTACTACAAGGACCTACAACGTGCCAGGCACCGTGCTAGACAGCAGAGATAAAACTATTTAAAACAGACACAGCTCTGCTGTCCTCAAGAAGCTCACCTACCATAAAATACCTTAATCTCTAAAACAACTGTCTGTACAGTACACAAAGATCGAAATCACTAAAGCATCCAAGTAGGGGAGTATCACAGCTGAGCACATAAAAATCACCAAATAACGCAGCAGCATTAAATCTCATCTTTTTTGTTAACGATAGCTACGCTTGTTTACTGACAAATACCAGAACACTATGGAACACCATTAACTGTATCTAATTCAACTCATTTCCACTGAGCAACCCTGCAGACACCACAGATATTAAGATGTATACAATCTGGTTCTTGTCTTCAGGAAGCTCATAATCTAGTGAGAATGAAAGCTTAAAAATCAGGGAGGGCAACGAGCATTCTCTGGAAAGAGGTTTGAGAGCTGTGTTTATGAAGAGTTTTAGAGGGACTTCCCCGGTGGTCCAGTGGCTAAGACTCTGCACTCTCAATGCAGGGGGCTCAGGTTTGATCCCTGGTCAGGGATCTAGATCCCACGTGCCACAACTAAGACCCGGCACAGCCAAATATGTAAATAAATTTCTTTTTTCAAAAAATATTTTTGCAAAATTGACACACAGTAATATTATTGCTTTTTTTCCCTTACAAATTTCCCCAAGTAAGCACTGACATCAGATCAGGCTCTTGACCTCTGCTACGGTGTAATGTGCTTATCAAAATGAGCCTGCTGCCACTTAACAAAATACGAAATTCACTCTCCCTCCCACTATGGCATTCAAAGTCATTTAAATTTTCCCTAGTCTTTGGTATGGCTAAAGGCTGCTCCTAGAGACTAAATAAGGTGATATAAGGAAGGCCCTTTAAGATCTGGTCTTTGCCTTCCTTAAATATTGAGGAGGAGTTCGAGAATGATGGTGATAATGATGGTGATTAATAATTGCAGCTTCAATGAACAGAGCATTTGGAAAAATTCTAAAACCAAGCTTCAAGTCAAACATTGGGCTAAGCAGTCTTGGTTCATGGTCATTTAATGCTTATCATAGCCCTATGGGATAGCTATATTATTTACCCCCACTTTACAGATGAGGAAACTGAGGATTGAAGCCGTAGAGACTTTGCTCAAGGATACAAAGCTAGGCAGTGGCAGAGTCACACCCAACTGTCTACCTAATGTACTCTGCCCTCCCCACTTGCACCCATCACCTGCAAGGGGCAGGAACCCAGCACACCCTTTCTAATTGCCAAGTCTATAAGTGCTCTGGCCTCTGAGAGGTCCTACTTTCTTTACAACCTTCACCCAGCTGACTCCTATGTGTCTTTCAGGACTCGTTTGGCGTCATCTTTCCAGGAAACTTTTCTAAACTGCCCCTCTCTAAGATCTGATGTCTCTTCTCTGGATTTCCACAGCCCTGGGCATGGGTCCTCTGTCTCACAGTACTTATTTCAACATGTCACTCAGTCCTGAGCTGCTCAAGGTCATGGGCCATCTCATATTCAATTTTGGAGCTTCAGAGTTTTGTGGAGTGCTTATGTGAAGCAGGCATCAAATCAGCTGTGCTGGCTGGTTAAACAAATGATTAAGGAGAGAGAACTGAAGCCAAGGGCTTATTCCAGGACATTCTTTGGAGCCAGAAATACCCAAGTTCAAGTCCTAACTTGATCGTTTACCAACCTGACCAACTTCACTTTTCTAAGCTTTGATCTCCTTTATAAAATGAAGGTTAACAGTGGCATATAGCTCAAAAGGCTGTTCTGAGGATTTAGATTTAACAACACAGCTCAGTACATGGCATATAGTATGTGTTCGATAAATGTCAGCTATTAGTAGTAAAGTACAAGTCAATAACCAACCTTCTAGTAGTAAAGTACTTTGGCCCTGGTACCCAGCTTCTCTCTCCCCTCCAATCTAAACGCTCTGGGCAGACACAAAGTTGTTCCCCCTACAAAATGGCTACAGGGTGGGACAGATCACTTCCACAACCAATCTGAGTCCCTTCCAGAGCTAAACGTTTAAAAATCACTTAGGTTTTTCAATAAAGCTTTGAGAGGAAAAAAAAATGTTTCACTCAAAACCTTGAATTTAACCTTTTATCCCAAGATAAACATTTCCCTGGGAACTGATGACCTAGCTCAGAATAAAGCAATTGCTACTGTAACAATTACCTCTGACAGAGCACTGTTAGTAATTGTTATCATTACTGATCACTAGTTCAAGTTCAAAAGTTTAGTTGTTTCATACCATACTGGTCAAAACCTCCTTAGCTAGAAATTAGACAACACAAGTGTTTCCCTTTTTGCATATACAAATGACAATACCATGAACGATGTCAGAATTTATATTTGTGCTACTTTAAGAAATATAATTTGCTTAATATGACCTAATCCCATATTCAGTGCCATAGGAGCAATTTGGTTGTTTTTTTTAAAAACTTTATTTTGTATTGTAGTATAGTTAATTAGGATTTCCCTGGTGGCTCAGTGGTAAAGAATCCACCTGCAAGGCAGGAGACACAGATTCAATCCCTGGGTTGGGAAGAACCCCTGGAGAAGGAAATGGCAACCCACTCCAGTATTCTTGTCTGGGAAATCCCATGGACAGAAGAGGAGTCTGGCGGACTACAGTCCACTGGGTCACAAAAGAGTCGGATACCACTAAGCGACTGAACAATAACAACAGCTGATTTAACAATGCTGTGACAGTTTCAGGTGAACAGCAAAGGGACTCAACTATACCTATGCATCTATCATTCTCCCCCAAACTCCCCTCTCGTTCAGGCAGGAAAAATTTGCTTTTAAAATTATGTTTTCTTTAATAGGTGTTAAAACACTATAGATTTTATTACGATAATGATGTAGAACTATGAATGACCTGGAAAATTTCGAAAATCAAGCCTCATCTTATATGTTCTCATGATGCCATAATGTCATATTAGTTCATGGATAAAACTGCGATTGTAAGAGCTCTACAGTGGCTGTAGATGGACAATGCTGCTGAAGTATTCCAACTTCCATTCACCAGCCTTGATAAAGTACCACTGCATCTTCCCACACTGCCCCCCACCCCACCTCCAGAAGCACACAATGAAAGCTTCGGAACATGGAAAGTTAGTTTTGGAAGGAGACCAGATGAGATGGGTACTCAGCTGCATAGCCTGCCACAGCAAACTTGCACCTTTTTCCTTCCACGCGTCATTGTTCTCTCATACACCACCCTCCTCCAACAAAAGGCTTATTTATTACAGTAGGTCTCAGTCTAAAAAAAACAGAACACTAAGCAAGGCATTTACTTTTTAAACACAATTTTCATTTCCTCAGAGATATAGTGAGATCATTGACGATGCTCTAGGTTGATCTGCTGGCCATGTGTTAGACCTATTTTATGTATAAGAGCACTATACATATAGGTCACACATACAGGACGAGAAGCTGCTCAAATGTGAAATATTGGCAGAATGATTATATTGAGAGGAGCATATACAGAACGCATTCTTAGAGGCATGCATCAAAGAAAATAAGAACAGCTTCTAAACCAGTGGCACTCAATTCATATGAAGACAACCAAATATAAAACTGCTGGGACACTCCACCAGGGTCCTCTCTCCCATCTTTAGTGCTGTCCTTTCCCTCCTTCTCTCTTCCATATGTTACATGAGTGGTCTTGGCAGCCTACTGGATGGTCCCCAAGGTCACAGAGGTGGGTGATTCCTGCCATATAAACTTACACTGTAATGTCTGCTGGTCAAAATAGGAGTAAACTCTGGATATACTTCTTTTACCTGCTGAACTAACCAACAAACAGTATGCTCCATTGTGTTCCATCATCTAAGAAGTTAGAGCTGCTCTTTTTTCTGAAGGAGTAGAAAGAGATGATGCTAGGAAACTGATCACATAGACGCTCTTAACTGAACAGGAGCAAGGCAGAGAGAAGGAAAGCTGATAAAATGCTTGCATATCTAAAGGAAGAATGGCCTCCCCTAACATTTTAAGACCAAGAATCACCACTGCACTATTGGATGAAAGAGAGGAAGTGGGGGCGGGTGATTCTGTTCCTTGACAAGATTCAAGGGAAGGAAGGAATGAAATATAATTAGCAACTATGACCATGTGTCATCTTCACCACAAGTGAACCTAAAGGAAAGAGATGCCTACAAGACCTGGAATTTCTCTTGTCCAGCTCATGAAACTAAACAGATCTTGAAGGTTATTTAACAACTCACTTTAGATTAAGCAATGACAGTCTGAGAACTGGGACCAGTACTGGCGATGAGCGATTTTCCCTTTCCTTAGCCTCATACCAGAAAAGGATGGAGACACATCCTGAAAAAATCTAAAGACGTTAATAAGAGTTAAGAGCTTGGGCTTTGATTTAAGAAAGTCCTAACTTTGAATACTAAGCTTGAGTTTTAACTAGCTGTAAAATCTTGGGCAAACTATCTTGACTTCTCTGAACCTCAATATCCTCATCTGTAAGATAAAAATAATAGTAACTACACTTCACAGGGTTGAGTGCTAAGTTGCTTCATTTGTATCCAACTCTTTGTGACCCCATGGACTTTAGCCTGCCAGGCTCCTCTGTCCATGGGATTCTCCACGCAAGAATACTGGAGTGGGTTGCCATTTGCACCTCCAGGGGATCTTCCTGACCCAGGGGTCGAACCTGCATCTCTTACCTCTCCTGCATTGGCCAGGTGGGTTCTTTACCACCAGTGCTATGATGGATTAAATGAGACAATACATATAAAATAGTTAGGGTATTTGGACCACAAATAAACCCTCATGAGTTTTCTAATAATATATCTATTAAAGCTGGAGGAAAGGTGGTAAAAAATTAGCACTCAAGGAATTCCCTGGTGGTCCAGTAGTTAGGATTCGGTGCTCTCACTGCGAAGGGCCCAGGTTCAATCCCTGCTCACAGAACTAAGATGCCACAAGCTTCACAGAACAGCTGAAAACAAAAACAAAAAAGCACTCAAGACATAAACAAATTTGAAGGGTGACACTAATAACTAAACTTTATTTGATAATGTCTGAAAAACTTAAATAACATTAAGGTGAGGCATAAGAATTAAAGAGTCAAAAAGTCTGCAGTAACTCAAAGGAGTCCAAATAAAAAAGACTGTGCCATCAATCTACTCCAGGAGAAAACATATTTAAACAAGACTGAACTTATCCAATTAAGATAGGGCAGGAAAAAAGCTTCACAACATAGTTAGCAAATGCTATTTTAATACTTTTTTCATACCCACAGAAAAACAACACTTCATGCTTCTTTTCTAAACATAAAAATAAAACTCTCCTGGCATTCTTGGTCTGGAGCTTAGAATGTACTCAGTAATTTTCCATGTCACTTCTGTGCTCACAGATTTAGAAAAGCACTTTAGTGCTTAACAAAAATATTTATGCTCTGAAGTATTTATTGCTTCTGCTTAACTACATCCCAGTGGACAGATGAGAAAGGTATTCAGGAGGAAATGTGGAATAATAGCGTGCAAAGTGTTCTAGAGTAGAAGGTCAAGCCATGGAACATACTTTATAACTGTAACAGGATAGGGCTGGAAACAGGGTGAGGCTGAGCCCAGTCCCGCCCAGGGAGCTCAGCACGGGTCCTCAAGGCAGGGAATTCTCGCTCCAGAGGCCACAGACTACATGCAGGATCAACACCAAGCACTGGAAGTGCCACCCTCTGGACCCCTCCAGGCGAAAAGAGGCTCCTTTTACCTGCCCTGCTCCCCAAACAGCAAACAAATTAGCAAATCAGTAGTTATGTTTCTTTTTTTAAAGCAACATCTTTATTCTCAAAGAAAACATTACAGAGGAAAGCAGAACTAAGGTGTCACCCTGACACCCAGTCCCGAGTCCTGGGATCTCTAAAGTGACCAGAAACCACAATCTTTTTAAATTATTTATTTTAATTGGAGGATAATTACTTTATAAAATTGTGGTGGTTTTTGTCATATATCAACATGAATCGACCATAGGCATACATGAGTCCCCTCCCTCCCAAACCGGCTCTGGGTTCCCTGCATCATACCGAAAATTCTCCCTGGCTATCTATTTTACATAGTAACGTTTGGACTCAGTGGGAGAAGGAGAGGGTTGGATGATTTGACAGAAAACGCAATCTGAAAAGACAAACTATTAATAAATGGGAGCTAGAGAAAGACTGGAAGATCCTCAAGAAAAATGTATCTAGGACATGTAAATTTCCATCATTCAGTTTTAACTTGGTTTATTATTCTACAGAATTGCTTTGGTAAATCATAAAAATTCCATACAAAAATATACCAGTTTTCATGGTTAAACTACAGGGAAAAGGAATAGTAGAAGTCCACCAATCTAGCTCAAATTAAATGTTAAAGTTATAAAATTGTTTAATTTATACATCATAAATGTGAACGTATGGTCTTTCCTAAATAAGATCCTGACCTTCAGGAGCCATATTAGATTTTATTACATAACCTAAAATTCCTACATGGCTAAAGATAACACAAAGCAAGTTAGAAGACCTGCAGGGGAAAAAATACTTGCAACATATATAACAGAAAAAAAGTCAATATCAAAGATATCCTAGTAATCAGTAAGAAACTAGAAAAATGGACAATACATAACTGAAAGACACAGGGCTAAGGAGTATATGAAGACATTCAAACACACTAAATTATTAGGGAAATGTAAATTAGACACATGTAATTATGTAAATTAAACATAAATGGTCTGTTTTTTTTAAACTCTCAAGTTGGAAAAAAATCAAGAGACTGACCATTTTCAGTGCCAGTGAGGATAGAGGATACAGTGTTTTTTATTGGAACAGACACAGGTAAGATCCTTTTAAGGGAAATTTGACACTACCTGGGAAAACATAAGTGTACGTGACCTTTAACCCAGTAATTCTACTTCTAGGAATCTATCCTACAAGATTCTACATGTATTTATGTAAAAGGACGTTTGCCTTAGCATTACTTACAATAGGGAAAACTTGATAAAACTGAAATTTTGTATGGAACATGGTGCAAACATTTAAAACAACCAGATGTGTACATACTCACAGGATAAGGAACTATTACCGCATATCTCTGCGTGAAAAAAGCCTAATTTTGTCTCTAATTTGTTTTTTTAAAGCTTTCTTTATATTTCACATTGTGTATGCATATGCATAAAAATAGTTCTGGGAACACATACCTCAAACTGTCAGCTGTTGGCAGGGTGAAAAAAAGTGAACATAAAACTATATCAGTATGTTGTTCCCAATTTAATTAAAAACACATACATACACCTGCCCACATGCAGGAATGCACATATCTGTGCATACACACAACACAGAAAAGGACAAGACAGGTGATCCAGTGATTATTCACGGGTAGTAGGATGCTGGGAGATTTTTTATTTTTTGCTTTAAAAAATTTTCTATATTTCTACAACAATAATTATTACTTTTATATTCAGAAAAAATATTGTTACATTCAAAATGTTATAATGAAGTGCTTACAGGAGCTTTAAAACACCTGAGAAAATAGTGTTTATTGCCTATCCCAAAAGTGAAAGTGAAGTCAGTATCAGTTGGCTACTCAGTAGTATTCAACTCTTTGCCACCTGATGGACTGTAGCCCTACCAGGCTCCTCTCTCCATGGGATTCTCCAGGCAAGAGTACTGGAATGGGTTGCCATTTCCTTCCCCAGGGGGTCTTCCTGACCCAGGAATCAAACCCGGGTTTCCCACACTGCAGGCAGATGCTTTACCGTCTGAGCCACCAGGGAAGCCCGATTTCCCTGGGATAGTGATTTCCTATCCCAAGTATAATATAATAACTACAACAGTATTTAGAGTTCTGTCCCCAGAACTAGACCCAGGGCAAAGTCCTCCTCGCTCTTTTCATTCTAACTCTGATTCTCTCAACATGACTCAGTCATGATACAGATTAATGTTAATAAAAGAATATAATTAAATACAGGCTCCAAACATTGTTCCAGGTCACTAAGACCTAGAATAATTATGGAAGATATCATAGGAGAAGGCAACACGGGTCCAAATCTTAAACAATTCAAAGGAAAGTAAGAGAGAGAAAAAGAGGACATGAACCCAAAAGTCCCTCCAATTATCTTACTAGTAGTCATCTCTTCTCAATCTGATAGCTCTCAACGTTTGAAAATTGCCACTTAAAACACCTAGCTTCCCAAAAGAGACTCTTAGATGACTATATAATAATGAAATATATGCCAAAACACATTTAAATATGCACACATATATTTGTGAGTGTGTGTGTTAGTCACTCGGTCATGTCCAACTCTTTGTGACCCCATGGACTGTAGCTGGCCAGGTTCCTCTGTCCAAGGAATACTCCAGGCAAGAATACAGGAGTGGGACACATATATTTAACAGTATATGTTTTTAATTTCTCAAATTCCTACCCGAACAGAAAGATATCAAGGCCAACAGTCTACAATGTATCCCAATAACATTGCTGGTGGTATAACTTCCATGACAAGCAATTTGGCAGTATCTATTAAAATTACAAATGCATAAACCCTTTGATCCAGCAATTCTACTTCTAGAAATTTATTCTAAGGTTCATACACATATGAAAAGATTCTTTGTAATTACAAAATCTGGAAACAACCTAAAAATCCCATCACAGGTTAAATAATGGTGGACAGGTTAAATAATGGTGTGTACATAAAAAGGAAAAATGAATGAGGAGGCCCATATACACTGAAATAAATTGTTTCCAGGATAAGATATAACATTTGATATAGAACAGGAGTGATGCACTAGGTTTGTGGAAACAGTAGGGGGAGGGACATACGCATTTATGTATACAAAATAGTTCAGAAAAGACTACATTAAAAACTATTAAAAACTGACTTCTAAGAGGGAGAATCTGAGGCTGGGGATCAAGGATACCTTTAATATTCTGTATTATTTTCATCTTTCACCCACTCAAGAAAGAGAAAAACAAATATCATATAATATTGCTTATACATGGAATTTAGAAAAATGGTACAGATAAACTTACAGACCACCTGACCTGCCTCTTGAGAAACCTGTATGCAGGTCAGGAAGCAACAGTTCGAACTGGACATGGAACAACAGACTGGTTCCAAATAGGAAAAGGAGAATGTCAAGGCTGTATATTGTCACCCTGCTTATTTAACTTCTATGCAGAGTACATCATGAGAAACGCTGGGCTGGAGGAAGCACAAGCTGGAATCAAGATTGCCGGGAGAAATATCAATAACCTCAGATATGCAGATGACACCACCCTCATGGCAGAAAGTGAAGAAGAACTAAAGGGCCTCTTGATGAAAGTAAAAGAGGAGAGTGAGAAAGTTGGCTTAAAGCTCAACATTCAGAAAACTAAGATCAGGGCATCCGGTCCCATCACTTCATGGAAAATAGATGGGGAAACAGTGCAAACGGTGGCTGACTTTATTTTTCTGGGCTCCAAAATCACTGCAGATGGTGATCGCAGCAATGAAATTAAAAGACGCTTACTCCTTGGAAGGAAAGTTATGACCAACCTAGACAGCTTATTAAAAAGCAGAGACATTACCCTGCCAACAAAAGTCCGTCTAGTCAAGGCTATGGTTTTTCCAGTGGTCATGTATGGATGTGAGAGTTGGACTATAAAGAAAGCTGAGCACAGAAGAATTGATGCTTTTGAACTGTGGTGTTGGAGAAGACTCTTGAGAGTCCCTTGGACTGCAAGGAGATCCAACCAGTCCATCCTAAAGGAGATCAGGCCTGGGTGTTCATTGGAAGGACTGATGTTGAAGCTGAAACTCCGATACTTTGGCCACCTGATGGGAAGAGCTAATTCATTTGAAAAGACCCTGATGCTGGGAAAGATTGAGGGCAGGAGGAGAAGGGGACGAGGGAGGATGAGATGGTTGGATGGCATCACCGACTCAATGGACATGGATTTGGGTGGACTCCGGGAGTTGGTGATGGACAGGGAGGCCTGGCGTGCTGCAGTTCATGGGGTCGCAAAGAGTCGGACACAACTGAGCGACTGGACTGAACTGAACTGAAACTTACTTGCAAAACAGAAATAAAGACACAAATGGAGAGAACAAATGTATGGCTACCACAGGGAGGATGGGGTGGGATGAACTGGGAGACTGTGATTGAAATGTACACACTATTGACACTGTATATAAAACAGATAACTAATGAGAACTACTGTATAGTACAGGGACCTCTACTGAATGCTCTGTGGTGACCTAAATGGGAAGGAAATCCAAAAACGAGAGGATGTGTGTGTGTGTGTGTGTGTGTGTGTAGCTGATTCACTTTGCTGTACAGCACAAATAAATAAAACACTATAAAGCAACTATACTCAAATAAAAATTAACAAAAAGATACAGTAGCAATAGTCTTTAATAGTCTTTAATAGTCATAAAGATTAACTGATTGACATTTTCATTAAAACTATTAGCTCTTAAAGGAGCTACATGAAGCACTGATCACATGTCTCAGTTTGACTGTCCAAAAATAAAGCAACATTTCAAAAAACTGTTTAAAAGTTATGATTTAAAATTTAAATTTAATGCACTTTATCTCTGCCCTCAAAAGAAATCTTCAAAGCCAACACTTTACATGGTAAAATTATCTATTTGTTTGAACTCAGGAAGTCTGCTAAAGTTCCCGTCACTATAATTTTTTAAATGATTAATATGTCAGACTCTCTGTAAAGTTGTTAGTTATGTTTATGAGAGTTATGTTTGTTAGTCACTCAGTCATGTCTATTCTTCGTGATCCCATGGATTGTGGTCTTCAAGGCTCTTCTGTCTATAGAATTCTCCAGGCAAGAATATTGAAGTGGGTAGCCATTCCCTTCCCCAGGGGACCTTCCTGACCCAGGGATGGAACCCAGGTTGTTATATGACTTCTAATTCAAAATTTCAAAAAATGACTATAAGACAACTCCTGAAAGGAAAATAATATTCAGTTCCGTTTGTCTCCAAATACAGAAAACACTCTTCATACTACAGGAAACTCAACTTCAAAAGCCACTGCATATCCTACAGGAACTCTTGCTCCTGGAGACACAACTGTACCAGCCACTTGAGGAGGGAAAGGGAAAACAGTCTGACCTGCCAGTGTCTGCCAGCAACTCTGTGTGACATTTTCTCACGGAAGGCAACGAGTCACAATTCCAGTCAACAGCATCTTGGCTTTATATTTAATTCCAAGACATCAGCAAGGATGTGCCCAAGCATAAAATTCTCTGAAGAATATTCTCCCAACTAAGTACCATATACTCACAAATTCATGTTGCTGTTATATTTGTGACAATCATGAAAGACACCTGATTTTTAGGAGCCTGGAACCAAAGGCATAGTCACGTCCCAGCCTCCCAGTTAGAAGGTACCATAGATCTGCCTCACTCCCTGGCCAGCCAAATCTGCAGTCTCCGTTACAACATACCCAAGGCGACTCCAAATTTGTTCAACTTCCCACGTTCTTCCATACGGCTCAGCTTTACCTCTCCTGAGCACTCTCTACTTGAGGGCTCTCAGAGTCAGAGCCACCCCTGCAAGAATGCCATCTTTTTCCATCTCATTAATGAGCCACAATCTGAGCCACCGGGGAAGCCCTTCTCCATCTCAGTAAATGACAACTCTTTTTTTGGTTCCTAATACAAGTGGCTCGAAGACAAGCGGCTTCCGGGATACAGTGTTTACTGAATAAATCTCTCGAGAAGTACAACATCCTGACGCTGTCAGGACCACCAAGGGACAGGCAGAAATGAATGTTCAAAATCAGTTCATCACTGGTCTCATCAGATTTCCATGTCCGTAAGGAACCTTGGCGATCACAGGAGCAGATGAGGGGACAACTTGTTACAGCCTATCTAAGGTCTTCATAAGAGCTTGAAAGAAACCTGAAGCCTGCCAGGGCTACTCGGGCCTGGAACGACCACATCTGTAGGGCATGTGGTGCCTTGGATCCTTGCATTATGAATATGAGGAAAGCATATATTCATTCCAGAGATTGAGTGTGAGCCTTAGAGGAAAGATGAAGAAAAACCTCTAGTACTTGGTAATTATTCATTATTGTGAGAAACTATGTCAGACACTAACAATGAAGGATTTAATCGTCTTCAAGAGTAGTTAGAGAAAACTAACTATAGTAAAGATTAAAATGTATTCTAATTGATAGGCTGTGCAGTTTTAAGTCAACACCAAGGTTCAAGGAATATCATGGCAAATAGTTGAGATTCATCTGGCAGAACTGGGCAAAAGCGTTAAAATTTCTTTTCATATTTTAACAATATTACAGTGTGATAATAATATTATAGTCTCATAAACCAGAAGACAGCTGGTTAAACAGAAAATTTAATCAGTAAAAACAATAAAAATTCTATGAACAAGAAGCTATAAACTCTTCAAGAAGGGACCGTATTCATATTTATCCCTGTTGAACTTCTACCTAACACTGAGCATGGAACATATTAGAAGCTTAACAAACACTTAAGAAAATGAACTGGGATCACCAGGTGTAATATAAAGAAAAAATTAACTTAAAGCCATTTTCCATGCCATATACTCAATTTTAAGAACAACTGTTATGAAATGTTCTTATTGTGTTGGTTAAGAGTCTGGGCTTTAGAGGCAGAGATCTGAGTTTAATTCAGTTCCCTTTCTTACTAGCCAGGCAAATGATGGACACTTTATAAGCCTGCTTTCCCAGGGACAAGATAAGTCTCCTCTTGCTACAATACAACTCACAAAGGGGCAAGAATTAAATAAGAGAAATATGTGAACTGAAAAATATTTGTTATATTAATTCAACATTTTCATCATTTAAAAGCTAAGGAAAATGATAGATAGGCATTTTAATCTAAGCTTTGGGGGAGATACAGCATCTGAAGGTCTAAGAATTAGAAGAAATTATGAAAAACAAAGGCAGTTATTTGATTGTGTGGAAGTGTTCCATAATGAAACATAACACAGTAATGTTAAAAGCAATAGTATCACAGAAAATATATATGTGGAAAACATAAATGAAACAGTGCTATCGCTCACGTCAATTATTCACATAGGAGGTAAACAGATTTTCATTAAAGTTTTTTAACAAGATAAAAAAATCAGATGAGACTTTGTTGAAATTTATAATTTAAAAAACCTAATAATGACTATATATAAAGTAGATAAACAACAAGGTCCTACTGTACAGCACAGGGAACTATATTCATTATCTTATAATAACCTCTAGTAAAAAAGAATATGAAAAAAGAATATATGTATATGTATAACTGAATCACTTTGCTGTATACCAGAAACTAACACCACATTGTAACTCAACTATGCTTCAATTTAAAAATTTTTTAAATATATTATTGGTAGTATATATTATTAGTCTGTTTTGTAGCCTAACCCTATAAAAGTAAACAAAGGATCTCAAAAGAAAATTTCAACCAAAAAAAAAAAACTCAAAATCCAATTAACAGAGGAATTCTGAGTTTTAAATTAAAAGTAAAACTTAAATCCAATTTTGTTAAAAATAAACAGTATTAATAAGACAGCAAGCACTATTTAGTGTTTTCTATGACACTATTCTAAATGTTTTGTAAGAAATAACTCATTATATCTTCAAAATAATCTCCGACAATACATAAGAGGTAATCTGACCTAAACTTACATCCACTATTGGGGTTGGCACGGGGAAAGATGTTGCAAGACATTTCAGGCATGACTTCTTTGACACACCTCAGTAATCAGAAGACTAAACCTTATGTAAACACAGCCATAAATTTATCGCCAGCTGCCCCTCTTCCATTCTTATCTCCAACATGCAGGTATATAGTTACAAGACAAGACAAACTTTAAAGATAGAGTTTAAGGAGCAGAAAAATAAAATCCAGCATTGCATTGTTATATTTCCACCAGCTCCCCAGGGGCTCATTCTTTCCTCTCAAAGCAAAGCGCAACATCTTAATATGTCGTCTTGTGCTCCTTCCTAGTGTAATGCTAAAAATCTCACAGAAAATATACATGTGGAATACATAGATGAAACAGTGCTATCATTCTTATATCAATTATTTACATAGGCTGTAACCAGATTTCCTTTCAAGTTTTCTAACAAGATAGCAGAAAAATCAAACGAGATGTTATTGCAATTTGTAGTTGGGGCGATCAGCAAAAATCATGCAACATATTTAGCTGCAGGAAGAGGAGAGACTAACATCAGCAATAATTATGTGTTGTTTAATTTTATCTGCATATAAAATATTTCTCTCTGTCTGGGCGCAATATACCTGACATCACCTACTTCAACAAGGTTTGCCTTATGTCTTTTTACTTATTTATCTTAGCTTACAGTTGAGTCTCTGAGCCTTCCCAGTAAGGACAAGCCTAGGGCAACGGCTGGTTTCTGGGACTCTTTGTTGCTGTTCAGCAGCTCAGTCGTGTCTGACTCTTTGCGACCTCATGGACTGCAGCACGCCAGGCTTCCCTGTCCTTCACAATTGCCCAGAGCTTGCTCAAATTCATGTCCTTTGAGTCAGTAATGCCATCCAACCATTTCATCCTCGGTCGTCCCCTTCTCCTCCTGCCTTCAATCTTTCCCAGCATCAGGGTCTTTTCTAATGAGTCAGCTCTTCACATCAGGTGGCCAAAGTATTGGAGCTTCAGCTTCAGCATCAGTCTTTCCAGTGAATATTCAGGGTTGATTTCCTTTAGGACTGATTGGTTTGATCTCCTTGCAGGCCAAAGGACTCTCAAGAGTCTTCAACACCCAGTTCATAAGCATCAATTCTTCGGCACGTGGCCTTTTTTACCGTCCAACTCTCACATCCATCCATGACTAGTGGAAAAACCACAGCTTTGACTAGACAGACCTTTATCGGCAAAGTAATGTCTCTGCTTTTTAATATGCTATCTGGGACTCTACCCATTTTGAATACAGAACTTCCTTGTTCTGGGGAAGTTTGAGAAATAGTCAGGGAAGTCAGGTGCCTTGCCCCAACTGCAGAAGTAGGAAATGGTCATTAGAATGCTGTCAGTGATGTCACCCCTTCCCAATTCCTTCCCACTAGTTCTGGAAATGAGGGAGAGTCAACTTAAGACTGAAGTCTCCCAACTGATGTTACAGAACATAAAGCACTGCTACTACCTTCACCTGAGCCCCACCTCTGAGATGACCTTCATACCTACATTGGAGGAGTGAGGAAATACATGAGGATTGTGACTCCGGTCAATTGCCATTTAGCCAAAGACCATTTCTCTCAGTTGCTGCATGCAAGCATTTTGTCCAGCCCTGGCAGTGGGGAGCTGCCCAAAACCTATTACAACTGAGAACCTGCTTCTCATTGGGAGTTCCTGATGCATGAGTCTTCCCTGATCCTTACAGCAATGTTCTGGAAGTCTGTATTCTTCCCACGGAACCAAAACTGCCTCCTGCCCTCTATCACCTTCATAGCTGTCACACCCAACTTAAAGCACCCAAATAACAGGCATCACAGAAACAGGGTTCTCAGAAGCAGGAAGTCCACAGACTGATATCCCAGACCCAACTCTGAATGTAAAAGGGAGCATGCCCATTAGCCACGGAATAGTATTCACACTCTTCCACTAGATTACATAGTTCCAAGGTACCATTCTGCTCGGTGATGGCTGAGTTCCATCCATCAAGGCGGAGACCAACAGGTAAATAAGATTTATTACACTAATGGACTAGGTCAAGAATCCTGGGGAAACTGTCTGCACAAGGAAAGGTACAGACTATCTCTGAAGGACAGCACAATCAGCTCAGTTTGAAAAAAAAAATACCAACCTTAGAGTAAGGAAAAAGGGCTTTGTATTACACACATTGGGGGTGAAGGAGGTTGACTCAAGTCTCTAGTGCATTTAACTCGACAGGAGGTGATACCATGCCCAAGAGTGGGAATATGGAAAACGGAAGAGTATTTCAGGAGAAAGTCAATGAATGTGGGTAACACTCTGACTTTGATATTTGCAGTCAATCACGTGGAAAATCCAATGGGCAGCTGGAACGTGGCTGCCCTGAAGACAGAGAGAGATGAGCTGCAGACAAGCTTGGAAATCAGTGACAGGAGAACAGAGGGTCACTTGCTGGACCACACCTGCACTCAAGAGCTGAGCAGCAGAGAAGAACCGTCAAAGGACAGCGACAGGGAACACCCAGGGGAGGAGAAACATCACCGGGGCCCAAGGAGGTAATGCTTCAAGGAGGCAGCCATGGTCAATGTCAAATTCCAAAGGAAGGTCAAATCAGATGAGAACTCAGAAATATGCACTGTGGCCATTAGGAGACGGCCAGCCCCTCTGCAAAGGCAGAGTCCAAGGTGAGGTGGGGCTGCCAGCATCTGCGTGGAACCAAAGTCTGAATGTGAGATGCAGCCAGCCCGTAGAGCTTTCTCAAAAACCATTACCTGCAAAGGAAAGGGTGCCCAGTCTCTCTCTTTTTTAAGAGTTTGCAATAAACAAAATGTATTCCAACCTGGACTGAACTGTCAGTTCAGACAGATTTACAAGGAACTCTCAGTAAGTAAGGGCTTTCTCGATGGCTCAGCAAGTAAAGAATTTGCCTATAATGCAGGAGACACAGGAGACATGGGTTCGATCCCTGGGTGGGGAAGTTCCCCGGGAGGAGGAAATGGCAACCCACTCCAGTATTCTTGCCTGGGAAATCCCAAGGACAGAGGAGCCTGGCGGGCTACAGTCGATGTAGTCAAAATATTTGTACACAACTGAGCATATGGCACATGACATGACAATGAACTCTCAGGAGTAAATCCAAGCCAGACAGACACTGGTCATGTCAGCCACGCATCCTCAGCTCAGACCCAGACAGACTGAAGAGAGGAAATGGAGAATAACCACTTAGAAAGATTATTAAGAAAGGAAACCAGGACCCTGATAATAATGAGTATGGAACCATTAACACCACTAAGGACCAACTTCTTAGAACTAGCAAAAACTAATTTTCAGCCCAGGTTCTTTATTTATTTATTTATTTTAAAAGATAAGACTCTTTCTAATGTTTATAGATTGTTCTTCAGTAGGCAAGAGCACCAAAAGCTTCAGTTGGATATAATACATGGTAGATCTGAAACTCCTCATCATGGAACAGGCATTCTGCCTGGTGACCACCGCTCATTAACCAGCAATGAAGGGGCTGACTCCTTGTGCAACCCAACTCAAAACCCCTGTGAGCAGACGGAGACCTCAAACTTCTCTTTGCTCCCTTGTTGTTGTTCAGTAGCCAAGTCGCATCTGATTCTTTGTGACCCTACGGACTGCAGCATGCCAGGCTTCCCTGTCCTTCTTTGTTTGCTTTCATATTTTATCTTTTTCAGTCCAGATGACTGGTCACCATCAATAAGAAAGTCTCACTGTCATGTGCAGCACAGCAGACGAAAAGACACGTCTGCTCACACCAGCACTATTTTTTTTCCATATTTTGCACTGAGCAAAGGACCATTTTAGATGGATCTCTAGCTACATAGCTGTGATAGAGTTAAATGAAAACTCAGAAGCAATCATTCTGCTAGTCCCGAAAAAAACCCACCAAACTATTCATAGATAGCACCTGCTTTCTTTGCAAGGAATGAGTCATAAAATGTCTGTGCTATGTAAATTTTATTTGCGAAAGAAAGAAAAAACCCTTCACAGTCTCACATATTTAAGAGAACAAACTATGGATGGTAGATGGTCTGAGTCAAAGGTAAGGAATGGTTAACCATTAGTCATTCTGAGCTGTAGGTCTCATCAAAGATTAGGTGTTATGTCTGGCATGTTGCAGGAGTTAACCATTAACCTACTGCCTCACAAAAGCCCTGACAATCCTTCCAAGCCCTCATGTCTGCGAACCAGACAGTGAAAAGGTAGGAATGCCTCCTGTTTCTAAGGCTCCAGATATGGTTAATCCCACAGCAATGCTCTATCAATAAAGAACATCTCAGAAGTTAAGACCTCTTAACATATGTACCTTTTTTCAATTAATCTTGAGTCAGGAGAGGTTCACTCTGTAATATTAAATTCTAGAATAAAAATCTCAAGAGGTGTACATAACACCTTTTAACCCTGAAACTACAAATTAGCTGTCACAGACTTCAATTTACTCTTCTCTGGGATTTGAGAGTTTTAGACTTTACCACTATTTTCACAGTAAAGAATCCAACTATAATGCAGGAGACCCGAGTTTGATCCCTGGGTCAGGAAGATCCCCTGAAGGAGGGCATGGCAACCCACTCCAGTAATCTTACCTGGAAAATTCCTCAGACAGAGGAGACTGGAGGGCTACAGTCCATAGAGTTGCAAAGAATCGGACACGACTGAGCGTCTAACACTTCACCACATTAATTCCATCAAGTTTGTTCTAATCATTACCAACTAGCAATGTAGCACAAGGAAAGATCATTCATTTACATTTCTTATGTGGCTACTCAATTTATCCATCCTTTCTAAATACACTAAGCTCTGCCACTATGAGATGGTTCAGCTTTCCAGGGGAAAACAAAAAGTTCACAGTCACTTCAACTTTTCCTTCTTACCTACTATATGCCAGGCACTGTTCTTAAAGCTGTGAATATAGCAGTACACAGAACAGATTAAAGATCTTGTTTACATTCTGTTGTTCTGTTTGACCCAGATACTTTTATTGTAGAATCTGAATTTGTTGCCCCTATTTAAAAACCAAGATGTGTGTGTGTGCTAAGTCACTTCAGTCAGGTCTGACTCTTCATGACCCTATGGACTGTAGCCCACCAGGCTCATATGTCCATGGGATTCTTCAGGCAAGAATACTGGAGTGTGTTGACGTGCCCTCCTCCAGGGGATCTGCCCAACTCAGGGATCGAACCCATGTCTCTTACATCTCCTGCACTGGCAGGCAGGTTCTTTAAGTACCACTAGTGCCACCTGGAAAGCCCAAAAACCAAGCTATCTCACCCCAAAATACAGATTCCATTAGCTCGTGAAAAAAACAAAAAATCTGATAGCAATGGCCTGGATTTCAGCCTAGCACCAAGGAGGTGGGACTGCAGTGATTACTGCATTGGCGGGGGAAGGACTCTGGTTTGGCTGTGGTCCCCACCGTCCCCTGTGTGACTGCACGTGTGCCCCCTTCATTCATTCTTCCGGCCTCGCCCTAGAGGCACGGAATCTATAATCTGCACTGGATTTTGCACCTGAAGTCAGACTTCACAGAGTCTGAATTCCACATCTGCCACCACTAGCTATGCGACTTGAGCTAATCACTCTACCTCAGTTGCCTCATTTGTAAAATGAAGAGTAAATATTTACTTCAGAGGATTGTCACAAAAATCAGATGGGACAAGGTATGCAAAGCATTTAGCACAGTGCTTGGCACAGAGTAAGTCCTCATTAAATACTTGCTATTTTTATTGTGTGTGTTATTACTCTCGTCACCATCACCATTCTTATTATGGCAAAAAAACCAACTAAAACACGCAGGGAATTCTAGGACCCATCCAGTTGTGAAAGACTCCTCCCCTGCACCACTTCTAGGCCAACAATTTTTCTCTTTTCTCTCTCTTTTTCAGTTCAGTTACTCAGCCGTGTCGGACTCTTTGCTACCCCTGCAAAGACTGCAGCACCCTAGGCTTCCCTGTCCATCACCACCAACCCCTGGAGTCTGTTCAAGCTCATGTCCATTGAGTCAGTGATGCCATCCAACCATCTCATCCTCTGTCGACCCCTTCTCCTCCCGCCTTCAATCTTTCCCAGCATCAGGGTCTTTTCTAATGAGTCAGTTCTTCACATCAGGTGGCCAAAGTATTGGTGCTTCAGCATCAGTCCTTCCAATGAATATTCAGGAGGATAATTTTGAGAGTTGACTTAGGAAAATCAGGTGGTCTTTTACCATCCAGCCAAGCCCAGGCTACAAATTCCAGAACAGCAAGCATATTCAACCTGTAACCCCAGGGAGCAAATTAACAGTCTTAAATTGTTCTTAAACAGGGGGAAATACCACGTTTTAAAGGGCAATAAACCCAGCACCTGAAATAGACTCCCAAGCTCTCTGCAAAATATCATGAGGTGACCCTGATTTTAGAATGTGCGGCATATGAGTCCTGTTGGTGCATCAGAACCACTCTGGGCCACTCACACCCCTTCCCCACAGCTGGATAATTGAGGGAAAGACTTTTCCCAACTATAAAATGAACTTAGAGCAGTTGTGGATAGGCAACTATGAACCAGCAATTTCCCAAGTAAACTTAAGGAATTTGTTATGCAGATTCCAAGGCTTCACTAAAGAGTGTGATTCCCCATGTCTGGGGTCCCTTGCAGGAACCTAGTTTTTTGGGTTTTCTTTTTCTTTTCCTGACTGATAAGCATGATTTTCAGAATCTCAGTTCCCTGAATGGGGATTGACTCCAGGCCATGGCAGTGAAAGCCTGGAATCCTAACCACCAGGCCTAACCACCAGGGAACTCCCGGCAGGAATCTAGTTTTAACAAGCCCTCCAGGTCAGCAGAGCCAGGACTACGATGAAATACCAAAGTATGTCTACTCCTCCATCATTTGATCCAGCATTCACCACCTCACCACAACCGCTCACCAATTACTGCACTGCGCACAAGGCCACACATTTAAGACTCCACACACGACATGCATCCCAAGCTCAGCCTGAGGACCAGAAAAGGCACTAGAGGCGTTAGTGTAAGTCACATACTAAGCAGGAACCCTCTTAACCCTGTTTAGTCTCCTGGCAATGTCTCTCCTCCAGTCAACCGTAACTCTCTCTCCACCATGGAGAGGTAGAATTATCAAGAAAAGAATCCCTTCCTCCCAACACATCTTCCACATCATCAAAATGACAACATGCCCAGGGAATGGCATCTCTTCAATGCCTTCTCAACAATCAGCTCTTCAAGAGTGCAGAAAGACCCCTCCATAGGCAGAAAAAGCCTCACCTCAGGGATTAAAAGACAAAAAAAGTATACACTATTTGAGTTTTTAGAAACTGACTTCAGCATACTCTCTCCATTTTTAATCCCGTAACAGGGAATTTCCTCTTTCCTTCCCTGTCTCGGGAAATGTCTTACTATATCACTGCCCTTAGAACAGCAACATTTGGCAAATACAGCTTTTCTGGCCAAACTGCAATTGGGCTGATATTCTCACTAGGCCTCGTCCTGTATCGGATAAAGAGGGTGGTAGCCAGCTTTTTAAAGAAACTCCCAATATCTGGGTATAATTCTCCTGAACCCCTCCTGCCAAACCACAAAAGCAGGAAGTACATCTCCACCTCATCTCAGAGGCGCTGGGCTCACCCTGCACCCAGGTTCTCAAGGAAAATCCCCCTGTATTGGCACACTCGGGCTTCCCAGGTGGCACAGCATAAAGCATCCGCCTGCCAGTGCAGAAGACACAAGCGATGCAGGTTCAGTCCCTGGGTTGGGAAGATCCCCTTCAGTAGGAAATGGCAACCCACTCCAGTATTCTTGGCTGGGAAGTCCCATGAACAGAGGAGCCTGGTGGGCTACAGTCCATGGGGTCTCAGAGAGTCGGACACGGCTGAGCGACTGAGAACACACATCAGCACATGCCCAGCTGACAAACCCAGTCACAGAAGAAGAACACAGGGACGTCCCTGGGGGTCCAGGGACTAACACTTCGCACTCTCAGTGCCGGGGGGCCCGGGTTGGATCCCTGGTTGGAGAACTAGGTCCCAAAACAAAGACTGACGATCCCAAGGGCCACAACTACAATCTGGTGCAGCCAAATAAAAAGAGAGAACACGTCATTTGTCTCTCCAGTTCCTTCACCCTTCGCTACCACCCACTTCTGACGCCACTGCACTGAAATGGTAGAAATAATTTCCGAATGATGCTTTTTGTTTGGTTTTTCAGGCTCATGGTGTAAGAGGCTGAGGTATGCACACCAGTTGAAAAGTAATTCACAGCACTTCAGACTACCCTTTGCAAGGACGACCGTGACCAGGGACATACATTGCTGTCGCCACCCAAACAAGTTCAAAAGAGTCATCACTATAAAATGTATGCCAGGCAGATATGACCTTTGCCAGAACCCCAGCATTCCTGTAAAACAGATGGTTTATTAACATATGCTGACTTTCATGCTGGCCATCATTCTTGCCAGATTATCACCAGAGCAAGACAAACACAAAATGTGCTTTGGTAAAGTATGTTTGACGTTACCTACTCCTAAAAGCTTACCCAGGCAATCCACATTGCTACCAGGTCTGTAAATATGTATTTTCTCTGGGCACAGAATCAAATGGAGATAGGCAGTTTATGTTTGAAAACAAAGGATTGACTTGGAAACAAGAAAAAAAAGTCAGTGACACAGGCAAGTCCTAAGGGTCCCATCCAGGAAAATTCTTATCTTTCCAAAGAGAAAAGTCATACGCAATTCTTGGGTTACCATCACAACCCAGACTGAAAACAATTTCCATTTCCCACCCCACCTCACCCGACCTACCCTAAGAAAAACCCATAGTGGACTCCTGGCTTCCTGAATATGTCCTGCATTGAAGGCATCCACACTCTACCAGTCTTTCAGCTCCTGTTTTCTCTCTTCCTGGGGACATTCTTTCTTCTCTTCCCAACAAATACATCCTACTCATTCCTCCTGACCCACCTCTTTCTTCTGCTAAGTTTGTCTCATGTCATCCAGGCAAATTCAATCAGTTTTGCCTCTAAGCGTCACAGCATCTTATTCATGGCATTTATTAATCCTGTGTATCTTCTTTCTACCTTGTTTCTGTGAAAGCATGGTAGGCGCACTGTAAAAGTTTTTCCCCAAAGCAAACTTTATGTATGCATTACAACATTATTGCATGCCTGAGTTTAGCAGCACCTTCCTAAACTCATTATTGCACCAGATCTTAAGGAACCTAAATGGAGAAGGAGACCTCTGCCTCAACTATTTCTCAATGGAACACCAACCATGAAGATTAAGACTGGTTAAGACAAAAGTTAGCACACACATTGAATCTGAAGGTGCTTGAGAAATGCTGCTGCTAGGTCAGGTTACCAGCCTTCCTCAGAAAAACAGAGAAAACAGTTCAGGAAAGAAATGTCACTTAACCACACACACACACCTGAAAATCTTATCACAGCACTAACCAGGAGCCATAAATGAAAAGATGTAAGAATACACCAGCAAGGTGAAACACATCTTTCTTCTCAGATAAAATGGAAAGGGAAGCAAACACAAACAGGACTCCCCTAGTGGTCCAGTGTTTAAGAATCCACCTGCCAACACAGGGGACACGGGTTTCATCTCTGGGACCCGGGAAGATTCTTCATGCCGAGGGGCAACGGATCATAGGCACCACAACGATTGAAGCCCGACAGCCCTAGAGCCTACGCTCTGCAACGAGAGGCCACCTCAATAAGAAGCCAGCACACGGCACTAGGGAGTAGCCCCCAGTCGGCAAGTGTAGCAAAAGCCCAAGTGTAGCAAGGAAGACCCTGAATATTTTAAAACAACAATAATAAAACCAAACAAAATGAAAAACAAAAACTGAAGGCAAGGAGAGAAGAAAAGAGGCTTAACACATGTAAAACTTATAATAAAGGTCTCTAAAAAAAGGAATCACGCTTTGTTTTCTTCTCAACAGTCCAACTATCACGGCGACTTCACCTAGCACACAGTAAACAATACGTGTTCATCAAAGGAGGAACCTTGCTGTACCTGAAAACCCAGCCATGATGGGCTTCTTTTCCCAAGGATGAAGTTATTATCATTAGGGGGGAGAATTGAGAGGCACCACGTCATGCAGAAATATTAGAGAGATTTCGACCCAATGAAAAGATGACTCCAGCATATCCAAGCCAGTAATCTCTATTCGCCAGGACTAATAAAAGATGTCCCAGCCAGATTCGGGACAATCTCCTTTAGAATTTGGTAAATTATTTCCCAGAACAACAATATTTTATTTCACTTCTTTGTTCATGTGCTATGCTTAGTCACTCAGTCATGACTGACTCCTTGCGACCCCATGGACTGCAGCCTGCCAGGCTCCTCAGTCCATGGAATTCTCCAGGAAAGAATACTGGAGTGGGTTGCCATTCCCACTCCAGTATTCTTCCCAACCCAGGGATGGAACACAGGTCTCCCACATTGCAGACGCATTCTTTACCGTCTGAGCCACCAGGGAAGCCCTTTATTCGTAAAAGTCATTAAATGGAGTAAACATTGTATTACATGACCTGTTCCAAATATAATTTCTTTTGTCTAGAACACTACTCTTCTCCATTATCCATTATTATAGATGATGAATTTTAAGCTCCTTCTCTAGAGGACTTTATTATAAGCTTTGCATATATTTTAAGTCTCTTTGCTTTCCTTCTCTTCTCTCCCTGCCTCCAGTTCTCTCTTCATTTCTTTCACAAAGAATGAAAAGCAGTAGATAATGATAAGTAACTTATTCATATAGAGAAGACGAAGCTTCAAAAATAGATTCCTATGGTTTCTCTTGAGTTCCTGGCTCAAGAGAAAACATCTAAACCAACTAAAATCCCACTGGACACAAGGATCAGCTGGATCCAAGTGGGGAAAAAATATAAGGAAATGATAGAGTTGTCTGTTACCTGCTCTACCTCTAAAGACAATAAATTTGCATTCTAAGTTAGAATCAACTATACTGAAGCAAAGAGGAAAAATGAAAAAGCTAAACTACAAACAACAAAATAAAAACGAATGGTAACCTGATGAAAATGTCCTAAGAATGCCTGCCCTATATTTTATTTTATACTCCAGAAATGGTTGCTGCAAACTACTCCTCCACTTAATAAAGAAAAAAATAAATCACAACCTAGAGGGGTGGGATGGTGTGGGAGAGGGGAGGGAGGTTCATGAGGGAGGGAGGGAGGGGACAAATGTATACCTATGGTTGATTCATGTTGATGTATATCAGAAACCAACACAATACTGTAAAGCAATTATCATCCAATTAAAAGCAAAATTTTAAAAAAATCTCTCAAGAAGCAAGTGGGAAGCGTGTTCTGAGAGTAGCATCAATTGCATTCCTGTACCAAGTTCTTATCATTCTAGTAAAATTATCTGATTCTGAATCTATTCTCCATCCCCACTCCAGCTAGGAGCACCTAACTCATTTTCATAGTCCCTGTACCTACCCGCAACCCAGTCAGTTCTCAATGTTTGCTGGCCCATAAAATACTGAAGTAACTGCCAAATACTCATTAATATATTCCAGAGTCAGTTTGCAAAAAGAAATGTCCAAAACCCGGCAAAATCTTATTCCAGATACCAAAGCGCTCTTATTTGTCTAACAGGCTAGCACTAAGTTGTTCTAATTTACTCATTATATCTAGACTTCTGCTGAGCGAGAGAAATGCTTGTCTAAACTGTGTTTCTGGTAGCATATAAAATGAAAGCTCTTTCACATTAATCTGGATTATTAATATTCAAAAATAGTTGAACCCTCCCACCTCTTGCAATCTTTGAGATACAAGAAAGCAGAGCTGTCAGGTATGGATTACAGCCTTGCCCATCATTTGGCGGCGCTGCCTGACAAAACATGAACAGGCCACATAAAGACAAGGAGGACGCGTCTGTGACCCCAGAGCTCACTATGTGATCGGCCTTCTGGGTAGAAAATGTTAGGGACTGCTTATCTAGAGGCACTGTTCACTTCCGTTTTCTGAATAATCTACAACTACATCAGAACAATTTTTTTAAAATGCAATAACATTAAATGACAGAACTTAGAAGGTATCTGGGGACTTCCCTGGTGGTTGTGTGGTTAAGAATCCACCTGCCAATGCAACGAACACAGCTTCAGTTCCTGCTTTGGGAAGGTTCCACCTGCTGCGGGACAACTAAGCCCACGCACCACAACTACTGAGTTTGAGCTCCAGAGCCTGGGCTCTGCAACAAGAGAAGCCACCGCAGCGAGAAGCCCGCACACTGCGGGGAGGGAGAAACCCCCGAGCTGCAACTAGAAAAGGCCCAAGGGCAGCAAGGAAGACCCAGCATAGCCGAAAATAAATGAATTTTTCAAAAAGAAGGTATTTGAATGCTTTTGCTTTAAATCAGGCTATAATAAGCAATGAAATCAAGTCGTCAACTCCAGCGCCACAGAAAATGCAGAATACCCTAGGAACAAAGACAGACAGACTTGGGGCAGAGAAGGTTAAAAAAAAAAAGTGAGGATTTTTAGCAAAAGAGAATTCAAATACTTCAAGATGTCTGGAACCTTAAAAGCGAACTGTCAAGTAGTTCAGCAGCAGGTGGGGACAGAATGGGTATAACTGCATTTTTCATCAAATTCACCCATGACCGCCGCACCGGAGACTCTGACGGCCACCATCCACAGTGGGAACAGAAGGGCAGGCTAAATGCAGTCTAAAGACCCCATCCCCTCCCCACTTTTACTGTTCTGCATGCCTCATATACTTTCCTCCATCACTTTGACTTGCTGAGTTTATTGGGATCAGTCTTGTGATTAAGAGCCTTGTAAATAAATACAAAACATTTCACCAGTTCACTCAAATGTTTTACTGCTTGACCTCCTGCTTGGAGGTTACACATGGAGCCGATGAAAAGAATGTCATAAGCATTCTTTTCTACCCACCTGGACTAAATTGTTATTTACCCCAGGCCAGTGTCTCCTTAAAGGGGCTAAAATGCCTTCCTTGCTTTATGTAACACAAGGGAAAAATAAAACAGATTCACAGTGGCTGCTGGGTCCACATTCCATTTCACAGAAGGAATTTTAGGGAAAGAAAGTCATTTGTTTTCCTAAGTAGAGAATAAAATTTATCTTTGCAAGTGGCAGTTTTTTAAAAAAAAAGAGAGAGAGATAAATGCATGTTTGCTTGTTTCAAGTTTTGGTGAAAAGGCATGAATTAGTGCAAGGTCCATGACACATACGACATGTTAATAGACTAAATAAAAAGACCTCTCATATAAACACATACACATGTATGTTCCCTTCATAAAGTATTTGATAATCCCTTAGTTAGTGGCAAAAAGGACTTCTTAGCCACCTACTCTGGCCCAGGTATACAAAAAAAATTCCTACAAAACAATTAACACAATTAAAACTATCAAATGAGAAAAGCATATACAAGTACTAAATTGAGGACAGCATAAATAAATAGAAACAAGAAAGAACTAAAGGAGTTCAATAAAAAAAATGTATTCAAAGAGGTAACATAAACAGTTAGGAATATGGGCAATATTGATCCCCTAATTATGTTCCCCCAGTTGTTTGTCAAAGGCACCTAAAACCACCATGTTTCACGATACTTTCATTTTGTTTATATTTAATTTACAAGAAAACATAAATCAGAAACTTCTTAAATCATCTTTTCAGAAGTATGAGTGATTTCATATCAATAGTATAGCAACTGAAATGTTCAAAAGTAGCTGTAATTAAATACACGATTGCCAGTTGGGTTGCGGAGTCTGTGATAACAATCACTGCCAAGGCAAGCTTTAAATAGCCAGTGTGCATGCTCAGTTGTGTCCAACTCTTTACGATCCCATGGACTGTAGGCTGCCAGGCTCCTCTGTCCGTGGATCCTCCAGGGGATCTTCCCAACCCAGGGATCGAACCCACATCTCTCAAGTTTCCTTAATTGCAGGCAGATTCTTTAGCACTGCGCCACTTGGCCTCCTTTTCAAAAAGGATAAGAGTCAGCTAATTCAAGAGACTGGATTCTCTATGTTCAGAAGAGGAACAAGCAGAATAGAAACACCCCAAATCAGTAGAAGCAAGAACGCACGTGCTGCATGCTTTATATCAGATTCTGAAACAAACTTGCTTTCCTAATTACATTTGGCTCAAACCAGCATAAAAAATAGCTAACATTCCATGAGTCTAAACCAAATGGTGCTAAATGGGAGAGGTTGCCTAGAAGAGTAATGAGCAGACTTCAGGCTATTTTAAATAAAGGACATTGGAAAGTATAAATGAAGACCACCAGAAGAAAAAAATAGCAAGAACGTTGTAAAAAACAAAAACTGCACTTGTAAACAAAAGATCACCAGTGGTGAAAATAAATGCCATGGTGTTTTTAATGATTTAACAAGTAACTTTATGCTTAATACTTAATAACTGCCCGTGATATCAATTACAGTTAAAATACTGGCAAGATAAGACAAAAGGAAAAAGCAGCCACCACTAGACCAGTTAGTTCGTTTAGTTCAGTCGCTCAGTCATGTCTGACTTTTTGCGACCCCATGAACCGCAGCACGCCAGGCCTCCCTCTCCATCACCAACTCCCAGAGTCTACCCAAACTCATGTCCATTGAGTCGGTGATGTCATCCAACCATCTCATCCTCCGTTGTCCCCTTCTCCTCCTGCCCTCAATCTTTCCCAGCATCAGGGGCTTTTCAAATGAGTCAGCTCTTCACATCAGGTGGCCAAAGTATGGGAGTTTCAGCTTCAGCATCAGTCCTTCCAATGAACACCCAGGACTGATCTCCTTTAGGATGGACTGGTTGGATCTCTTTACAGTCCAAGGGACTCTCAAGAGTCTTCTCCAACACCACAGTTCAAAAGCATCAATTCTGCCCTCAGCTTTCTTTAAAGTCCAACTCTCACATCCATCTAGACCAGTTAAGAAGCAGGGAAATACCAGCACAAGATTTTTTTTTTTTACAATGGTGGTCAGGAGTTAAGTGCCAAAATAATGAAAATTATTCTGACTTGACTCCATCATACTTCTGAGGCATCTAAGCATATAGGAGACTAACATGTTATTAATTCTTGAATGATCCTGATTTTTTCACAGTGCAGGATCTACAGCGACAGGCATGACCCATCTTTACAGAGGGCAGTGACCTTGGACCTTGGACGCAAAGGTGAACATAATCTCTCATCGAAGCACATCTGCCCACTCCTCTCCTATCTTCCCATTTTCCTTGTAAATCCCTTATGGGTAATCTTTCCTAACAAGGAATGAACCCAGAGTAATAACTTTAACTGGCTTCACGGGTTTGACAGCTGGGGGCTCTGAGGGCAGTTTCTATGAAGGTGCCCAGGGGTAAGGGAAACCAGGTGTCTAGTAGTAATCCCCAGGCAGCTACCCCCCCAACAGCACCAGCCACAACTGCAAAGTCCAGAGCCCTTCCTTCCTCCTAGCAGCTGCCCAGGAGCCTGCTGACTCCCATTACTGGGCAAAGACATAGGAGTCACTTTTTGCACTGAAATAGTATTTAAAAGATGAGCTTCTTCTGTCATGCACAACACAAGAGACTTTTTCTCCAGGGAGCTGAGAACTTAGGATCAATTTTAACATCTTTCTACAGGAAAATCAATTCTTGGTTCTGGGATAATTGATTTACACACAAACTTTTGGAATCAATTCTTGATAAAATGGGCTTAGAAGTTGAAATAGGATACACGTTTTAAAGCAGTAAAAGTGAAAGAATGGCAATTTGCATCAATAAACAAAACTGTGTGTGTGCGTGTGTAATGGAAAAAAAACACTTTGATTACATTAAAATCCAATCACTTAAAATGGAAAGGAAACAACAGAAGATGTACTTCAAAATATGAAAGGACTGAAAACAAAATAGGGAGAAAAGATCACATATATACCGTGAAATCTATTTTTTCAGACTACTCTTATCCTGCAACTTCTATACATCAGCTTCGGCTCTGTGATTGGAAACCACTGACCCACCTCCCAATCTTCTCTTGTCTCTCTTATCCACCACCTACTGCTTTCTAGACTAGATTTCCAGCCTGGAATTTGAAACACCCTGAATGTCTTAAAGTATTTCAAAATAAGTGATGAAATTCTGAAAACAAATCAATGTAATAAGTGTATGCTATAAAGAAATCTACCCTGGAGGGCATCAGGAAACCTAAAACCCTGGGAGACGATGTTGCAACTCCCAAAAGGAGACAAATCACTGCTCAGGAGATGCCAAAGAGGCATACATGTAACATACAGCAACCCACAAACACTCTAAGACCTACATGGTAACAAAGTCAGCACTAATCTCCAAGATTTGGAGTCCTTTTCCAAAATACAAAGACACTTCTGCTAAATTGTACTCATTCTTTTACCCCACTGATTTCCACGCTTTGACAGGGAAACACCTAATGCTATCTAAAATGACCTCAATGACCAGGGTGAAACTCTGAAAATATATTCAAACAAAATTAGGATCGATCTAAATAAACGGAATAAGTTCATATATAGCATACAGGATAACCCCCATTTTTTATGGGAAGGGTCAAAGGTAAATGCCACAGGTTCATTCAAATAAAATTAACCATCACTGCAAAAAAGTTTAATACTTAACTATGCTAGTTGAATCTTTTCCTGGACAAAAATAAACCAGGCAACTAGTAGTTTCTTCTGAGAAGAGTAACAGCAGAGGTTTCCTTTGCTCTGACCACAAACTCAACCACAGAGTTAAAACAAAAAGTTTTCCAGAACTATTGAATTTTCAGAGAAGTGTGAAGCCAGGAACCTGAGAAATCCTCCTCTACTAGATCAACAAACTCATGATGAAGACAAAGAAACCGAGTCATGAGTGGCTGAGAAACTTGCCTAAAACCAAAATAGCTAATTAGTGGCAGAAGTAGGACTCGGGTTTCTTAAATTGCACAGGAGTGCACTTTCCACTAGACCACATGGGTGATGATGGGGGATGAGTGGAGAGTCTGCAAAAATTCAAACTGGACTTAGCCCATTACACATCTGCCCAGCATAGTTTCATCTTACACGACTTAAAGGACTCTCATGTAACAAGCTAGTCACTTCATAATAGGGCTGCCTTTTTAAGGGGTAGTAGCTTTTTTAGACATATGTGTGATCAAAGTAATTAAAATCAAGCTGAGTGTACACATACCAACAGCAGCTCAAATATCATGCAAAGAAGTCATTATTCAGTTTTCTAGGTTAAATAGTAATCTATGAGAAAATATCATTTTAATGTATTCAATCACCAGCAAAATATCCACAATAAGGAGAGTACCCTGAGAGTCTGTTTAGTAACAACTCGAGGTAGGTACCCAGACACTAGAAAGATACATATGATTTGAGAGAGACAGACCTAACTCCAGTAGAAGAGCAATTCTTTGAGCACAGCTCCCAGGAACAAAATACAGCAATGAAAGATATTCAAGGTCTTAACCCAGCCTTGACTGGCCCAGGCACAGCTGAGAAGACTGGGCATTTTGACTGGCAAGATATTTGAAAATCTAGAGGTTCTCGTTTGCTTGTTTTTTTATATTAAACCTGGGATGTGTGGAAGAAATGATAGATGAAAGAAGGGACAGAACAGGAGGATAGAATAGAAAATCAGAAGAAAGTAATGAAGAATTAAAGAGCCAGAGATACAAGCCAGGAAAGGCAAAAAAAAAAAAAAAAAATGGTATATATTATCCAAGAGGGCAGTAGGGAAGCCCTCATGCCTTCATGGGGGAAAACCCTGATCAAGACATAAGACTCAGATCACACGTCCCAGGATATCTGGAGATTTCCGTTCAAATGCCAACAGAGGCTGTCTACATATCAGGTTTGGTCTTTGACTTTGCCGGTTAAGGAACTTGATTTTGAGTTCAACCAGAAACGACCAATGCCAATTGAGAAATTATACTGAGAAGCTAAACTTTCAAAGGGACTCTGCTCATTCTCAACTCAAAAGGACTAATGGGTTTTGGCAAATAAGTTTAAGACTCAAAAATTTATAATGAAGAGAAATAGATCATTCTACCTATTGCTATAAAACAAGGAGAGTCTGTTCCATGCACTGATTCTTCTGCTACCTGTTCAGAATGACCCTTAAACACTGCTGTAATTATACTTTTAATTCTTCTTTTTAGCATTTCCTTTCATCAACTAAAAACTCCTATTGGCATAACATATTTCCTCCTAGCAGGCACATCCGAGAGTCCGAATATTGAAGTAGTTTAAAAATGGACCTGATTTCATAGTAGCACAGAAATGCATGCTGAGATATGCTTAGCCAATCACAATCAACCAAACAGAAAATTCTGAAAAAGTAGTTGGGGAATGCTGTTAAGCAGATCCTGAAGTCTTTCAGACAAATGGTGTCTGGATATATTTTTTTTTACATTTTTTTTCTCTTCATTGATTCCCCCACCAAAAAAAATCTATAAAAAACATTTAAAAAATTAATAAAGTACACATAAAGATGAATGGTCAGGGAACTAAGATCTCCCAAGCCACTCAGCATGGCCAAAAATAAACGAAAAAGAATTGAAGTATGGTTGTTTTTTAAAATGGAACTTCAGTGTGATGCCCATAGCGCAGAAGTCATGGATGGTAGATCCTAAGCTGTAAGTCAAGGGTACCTGGTCACAAGCAAAGTACGTGCTTGTGAGACCAAGGTCCTCAAAGCAGCAAGGGGAAGATGACAGGTCACTCACAAGGTAGCCACTGCCCAGAATGCGCTTGAATTTGACAACTGAGCACGCCAGTGCAATAGAATGTGTTGCCTATGTTTCTTTGGCGAACCTGCAGCAAGAAGACAGGAGAGAAATTAACATGGTTTTTGCCACTGTTCTCCCTATGAACAGCCTCGGGCAACTTGTGGATATCAACAAACAAGTACTAAGTGCTACACGACCAACAGTGGGAGAGAAGAACCCCAAGTCTGTGTTATGTCTAAAAACCATTGAACATTCAATGCTGGTGAAAGACACAGTCAGTTGGATGCAGGTATATTAAAACTGTCTAGTAGTCACAGGTCTTCCCAGGTAAACAACCACAACATTGTGCCTGACAATCACCCATCGGGTTAAGCCATGCGACCAAGTTCATTTGGGCTGTTAGAACAACATACCACAGACTGGGTGGTTTACAGACAACAAAAATGTACTGTTTACAGTTCTGGTGAATGGAATTCTGAGATTAGGGTGTCATCACGATGGGGTGAGGGCCCTCTTCCAAGCTGCAGATTTCTCACTGTATCCTTACACGGCAGAAGAGGCTACAGAACTCTGTGGAGTTTCTTTAATAAGGGCACTGATCTCTTTAATAAGGGCTCTACCCTCACAACCTAAGCATTTTAAAGTTCACTCCTAAAAGCACCACCTCTGGGGGTTAGGATTTCAGCATATGAATCTTAGGGGGACACATTCAGAGCACAGCACTATATAAGTAGATTCCACTTTTAGGCCAACACACAGGCTAAGAAGGAAGAAGAAGAGAAAGGAAAAAGTTCTGAGGAGTGAACAGGGTAACACTAATTTGGGGCAAATGTACAGGGTCCCATAAGTGGGACCATCAATCCCAGACCTAAACGCTATATTTACGTATATTTTACACCCCTAAAAAATATATGTAAATATAGCTTTTACATGTATTTTACACTCTTGGGCTTCCCTGGTGGCTCAGACCATAAAGGATCTGCCTGCAATGCAGGAGACCTGGGTTCGGTCCCTGGGAAGATCCCCTGCAGAAGGGAATGGCTACCCACTCCAATATTCTTGCCTAGAGAATCCCCAGAGTAGCCTGATGGACTACAGTCCACGGGGTCGCAAAGAGTCGGACACGACGGAGTGACTAACACTTTCACTTTCACCTTTACACCCTTAGCCTCAACTCCGAAATACAGAAATTGGCAAAGAGGAACACAATGCAAAGATAAGCACTTCTTTTGTCTTTAAAATTATTAGCAGCTTAAGAAAACATTTACAATGAGCATGACAACCTTTGAGAAAAGTTAAGTAATAACCTTCTGCTTGTAAATTCAACCTAGATATATCACCACTCAATATAAAACAAGTATCCTATTTCACAACACTGATTTTTAAAAGCTCCTGTTCTGTGATAACTTGATTTTCTCTATATTACCATAAAACATCCTCATTCTCCTTAGTTTGAGCCTTAGAATCCAATTTTCCCAAAAGATTTAATTACCAAATCAAAACTTCATAAAGCCAGGGTCCTCATCTTCCAAAGAAATTTGCACCAAATTTCAAGAAGACCTATACAAAATGAACTTAAGTTCAAACAGGAAACCATCTCAGGAACAAAAACCCAAAGACTTTCACGGCAAGTCTATTCAAATTAATATTTCTTCAACACTAATCTGAGTCTTACTATTCACAATAGTAATACTCTATAAATACTCACACTTTTAAAATCCTGCAATCAGCACCTATTCTAACTGTTCAAATGAACTCTGGTTCACACACTGATGTCTGGCTCACACATACACTTGTTTCCCACTGAGTTGTAATATTTCTTACGAGCTTGACCAGGCTGTCTCTCGAAAATGAATTTCTCAGTTCTGAGGATTTTTAACATTCCTCTGCTAAATGAGGTGGGAGGCATTTGCACTTCAATGGTAGTTGCAAAATCAAACCTATCACCCCCAAATTCCAGCACACCATTTCCCATCCAACCATCCAAACATGAACACACACACACACACACACACACACACACACACACACACACACACACACACACACACACACACACACACACACACACACACACACACACACACACCCTGCTTATTCTGCCTATGCACTCTGGATTGAGTGGCCTAAGGATTTCTCTTATCTGTCCGGCAACTCTTGTTTCCTTGGCTGTCAGATCTCAGATCCTTACATGAGGAAGTATAACCGAGGACACTGACAGGCATGTCTAGATATTACTATTTCTAAGCAGAAACCAAAGACGAGTAGAGCAGCAGGCAACACGACACTTGCAAAGTAAGCCAGGAGAGAGGAGGCAGTTGGTAATAAAGCGTTTTAGTTTACAGTTTGAGGGGAGAAACTGTAGGAAAGCCTGGTTCTTAAGTTTCAATTGGTATTTTCTGCTATAAAAACCATACGGCCATGGGGAATCTGAATGCTGCAGAATTAAAGCCATCCAATGTTAGGCAATAGAACAATAAACAAATCTCCTCTGCTACGACTTTGAAATATGCAGCAAAAGTCAGCAATTTGAGTAGGTTCAGCCATTTACCTAGTTCCACAGTAATAATTACTGATTTGCTTTGGATAAAAGTTATAAAACCTCAAATCAAATATATGCTTTCTTTCTACTTGTTTTCACCATTCTGTTTTATTGCAAGAATAAAGGTGTATTTAAGAAACAGTGTATTGAGAAAAACCGAAGACAAAAATGAGTATTTACTTACAATGACCTTCAGAAACTGGGAAAGGAAATTATAACAGGCCCTGGTTTTATTCAATTTAATAGAAAACACAATTTGTTCTAAACATTTTGTTTTAAAATACCATCCTTGATAATTACAAAAATTAAACAATAAGCATTGATGAAAACTGTATACTTAAATATTGATGATGGTGCTATAAACTGATAGCCTTTGTAAAGAACAATCTGGCCATATGTAACAAGATCTACAAGCAATCCATGCCCTCTGACCCAGATAGCCTACTTTGGAAACTGTATTCCAAGAAAATACTCAGCAGATAAAGAAATGCAATTTGTTCAACAATGTTGACTGCAATGTTATTTATAATTGTTAACGCTGAAAACAATCCAAATACTAAACCATAAGAGAATAGTTAAGTCAATGATGGTATAAAAGATGAGATTATGGATCCCAGCTCTTTGCTCCCGTCCTATAATATATCCCATCCATGTCCCTGTGACTTGCCTGGGAATCAGGCCAGGGTTGGTCTCCAACTCACTGGCCTGTGGCTTGGCCATGGGATATACTTTGGCCAATGAGACGTGAGCAGACAGCATTACTTGCCACCTCCATGCTCAGGAGCTCAGTCACATCCAACTCTTTGGGGTCCCATGGACTGTAGCCTGCCAGGCTCCTCTATGGAATTTCCCAGGCAAGAATACTGGAGCGGGTTGCCAAGTCCACCTCCAGGAGATCTTCCCAACCCAGGGATTGAACTCAGGTCTCTTACATCTCTTGCACTGTCAGGCAAGTTCTTTATCACTAGTGACCAGGGAAGCCCTGCCACCTCCATACAGCAGCTTTAAATGAGACTGCACACCTCTTACATTATTCCTGCCCTCAGTCAGGAGAACAGCATGTCCCAGATGGGGGCTGACCTTTAGCCTGGGTTCCTGGATAAGAAGACATGTGGAGTGGTACCAAGGCCCAGTCAAGCCATCAGGAGCCACAGCACACTGCAGAACTCACGTCACACAGACAGGGAATAAATGTTGTCATAAGCCACTGAGATGCTGGAACCTTTTTTGTTACCATATCAAAAACTAATACAACAGTCATGAAAATATGGCAAGGTATAGAGTAGCTGATATAGGAAAACATATTTGAAAAATGTTTGTGAGAAAATAGAAGATGAAACTAATAGGCATTTGCCAAGGACATTTATATAAAATAAGGCAAGCCAACAAGCACCAGAAATTAACTAACTCAGAATGATGTAACAAGTTTCTGATTATTTTTATCAATAAAGCAGGCACTTATATATCTTTAATTCCCTTTTAAATGCTACCTTTATATCAATGTAGGGCTTCTCTGGTAGCTCAGCTGGTAAAGAATCCACCTGCAATGCAGGAGACTCTAGTTTGATTCCTGGGTTGAGAAGATTCACTGGAGAAGGGATAGGCTACCCACTCTTACATTCTTGGGCCTCCCTGGTGGCTCAGACACAGAGAGTCGGACATA
This sequence comes from Giraffa tippelskirchi, assembly GCF_054371585.1. Classification (NCBI taxonomy): domain Eukaryota; kingdom Metazoa; phylum Chordata; class Mammalia; order Artiodactyla; family Giraffidae; genus Giraffa; species Giraffa tippelskirchi. The sequence goes on from NC_137279.1 coordinate 11,516,999, forward strand.
ACTAAGCGACTTTCACTTATATTAATATATATATACAGATTATAATTATAACAGAAGTAATTCTATCCAACACACTTTTTTCTGCATTAAATGATATAAATGTTAGTGAACAATTATGCTAAAAGTGAATCTAGTGCGAAAGGTTAATTGGTTTTTTAAAGTATGAAGTCAGGGTTGATCAAATTCTTTTGTCAGACTACAAGGAAAGGAATTGTAAAAAAAAAAAAAAAAAAAGACAAAAGCAAGAGTTATTTTCAGGGATAATCCACTTTCTAGTCATCAAACACTGTGCAAAAGCAAGACCTGAAAAGACATTACTTACCAGAAAATACTCATCTCACATGCTAGTAAAGTAATGCTCAAAATTCTCCAAGCCAGGCTTCAGCAATACGTGAACGTGAACTTCCAGATGTTCAAGCTGGATTTAGAAAAGGCAGAGGAACCAGAGATCAAATTGCCAACATCCACCGGATCATCGAAAAAGCAAGAGAGTTCTAGAAAAACAGCTATTTCTGTTTTATTGACTATGCCAAAGCCTTTGACTGTGTGGATCACAACAAACTGTGGACAATTCTGAAAGAGATGGGAATACCAGACCACCTGACCTGCCTCTTGAGAAAACTGTATGCAGGTCAGGAAGCAACAGTTAGAACTGGACATGGAACAACAGACTGGTTCCAAATAGGAACAGGAGTCCGTCAAGGCTGTATCTTGTCACCCTGCTTATTTAACTTATATGCAGAGTACATCATGAGAAACGCTGGGCTGGAGGAAGCACAGGCTGGAATCAAGATTGCTGGGAAAAATATCAATAACCTCAGATATGCAGATGACACCACCCTTATGGCAGAAAGTAAAGAAAAACTAAAGAGCCTCTGGATGAAAGTGAAAGAGAAGAGAAAAAGTTGGCTTAAAGCTCAACATTCAGAAAATTAGATCATGGCATCCAGTCCCATCACTTCATGGCAAATAGATGGAGAAACAGTGAAAACAGTGGCTGATTTTATTTTTGGGGGCTCCAAAATCACTGCTGATGGTGATTGCAGCCATGAAATTAAAAGATGCTTACTCCTTGGAAGAAAAGCTATGACCAACCTAGACAGCATATTAAAAAGCAGAGACACCACTTTGTCAACAAAGGTCTGTCTAGTCAAGGCTATGGTTTTTCCAGTGGTCATGTATGGATGTGAGAGTTGGACTATAAAGAAAGCTGAGCACCAAAGCATTGATGCTTTTGAACTGTGGTGTTGGAGAAGACTCTTGAGAGTCCCTTGGATTGCAAAGAGATCCAACCAGTCCATCCTAAAGGAGATCAGTCCTGAGTGTTCATTGGAAGAACTGATGCTGAAGCTGAAACTCCAATACTTTGGCTACCTGATGCGAAGAGCTGACTCATTTGAAAAGACCCTGATGCTGGGAAAGATTGAAGGCAGGAGGAGAAGGGGACAACAGAGGATGAGATGGTTGGATGGCATCACCGAGACAACGGACATGAGTTTGGGTGAACTCCAGGAGTTGGTGATAGACAGAGAGGCCTGGCGTGCTGCAGTCCATGGGGTCACAAAGAGTCGGACATGACTGAGCGACTGAACTAACTAACCAGAAAATAAAGTTGTGCTATCCTTGAATTTATCTTTATGACCTGCTTGAAATTCCACCACACTTGTATGATTCAAGAATCGTGTTTATTATAACAAGTACTGTTACTCACAGAAATTTATCAAACAAATTCAGCAGCAATTTTTAAAAAACTGTTAATGTGGGGCTTCCCTGGTGGTCCAGTGGTTAAGACTTTGCCTTGCAGTGCAAGGGGCTGGGGTTTGAACCCTGGTCAGGGAGTTAAGATCCCACATGCCTCGGGGCCAAAAACCCAAAATATATAAAACAAGCAATATAGTAACAAATTCAATAAAGACTTTTTAAAAATCTGTTAATGTGAAGATTCTCACTATATTCTTTTATGAGATAGCAAGAAATATAAATGTATGTATTTTCAACAATTAAAAAAAAAGGAACTCACAGAATGTCAATATATGTAGATATATAAAATATTAATTATTAAGATAGTAAGAAAGATGAAAAACACATTTTCAGGGGAGTTTATATAAAACTACAAAAATATGTCTACATAAGAACAAAGGCTAAAAAATTAAATAGATTTGTAAAATACACTTTTACCAATTTTTGAAAAGTATTATAGCTATACTAAGGAAAAAGATCTAATGCTTATATTTACAAAATCTGTACTTGCTATGAGATACATCAATGTCTCTCAGTTAAAAGCAATCTGAAACACACTTAAAAGTTTCTAAAATCAATTTCTGGTAAATGCCTTTCTAATTAAGACAATCTTGGATTAGTAAAGAGAGTAAACTAAAGCATAACTTCAACATTTCTTGATAACCTGACCTCATCAATGGTTGTACTGCACTCCCCAATTCAAAGGTGACATCGGCCAGGGCTGCGGAGAGGAATGTGTGTCCTTCCTAGGCAATGAATGAAATCAAGAGCTGTTACTGATTGAGTCCAGGTAATGTTTTCTCTTTTGCCTTTGAGAGGCAGTGATGCAGAGGGGTTACAAGTACACATTCTGGATTCATGCCCGGATTTGACACTGAGCTCCATCATTTATGTACTCGTATTTGCATGCCAATGGTGTTACACAGTAAACTAGTATTTACTGTGTATTTACACAGTATACTAGTATTTACTAGTATTTAGTTTAGGCTCTTGTGCCTTAGCCATTTTAAGCCGGAAGTTTCTCATCTATAAAATAAGCCAATGAGAGTGCTTATTTCACAGAGTTGTTACAAGGATCAAAAAAGTGCTTGACAAAGTACCTGCACACAGTAAGTAGTAAATAAATGCCAGCTAATATTAGCCTCTCTCTGCTCGTCATCTTAAGGCACCATCAAGTTTGCTTTTCACCATCACCAAAAACTACTTTTAATTTTCGTCTCCATCCACTGTTCCCTCAGTCTTGAGGCATCACTCAGGGGCTAGGTTTGCCAAGCATAGCTGGATAACCATCTGTAACCGTCCTGTCCTCAAGGACTCATTATGTCCTCAAAACTTAATGTGGACCACAAATGCAAGCCACATAGGTAATTTAAAATGTTCCAGTTGTCACATTTAAAGAGCAAAACAGAACACAAGATATTAATTTTAATAATAATAGATTGTATTCAACTCAGTATATCTGAAAATTATTTCAAGAAGTAATCAATTTTTTAAAATTACAATGGAATACCTAACATTCTTTTTTGTTGTTGTTGTTGTACTAATTCTGCAATAATCTGGTGTGTACTTGATACAGGACATCACAACTCAAGCTAAGTCACATTTCAAATGCCAAATGGTCACATGTGCCTAGTGGCTACCTGAATAGTTGCTGAGTCTTTTAAAGATTAAGACCTCAGAAAAAAAAATCCCTACCTTTAAAAACATCAAAACGCACTTATTAAAGGAATGGATGAAAGGAAATAAAGAAAGAGGAAGGCAGAAAGAACAGATGTCCCTGACCTGCATAGACTTCTGGGCCTAGGGTTGTGGTTCAGAACTTGGACTGCGGAATGAGTTCAGATCCACTTCTTCCACTTGGTAGCTGTGGTTCGTTAGCTAATAACCTCTTTTATATGTCTCAAAGATAAACTGTAGGTAAAAATAACCTCTCTTTCATAAGACTGTTACAAATTGAAAGGTTGTAGAGGAAAAGGGGTTTCCATACAGAAAGTTCTGCTTTGTAAAAGGTCAGGAATGAAAGTGGGGAAAACTGAAGGAAATAATGAGCAAATTAGCTAGAGATAATAAAAAGGCCATGGAAGAGAAAAACTCGTCATGTGATGGTCACAGCATCTGCATTAAATGCCCAGCTACACAAAACAACTGCCACAGTGGCAGCTATTAATAAAATAATTGCAGTGACATTTCTAAAGCCCTCAATGGTTTATATCTCCTAAGCCTGACTGCTTTCTTTAGGCAGAATGATAAGGGGTGGGAGTGGGGGATACGGCTGACTGCCAAAATTTAGAGAATCAAGGTTTTTTTTTGGTAGTGTATATATTAATCACAGCTTCTGGCCTCAACTAGATGGATTACTGAAGATCCATGGGTCTTTCTTTGAAGGATGAGGTTGCTGTAGTGCCTCAAATTCAATCGGAACATAACTCTTCCCTGTATTACAAATACATAAAATTAGAATAGATGTTTACTATTCCTACAACTTTCCTTGAAAGTTGGTTTGCAAATAAAGTCTTGATATTTTATTTTAAACTTGCTTTTTGTGCCTCTCCCCCCACTGCCACTCCTTCCACCAAAATTCAACTAATAAAAAGTATAAAGTTAGTCTAGTCTGCTAGCAAAGACTTTTAATGCTTATTCGTGTTAATAATCTAAGTCACTATACTCTCTAATTTAGACGTGGGGTTTCTTAAAGACAACAAACAAGACTTCTCTATTACAGCCACCTTCTAAAATGAGATTTTCCTAGAAAGTATTTTACATAATATTCATGTCCCTTGAGATTACGTGTTCCATAAAATTGACTTAAAAAAAAAAAAGTCCTTAAATAAATTCAACACATTTTTGTTTATTGCAAGACTTCTTGGAGTCTTTAATATGCTCTTGTACACAGATTTCAAGCTGCTGTGAGTGAGTGGTAGTCGCTCAGACGTGTCTGACTCTTTGTGACCCCACAGACTGTAGCCCACCAGGCTCCTTTGTCCATGAAATTCTCTAGGCAAGAATACTGGAGTGGGTTGCCATTTCCTTCTCCAGTAGCTTCTCAGCAGCTTCCTTCTCAAGCTGCTATGCTCAGCCAACTATTACCATTCTATCTCTGGGTGGGGATAACAGTCTCCAAATGAGAAAAATGGCAAGTGAATCAAGAGAATCAAATAACAGGAAGATAGCTTAAGTAACTCATGGAAACAGACATCTGTACAGACCTTTACACCAAGTTTCCAGCCTGATGGGCTGTACTCTGCAATTCTCCCTTTTATCGTCCCTGATACATATACAGTAATTAACCCATCTGTGTGTGCTGTGCTCAGTCATTTCAGTCATGTCTAACTCCTTGCAACCCTATGGACTGTAGCCCCCACCAGGATCCTCTGTCCGTGGGATTTTTTAGGCAAGAATACTGGAGTGGGTTGCCATTTCCTCCTCCAGGGGATCTTCCTGACCCAGGGATCAAACCCATGTCTCCTGCATTGCAGGCAGATTCTTTACCACTGAGCCACCAGGGAAGCCCAAATTAACTTATCAGAGTCCTCCACATGAAGGCAATTTATTACAAAAGAAGGAAGGGAGGGAAGAAGAAAGAAGCAAGGAGAAAGGACTGGAATAGAGAGCAAGAGAGGAGGGAGGAAATTTCTTTTAATGATGTGGTAAGTGTAAACATCACATCATATTCACAGGCAAAGTTTAAATGCCTCAACGTATGCCTAAGGATGAAGCTACATGAAACATTCACTTGTACCAAACCCACCCCTTGGAAAATAAGCCTCATTTTCAAAACAACCAAACAGCTGCTCAGCTGAAACACAGCACAAATCATCCTTCCCAGCCTTTATTTTTAGATGCCTCTTAAGTAAAACAATAATTTTCTAGAGAATATAATTAAAACTGGTAGGTGTCATTTCATTCTTTTAGAGTTTTATTATAATTCATTTCACATCAGTCACACTGTTTCCCCTCATAAATCACATAATTATATAATATTCCATAACAAATTCTTTGCCTTTTAATAAAAGAATCTGTATGAACTTTTAAAAATATACAGATTTTAAAACAGCACAATCCACCCACAATGTTAGTATAGCCAACAGGTTTAAACACAGGGAGTCTAAAAGTCAGCCCATTTTTCAAATGATAATTTGGAGACGTGTGTATGTCTAAAAAAAAAAAGTGTACCTCTGTCATGTAAAGCACAGTTTACAAAATGTCTAATGAAAAAGAATATGCTTAATAGATCATAGGATTTCACTGACAGAAACAAATGCTAATTGCCTGCTGGAGTCTTTAATGAAACCTAATTGCTGGCTTGAGCTGTCACCACTGACCCTGGTAACAGACCAGTACACCCTTCATAAACCTAATACAGCATAATCCTCCTTCATTATGGTTATTATAGCTCTGCAGTGGGACACGTCCGCCGCAAAAATAAACTCTGCTGCCTCTCCTCTACAAGGATGTGTTGCTTCTCTATCCCAGAGCAAGTAGCACTGATGGCAGAAGTCACCCTTCCAACAAGTGGTACCACTTCACAGCCCAGATCTACTTCCATCCCTAGACTCACACAGACTCTCGGACACTGCTCCAGGAAACACCGACACAGTCATGATCATGGGGGGAAAGGACCAAAAACAAGAACAAACCAAAACAATCACACTATCCCCTGTCACCATAAGGGAAATGGGAAAAGCAGAAGAAATTAGGTCTAAAACTAATCATGGGTTTGACTTAGGGGATCCATGTCTAAATCGATCCCTGGGTTGAGAAGATCCCCTGGAGGAGGACATGGCAACCCACTCCAGTATTCTTGCCTGGAGAATCTCATGGACAGAGGAGCCTGGCAAGCTGCAGTCCATAGGGTCGCAAAGAGCCAGACACGACTGAAGTGACTTAGCACGCAGAAGCACGCACATGTATAAGTCAATTCAGTCTACAGTCTACATTTCTGATACCGAATCCACAAGACATTCCTTCCTTCAATTTGCTTTGAAGATTTTCTGGACACGCTCTTTAAAAAAAAAAAAATCACTTCAATTAAAAACACTAATCTTACATCTATGACTCAACGATTCCAAGCACTTATTGAATACCTACTTTGCAGCAGGTGCCAAGAACCCAAAGATAAATAAATCTACAAAACATGTCCCCAAAGAGCTCAAAACTGTGGGGAGACAGATGAACAAACAGCTATAATTTAATGTGATGCTTCTCAGTAAAGAACGAGGAGAAGACCAAAGGAAGACAGACCAGGTGACAATGAACTCTTCCAAATGATAAAAAAGGAATGTCAGACAAAACAGGTAAGAAGAAACAGAACAGAAGAAATTAGGTATGTGACCAGATTGGAAAAGGAATTCAAGGGAAGAGTAACAGTGAGGACATGAGTCAAAGCCACGACGTTTCAACCGTGAGAAATGTTTTCAGCCCAGGCTAGCAGTTAGGTTAGGTAGGAACAAGAGCTATGCATGCAGAGCCTGGAAGGCTCAGCTAAGTCTGCCCTTGACCTTGGGCAGCTTTGTGTATTGTTAAAATTTAAGTACATTAGACATACAAGAGAACATAGTAAACATCCCTGTTTCCACCACTCAGCTTAGGAAATAAAATAACACTACACTTCTCTCCTCACCTTCACTACCACCTTGTTCCCTGTGTTTGGTGTTTATCGTCTTTCTGGTATTTCTTTACCCAGTTAACCCTTGAACGTGATCTGAACTACATGGGTCCACTTATACTTGGAATTTTTTCAATAGTAAGTGCCTACAGTGCTACCTGATCTGTATTTGTTGAATCCATGGATGTGGAACCACAGATATGGGGGTGGGGGAGGGGGGGTACGCAAGTCTATGTTACATGAGAATTTTCAAATGTGCGAAGGGTTGGCGCCCCTAATGCACACATTGTTCCGGGTTCAACTTTACTTTTAGGACTGGTGTATGTATCTCTGAACAGTATCAAATGGCAAGATAGATTTCAAGCAAGAGAAGGAAAATACAGATGTGGTTTGTTTTTTTTTGGGGGGGGGACTTAGTTCCCGACCAAGGATGAAGTCTGCACCCACCTACCCTCCATTCAGCTGAAGCACAGAGTCTCACCCATTGGACCCCTAGGGAAGTCCCAGACGTGTCTAAAACAAGACTTGGAAGTGCAGGAGGTGGACTGGTCTCCGCACTGGCAGCAGCAGGACAGGTGATAAAGAGAGGCTGAGGTAATGGTCTTTCCTGAAGGAACTGTCACCATGGAGAGAAAAGGGGTAGCCTCAGAGGGCACCCCCGGGGCAAGCAGGAGGCAGACCCAAATGAACAGGTACAGGCGACCAGCAGCAGAAGAGAAGCAACAGTCTGGGGCGGTCTGTGCCCGGGCGGAGGAGGGACGTGGAGTGGAGTGAGGCCAGTGGCAGCTCCTGGGCAGCTGGCAGGCTCAAGAGCGGGATGAGCAGGTTAACCAGGACACAGAGCACACGGAGGTCAATGCCAAGATGAAGTGGCAGAGGGGAGACTTTCCGGGTGGCCCAGCGGCTAAGACGCCACGCTCCCAACACAGACAACCCAGGGTGGGGCCCAGGTTCAATCCCCGGGCTGGGCGCTAGATCCCACCTGCTGCAACTAAGACCTGATAGAGCTAGATAAATAAACAAAGTTTTTTTAAAAAGTGGCAGAGGGGCCTGGTCAGAGGGGTGAGATCAGGAAGGCTGTCCAGGGGAGTGGTGTTTATGGTGGACCTTCGAAGATGCTTTCGACAGGTTAGGATGGCTGAGCTCTAGGATTCCTGAGACCTGTTCAGGAAATAGCTGCAGCATGGCAGAACCCTGGAGAATAGCAGGACATAAAGCTGAAGAAATCAGAGGAACACTGCGGGCGGGGGGGGAGGGGATTGTTATTCGTGAAGAACCTTAAAAGATCAAGCTCAAGTATATATAGTGTGTACATGTAATTCATAACAAACTCACTTTCATGACCATGAAATCTGCCTTAATTCCTTTTACTTGAGAACTAAAATAATGACTAAAGCCCATCTCATGATTTGGGGGATAACCAGTGATATCAGTGCTGCTTATTACATGGTTCTTATTACATGGTTCTATATGTAGAACCCAGGTGGCTCAGTGGTAAAGAATCTACCTGCCAAGCAGGAGACATGGGCTTGATCCCTGGGTCGGGAAGATCCCCTGAAGAAGGAAATGGCAACCCACTCCAGTATTTTTGTCTGAGAAATCCCATGAACAGAGGAGCCTGGCGGGCTACAGTCCATGGGGGTCGCAAAGAGTTGGACATGACTGAGCAACTAAACAACAACACTATTTAGAACAGGATATCTTGGTTAAGGACAGGTTGGTATCCACTATGACAATGTCATGGAGGGTCTCTCTCTTTTCCATTTTAAAGACTAGTAACTCAGAGGTTGAATAATGAGTGATTCGCCTTTTCCTCATTAATATAAGGTACAAAAGAAAATAATGCACAGAAATGAAATTAAACATACTCTAATCAATAGTACATCTAAACTTGTGAAAACAATTTTTTTTATGCCTTAAGCCCCAAATGCTCCTACTTACTAACTTTTGTGTGATATTTACACTCCCTTGATCTACAAGGTTTCCTAGGTTTGAAAAATTGAGAAAGAAAATAACTATGTGTTTGAAAGTAACCAAGTAAAACAGAACAACAATAAGAGCCCGAGTCTCAGTAACTTGAGAAAACAGCTCAGGGATGTGATTCGCCTCCTCAAATGAACAAATAAGATGTGTATCGTAACAGCACTGATATCTGTTTAACTTTGAAAATCACATACAGTCATTAACATGATATAATCTTCCCAGTGCACCACACCTCCTATTAAAGAATAAACAATAAATTCCACACCAAACTGGACTCTAAACCTCCAGGTCAGCATTTCAGACACGCATTCATTCATGGATTCTTTAAACACTTCTTTATAAAAAGTCAACTCCATTTCATTCTCTGCATAACAGCAATAATAATTGTACCTACTTTACAGGATTGTTGAAAGACATAATAGAAAGTGCTAAGAACACTGGGATAGAGTCAGCACCAGTAAAGGCAAGCGGTGGCTCTTTCTAGCCAACCTCCATACAGGGCAGAGATTCTGAACCAAATAAAATGTAAATCCTGCCGGGAAAAGCTTATAAGTTAGCAGAGGAGACAGGGAGGTAAACATAAATAATATGGTGAGACAGAAATTCCCAATAGAGCTAACTGCAAAGTGTTCTGGAACTATAAAGAAAGCAATGCCTAACTGGTAGTGGGAAGGGGTGTCAGAGCAGGAGAAGCTTTAGCTGAAGGTGCAGGGGCTAAGCAGGCAGCCAAGGGGAACAGGTCAGTCTGGGTTGGAATGTAAGGAATAAAGGAGAGGGGATTACACATCACCCTTAGGGTCTTAGGGCCCTAGCATATAGAGACACGAAGAACCGCAGATGGGAATGTGAAGGTAGTCAGGGGAAGGAAGCCTTATCATACAGGTACTAAGAAGCACAGTAAGAATTTAAATACTATAAAAGGTTTGCATTTTAAAAAGCTTTTTAAAAGAACAGATGAAGAGAATGTGAAAGACAGCCTTGGAACCTCTTGAACAATCCCAAGAGGCAGTAGTGTTGGAGGGAAAGAAACAAATCAAGGATACTTTACAGACACAAACTCAAAGGCTCTAAGGACTGCTTGGGTTTGTTATGGGGGTTTGACGGACGGAGGCGCTGGGTGCTAACGAAGAGTGACATGTTGGAGAGAACTCCAAGTGTCCGGCCTCAGCAGCTAACTCAATTCATGTCAGTAAGACAGGAAATACAGGGGCAGCAGCTTTTGTGGCAAGAAACTAATGAGTTCAATTTGAGACAGGTAGAATTGGGCATGTATAGCGGATAAGCAGACAGAGAGAAGTACCAGATAAACCAAACTGTTTACAACCGAGCGCTGGGGTCAGATGGGAGAGGGTAGCATGCAAATCCATTAAAAGGGAAGCATCTAATTCATGCTCTCCATGGGCCTAGCTAGGAATAAGTTACCATTAAGTGACTCCCAGCCTCTCCAGAGTGCCCAAATCACCAGAACCAGAATCATTCAAACCACTGCAGTGAAAAACTTAAGTGACTACCACACAAGGCTGACAGAGGTGGGTGGACCAAAATGACTCAACCATTCTCAAAATGTTGGTGATCAAGGACCAGGAGTATTAGCATCACCTGTGAGTGTCTTAGGAATGCAAAGTCTCAGTGCCTACCCCAGACCTACAGAATCAGAAGCTGGGGTGGGCGTGGGGGATAATACCAGCAAACAGTGTTTAATGAGCCCTGCAGGTGATTCTGAGTCTCACTACCGCCTTAGCTAATGTCCCAATTACCTGAAGGGAATGGAGTGTGAAAGAAAGAACTCCTGGGAGACAGATTCCCAAAGATTTGAGGAAACGAAGTGCTGGAAAAGGATACACTTTGCACAAAGACAAGCATCAGGAACTTGTGCTAATTTTCAACAATGAAGCCAAAGGAGATCAAGTCAGCGGCCCTCACAGTAAAGCTCCCCGATTTAGGAATATCGGTCAGTACTAAAATCTCAAACATCACAAACGTGAAAAGGATGCTCACCTTCACAGAGGATGTCACGCCACGCTTTCCCTCCTTTTCTCACCACACCTCCCGGTTGACCAGCATCAAGCACTGGTGGGATGGCCACCTAGGGTTTACAGGACCTCTGGAAATGCAACAGACTTCTGGGTCAAGCTAACTGACCAGGCCCAGGATGAAATCCTTGAGCTGGGCCTAATGGAGTCCCCTCAGGAACTAAGCCAAATCAGCCACGTATCAGATTTTACATACAAGCTTGATCCAAGCCTGGCCACAATGTGTTTTTTTCCAGTAGCAAGGACCATAAAACAAGTCCAACAAAAGCTTGAGTGGAGAGTGAAACAAAACCATGCCAAGGCATATGGAACCAACAGGAAAAAGGGAAAGGAAATTAAAACAATGTTCATATGCCATTTATAATTCAACTTGGACACATAACCACTCCTATCCCACAAAAAGGTACTTAGTCACTTACCTTTTACCTCAGCTACTCTAAATCCTCATCCACAAGAATTGCATCATATCCTCTCATTCAAAATTATAAATAATTCAGAGATTATTTATTTTCATAATCAGCATGCATGCAATACACAGCAAAGGCAATGGCTGGTCCTAGCAATGCGATTTCCTCTCCCTTTCCACTGCAAAAACCACAGCCTGATCTGCATTTTCCTAAACTTTTTCCCTCTACTCTTCAAAGGGGTCTTCTTTCACCTGGGACCTGTTTGCAATCCTGTATCACGTAGGATTCTCAATCAATTCTTGGCTCTAACAATCCGTTCGGCTTCTGGAACAGTTACTACACACCTGTCCTCCTGACGTTTTAGGAGTTGTTCCTTTCTTCTAACATCCCCTCCTGCTGGGAGGTTGACATGAAGATCAGTGAGTTAATGTTTGCCAAATACTTCAGGCTTCTCGGATGAAAGGCAACATTAAAGTTCAAGCGACCTGAAGCTGGCAGGACCTGAGAGGCGCGTTGCAATTGACTCCTTAGACCTGAGCTTCAAAGAAGGAAAGCAAGGCTGCAGAGACCCATTTGTGCCGATCGGCTACCTTTTGCATTCTTGCTAAAGGCAGGCGGATTTATTCTAACATCATTTAATTCACTGGATTTCAACATTAGAAACGCAAGGATCCTTGTATTAGCACTCGACTCTCATTATAGGAAGCAGTATACGGGGGAAAGGATCCTTTTTTCTGCCCTTGTCTACGTGGCTTTCCCCCCCTAAACTAACCTACTGCCTGGTCCTGCAACTCACACCCTCCTTCTACATGAGGGGCTAACAGCTGCCGGCCAACACGTTTGCTTTGAGCCAACAGACCAAAAAAAAAAAAAAAGGTCAAAGACAAAGCCTTATGTGTATGTTGGCACGCATGTGAATTCAGGCTGCTGGGGAAAAGCGACACACAAAGAACACATTCATGGCCACATATAACTCCTGGGACATAGAAATAGCCATCCTGACCCAACACCTCCTCAGTGTGAGGGAGGCACTGTGAGCAGAGGGGCACAGGGCATCACACAGAATTCCCCACAAGTACCCTGGCACATTAACAACTACTGGCCCCACCTTAGGGACGAAGGAAGGGAGGCTCGGAAGAACTGCAAAGTTCGGTCAACATCACAGCTAAAAGACGGCAGAGCTGGGACACAAACTTAGCTATATCTCGAACTCCCAAACCTGGATCTCCAGCTCCAACACACCAACAGGCCAGAAAAGCTGCTGAATTTGCTACACACACCCCTTGAACCATTCGATAAGCCCTCCCCGGGGCTCAGACGGGGGGGAAGGGTAAATTAAATCAGTAAGGGGAGACCTCAGAGTATTATTTTAGACATCAATTTTAACCTTTTCCCCCCCAAAACATGCTTGTTTTCCCTCTTTCTTTTTCAAGCAGCACAAGCAGCAATAATTGAATTGGCTAAAGATTTCATCTTATCTCTTTCCCCTGCCTTATCTCTAACAAGCCACACTGCGCTGAGGCTTAGAATGAGTTCAAAAAATGCACAGCGTTTGGTGACTGAAGAAGTCCGAATGCAGGATTGCAGGTGACGAAGGATAAGAATACGGAGCCCAGGTGGGGGACAAGGTGCAATCCAAGGGTGTATGTTCGCATCCCTGAAGCTAAAAACAGAAACCCTTCATAAGGAGGGAAGGCACTGAGGGGAAAAGTTCTCATAGTTGTCAACTTCTGGCTCATCCATTCAGGAAAAGTAAGAATTCTCCCCAACATCCTAATTTTTCTCTGGTTTTTTTAAGGTTCCTCCACATGAAAATAGCCTAAATGCTCTTTCCATTACAGCTGTCTGTTCCACATGGTCTGCACAAACCTGAATATCTAAAGTGTTAATAATAACTGTATGTTTAAGCCAATGATGGAGGCTGGACTGGTACCTGGGAACAGCAAGAGTTTCTCTTGAGCCATTTTTCTCATGAAGGTCCTATACCTTCAGGAAAGCCGTTGTCTGGAGGCTGTTTCTGAGATAAAGAAAGGTGTGTTTTTGTTTCTCTTTTTGGGGGGCTGGGGGAGGTTTAGGCAAACACCCAGCACTGTAGGAAGTCAGTGTGCTCTTCTCAGTCTCGCGTACTGGCCTGAGGTCACCAAGAGCTGGACTTCCGCCACCTGGGCCAGGACGCAGCCACTATGAATAATACTACACCGCCACTCCAGCCCAGTGAAGAGGCACCCTTGAGCCTGAACCACGCACAGGAGGCTCCTGCGCTATAAAAAGCTTTCTAGGCAGGATCTGCTGATTCCTGGACCAGGAGGTGACAACAATCTGCTAGAAGACATTCAGCTTTTCGTAAAGTTTCAGAGGAAGGAAAAGTCATTCCTCCAACTGTGCTGATGCCGTGATGACGTGGGAAAGTGGAGGATACTACAACAAACACAGTGACACACACACGAACTCACTCTGCACAGCACAGACGCCCAGTCAGATTAGGCAAAAGGGCATCTGTGCTCTCCAGCTTCCACTCGTTAAGGCTATCATTCCCAAGGCACATGCTTTTAACGCCATCACCAAAAGATAAGGCGACTTCAATACAAGGTTCTGTAAGCTGCGGTATTATCACCTACTGCTGTCAGGTGGCCCTTTGAACGGGAATCAGTACCATTCTGATGAAACCAGGCATGAGTGTCAATGAAAATGTAGATGGTCCCCCAAGCACTGCTTGTTGCAGAACCAGCATCAGGCATCCAAAGAGACGTGTGCGCCTCTGGAAGCTACTTGGTTCCTAAGTGCTTCCAGTTTAATAGCTGATATTTAAAAAAAAAAAAAAAAAAAAGCTGTCCTGGCTACCCTGAACCAACCAAGCCATAAATCCCCCTTCTGCCCCCAACTCTCGATTAAGTATGATCTCTTTGCACTCATATTTTGGATGACTCTTTGCACAAGTTCTTTCCTCCCCCCTGGAAGGCACTTTCCTAATTGGTCCTCTAGGTGAGCAACACCTCAACTCTCCAGACTCAGCGTACACCTGGCCCCCTCACCTCTGGACCAAGCCTTCCCAGGCCCTCTCACTACACTCTACTTCCAGATCAGCCAGTGGGTTTCCTCAGGCAGGCTGCAGTTACATTCTGTTTTAGCATCTTTGTATCCCCAGTTTCTAGCCCAGGGGGAAAAACTGCCATACTAGGTTTGTTCAATGAATGGGCCAACGAACTAACCCATTTGAAGAAATTCACACGTTGGTGGAAACCCTGTAACCCATCAACAGCTGGCGGTCTGGAAATTCCTCACCTTCAAAGACCCAGCAACAGCCAGCCCCTGGACGGACTGAAGGTGAAAGCCCGCACGCGGCCTTAAGCTGCAGGGAGGGGTGGGGTGGGGGTGAGGGGACCTGGAGGAAGTGGGAAGGAAAGGGAGGGGTCGGGACAGCGCTCCCTCACTGCTCCTCAAAAAGGTGAAAAACCTCTTCCGAGCGTTGAAACCCAAGAAGTAGGGGTCATGCCAGGAGAAAGGGGAGACGGTGTCTGAACACCACCCTCGGAACTTGTTAATACTCAGAACGTGGGGCGTTCGAGGTGGAGACCTGCTCTGAAATTAGGGGGCCACAGGGTCTCCCTGTGAGTCGGCCGACCACCCAAGTAGGGGCCAAGAAGCCCAGGAGTTTGGTGGCAAGGCTGTGGCCTAGTGGGAGGGCATGGAAACGTCTCCCTCTCAAGATCCTGTCTCCTGGGGGGTTGGGGGGGGTGTGGAACAGAAGAGGGTCGCGGCGGGGGACCCTCTCCAGCTTGAGAGGCAGCGACGTCTTTGGCTTTCATCCTCCGGCCCCCGCCGTCTGGGTATCTCAGCTGCCCTCACTAGGCCCTCTGTGGTTCCCCAAAAGAAAACAGCAGTGGGGAGGAGGGGGCGAGAGTGCGAGTTTCACCGTCCACTCTGCAGACAGCGCACACCTTCCACCTTAACTCCAAGCCGTTCGCATTAGCAGGCGGCTCCCACCGCCACTTAACAAGTCCAGCTGCCCGGCCCCCTCGCGCTCCCGCTGTCCTGCCAGGCGTCCCGGGCCGCCGATCCCAAGTCGGCGTGGCCAGCGTTCGCCCAAGTCCTCGGCCAGGCACCCGGAGCGCCCAGGGCGGCCCCCAACCTGGGGCCTGACTCCCCGCCCCAGACGCCGCTTACCTGCTTACATGGCCCCGTCGGTACCCCGGAGTCCTGCGCCGAAAGGCTGCCCTCCGCGGGCGGCGGAGTCCCAGGTCCCCCCAAGGAATTGATTCCAGTGGCTGGCGGAGGAGGGGCGGAGGGAAGGAGCCGGAGGAGGCGAAAGGGGAGAGAGGTTTCCGCCGCGATCCCGGCGCGAGAGTTGGCGCGGGGGCGCCCGGAGAAAGGGGAAAAGGAGAACCACCCCGGCGTGGGGCTGTCCCGCCAGAGAGGGGGCCGGGACGTGGAGGCTGGGCGAGGTGGGAGGGGACGCGCCGCCAGGGGCCACGGAGTGGCGGCCGCTCGCCTAGTACCGGCGCCCGGAGAGCAGGCGGCAGAGCGAGGACGAGCGCAGCAACCTGCCCCCGGACTGCGCCCGCCGCGCCCTCCCTGGGGAGAGAAAAGTTGGGACGAACTTTCAGGGGCCGGGAGAGCCAGAGCGGCAGGAAATGCGAGCGGCCGCGAGAGGAGGGAGGAAGGGGCCTGGCGAGTGGGAGGGGACGGAGCAGGCGCCGGCGGCCGCGGCTCCCCCACCCCCGGGCCCGGCTCGGCGGCGCGGGGGGAGCGCGGGGCGCGCGCCGGGGGCGGGGAGGAATGCGGCGGGGCGGGCGGGCGCGCGCGCGGGGGCGCAGTGGGGCGGCGCGGGAAGGGGAGCCCCGGCTCCCGAGCCCCGGGCGCGCGTCCTTGGGGACGTCACAGCGCTGGAATCCGAGGAATGCCGAGCTGCCGGAGCTCCTTCTGCAGGCCCGGGAGAAGTCGCGCACTTTTATAAATGCGGTGGCTTTGGGAGAAGGTTTTCAAAGGTGAGGGCTGAGCTGGGAGGACGGGGGGAAACTCCCCGGAGGAAGAAACGGGGGGAATGGGGAAAGCGAAGGGACCACAGCGACCCCACCTAGCGCCTCTCCCGGACGGGGGCCAAGACGGGGTCTGCCGGGGTGGGGCAGGAAAAATCCCACCGAGAACTCCGCAACCTGCAGAGGCGGGGCCGCAACGGGGACTGGCCCACCCCGACCTAGAGCGGCCCACCTTATTTGGGGGACCCCTCGAAGCAGGTCGTCCCCACACAGTCACTGCACAGGGGAAACAGACCTGGAGAAAGGAGGGTGTCTTCCCAGAGTAGGCAATCTTTTAAGTTGTCTGTCCAGGACTCCTGGAACCTCTGGGTACCAAACCTGGAGTCTAAACCACCTCTCACCCGCTCCTCCGGGAATCGTACAAACAGTTAGTGTACCCAAGGAGTTAGTGTACCCAAGGAATTAGTGTACCCAAGGAGTTAGAATCGTTTCCCCGGTTCTTTCCATGCCACAGAATCGCCCCACCCAGCCGGCGTAGGCACTGGGAGGAAACTTCCTGAGCGTTTTCGGAGGTGGAGTTAATGAGACGCAGCTGGTAAGACGAACCAGGCTGTCGTAGCCAAGCCCGGGAACCCGGATTTTCGGACCTGCCCTGCCGTCACCGGCCGAAGAGTGTCCCCGTGCCTGAAAGCCTTGACCTCTGTCGCTGTAAAAATTAAAGGTTTTGCCTGTTTTTCTGTGGTCCTTGGCATTGCAAAAATGATGCCTGAGGAAGCTGTGGTCTTACCCGAGCCCGGTCCTTTCAACCTTTCTTAGGTTGAATAGGGTCCTCGGAGAATTGCCACTGAGGATGTCGTTCCAAATTCCTTCCGTGTCCCACAACTCAGAAAAATTCCTGGGCTCTTGGGGAAGAGTCTCCTGTACCCATCAGGTACAAATCTGTGGTCACGTGACTTCTCTGAGCATTTGCCCATCTCCAAAATTACAAGGAAGCAGAGAAGACCTTAAAGGGATGGCAGGGAAAAGGCTGAAGGGAGTTAAGATCAGTTTCTCCAACTTTCAAGAAATAGCTGGATATTGTCAATATGGACTTGCTGGATTTCCAAAGAAAATTAGGAAGTGCCTTAATGTCCACCAGGAAGTGTGGGAAGCACTTCATATGCTCACACACTGTTATCCCCATTTCTAAGATGTAGAAAGTGAGGTGTGAAGACATTATCTGTCTCACCGAGGATCACTGAGCAAGTATACTATGATAATGGACCCTAGTGTGTCTGGCCCCAAAATGCAAACTTACAAACTCTTTAAAATTTAACCAGGACAGGATTAAGATCAAAGATAAGGAAATGCCTACAGGCTCTCAAGGAAGGCCTCTTGGGATTTGGAGGAAAAGAAGTGGCATTTGTGTATTTTTGCTTGAAAGTCACTTTGATACCAAACTCAGGAACACAACACGCTGAGACTGTTGTGTAGAAGAGAAAGGACTTGTATGTAGACAGCAGTTGTACCTGGGTGACCCTGAGGAAGCCACTTCACCTATAGGCCTGAGTTTGTGAAGTGGAATGTGACATGAACTTCAGAGCTTGGTTGAAAGAGTTCGTCTCTCAAGTCTTTCCCAGTCTGAACTAGGATGAATATATACTCCTTTCTGCAGATGGCATGCCTATGGAGGAAGCTAAGTGATAAAGCCAGGACGTCTTGGGGAAAGGACTGTTTTCACACTGCCTTCAGAATCAAAATAAATGTTGAGAATGTTACTAGGTGTTCAACGGCAAAACAGAAAACCACCAAATAAGATTTAGTACTACTCCGGTGGACTCATTTTTATTTTAAATAATTTTACTTCTAAGAAAAAATGCCTTAGTAATTTAAAAGCCCATAAAGTGGTTAAAAAAACTTTCATTCTCTAGATAAATATATAAAAGTAGTCACAGGTTTCTTTCATAAGAGAAAAGAGCAACCCGTTGCCTAAATCTTCATTATACTTGAGTCTCCTCAATATGCATCAGAGTGACTAGGAGCTTGGTTGATGGGATAAGCTCCAAACACATTGCTACACATTTATTTCAAACTTTGTAATTTTAGGAACTTGTCAATATTAAATATGCTCCCAAATCTTTCAATCAGTTCTAAGCCCAATTTAAATTACAAATACAGGCCAAATCTCATAGGCCTCCGTGATTCCTCCCGCCTCCAAGGTGTTTCTCATTAATTTATTAATTTTGTACCTTTAAAACCATTGAAAAGCAAAACAAAACAGGTTCCCCAATCAAAGACACCTGGAAAGTGAGCAGGCTCTCTTAGGAGAAGTCTGACAACCACTAGGGGCCTTCTACAAAATATAAAGTCATATATAAGTAGAGAGAGAGAATGTTTGCTTTTATCCTAAATCTAATTTCAGTTCCTAAGAGGATATTTGGCAGTTTACAGTAATAGAGGAAAAGAGAAAAGAGAAGCTTTTTCAAAATACACATCCTCTGTAACCCCTGCTCCCCATGTCTCATTCATCTTATCCCCATGGTCTAGGGGAGAGAGACTTCAGTTGGTGTATATATATATGTGTTTATATATATAATATTTTTAGGCAGTATTTTATCGATATAATTCATACTCCATAAAAATGTACATACAACTTGACTTTTTCACGCAGATATACCCATGTGAAAACCACCCAAATCAGGATATAGAAAATATCCATCACCACAAAAACTTCCCTTAAGTGACCTTTCAGTCAGTATCACCTCTCAAGATTAACTTCTACTACTATAGACTAGTTCTGCAGGTTCTCAAACTTCATATAAGTAGAATGATAAATATAATGTGTGTATGTATATGTGGGTCTGGGTCACAATTTGCTTATCTATTCTTCTGTTGATATACTGGGTAAGTATATTTTGAAAGCATTTCCCAAGTAATTCTGTTATGCCTGACCACCTCCAGTTCAGAACTGTTGAGTTACAACAAAAGTAATCATAAATAAGCCTAGATTATTAACACCTACAAAAAATATTAAGTAGCAGAGGAGGAAAAAACATTTTAGAACAACCAACTTTAAGAGTTTTTTAATGGTAGTACACATTCAGAGCTTCTTATCAATAAAAACAAATTAGGAAATTGACTGGAATACGGACTTGTGTTATCTAGTGACGTTTTAAAAAGCTATGTGACTATGCAGAACTGTCACGTACAGCCACATGCACAGTACACAGTATTCCAGGAGCTCAAATAGTCTGCAGTGTGAATGGCATCCTCTGGATAGGGCACTGTGGTGGCTGTGATATTATGAGCTCTTATATTAGAGATATTAATAACTTCATGGAATCTGCTTTGGAAGAATCATTTCTGACACAGAAGACTGAGCCCTTCCCTCCTGGTTGCACCTTTGTGGACTTTAAGTTTGGGGAAGAAAAGTGCCTTTTAGGGGGTGGGGGACATGCCATTCGGATTGTTGGATCTTAGTCTTAGTTCCCCAACCAGGGATTGAATCTGCACCCTTGACAGTGAAAGTGCTGCACCTTAACCACTGGACCACCAGGGAATTCCAAAAAAGTGACTTTCTAAAGCTCAGATCTCCCCACGGTGACTAAAGGCAGGAGGTCACACCATACTCAAATAAATACTGCTAACATAACAGAAGAGGTGGCAAGAATACACAGAAGAACTATACAAAGAAGATCTTCATGACCCAGATAATCACGATGGTGTGATCACTCACCTAGAGCCAGACATCCTGGAATACGAAATCAAGTGGGCCTCAGGAAGCATCACTACGAACAAAGCTAGTGGAGGTGATGGAATTCCAGTTGAGCTATTTCAAATCCTAAAAGATGGTGCTGTGAAAGTGCTGCATTCAATGCCAGCAAATTTGGAAAACTCAGCAGTGACCACAGGACTGGAAAAGGTCAGTTTTCATTCCAATCCCAAAGAAAGGCCATGCCAAAGAATGCTTAAACTACTGCACGATTGCACTCATCTCACATGCTAGCAAAGTAATGCTCAAAGTTCTCCAAGCCAGGCTTCAGCAATATGTGAACCATGAACTTTGAGATGTTCAAGCTGGATTTAGAAAAGGCAGAGGAACCAGAGATCAAATTGGCCAACATCCGCTGGATCATCGAAAAAGCAAGAGAGTTCTAGAAAAATATCTACTTTTGCTTTATTGACTATGCTAAAGCCTTTGACTGTGTGGATCACAACAAACTGGAAAATTCTTCAAGAGATGGGAATACCAGACCATCTGACATGCCTCTTGAAAAATCTGTGTGCAGATCAAGAAGCAACAGTTAGAGCTGGACATGGAACAACAGACTGGTTCCAAATCGCGAAAGGAATACGTCAAGGCTGTATATTATCACCCTGCTAATTTAATTTATATGCAGAGTAAGTACATCATGAGAAATGCCAGACTGGATGAAGCACAAGCTAGAATCAAGATTGCCAGGAGAAACATCAATAACCTCAGATATGCAGATGACACCACCCTTATGGCAGAAATCAAAGAAGAACTAAAGAGTCTCTTGATAAAAGTGAAAGACGAAAGTGAAAAAGTTAGCTTAAAACTCAACATTCAGAAAACTAAGATCATGGCATCTGGTCCCATCACTTCATGGCAAATAGATGGGGAAACAATGGAAACAATGACAGACTTTATATTTTTGGGCTCCAAGATGACTGCAGCCATGAAATTAAAAGATGCTTGCTCCTTGGAAGAAAAGTTATGACCAACTTAGACAGCATATTAAAAAGCAGAGACATTACTTTGTCAACAAAGGTCCATCTAGTCAAAGCTTTGGTCTTTCCAGTAGTCATGTATGGATGTGAGAGTTGGACTATAAAGAAAGCTGAGCACTGAAGCATTGATGCTTTTGAACTGTGGTGTTGGAGAAGACTCTTGAGGGTCCCTTGGACAGCAAGGAGATCCAACCAGTCCATCCTAAAGGGAATCAGTCCTGAATATTCATTGCAAGGACTGATGTTGAAGCTGAAACTCCAATACCTTGGCCACCTAATTCGAAGAACTGACTCATTTGAAAAGACCCTGATGCTGGGAATGATTGAAGGTGGGAGGAGAGGGGGACAACAGAGGATGAGATGGTTGGAAGGCATCATCGACTCAATGGACATGAGTTTGAGTAAGGTCCGGGAGTTGGTGATGGACAGGGAAGCCTGGTGTGCTGCAGTCCGTGGGATCGTAAAGAGTTGGACAAGACTGAGCAACCAAATTGAACTGAACATAATAGGAGACTTCTGTGGACTCATGAATAAGACGGAAGTGCAAGATACCTGTTTTTCCAGTCTCTTTTTGAGGCCCACCATACCTGCACCCTTTATGTTACATACTGTCTCCACTTCATCATATTTCCTAGTGTCTCAGCTCTCTCATTCTTGATAGACCCCGATCTCTGGCCACCACGCCTTCTGGGCACCATATTATCGCCCCACTTCATTTCTCTTCTTTTATCCACCTCTCAGGAAAATTCTCCCTGCCTTCCAAAGGGATCACCCTCTGACTTAAGTCAAAGAAGAGAGGGCCCCCAGATCCATGCCCATCAACCAAGGTCACAAATGAATTATTGCCTTGTTACTTCCTTCTGGAAAGAATTCCAAAGATTTTGGGGTTGTGTTCTTTCAAGCTGGGAGGAGAAAGATAAATCTGTCCTCTAGGACACTGTGCCAGCTCTCCTGGCAACTGCAGTTGACCACGTGGACAATGGTATCAGCAAGGGTCATATATATACCAGGCAGCCTCACTCTAGGCCGATCACTAGTTTTTCCAAAGAAAATGTACAAGACGCAGCCAATCATTTACTCTTTAAAATTTGATACGATAGCAATATATATTAATCAAGTACACTTGAGAAAGGTTAATTCACACACATTTGCACTATTTTCAGCAAGTTTTAAAAGAAATATAACCTAGGCACCATTGAGTATCTTGCCTATTTCAATGTATTCATTATTGTCTACTAATTTCACCTTAGATCACAAACACACTTTGAATCATGTCTTAAAGGTGAAAACTTCCTGGTCATACTCACTGATCTCAGCTTGCTGACTTTCCCCCCTGCTCTCGGCCCCCACCTTGTCTTTCAGCTTTTCCAGGCTTGATGAGAACACACAGTTTTCCTCCCACACTGACATGTGCATTCCTGCGTGTGCACGCGCGCACACACACACGCACACACACACGTCATCACCATAGCCTCCATGGGGCACACTGCCAAGGAAGAGTTTACCCTCCTCTTACTGCTGAAAGCCATCTATTATTCAGGGCAGGGGAGGGGGAGAAGTTTTCACTATTTCCAAAATCTTTTCTGGAGGGCTTCTTCATTTTGATTTAAACCAGTTTAAACTTTGTAATGAAATAGAGTCATTAAAAAAGAAGGAAAGAAAGAAAAGCGAGAAGAAAAGGAAAGGAAGGAGGAGGGAGGGACAGAGGAATGAAAGGGAGAAAGAAAGGCTCTCTGTAGTCATTTACATGTGATTGATAAACTCAAAAGCATAGTCTGTTAGAGCGTAACAGATCTGGTGCATGCGTGCCAAGTCACTTCAGTGGGGTCCAACTATTTGCGACTGTATCGACCGTAGCCCGCCAGGCTCCTCTGTCCGTGGGATTCTCCAGGCAAGAAGACTGGAGAGGGTTGCCATGCCCTCCTCCAGGGGATCTTCCTGACCCAAGGATGGAACTCATGTCTCCTCTGCATTGGCCGGCAGATTCTTTGCCACTGAGTCCCCAGGGAAGCGACTTGATAGCTATGTGACCCCGAGCAAAGTACTAAAGGTTTCCCACCTGATCTTCCTCACCTGTAAAACAAGGAATTATGAGCATGTCTTTCTCATAGGGTTGCATTAGCGAGGAGTAGTAAGGTTGTGGTAAGTGAGTCACTATGGAGGAAACTCTTCAAACAGCACCTGGTTCACATTGAACTCGCAGTATGTTACATACGTATTAATACCATCACCAACCTCATTCTGTAGATTTCTTACAGACTGGATTTCTTGCCTTCAGCAGGAAAATCCATCTGAATCTCAATCCAAATTCCCAAGAGAAAGAATATGTTTTCAGGTGTCAGTGTAGGGTCTTAGAGAAGGAGCAGGCTGGGTGCAGCCCTCTGGGTGGGAAGGAGAATTCCCAGACAGAAGAGAGTGCCCAGGGAGGCATCTGAAACTACAATGAGAAGGGAAGGGAGGCTTTATTTTTTTCTTTTTCCCAAAGTGAAGTCTTGAGAATCCCTCTGTTCACACCTGGCTCCTCATGGTAGAGAAGAAAGTGACCTCCTAGGGAGGGGAGTGACAGAGGAAGGAAGGAAGGGAACCAGTATTCATTGAGCACTTGCTATGCGCTAGGAACAAGGCTAGGTCCTGTATATATGCAATCCGAAGTAGTGCTTGTGATGGTATTTGAGTGTTGTAGACTGAACTGTGTCCCTCCAAAATTCGTATGTTGAAGTCCTAAGCCCCAACAGGGCTGCATTTGGGGATAAGGACTTTACAGAGCTAATTAGGGTTGCATGAAGTCATGAAGGCAGGCCTCCAATCCAATAGGACCCGTGTCTTTATAACTAGAGGAAGAGATTCCAGAGCTTTCTCGCTATGTGTGCACAGAGGAGAGGCCACGTGAAGACACAAAAGGAGCCCATCTGCCAACCAAGGAGAGAGGACCCTCCAGAAACCAACCTGACAGCACCTTAATTTGAACTTTCAGCCTCCAAGACTGTGAGAATGTTGATTTCTGTTGTTTACACCACACAGGCTGTAGTATTTCACTATGGCAGCCCTAGCAGGCTGATACATCGAGGTTAGCATTTTCGTTGTTTAACAGAGAAATAAACTGAGATCTCAAGACGTTAAATACCTGCATTTAGACGAGTCCCTAAGTACCTGTGTACGTGGCAGAACCAAGATTCAAATGTGGACCTCTCTAATTCCAATTGCTCATGTTCTTTCTAAACCATCATGTTGCCGCCAAGTTTATTGAGTACCACGATAGGTCAGGAGTAGGGTTAGGTGGTGGCCGAGCTTGTATGGTAAAAAAAGAGAAATGAAACCATCAACAGGGTAGAGTCCAAATTCCCCATGAAGAGGACAGTTGTACTTGGCTGATGTTAAATTCTACTAATAAGAAGGCACATACCCAGAGTATGTATCTCCGGTTATTTTAAATCCTTCTTTTCCCATGTCTTTCTGAGTGCGCCTAGTAAAAGGGGGAAGGGAAGCTGCTGCCATATGGTCTGGGAGCAAAGCCTTTCAAAGAACTGTAATTTTCACTACTAATTAGCGCATCAGGGAAGCCTGGTGTGCTGAAGTCCATGGAATCGCAGAGTTGGACATGACTGAGCGACTGAACAACAGTATTTATGTCATCGGCTCCCAAGATTCCTATGAGTTAATGTCCTCACTTTTTAGCTGCATGAAGTCCAAGAAGTGGCAGTTTGGGTCCATGGTCCTTTCTAGCACATAGAAGATCGCCTTTGACTGGCATGAAGTCACAGTTTCTGGTAGTGCAGCGTCATTTCTGTTCATGACCTCGATCTCAAAAGGTCAGAAATACCCTAATTTCTAAGAATAGTTACTTGTGAATCTCTCATGAATCCATGAACTGAGCTAAACTGTTCTTCGTCCTGTTTATATCCCTACCCGGGCCAGCTCTGAGGAAGGTACACAGCTATAGAATTTACCAGGGCTGGCCAAGGAGCCATCAACACTTCAAGGAGCTGCGTGAGGGCAGGTCAATGAGAGCCACACTTATCCCTGTCTAACCATCTCCAAAATATCTGCCTGTTGTCATTTTGTGACGTGGTAGTGCCAATAGGTTCCAGGTTGCTAAGAATAACTGGGCTAGAGAAATCCTGAGTGGAATCTTAAAATCATTGTTCGTAGGAGATAAAGCGATGGCTAAGTGCACTGTTATAAAAAAAGTCAAGTCAGCCAGGACGTTTCTGAGTAAAATGTCAATAGATTCCCCCTCTTCACTATCTACATTTTCCAGTCCTTTCCCACCAACCTCAGAGGAAAAATGTTTAGAGCCAGAGGGTCAGTCTGTACCTTCTTATAATGATAGCATTCAGAATAAAGGGGCCAGGCGAGATACAGCGCTTTCGCTGACACTGTGTTTGCTAATATTCGGAGCTGCCCTAAAACCTCCCTGAAAATATATCCAGCCTGAGGAAGCTGGATTCCAACTTTATGGGAATTGACTCTTCTCCATCTCATGTCCTGAATGTGACATTTAAATAAAGCCCCAATAAAAGGCAATTCATTAGTTTGTTTTTTTCCCCTCACCTCTTTGGTTCTGAGTTTATTTTTAAATGTAATAGCAGCAGCAAACACCTAGGTGAAATTGCCAATAAATAATAATGCAAACTGTACTCCTGCATTTATGGAAGTAAAAAAAAAGCTAGATAGACTTCCAGATGGATTACAGATACAGAGAGGACTGGAAAATAGAACCAGAAAGGGTGCATTTGTTTCTAACATTGGCTGCTGTTGCCAGAACACCCCTCTGAAGGTATGGGCCATGAAAAGAATCTTCTGCTGTGATTAGCAACAAGGAACAACCTTTGCTGGGGGAGGGAAGAATCAGGTCGTGTTTGGGATGCCTTTCTAAAGAACATGGACTCCCCAGCCTGCAGGGGTGAGATAGGGTTACCCCCAAGTATGGGCAGGGCTATGTCAGTGAATCCAATAGCATTAAATCAAAACCTTCTCTAAGACCCGGCTGCTTCCTGGCTGCCTCCCCTAGAATAAGGGGTGACTCAGAGTGTGGCTGACTCCCTGACTTCAAACATTTCTGAGTAATTCCCACAGACCCAGACAAGGGCAATTAGAAGACTGGTTTGGAATGACCACTGAGGATTGCAAGATACTTCTGGTGGCCAGCAGGGGAAAGGCAAATGGCCTAGGAAGCTCAATTTTGAGGTGTCTTCTGCTACAATTAGGGGACAGAGGTACCTTCTGACATCCTAAAAAAAATTTTTTTTTGACATCCTAAGTCTTAAGATGCTAGAAGGAGTTTACTCATGTAGAGGGCGCGTCCTGGGCTTCCCTCCACGATGGGCACCTCTGAGGTCCTGGGATACACAAAGACAGAGCTTTTATATGCTGAAAGAAAAACTAGCTACCTTTCCAATCTAATTTCCAACTATACTTCCCTGGCTCTCTCTGCCCCCGGGATGCCGGCACTCTGCTATTCCTTGAACATACACTCCGAGTACTCTCCCACCCCAGGATCTTTGCATGCACTGGTTCCTCTGCCAAGAACTCCACTCCTCCAGATGTTTCCTCACTTTATTCCTTGGACAGAACTTTCCCAGACATCCTGTCAAAATAGAACCTCTTCACACTCCATTCTCTATTCCTTTGTGTGCATGCTCAGTCATGTCTGACTCTTTGCGACCCCGTGGACTATGTAGCCCACCAGGCTCCTCTGTCCATGGAATTTTCCAGGCAAGAATATTGGAGTGAGTTGCCATTTCCTCCTCCAGGGGACCTTGCTGACCCAGGATTGAACCCACATCTCCTGCATCTCCCGCATTGGCAGGTGGGTTCTTTACCACTGAGCCACCTGGGAAACCCTCTCTTCCTTCACCCTGCTCTAATTTCGTTGATAGCACATACAGTACCTGACATTATATTATCTATTTACATTTGTTTGTTTATCGCCCCCACCCCAACCCTGCCCCTCCAGACGCTCCATCGCAGGTAGAGATTTTTGTCTGTGTTGGTCACCATGGTATTCCACTGCCTGGTACACAGATCTTCAACAAATTTTTCATGAATATTTGGATAAATAAAAACTGTATAATTTTATGTAATTATATACAGTTATTTTCCTGTGCTCAGAATTCTGCATGTACTATGTTATTTAATCTTTACAACAAGCCCTATGATGTAGGGGTTATAATCTCCCATTTATAGATGAAGAAATTGAGGATTAGAGAGATGAAATAACTTATCTGGTTTTGTTGTTATTTCCAGCTGGTGGTTTCTGTGTTTAGGAGGTTTTGATGTTTGTTTGCTTGTTTGTCTTCGGCAGCACTGGGTCTTAGTTGAGGCACACAGGCTTTCTCTAGTTGTGGCACTTGGACTTAATTGCCCCATGGTGTGTGGGATCTTGGTCCCCCAGCCAGGGATTGAACCCGTGTCTCCTGAATTGGAAGACAGACTCTTACCCACTGGACCACTAGGGAAGTCTGACTGTAAGGACTTCAGTCACATGGAGTGGAGGGCTGTGCTTAGTCACTCAGTCATGTTCAAATCTTTGCAACCCCACGGACTGTAGACCGCAGGGCTCCTCTGTCCATGGGGATTCTCTAGGCAAGAATACTGGAGTGGGTTGCCATGCCCTCCTCCAGGGGAGCTTCCCAATTCAGGGATCAAACCCAGGTCTCCCGCATTGCAGGCAAATTCTTTACCATCTGAGCCGCCAGGGAAGCCTGGACTCATCTCCATTCCAAACACACTCTGTTCTTCAGTTTATACACTGCCTCTCTTTTGCTTATTTTATAATTTTCCCTCTTTATGCCCTGTTCCTAACTTGGTTCTCTTCCTCTAGATTTGCATTTGATATTGTATGTCTAGGGCAGTAAATAATAGTTAAGGGTCCAGCTAGTTTGCCTGGACTGACCTCCTGGTTTTGCCACTTATTAGCTGTAACATTAGGAAGTTGTTGGTCGTGATTCTTGAACTTTTGGTCTCTCTCCATTGCCTTTTATTCCTTCTGTGTCCCTAATACAGAGACTTTAACACTTACCTGATTCTCCACATTTCTTTTCTCTCCATTTTCCATTCTTTATCCTTACACTTTCTTTGCCTCCTGGGGAAACTCCTTAACTTAATCTTCCAGCTCATATATTTACTAGATACCTTCATTCTGTAAGCAAACTATTGAATTATTTATTCTATAATTACAGGATTTTAAAATTATTTTTCCATTTTATTGAAGTATAATAAAATTTTTAGATACTTAAAAATATATGATGCAATGATGTGATATATGTAAACACTGTGAAAGGATTTTGCCCATTAAGTTAACACATCTATCATCTTACGTATTTACTGTTGGCGGGTGGGTGGCAACATTTAAATTCTACCCCTCTTAGCAAATTTCAATTACACAATAGTGTTTTTGACCATAGTCACACATAGTTACACATTAGGTCCTAACTGAAAGTTTGTACCCTTTTACCAGCCTCTCCCTATTCCCCCCCCCTCCCCGAGCTCCTGTTTCTACTCTCTGCTTCTATGAGTTTGACTTTTTTTTTTTAGATTCCACGTAGAAATGACACCATCAGTACTGTCTTTCTCTGTCGGGATTCATTCTAATTCTTTTACTTTCCTAGTAAGAACTGTTCATTCTCACTTTATGTTTC
The DNA here is from genome assembly GCF_054371585.1 of Giraffa tippelskirchi. NCBI lineage: Eukaryota > Metazoa > Chordata > Mammalia > Artiodactyla > Giraffidae > Giraffa > Giraffa tippelskirchi. The sequence continues at coordinate 11,546,114 of NC_137279.1, forward strand.
CAATATCTTCTCTCACCTCTTCAAGCATATTTATTATTCTGGTTTTCAATTCTTTTCCTCTTTTCCATGAGTTCTGCTTTCTCTGACATAAGCCGTTCAGTTGGTTGTTCCTCAGACTCACGGTTCTCAGTATTTGCCCTCTGAACTCATCCTTGTTCCTTTGGGACCATTGTGTGTGTGTGTGTGTGTGTTCAGTTGCTGAGTCTTGTCTGACTCTTTGCGACCCCATGGACTGCATCCTGCCAGGCTTCTCTGTCCATGGGATTTTTCAGACAAGCATACCAGAGTGGGTTGCCATTTCTTCCTCCAGGGGATTTTCCCTAAGCAGGGACTGAACCCGAGTCTCCTGCATCTTCTTCATTGGCAGGCTAATTCTTTATCCCTGCACTGCCTTGGTTAGCAAAATTCATCTGTGGAGAGGGCAGACATCTATAGTAAGCTTATGCTGCTCTAGATGAATTGATGCCTCTATTTGTTATGTGCATTTGTGGGAAAGGCACAGGACTTTGCTCAACTGGTCTCCAAAGAGCTTCTGAATTATCTTTTATTGGAGGCAGCCACTCTGTATAAGTAGATGCCATAGGGGGATGAGAGCAAGAAGATGTGTGTGCGGAGGGGGTATTATTAGGGACTGGTCAGACCAGCTACACTCATTGCCATCTGCTTATACCCATACCTGGTCTGAGCTCTGCCTTATAGTTACCCCACTGCTTCTGGCCTATGCTCTGAAATCCTGCCTCCATGGTACCCAAAAGGAGGGGGCAAATCTGCCTAGGGCAACATGGATGAAGAAAGGGCAGCACTAAAACATTTCCCCCAAACTGAGTCCCTGCTTGTGACCCCGGGGCTTCCCCACTCCTGGCCAGTTTCCCTGCTGGTAGATCAAGTCAACTGCTATCCTCTCCAAGAATTTCTTTCCGTGGCTAACTGCTGAGCACAGTTCCAAGGTTTTTCGTCTCCCGTGGCATTTCTCCAGGAGAAAACACTCAATCTGTGTTTCTTTGCTATCTTGCCCTGAACCAGAAGCTTTGTAAATTTCCCAAGATCACCAGCTGTGAGTGATGGAGCTGAGGTTCAAGCTTTGATCTTTTTTATTCCAATCCTTGTGATTTTAGCCCCTAAACTATACTCAGGGTTTGCTAAAAGGTGATTGGGTCAGATTATCCATTCAACTAAAAAATTATTTCATTCCAAATGTTTCCCACTAACCAGACATGGGCTCCTTAGAGAAATGGCAAACTTCAAGTCTGAGGAAAGAAATGTACAAGAAAGGTATCAAAAGAACACTAGGATCATAACCAAAGAACTCAGGAACCACCTTGAAGAGATTCTCAGTGGGTGTAGATAGACCAATTTTAGCATCAGTAAGCATAATAACAGCAATTAGTTATAAAATTTCAACTGTGTTGAAACCCGTAAGTTCATAATGGTACAAGAAAAAAAAAGGAAAAGAAAAAAAAAAACCCAACTAGTCACCATTGGAACCAACTCATTATTTTGAAAAATGATAAATGAAGGCATAGAAATAAATCACCATGTCTTTCCTAAGAAATTACACCACTGGTAACCAAATAGCAGATGAGGAGGGATTTTACATGATGGAAATACCCTAGATAACAAATAAAAGGGATGATGAAATTAGAATATCACTATTTTGCAACTTCTGATAAGGAATGGATCTAGGCAAGAGCTGCAGTGGTTGCTAACATCACAAAAAGAGGACTATTTTGAGGACTAAAGAGAGTCAAACATAAGACTATTTTGTTTTGAAAAAGACAATCTGAACCTGATCAGGCCTCTAGATAGAGTTAGCTACCAATTTACAAAAAGTGCATGTCAGAGGAATATGTTCAAACAGACCTCAGAGATCAGTAAATGAGCATTAGCCAAATGTAGGCTGTGGGAGTGTCTAGAAGAAAACTTTTTTTTCCTTTAAACACATACATTTCAATGGTGGGGAAGAAATAAGGTTAATGTATAGATTAAAAGATACTTAAAAGACATATCAACTGTCACAACATGTGGCCTTATCTGTATCCTGATTCAAACAGCATCTAAAAAAAAAGTTATTTATTCTATTAATGAAGACCTTTGAACACTGATTAGATATTAAGAAGTTACTATGAAATATTTTATTTAACTGATATTGTTATGTTAAAAATAGCTCCTCCTCTTTTAAATATACATACATATATGTACACATATTTTTAAAATTTATTTATAGTTGAAATGTTATATTTCTGCTTTGCTTCCAAATAAGACAGGAGATGAGAAATTTATGGGGGTATAGGTAAAACAAGATTGGCAAAGAGTTTATGATTGCTGAAACTTGTTGATGGATACATGGGCATTCATTTTACTATTCTGGTTAATTTTGTATAAGTATGAAATAATAAAGTTAAAAGCCTAATAATAAAAAGTTTAAAAAAGAAAAATATAAGAATAATATGTCCTCATTTCAAATATTATTGAAGTATATAAGTAAAAGATGGGTTGCATGTTTTCAAACCCTATTTCCATCTTAAAATTCCCTGCAGGTGATCACTGTAATTCTATACTGATACAAAGGTTTTATGAGTTATTTTATAGCTATATATATGTTAAGTGCAAGAGAAAGCTGAAGCGAAGTATTAGCTACTACAAAATGCTGTCAGCCATCCTACATTTTGGGTAGGATAGACACAAGATTGTAAGTTTTTTTAAAGTTTGTAATTATACATATCAAGCTGTTAACAAAATAGAAGAGAAAAATGACATTTTCATTTGTTCTAAATTTGGGATTTGAAGCTATCAGAACAAGTTCCAAGATACTTCACTTAGAAGAAAACACAGTATAAACATTCCAAACTGAGGAAACAAATTTGTTTGGGATTGGATAGAAGGAATCTTCACTCAAAACAAGTAAACATAAGTATAGCTTAGGGCTCCTTTAGATGGTGCATTCCACTACTGATTTTGATTTTTAAGTTCTACTGAATTTATACATAACTTTTCAAATGCACGCACTCCATGATCCATGATCTGGATTTGAAGTCAGAAGAACTGAATCTATTGGTAACCTGTGTGCTGGGAATCCAAATAACTGGTCAATCCTGTCAATTAGGTTTTTAAAACTATCCATTTCAGCTAGAAATACTCCATTAAAATAGTTGATAAATTACTCACAGTAGACCTGTCCAGGAAAGAGAAGAAGAGAAAGCTCAGCAAGCATAAGAATATAAATAGCCACCAAGTATCATAACTACATGGACCTTATTTAAAAACAGAGAGAGAAACACTTAGTGTGTGCATCGATCTTATTATCTCTTTTCTGACAAGAAGCAGAAGGATGGACTTGTACGGCCCTTCTGCAGGCCAGGAACCACCTACTCCCACCCATCTGCCAGGCCAGCTCCATATGTTCTCTAAAATCAATGTATCTCTCTGTGAGATTTTTTCTTTTTTTTTTCCAATTAAGGAGAGCATCTTTCCTACTCAATTTTTCTGCAAACTCATTAAAGCACTTACATGATGGAATTTGTGTAAAATTTAACCTATTTATTATAGATGGTATATAGATTAATATTGGCTAATGTTAATTATTCTTTTCTGTGTACCCAGCTGATATTGACATTAATTCAAAAGTGTTTAATAAGCCCTTACTGTTTGTTAAGTGTTGATAATATACAGTTGAATAAGACATGTTTTGGGGTGAACTTTTTAAACAATCTTCCATATTTATACTAAAGCAGGGCTCTGTTATCATCTTTTGATAATTTCTTATCTGTAAGACAAAATTATGCAAGACTACATGGTTTTTGATACAAATGAAGGGTGTTTTTTTATAATAGAATTTGGGGAAAAGGTTCAATAACTACTTTCCTTGAAACACTATTACCACATCTTTCTGTATTCTTTAATTTTAAAAAGAATCATTCGAATTAAGTGATACTTAAAAAGGTAAAACTTGAAAAATATTAAGATATTATCAAATCATGATGATTTAGGAAAACAGTCCTTAGGAGGAGCACAAGAATACAAGAATAACATTTCTGGCTAAAATAGCACTTTGCTGTAAGAACTGTAAATGAAGCATATGAAAGGAGTCTGACTTCAGAATTCCTAGTATTTGAAAACCATACAAAGGAAGAAAACAATGTTAAATTAAGGAACTAAAAATTTTACTCTAAATAATAGCTGTTCTGCAGAGTGACTTACATCTTTCTGTGTGTTTTCTATCTGACTGAACACACATTTTTATTGATTTGCAATCAGCAAAGCCATTGGTACCCATTGTAGTATATAGAAAGCAAGCACTCTAGGAAAAACATTTGAGAAAACACTCTCTATATTGTGGAAAAACATTTGAGAAAACTACTGTAGTAGTCATTTCTAAACCAAATTCTGTAACCGAGAAAGTAAATATTAATACATGGCCACACAAAACTATCAATTTCCTCAAAAATGCACAGAAATACATGAGTTATAAAGAGTTGGCAGGACAGGGATGTGATTCATGTGTGAGACCCTCCACTCAGGCTGTTGCTGGCCAGGCCTGGGTTGCTGGAGCACAGGGCGCTTGTCCACACTCTATAGCCCCTGCTGAGCTCACTGATGTCTTAGCAAGAGTTTGTAAGAGGAGAAAGTGACATTTTCACTCACACTAAAATTGAGATTTCATCAGAATAGTTCAGCAGTGCCTCATTTTGGAGAAAACCTAATATAAAAATCCCAAACTTATGAACTAAATATATTGAGGGATTGTTTCTCATTCAAGGTAAATAGCCAAGACTCTAACCACAGGCTCGTTTATATTATGTGCTCCAGTACTGATTATACGTCAGAATTCAAAATTTATGCAAATTATACAGACACATATACGCACACATGATGTGCTATTTTGATTTGAGGTCAGGCATGAGATTATTACAAGTTGTAACAACTGGCCATGTAACTCTACAATTCATTTGTGGGTCCTTGTTTCCCAACTATACAGTCAGGAAAACTGGCCTAAAACCTGTTTTAACTCTAAGATTGTATGATTTCCTGATTTCTCTAAGATAAATTTATTACATCAGTGGTGTAGGTTCACAGTTCCCTTATACGCCTTGTCCCCAGACCCCCTATTTTGAAGAGTGGTGGGTTGGGCCAATGGTCTGGAAACTACACAAGTGTACTTCCTGTAATTCTAGAACTTTGGCTACTATACATCTGGACTTTGGGGAACATGTCAAGAAAAAATGTTTTTAATCTCCAAAACTGTGCAGAATTCTACCTGAGACTTTCTACAGGTAAAATAAAACAGTTGTCTTTTCTTAAAACATCTCTGGAAAAGCAAGTTAGTACAATAAATGTTCTCTGCTGTTTCTCCAAATAGTCTGTTAAATTTCTAAGGTCTGCCACTATTTGTCTATTGGTGGCTGCTGCTGCTGCTAAGTCTCTTCAGTCGTGTCCGACTCTGTGCAACCCCATAGATGGCAGCCCACCAGGCTCCGCCGTCCCTGGGATTCTCCAGGCAAGAATACTGGAGTGGGTTGCCATTTCCTTCTCCAGTGCATGAAAGGGAAAAGTGAAAGTGAAGTCGCTCAGTCATGTCCGACTCTTAGCGACCCCATGGACTGTAGCCTACCAGGCTCCTCCATCCGTGGAGGAGAGCATTATAAACAGGTAACAAATGAGTGCAGATGGAGAAATAGAAGACTGCTGAATTTTAGTTCATGAGTTTATCTATGCCTATAAACTTATGGCTGTAGTTTTCTATTCCTACATAAACAATCATCATTTACTAACTCAGCAACTATAACTGGAACTCTCACTATGAGCCAGGCCTTGTGCCAGACACTGGACACAAATAGATGGAACCAGACAGGTTTTGGCCTCACAAAAGTTACAGCTAGCACAGACATAAGCGCTAAAGAAATTAGTATACCAAATACATTCATAATCACAAATTGTGCTAAATGTAATGAAGGGAGAAAAACGATGGTATCACGAGAGAGAGGATAAATCTCCTTAGAATTTGGGATACTTGAATCTTCACAACAATTTCTCTTTTATGCGAGATCAGATGTGATCTCTGAGGCCAGGCTGAATGTATTAGTCAGGGGTCTCCAAAGAAACAAAATCAATAGAAGCTATATATATATTTGGCTTCCCCGGTGGCTTAATGGTAAAGAATTCACCTGCCAATGCAGGAGACATGGGTTCGATCCCTGGGTCGGGAAGATCCCCTGGAGGACGAAATGGTAACCCACTCCAGTATTCTTGCCTGGAAAATCCCACGGACAGAGGAGCCTTAAGGGTTATAGTCTGTGGGGCCACAAACAGTAAGGCCTGACTGAGCAACTGAGCATGCTCAGACATAGAGAGAAGGGGGGAGTTCTTTTAGGATTGACTCACATGATTATGTAGGCCAAGAAATCTCATGATCTGCCATTTACAAGCTGGAGAACCAAGAAAGTTGGGGGCGCGGTTCAGTTCAAGTCCCAGGGCCCAATAATAGAGGAGCTAATGGCATAAGTCCAGGTCAGATCCGAAGGCCGGAGAACCAGGAGTGCAGATGTCCAAGGACAGGAGAAAATGGATGTCCCACCTCAGGCTGAAGGAGCAAATCCCCACTTCCTCTGCCTTTTTGTGCCATCCATGCTCTCGATGGTTTGGAAGGTTCCCATTCCCATCAGCGAGGGTGTATCTTCTTTATTCACCGTATTAATTCGAATGCTAATCTCTTCCAGAAACACCCTCACAGCCGCTCAGAAATAATGTTTTACCAGCTATCTGGGCATCCCTTTGCCCAGTCAAGTCAACACATAAAATTAACCTTCAAATACAATGAAGAAAAACAGAAAAACCCAATACCAATATGAAAGGAGAGAGTAACCTAGAACTTGGGATATTTGAACCTTTAGAACAATTCATCTTCTAAAGATTTTTTAAATTTTATTTATTTCTTTATTTGGCTATACCCCATAGGTATACCTCACTTAGTTCCTGACCAGGGATTCAACTTTTAGGCCACAGCAGTGAAAGTGCCAAGTCCTAACTACTGGGCTGCCAGGGAATTTCCTAAAACATTCATATTTTATATAAGATGCTTCCTATAGATCAGATGTTTTCTCGAAGGTCAGGCTGGGGGATGTAGAATGTCCTTCCTTTCTAAACCCCTCTCTCTTTTCTTCCTTCTTCACCCGCAGGTTCCTGGAAACCAACTCTTTCCTTCCTTCTCCTTCAGAAACAATTAGGCCCCCATGTACATCCAGCTGGGCTTCCCCTGTGGCACAGTGGTAAAGAATCTGCCTGCAATGCAGGAGAGGCAGGAGAGGCAGATTCAATCTCTGGGTTGGGAAGATCCCCTGGAGAAGGCATGGCAACCCACTCCAGGCCTTGCCTGGAGCTTCCCGTGGACAGAGGAGCCTGGTGGCCTACAGTCCATAGGGTAACAAAAAGTCGGATACAAATGAAATGACTGAACACGGACACACATACACCCAGTTATGAAAACCAATACCTAGGAGATCCAGTAATAGCCTGGAATTAGACATGATGGGTCATGATAAATGGTGAATGGTAAATGAGAACACCTTAAGTAAATAATCAGGCACACCAGACATCAGGACTCTCAGAGTGAGGCCATGCTATCAAGCCCTACGTTCATTTTTCTTTCTGTTCTCCCTTTGCTTGGCTTCTTGGCAGCATTTCACTGAGTTGACGACCTCCTCTTCTGAAACACAACACCTCTTGGCACACTCTTCCTCTCACTGCCCCCTTCCAAACTCTCTAGCTACTCCTTTCTCGACCCATCTCTAAATGTTGGAATGACTCAGGGTTCTGTCCTGAGCACTCTGTCTTTGATTCTTCTTCTGCTTTCCTTGATTAATTATGTTCATTCATGTGACTTCAAATGCCATTGGCAAGAGATGTCTTCCAAATTCATATCTAATGCTGAAATCTTTCTTCTGAGCTCCAGTAGCAAGATTAAACTCTGAATTCACGTTCTTTAATCCTGTTCCTCTCCCAGTCTAGCCCACTGTATGCATTAACACCACCATCCACCCAACTGTATGAGCCAGAAACATAGGAGTATCTGTGATGCCCTCACCTCCTACTTTCTTCATGCATTCTATCATATAATCTTGAATCAGCCCACATCTTCCCATCTCCTCTGCCAGCATACTAGGCCAGGCTATTCCCATTACCCACCTGGACAACTATAGTAACATACTACCTGTTGATTGGCCTCCATTGTCTTCTCCAGAGGCAGCCAACTTGCTCCAGGTTAAAAACCTTCGGCGGCCTCCTATGGTAGTTTGAACCATAAGTTCAAGTATTTTATTAAGAGTCTTGTATGATCTGACTTCTGCAAACCTCTCCAACCTCATCTTGAGCCATCTCTATTTTTCACTGTGCCTAAAACATCCTGAGTTCTTTCTCACATCCTGATTTATCACAAGCTACTTCCCATCTCAGGGCCTTTGGGTATATATATGCTCATCCCTTTGAAAGGAACACAGTTAACCTCTACTTCTCATACAGTTGATTCCTTATTCATTGCGGGTCAGTTTACTATCACCTCCTCAGGTCTTCCCTGGTAACTCTCTATATCGAGGTTCTCTAGAGAAACAGAACTAGTAAGAATGATGGATAGAAGGACAGACAGATAGACAGAGATGAAGCTATGTAGATAGATAAATAGATAGACATTTTATGGGGGGAGGGGTGGTAGCAAGTCTGAAATCTGTAGGTCAGCCCAGCAGGCTGGCAACTCCAGGCAGGGGCTGACACTGCAGTCTTGGGTAGATTCTGCCCCGAGACTATTGTGTCAAGACTTTTGTTCCTCAGGGAAATCTCAGTTTTGCTCTTAAGGCCTTTCAACTGATTAGATGAGGCCCACCCTCTAATGAGGGTAGGCTTATCTCTTCTATTTCAAAGTCAACTGAAAAACTAAAAGGGAAAGTCGACATATTGTAGATGTTAGCCACATCTACAAAATACTTCTATAGCAACATCTAGATTAATACTGAATTGAAAAACTGGATATCATAGCCTAGCCAAGTTGACATATAAAGCCAACCAACACACCCTGCTAGAAGTATTGGATTCTTTTTAATCTTTCATGTGGCTGGCTGCTGCTGCTAAGTCTCTTCAATTGTGTCCAACTCTGTGCGACCCCATAGACAGCAGCCCACCAGGGTCCGCCGTCCCTGGGATTCTCCAGGCAAGAATGCTGGAGTGGGTTGCCATTTCCTTCTCCAGTGCATGAAAGGGAAAAGAGTGGCTGGCATATATGTTTTATTTCCTCATACCAGATACCTTGATCAGGGCCTAGAATTTTTCCTTATTGCTATTCAAGGTTGGACTAAAGCACTCTTGATGTACAAGAGAAATTTTGGGCTAGGGAATTGCTTCCACAAATTTCCCTTCATCTACATTTTTCCAGCCTAAAATTTTGCCAGTTAGAGATAATTTAAGTGGCAAACACTGTTAAAATGTAAACTCCATAAGTAGTAATAATAATTATCCTGTTATTGGAAATTCTAAGCTGGTCTTGGTAAAGAAGAGGAAAAAGGAAAGTTAAGTTTATCTGTAGCATAGTTTTGAGTAGGACTCACTTTGACTCTCACAGGAAACTACTTTCTCTGACCCTTTTTCCATCTAGTCTCTGGTGTTTACATCTGCTTTAATTTCCTCCTCTCTCTTTACAATGGCTTCCTATGACTTTGAATATTCTTCTTTGCACTTATACCTGATTGTCCTAGAATACTTAATTAATGTCTGATGTTCCCTAGATTATCACCCAGATGTGTTATCTAGTATTGGTAAATCCTCAAATTTTCCTTGCAAGAATATAGGGTTTTTTTCCTTATAATGACCTACTGTATTTACAATTCATATTCTTATACAGTAATAGGATGAGTACATACTGTAAAATAACAGAGGAAAATATTAGAGAGAGGCAGTGCCTCAATTACTTTATAGGCAATAACTAATAACTCTATCAATTATTGAAATTATTTCTATTATTATCCTATTGAAAGCAATGCAAAATTCCCCCTTCCCAAAGAATGGGAGGGAGAGTAAAAATGCAGAAGTTCACTAACTGTAGTTAAGTGACTTTAGCCATTATTATGCTAAGGTTCCCTAACTTGGTAAAATCTAGGGTGTTGACAAACTGGAAACAGATCAAGGCCAGAAATAATTTTCATATTAGATCTTGCCAATATTAAAGTGGTACTCATCCACAGTCTTTGCACAATCAAGTGATGAAGAGAGGCTAGCTGGGCTATGAGACTTGTGGGCCACTTGTTTTACCTCCTTCTATTAATGATCTTCCACTCAACTGAGCATCTTGGGGAGGAGAGGGCAGGAGTGCAGATAGGATGTTATCTTCAACTTAGTCTACCTTGTTTTTTTTGGAGAAGTACCAGTAGAAGGGAACAGGGGTTGAAATTAATGAGGTGGAAATGAGATTCTGAATTATCAGTGCGTTTCCATGATCTCTGCTCACCCTTGCAGGTTGACTGCACTCAATTTCCTTTAAGCTTCCCTAGGTAGGGACGTCTAGACACACAAGAAAGAATTATTTCTCTCTCATGAATCTCTATTCCCTGTATCCATTTCTATTACTACCAAGGGAGATTTTAAAAGTTAGGGAGACCTAAATAGAAAAACATTTCTACTTTCTGTTTCATCTAAAAAGCCTTTAAGACATTTTTGTTAATAGAAAGAGGATTTTCCCTGGTATCTTCGGACATGTTTCTGAAAAGTTCCTCCAGGTTACTTCTCTGTGTGCTCCCCGGAGAAGAGGAATGTAAGTAACATGACATACCCTCTGCGCACTTTCTCTTCGGTTCCTCCTGACCTAGTTGGAGAAATAGTTTCCGTTCTTTCAGAATGCTTTTAAATTCTAATGTCAGAGAACTTCTGCAAAAACCAAATATGTACTTGGGTTGATAATGGTGGATTAAGTTGAAATAATATCATGCCTGGATGCAACAGCAGTGAAAAGTCAGTTATGTTCCACTTCCGTGGCTATAGTAAACAATGATAAAATCAGGCAGGGAGACTATTTTTTATTTGTTTTTTAAGAAAAGAAAGAAAATTGCAGCCAAGAAATCAAAGAGAAAGGCTTTCGTCTCTAGTGAGACTTCCTTGGTGGCTCAGACAGTAAAGAATCTGCCTGCAGTGCAGGAGACCCAGGTTGGATCCCTGGGTTGGGAAGATCCCTTGGAGAAGGGAATGGCTACCCACTCCAGTATTCTTGCCTGGAAAATCCCCATGGACAGAGGAGCCTCGCGGGCTACAGTCCATGGCGTCGCGAAGAGATGGACATGACTGGGCAAATAACACTTCACTAGCTCAAAGAATCTACCAGAAATAGTGAAAACTGTAGCAGCTTCATGATAGTTTGGAGGAAGGAGAGTGCCCTTGGGTTGAAGTTCTTTATTGGTAAGGCTGTTTTGAGTTGGACCTGGAAGGAGGGAAATTAGAGAGGTGGGGGGAAAGAATTCCAAGCAGAGTTTCAAAGGGGGTACAGGGGTTCAAATGAGCACAGTGGTGGGGATGGGGGTAGGGGTTGAGGAAGGCTGTTTGTTCTAGCCAAGGGAGAGGCTGCCTCTGAGGTGCAGGATACCAGCCTCTTCTCTGAAGGATGGCCTCAGCATGCCTGCCCAGTGGCCCACACTGCTTCTGTCTGGCAGAAAGCCTTCATTAAGAGCTTTTGAACTGCCAAGGAAATTAGTCCCCACTTTGGCTGAGTTAAAATTCAACTCCCCCCCGTCCCACCACCAACCCTTCAGGATCCTTTCCTTTGGCCATAAGACCTTTAACACTGCTGAAACAATGAGGCAGAGAAGAAAAACTTAACAGTTTTTCCTAAGCAATTAATTTGGGCATGCTTTTTGAATAACAAGTTTTCTAGTATTCTCTTAATTTATTTTTTTGCTAAAAATTCATATCAGACTCATAGCTACTCCATACAAGGAGAAGTTTTGGAATTCTCTCTTTCTTTGTTTACACACACACACGCACATGCACACTCATGGCCAGTTACAATCTCATCTCTCTCCCTCACTCAGAATTTCCCACAGGTTCTGACCTGGGGCCCATTTAATAGCGCTAGCTGGTGAAGGCAGCAAAGGAAATCTTAGCATTTGACTTTCAATGCATATGAAACATTCGACTGCGTGTACATGTTGCATAGGAAAGCATAGAATTATACCACTCGAAAAAAAAAAAAATCTGCCATTTCCCCTAGAACAACAAAAAAAATCATGTTGGCCCAAGAATCTTGTAGTGTTCTTTTTTTTCCCCCATCTTAATTCCTGAAACCTAACAAGAAGATCCCAGAGAATGATTGGAGTTTCCCAAGCTTGGTCCTCAGTTATTCTGAAACACTCTTCTTTGGGGTTTACATGGGTGTGGGGATCTTTATTAGACTTGGTCTTTGTCCAAAATGCCTAACTCAGTCTGTTGTTGTCCTGTTATCTTCAGGTGAAATCCGAGTCTCCAGGAGGAACTTAAAAACAAAAACAAAAAACAAAAAAACCCACACCTGGTCTGGCACCCAGAACACTAAGGGCTGAAAGCCAGGGCAGATTCTTCAAGTATAAGAATCAAACCATTCACCGTCTGGCCTTGGGATCGGGTCTGCCAGCCAAGAGGGAACAGGAAGCTTGCCTCTGAGCCCAGGACTATGGAATGCAAACCCCCAAGCAGTTATTTGCTGTGGTTTCAAGTTTTGTCCTGGAAGTTAAGAATAATGTGAACTCTTTTCTAAGTAGCATTCTAGTCAATAAGTACCAACCTAGCACCCAGAGTCTTTGAACCTACTCCAGTATGCACCCTTTACCCACCTTTTTAACACTGTATTAGTTTTTAAAGCCAATCTAATATGGGTACTTCTGTACAGAGAGCCCAGATCTCCTGGCTCATTAGGTTGCTATTTAAGACTGAGGGAGATCAAATACCCTCCCTGAAAGTCCTTAGTAGGCATTTCAGTGCTTTCTGTAAACCTCAGCCGGCTACTGGACATTTCTCACGGGTCACGCTCGATTTGTAGTTTACAGATTTGTCTAAGAGTCGGGGGCAGTTTGAGAGGAAAGGTCTGAGTTTACTGTAGCTAATACACATGTGCATTTAGACCAAACGCTTGCTGGCAATGCAATGTAATAACTCATTTCCAAATCCTTTCTTGGAAAAAGAATTCAGATTACATAATCATGAAAAACAAACCTGTTGCCACTCAGCATGAACTAACATGTTACAGTATTTTATGGCTGAGAGTTGTTAAGCCAGCACCCAGTTTCATGCACGGAGGAGAACACTGGGAAAATGAGAATCTGCCAGTTTTGTTCAAAGTTATGCTATTTAGTGAACAGGCAGTTCACCTTTCTTGTTAGATCACATTACCTTGGGACTCTGAGTTGATTAGGTAGGTGCTCATTTACTGCTCATTAGAGCCATGGGATTATTATTAATAGCCACCTAGGAGCCGGTTAGAGTGATTCGTGAGATGAGCTCTTCTTAGCAGGACGACCACCTTGGGTGTTCCCAGGTGTCCTCCAGTCTCCCATCACATGCACCCTCTGCTCTGGAGCCTTCCTGATGCTGCCTCCCTGGGCCACGGAAGTAATGAGCTCCGATCTGGTGTAGCTGTTCACCAGCCTACACTGTCCATTAAAGTCGACCGGAGAATTCTAGTGTTCTGAGTCTGTAAATGTTTCCATTCAGATGGGCTTGGAGATAAAAGACTCTAAACTCGATTGTCATCTATGCTTCCTAACTGAAGAGCCAGATACAGATTCTGTCCTAAGACTCCTGCTTGTGATTCCTAAAGGAGATCTATCAGCCACAAGGGTGGGTCGGTGGCCAGGCATTAATAGGCATTACGTTCTCACTGCAGACAAGTAACCAAATAAAAACGCTTTTCTGCCTCAAGCAAAAATTTGACCCAAATTTCTATTTTCAGCACAGAAGTGAAAAAAAGAAAACAATCTGACTCATCAAATTAGGCAACCACCAACTCACCGTATAACCTTTCCTATGATTAATATACCTTATAAACTTACTAGGAGGTGTAAAAATCACCTTAGTTCTTCCAGCAGAAATCACAGGTAATTAGATGACACAGCCTACTCAGAACAGTACCTTTTGAGTGCTTACCGTGTGGCCCGGCACTAAGAGCTTTCCCCAGATTATCTCACTTAATCCTCCTAACAACCCTATTAGGTGGATAAAGGTGAAAAGAGATTTAGTCATTTGCCCAGTGTCTCACAGTGGTGGTGGCCCTGAGAAGTGATCTTCAGTTGATACCTACAGCCCAGCACTGGGCTGCCTCCCAGTCACCAGGCAGGATGGGAATCTAGAAGGCAAGGAAAACACTCTTCAGTTACTATGGTCAACAGATCACCTTCATACATCCTGAACACATATTCTGTCACCTTTGACTTTTCATGAAAAAAATGTCTTTTTTCTTGGTAATTGAGTCGCATGCAAATCTGAAAAGTGTTGGTTACCTGTTTTGAAATAATCGGGTATTCCTATTTTCTGGTTCTAGGATTCTAGAAGCAAAATCTTCTCGAAGGGAAAATATAAGGGGTGATTTTATACTTTCTATCTCTCAGACGTCTGGGTAACTGATATCAACCATGAGAGGACAGCTAGGTTCCTTCAGCTGGTCTTTCTCCTTTAATGTCAAAGAGGCAAAGGAGACAGGAAAAAAGAGTTGCCCATTTGTGGTTCGTTTGCACTTCAACTCATCCTCTGAGCTCTTGGGTGAGGCAAAAAGGAAACCAGTCATTCCCCAACTTTTTCTCTCCTTTCTGCTCCCAAGGACTTTCACCACAGAGCTGGGTGAGAACAGTTGGATGAGTTTCTTCTTTTGGGGGACACTTTGATCTATCGTTCACAAGTTCTACATACAGTCACTGAAACTTACAATGTGTCCAGCATTGAACTAGGCATGAGGATTCAATGCTCAGCTTTTTTGGTGTATATGCAGGAGATGGACATCTATAAAGTCAGGCAGTCTCCACGTGCTGTTCAAATATTGCATCTGTTCTCATAGGCAGGAATGGCTTTAAGGCCGAGGGTGTGAAGAAGCAAAAGTCAGGGATCCCTTGGAGAGAAAAGAGAAGGAAAAGAATCCTCGTATTTGTCTTGAGCTTTTCTAGTTTGAGAAGTGAGGACTGGAATATAAAGGAGTCATAAAACTTGCTATTTGTTTTGCGATACAGTGAAGGTAAAGAGATTTTTCTAAAATCATGGCTCAGGGGCCCAGTATTCATGATTTCATTTCTTTACATGCAAACCTAGCCTCACCTAAACACCCTGGAGTCTGCATGCATGTAATAGATGTAGGGAGATATCAATTTCTGCTTGCTTGAGACAGTCACAGTTTTAGCATTGAAAGTCCCACAGCCCAGGAAACCATCCTTCACTCCTGGGCATTTGTCACATTGGTCCTTCAATGATTCCTTGAAAGGCAACAAGCTAAACCTACACCCTCAATATGTAGGATTATGTTTTGCTTAGAAGCAAATGAAACAGTTTTAAACATACTCTGGCCTTTTTTTTTTCAATGTCTTATACCCTAAAATAATAAAAGAATCTCCATCCAAATCCATTTAAAAACATTCCAGAACTAGACTTCTTGGGTGGTCCAGTGGTTAGGAATCCACCTTGCAGTGCAGGGGACACTGGTTTGATCCCTGGTCCGGGAAGATTCCACATGCCAGAGAGCATCGAGGCCGCGGCACAACAATTAAAGCCTGCACGCCTGGAGCCCGTGCGCCACAACAAACCACCACAGTGAGGAGCCCACGCGTGACAACAAAGAGGAGCCTCCACTCTCTACAGCTAGAGAAAACCAAAAAGCAGCAACAGAGACCCACCACAGCCAAATAAAAAGGGATATGTTCTTTAAAAAAAAAATCCTAGAACCAATAAAGGGCGTGAATGATTTAACTGTTTCTCAAATTTGGGCTTAAAATAGAGTGAGTATACAATTTAACCGAAAAAGATATTTTTGAGAATAAAAAGGCTGACTAAAATTATTTAACACGTGTCACTTTTAACATATTTATTTATTGAGCAATAAATTTTTTTTATATCGGTGGATCTATAAAATAGTTCCATTAAAATTCATTTTCAAAAAAAAATTCTCTCTTAAAAACATATACACCAGGAACTTCCCTGGTGGTACAGTGGTTGACTCCATGCTTCCACTGCAGAGGGCACATGTTCTATTCCTGGCTGGGGAAGTAAGATCCTGGGTGCCATGAAGTGCAGCCAAAAATCAGAAAGCAAAAACCCATATATACCCATGCATAATAAAGCATACTTTTGGAAACATTTATATTGATTATCTGAATATTAAAAATAATATAAACATAATAATTGTTGTTGGTATAGATTTATATACTTTATTCAGTTTCTTAGCTGTATCATTTGCTAATACTTTGTTACTGAGATATTTCTGAACAATATGTTGTTTTCAATACGATCTTTACTTTTTCCATCAAATTGCCACAATTTTTTCCAATTGACTCTTCTCTGGAGCCCACAGTATTTTCAACTGAGAACTTATTCTTCAGGTGGTGAGACTCATGGTAAGCTCAGAACTAATTCTGCTGAATGGAGGAGATTATCAATTCTATTCTTTTTATTTTTTATTGTGTAAATACCTCAGCAAAGGTATTTTCTTTTTTTTTTTTTAATTTTCTGGCCACATCATGCAACACATGGGATCTTAGTTCCCTGGCCAGGGATCGAACCCAAGCGCCCCCGCTTTGGAAGCACTGGAGTCTTAGCTACTGGACCACCAAGGAAGTCCCTCAGCAAAGGTATTTTCACAGGTGCCTTATGTTTGCCTTCATTCAGAGTATTTTTTTTTTTTTTTTACAAATACACTTAACAAGACAAAACTTGTAAGTTGTCTCCATTTACACTTCTTCAAAATATTTTGTATAATTTAGATGCTTCAAAATTGTCAGCTTTTGCAGTTTCATTCCCTCTGGGACAGAATATACATTCATGAAATAAAAACAAGAGGCTCTCTCAGAAGATTACTCCCCAAGTGTGGATATTCCAAGGCACAATGTTAGAATTTCAAAAGTAAACCTTGCAAATTGTATGCCCTCATAGTTTAATTTGTTCATTTTTTCCCTTGCATTTCAATATCTCCTGTTTCCAAATTTGTTTTTATGAAATGCAATTTTCTAAAAGTTTCAAAAAGCATTTCTGCTCTCTATATTTCTTATTTAGCAAGAAATTTATTAAAAGATAGACTGTATGCAGAATTTGTACCTGTATGATCTTTACAAAACAAATTATCTTCAAAATTAAACTCTTAACTAAATTTATAGTAGTATTCACAGTAAGGTCTAATTAACTTTTAAAACTTTGATTCCATGAATCATGAAAAAATTGAACAATTATTGGAATTAATTTTTTAATTTGAAACAACTGTTGACACATAAAAATTGAGTCATTAAGCTATCTGCAGAGTTCTCCTGTTAATTAAACCAAACACATTAATAGCTATTTTTCATGGTTTATCCTCATCCAAGAAAACCTTAAAATAATATCTAAGATTTAAAGTAAATTCTGGGGTCTTTATAGCATATTTATGTCCCAGTTTTTGTTACTACAGGCCCCATGGTTTATGGTAAATGTCGACAAACATTTTATGTATGTTGTACAATTATTATCAATCTTACTGAAAAATAAAAATTCTGTACTTCATTTTCACTAAACCTGTGTTTTTGTTTTGTTTAGTTTTGTTTCTTGAGCTCATTGTTCCTGAGAGAGCTCATTGTAAAATCTTCAAAAATTGTTACAATAATAAAGTAAATGCAGGTTTCCCCTGCTTTACAAAAGTAGAGTGTTTCTATTAAATCTTTCCTAAGCTGAAATGATATGAAGTGAAGAAGCAATTTATTGAGGACACATCTTGCTAATGGATGCACAGCATAAATCCAGCTAAGGCACGGATGCTCAAAGTTCAAAGCTGTGGTGGATGGATGCTCAAATGCTGAGTGTAGTTCCTGGGGAAGGAGCTTGGCGGTACCTCTCTCCCAGTTCTGAGTGTGTGTTCAGTCACTCAGTCATGCCCGACTCTTTGCGACCCCATGGACTGCCGCACACCAGGCTTCCCTGTCCTTCACCATCTCCCAGAGCTTTCTCAAACACCAACTTGTCCATCAAGTTGGTGATGCCAAGTGTGTACTGCCTCTATAATACGGGCTCCTGCAAAACAAACACGCAATGCTGTTTTCCCTTTTTCCCCTTTTTTGTGAAAGCGAAAATCCTCTTCAGATTTGGTTCAGTTGTCGAAGAAAGGTACTATAAGTGGCTTAAAGCAAATTTTCGAAAAGCGGAGGATAGCTGTAAGGTGTTGTGGTCTTACATACAGTAGTATAAGACAAACCCATTTCAGCAGGATTGCTCACACTTCTCTGTAAAAGCTCTACTGCAGGCATGCTTCACTCCCACTTCCCGTCTTTATTTCTCATGCACGGGAATTTCTAATATCTCACATTTCAATGTGACCTCTCCCACTGGGAGGCTGGCAGTCTACTTCCTCACTCACAGGCCTCTCTCTGGACTCAGAAACCACGATTCATCCACCAGATGGCCACCAGGGGCAGCAGCAAACGCTTCACCCCCATCACTGAGAACCAGAAGCTCCTTGTCTCAAACCGCCTGCCTATAGGCAACTGCATTTGATCAGCCTGCATTCTGTATGCCATCCTGAAAGTGGTGGAGTTAGTTACCAGTGTCGAAATTGGTTTTGGATAAGTCAGAGGTCTTATCACTGCTGGTTCGGATTTTTCCACTTACTAATTGCTGGACTCTGCTTACTGCACCATGTAGCTCACCGGCTACCAAAGAAGGCCATGGGGGACTTCCCTGGTGGTCCAGTGGTTAAGAATCCACCTTCCGGTGAAGGGAATTCAGGTTCCATCCCTGGTCAGGGAACTGAGATCCCACATACCACAGGGCAACTATGCCTGCCTGCCGCAACTAGAGCCTGTGTGCTGCAAACTACAGAGCTGGCATGGCAACTGCTAAGACCCAACGGTAGCCAAAAGTACATAAATATATAAAAAGAAGGCCAATCATAGAATATGGAAGTACAAAGTGATCTATCAAACCCAGGCTGGCTTATTTGAATACAACTGTTTTGAATAATGTTTTCTTAAAAATAACAACAACAGTTGTGGGAGACCTGTTAAACCAGAGGGATGCCAGGACAATAGAAGTAAATCAGGAAGTATATTCACCTTATCTACTACCATGGGGTGCTTCATGAAATGGATTTCTGTACTCCACTCCAAACCTGTCAAATCTGAACAAGATATAGCATCAAAATTTGCGTTACAAGAAGCTTTCCGTGATATTCTTGTTTTAAATTGTATTTGTTTGCTTATTTATTTAATCTTTTTTTTTTTTTTATTGAATTGTAGTTGACTTACAATGGTGTGTTAGTTTCTGGTACACAGCAAAGTGAGTCAGTTATACATACATATATATATCCATTTTTTTTCAGATTCTTTTCTTTTATAGATTATTATGAAATACTGAGTATAGTTCCGTCCATGGTATTCTTAGGGACACTCAAGTTTTCCTCCTGGTTTAGGGAATTCCTTCACCTTTTCCTTGTCAAGCTCCACAGTCAGAGAGTTTGGGAGGATCACGTGCTTCATGGCTGATCTAACACTTGGATCAAAACTATTATTGAAAGTGAGCTAGACACAAACTGAACTTAAATTAAGTCACAAGATAAAAATACTGTCCTCTCCTTAAGCAAACTTGTCTTGCAGGTTGAGAGATTTATTTTTGGCTACATCATTGCCTGTTGGGGAATTTGGCTCTATACCAGCCACTTTCTTTCTTTGAGGATTAGGTTTATAGCTAATGAACATCGCTTTTAATACTTTGGAAGAGATAAGCACTGGGTGAGACGTTTCCCTCCTAACAAAATGCTACTAAAATTTTAAAAAACATACATTATTTCATTCATAAACATTACTACTGCTAGAGTCATAAGATGTGTTTTGAGTTTCTGTAAGGTAGCTGATTCCAGAATAATGATGTTTTATCTGTTTATTTTCTTAATTTGCATCTTGGGTTTTTTGTAGGGGAGGGTCAGTAACTGGTTGTGTGAATTTTTAGAAATATCTTGATCTCACTGACCTCAGCTACAAGATGATTTCAGTCTAGTGGTTGTCCAACATTCATTCCAGTTTCCTGAATTCGTCTTTTAAACCTTTTTGAATGTTTGGAATTTTTATCATGTGAACATTATCATTATTTTGTTAGTAAGAAAGATTTTATAAGCAGTAGGATTATGAGCTGTTATTTTTTCCTCTACTTTAAACAAGCACATGTTATTTTAAAAAGAGAGTAAACAAAAACATTAGATCCACCAAGGGAAGGGAGAGAGGAAAGTAGGATGATGAAATAACCCAGGATATACGACAGCAGCAGTTTTTAAACCCTTTCTAAGGTACGGTATAGGGGATCACCTAGTGGTAGAACTAGGAAAAGCTTTTTAAAAGTTTAAGATCCTTTTTTCCTGTGCGAGTCCATATGGATTGCAATCAATTTATTTAAAACATGAGAAGATGTTGAATATTTATTTTTTGTGATAAGCTTTATTGAAATCATACTAATAGGTTGAATATGTAAATATTTACCCTCAAGCCTCTCTTTTCTAGAGGGATCAAAAAATCCCCTACTATTAAGCTTTGAAAATTAACTCTTGTCTGAGTGTGTTAAATTCATGGCTCCATGGTCAAAAAAGAGACACAACCGAGCGACTTTCATTTCATGGTCAAGAAGTCTAGATATGCACAAAACAAGCATGAAATCATGACCCTTACCTATCAGAAACCTCTGGTCTAAAAACCATGTTGTTGTTTGGTTGCTAAGTTGTATCTGACTCTTTGTGACCCCATGGACTGTAGCCTGCTTGGCTCCTCTGTCTGTGGGATTTTCCAGGCAAGATTATTGGAGTGGGCTGCCATGTCTCCAGGGAATCTTTCTGACCCAGGGATCAAGCCTGTGTCTCCTGCATTGGCAGGTGGATTCTTTACCACTGAGCCACCTGGGAAGCCAAGGTAAATCCATTAGGATTGTACTTCTAATTTAACAGTTGAGATAGCTGAATTTCTATCTATATAATAGAAACTTTAAACTATTTGGGACCAAGATGGAATTTTCACTTGTTGAAGATAATAATGAAACATATGCGGATGGCAACTTCTGTTTTTGTTTTGGTTCTCCCCCAAACAGAAAGTAAGATAGAGATTTAGTAGTAGTTCATTTGGAAGTAGTTCACATGCGTGATGATTCCAGGAAGCAAAGTAGGGAGCAGGGAGACTGAGACGGGAGTGGTGGGGGGAGAAGCCAAGAGAAGGGGGACAAATGGCAGTTATTACAGTAGATGCCCATGGCTTGATTCTCCCAGCATCTCTCAGAATTGCCTGTGGGAAAGATGGAACCCTGTGATGTTTATCTGCCTCCTGACTCTGTTCATTGAGGATTGCTCCTGTATACTGTAACTACCACACATCTCCAAGCTGTGCTGTGTACTGGCTAAGCAGCCTCCCTCCGCTTCAGAAAAGGCCCTGGAGCAGAGAATTGGAGTGACATGTGGCTTGTTGAGGTGGAAAAAAGTCTGAGCCTACAGGGAACTGTCTACCACAACTGTGGCTGAAATCAGAGCTGGGCCAGGGGGATGTCATAAAGTACTAGCTATAGACCACACCTTATATTACTCAGACCTGTTTGTCCTCTTATTAAGTTCACGCTGTCACTGTAACCTCAAGGTGGTGGCCGCGATTTCTAGAAAGGACTCTGTGCAGGAGAAATAGTGGAATAAGGTCACGATGCCTGCTGGTCCCAAGGCCATGACTGATATTCACCAACTCTCTTCTCTACCACTTATTCTGGATGATCTCATCCTTGGCCAGCATTGGCTGGTCTAATTTATTTGCCTGGTGGGGAATCCCAGAACTTCATCTGAGAGGTCAGGCCTTTCACTGTCTTGCCCTTATTTTGCTATCGTGACTGCAAGTGCTTGTTCACTGTTATTATCAAACACAAAGACACATAAGGGTACCCCAAGGAATCCCCTGAGTTCCAGACATATTCTCCACTGCCCCCTTAACATAGCACCAGTGCTGACTTCTGACCATAATCAAGACTGAGTAACCTCACCAGTATTGTAACTCCTTTCTTTGCCTGCTGTTACACCCACATAACAAAGAGGAAACCAGGAAACCAAAGAGATCAGTTGTAGCTTCTGATTTTGTGGAACCCTTCATGTGTCACTAGGAGTAGTGTGACCCACTCCCCACTTTACCCAGTAGAGCCCACACTAGAATGGGAACCACAAATGGGTTATTGGGAGTGGTAGTGAGAAGGGCAAATTCCTGTTCCATTTCTTGGCATCTAGATTCTAGCCACGAGGGACACCACTTGGTATGCTGGTTAATACAGATAGTGAGTTATGGAGGCTATTTCCCCAGGTCTATGGGATGTCGCCTTAGTTGAGCTATTCATAGGCCATTCCAATCTGGTATTTGTATTAGTTTCCTTAAGCTGCTGTAACAAAGTACAAACAACGGGGTGGTTTAGAATGACTGAAATTTATTGTCTCAGATTTCCGGATTCTAGAGGTTTGAGATCCTGCATTGGCAGGATCGGTCCTTCTGAGAGCTGTCAGGGAGACTGTTCCATGCTTCTCACCCAGCTTTGGGTCATTTACCAGCAATCTTTGGTGTCCCTCGGCTCATGGCAGCGTAACTCCATTCTTCACATGGTGTTCCCCCGTGCTCTTGTCTCTGTGTCTGAATGTCTCCTTTTAATAAGGACATAGTCATACTGGATCAAGGGCCACCTTAATGACCTCATCTACAAGCTGATGATATCTGAAATGACCCTGTTTCCAATTAAGTCACATTCTGAGTTACTGGGAGTTACCACTTCAACATATGAATTTATGGCGGGGGGAAGACACAATTCAACTCAAACACTATTAAACCAGCTACTTCCAGGGGAAGACCAATTCAACTCAAACAGTATTAGACCAGCTACTTTCAGAAATACTTTGGCCACCTGATGTGAACAGCTGACTCATTGAAAAAGACCCTGATGCTGGGAAAGACTGAAGGCGGGAGAGAAGGGGATGACAGAGGACGAGATGGTTGGATGGCATCACTGATTCAATGGACATGAGTTTGAGCAAGCTCCCGGAGATGGCGAAGGACAGGGAAGCCTGGTGTGCTGCAGTCCATGGGGTTGCAAAGAGTCAGACATGACTGAGCAACTGAACAACTACTTCCAGGAAAAAGGTAGGTTACGGTAGAACCAGCAAATCCCATAATCATGTACACATTTCTCAATAAAAGGAGTGCCTTGATCCAAGGCAATCTTATGCAGGATGCTATGACTGTTAATCAGGTATTCTGTAAGCCCTTCAGATAGTACAACTGGTAGAGGAACTACAGAAAGAGAAGATAAACCAATACCGGGAGCAGGTATCAAGTCCTTCAGAGTGGAAGGGATCCAATGCAACTGACTTGCCATCAAGAAGCTGGTTGTTTTTACTTGGGTTTCTGAGGGCCCAGTGTCAGTCTTATGATGACAGGTTGATTATGCACCAGAAATGGTGGTTAGACCAGCTTTATTCAGTCCATGCTGTTGGGTCCATTTACAGCCATCATCCCTGATACCATGGCTGCTCTGATGATGGGACCATTGTGCACTTGGGAGACTGAGGACATCCACTGGACAATCCCTCAGACCAATCATCTTGTCCATCTGGCTGTCCCTCCTCTGCAGTGGATGCTCTCCAGTGAGTACTGACGTTAAGACACAAAGATTCGGACACTTCGTTCTCTTTCCTATAAGGTCTACCCATAACCCCCTTTTCTAAAACTGTTTATAATATTAATAATTTAATCCTGCTCTTTCCAGGCCCCTGATCAATCAGCCAAATCATTTGCCCAGAGGTATATCCTGATCTTGGGCTACCTTTTCTTCCATGTGAAGCAGACAATTAACTGTTCTGCTCACAGCTTTCTGCCCACAGGGTAGAAGCTGCTCACAGATTTCTGCCTACAGCATCTTGTGGTGCTGTAGGGAACAGCAGTTTATTTTCAGGACACCCTAGAACAGTTCTCAAAGTATTGAGCCTTTATAAAAAAAAATTATTCTTGATAAAGCTGCTGCTTCAAGAAAACCTCTTGTGTACTGGAAAAGGGAAAACCTTTCAGCGCGTCCTTGCTACTCTGGAAGCACACCGTGAGCTAGAGCTGGGGCACCAGGACCCGCGGAGCAGCCCTCTGCAGGGACAGAGCCCCCCTAGGTGTAGAAGCATCGGCCTGTGCCTGGTGGTGGTGGTATGGGGTAGGTTTTCCCTTCAGTGCAGGCTCCTTGCTTGGGGACTTGTGGCTGTTCCCCTTAGGATCTCTGCTGCAGGAGCATCATGGCTCATGTGCAAGGATATACTGAAAGCCCCGCTGGCCTGCTGGTGACGATGTGATCAGCTGGATGATCATCAGCACATTGAGCCAAGCCATCTGTGAACGAGGATCAGGCATTTTCTCCTCTGTTGGCTTGTTTGGGGGAACCTAAAATAATCCGCCTGCAATGCAAGCGAGACGGGTTCCATCCCTGGGTCAGGAAGATCCCCTGGAGAAGGGAATTGTGATCCTCTTCCATATTCTTACGTGGAAAAATCCCATGGACAGAGGAGCTTGGTGGACTATGCAGTCCATGGGGTCACAAAGAGTCAGACATGATGAAACGACTGAGCATGCACGCACGCACTGTAAGATCTCAGATGTCCACTGAGACAAAGTCTTGGTGAAACAGAACAGCTGACCTATAGCCATTTATCTATTTATGTAAGTTATTTATGCCCTTTGGACCCATCATAGAATGGCTTGCTGCTGTACCCACTAGAACCCCTGACTTGGTGGGTCTGACAATACACAGCTAGTGACGGACACGACCGATGTTCTCAGCTCAGGCGCTCAGTCTTTGATAAAGACAGCAGCACATCAGGATGCTTTTTTCGGATGGTGAGTCATTCTCTATGGAAAAAACATGGCCTTGCTCCAGGATGCTAGGGAGTCTGTGCAATGAATCGCTCCCTGAGGCTTGCCAGCGGGTTGGCCTTTTCTGCTATACTCATCTCTAGCATTGTTAGGTTTGCAGAGGACATGGCCACATACAGAGCCCTCCCTTCATTTTGCATAGTAGTGGCTCTCAGCTTTCTGCTGGGCCAACGCTTGAATATTTCTGGTGATATAAATCAAGTGAAATCCAAGTGTGTTGACCACTAATCTCTCACCTAGGAACATAATCCCAATCAAAATTCTAGAAGGCTCTTGGAAAAATTTATATTCTTATTCTATTTTCTTTTAGAAAGATAAAGGCCCTAGAACAGATGATACAATTTTAAAAGATCACAATGTAAATCAAGAATTTCTGTTACCTAATTTCATGACTTACTATAAGGTGGCAGTAATCAAAACAGTGTGCTACAGGTATAAAGACAGACAATATAGATCAGTAAAACAGAATAGAGAGGCACAAATATATCCTTATTTGTTAACTGAAATTCAGTTAATTTTGTACAAAGGCATTTTCAAAAAAGAAAGGATGATCTTTTCACTAAACAGTGGTAGAATAACTGGATCTCTAGATGGGAAAATGTAAAAATATCAATCCTAACTTCATAACATATGCTCATGAGCTCAGCTGTGTCTGACACTGTGACCCCATGGACTGTGGCCCACCAGGCTGCTCTGTTCTGTTCTTTCTAGTTCTGTTTTCCTTTGACAGCTAATAAATAGTTGAATAATTACCCTGGAAAACAATGCAGCTGTAACTATTGTTGGAATTTGGTTCAAATCCCGGAACAGTCAGATACTAGACTCATAGAGCAGTGTCTGAGAAAAGTTTTCCTCCCCTATCTGCTCCCTCCTCTCTCCTTAGGGCTTCAAGGAGAGTGGAGAACAAGGCCTTTCTCCAGCTGGCAGTTTTACTTCCCAAGGTAATTTTAAGTTATGATGTGCAAGGTTACTAAGGAGTTGCTAGGAATGTAAAGATGAATTCAAAAAGATTTTACCCTACAGGAATTTTTGAGTCTGCAGGGGGAGCCAGACAAAAATAGGTATCTATATGTATACCTATATTTATCTATCCATCCATTTTAAAAGGCAGCAAAAATCCTTATAGTGAAGTAAGCCAAACTCTAGGAAAGGTCTAGGGAATTATTTCAAGGAGTGGGTGGGAAGACCAAAAATTTTAAGAAGAAAGTGGCATTTGAGTTGGGTTGAAGGATGAGTAAACTTTCAGTGAAAGATAAGGGGCTGCAGGAATAGCCTAATGGAAGGTAAACAGAAAAGTTGGAATCTATTGAGGAACACAATAGTGTCAGAGAAATAGTAATTTAACAATTCGTTGTTTTGATCCTGTCTTTAGAGGCTTATTTTTAGTTTGTTGCTATTGTTTAGTAGCTGAGTCCTGTTGGATTGTTTTTGCAAATCCGTGGACTGGAGCCTGCCAGGAATCCAGTCCTGGACAGAATCCTCTGTCCATGGGATTCTCCAGGCAGGAATACTGGAGTGGGTTGCCATTTCCTTCTCCAGGGGATATTCCTGACCCGGGGATGGAAAGCCGGGTCTCCTGCATTGGCAGACAGGTTCTTTACCCCTGAACCACAAGGGAAGTCCATTATTTTTAGTTTAGGGTACATAAGTACACACATTACTAGGGAGCTTCATAAGAAAAGAGGGGGTTACATCATACGTTCACGATTTTTCTGGGTACAATCTTCTCCCTTCGAATCGCAGATAACAAATGCTTAGAATCACCTGTTTAGAAGCAGTTAAACGTGAGTCCCTGCATCTTCTAGATTCAATTTCAAAAGACTTAGCTTCTCTGTGCCTCAGTTAACTTTTAAATAAAAACAAGAACACTTTCCTAAAGAATTGTTAGGAATGACACAGGAGGAAGAATGTCTGGCAGAATAGTACTTTAGTAGATATGTCCTAAACTATATATTTAGTAAGTAAGTAGATACGTGTGTGAAATACTAAAAAGTTTTCACCTGGCAGCCCTCTCCAGCTGGCTGTAGCCGATAGACCACACCCTCCTAATCCGCCGTCCCCTTCCCTGGCTTAGGAGGAAACAGCGGTTCCTAACGCCTCCCAGCCTCAGCTAAAGCACGTGGGCTCCGCCTCCCCACAACAACAAAAGCCCTGTAGCACCAGCACCGGCCCCTCTGCGGGCTTGGCTTGATTTTTAAATCCATCCGAAAAGGCCAATCAGAGGCAGCCGTTCGACTACGCGGAAGCCGATTGGCTCACAACCTCTGCCAGTGACCAATAGGCTTGGAGCCGAGTTCAGTCTGGGAGGCCGGAAGCGGTCGAATCGACAACGGGTGGCGGCCGCGGGCAGTTTGAATTGGTCTCCGTGCTCCTGCTCGCGGAGGCTGGACAAGGACTCGCCTTTCAGAAGGGTGGTTTGCCCTCTCCTTCCAGCAAGGTGAGCGTTCTTCTTGGGTCCCAGCCCTGGCGGCGGGCGTGAGGGAGCCGCTGGCCTTGTGCTGGGGGCTCCTGGGCGGCGATGCCTGTGGGATGGCGCTTCTGGGCGCTGAAGGTGCCGCGGGCCGCTGCCTCCTCCCACCCGAGGGACTAGAGAATCGGCCCCGGGCCAGGTTCTTAGGGGTCTCGGCGCCCCTGTGCTCCCGGTGAAAGTGGGCTTACACTAGTGTCAGGAGACCTTGCTCCGCCCTTTGGGGAAAACTGATTCCTCTGTACGGTAAGGGACTTGAAACTCAGCGGGTATTTCACTGGCAGCCTTTCTGCACCTCCTGTTTGAAATTTGGACATCAGTCTTTTGTTGCTTGGAGGAGATGCAACGTTGGGATTTGAGGGTTTTCATCTGGGCAACGCTTTGGTGTGCCTATTGTTCGTCGCGAAAGCTCTTCTCTCTTGCCTTCTGTTTATTTTCTCATTTATTGGACTGCCCGTGTGGATCTGGCTTGCGCTATGGGATGAGGACTCAGAAATAAGTGACTTTGAGTCCTATTCTCGAGCTTCGTCTGGAGGAGCAGTTTTCATTCACAGGCTCCGCGGTGGCTCTGTCGGCGGGGACTCGGGTTTCTTGCCGAAGATGGGGGATTCTGATAAAGGGAAAATGTGAACCTGGCCTGCAGTGCGTGATGTGCGCGAGTCATAGAAGAGTTTCTTTGGGCACTTTATGGGGTTGAGTGATTCGAGCATGAAAAGTGTCCTCCACTTGGTTAAAATTGAAGGAGCATTTCTGGAAGGCGCGTAGTCCTGCAGATCCTTTTGGCAGGAACCTTGACATCCTGGGCTTTTCTTCATCACCCCAACCCCCACCCTCCACCTCCAAACCCCCTTTGCCCCTTTCATCTTGAGGTTTACATTTTTTTTTTTGGTCCTGTTGCCCCAGTGGCTCCATATAGATTGTTGAATGATTGATACCTTAAATCTGTTGAAGACCCCTCTAATCAAAATTAGCTTGGGTCTGGTGATTGCTTTAACCATTATGTTTTGCTGTATCTTAGACTTTGAAATGGAAAAGCATTTAACTTGCCAGTTGTCCTTCTGTTTATTTCCACTGTCTGTAATCATCTTTTTAAATTGCTTCTTTTAATATTTTGTTTGCTATGGTGTCTTGATGTAATACTTTCCATGGGTGGCAGAATTGTTTAGGAGTTATAGTTGTGTGCCTCTGAAGTATGGTACACCCACCCCTGAACTCTTGAATGAACAAGCTAGTTTATAATAGAGGAGGTTGCCTATTGGGGAAGTGTAAATTGTCTTTGTTGCTGGAGAGGCATGAGACTCCTTGAAGCAGTTTCTGGGTAGATGGGAATGGGGTTTAAGATACTATGTTCAAAGAATTAAGGGGGAAGGGAGAAGGGCAGAGAAAACTGCTTTCCAAGGCTTGATACTAAATTATGTGCTTTCGGAGACCCTTGCTTCTCTTTTAATTTTTGGAAAAAAATTATTATTCTTAGTACTTTCATCAACTATTTTTTAATCATGCTGATAATTTCCTTGATGAAGTCGGTTGAAACAAAACACTAAACTGTTTGCGGACTTCATTTAGTAAAAGAGAAACAGATTCTCATCCTCTAACTGGAAAATGAATGCTTTTTCTTTCCATTTAAGTTCTAAAGGCTAATGAGAAAAGAATAATTGCCATACTTTTCTCTCGGCTGACTTAAATTTTCTAAGATATGTCTGAGAAAGAGGTACCATTTCTGTCTTGGTACCATAGGTAGCAATATACAAATGAAAAAGTGTTTTCAGGGACTAATATAATAGCTAAAATGTATGCAAAGCTTATCAGGAGGTAGTGTTCTAAAGGTTTAGGGAGTCACCACCATTATTATTCCCAAATGAGAAAACCAGGGCACAGACCTGTTAAATAACATGCCCAAGGCCACACATCTTGCCTGTAGCTGAGGAGGGATTTGACTCACTAAGGCTGTATACCTGATTCCTGGTCACGGCTGGTCTGGAGAATGACTTGACTGCATTTTGCAGTGATTCTAGCGCTAGTCTGGCCTTCATCCCTTGTTCATTCATGCACCTACTCAACAAATGATAACCACCTGGGAGGCGACGGAGGTACCTGTGCCATAAGAGGCTCTGATGGGGAGAAAACACCAGATTATGATGGATGTCCTCAGGGAAGGCTTCCTGGAGGAAGAGGGACGGAGTATGAGTGGGAATTAATGACATGAAGAGAAGAAAGACGAGCATTTGCAAAATAACTTATGCATCTTATTTGTCCTGTAAGACCAATTTCCCCAGAAACCTTATAGCAAAATATTCATAGCTTGTATAATGAAATGAACTGACTGGTAGAAAGCAGGTAGCCTAATAAGAAGTAGAAAATGAGAAATAAGGAAAACAGAAAGCCAGGTGAAACCAAGCGAGCATATTGTGTACTACTTCCCAGTCGGAGTTAATTGGGAGTCACCTTGCGGAGGGTGGCCAGACGGATGCTATGCTTTGTTATCTTTTGAAAGAAGTTTTGAAATTTGGTTCTTAGAGGTGGTTATGTAGATTAGTTTGTCTCTGAGGCTGTAAGTTTCCTTTGACTATGGTAAGATCAACAGTCTGTTAATTCTTTTCAGTTTATTTATAAATGTTTGAGTAATAAAGAAAGGAGAGCAAAATGAGCTGGGCTTTGGAAGAATGGAAGGAAGGCTTGCCTACAAGAGCTCTTCAGAAGATTCAGGAGCTTGAAGGACAGCTCGACAAACTGAAGAAAGAAAGGCAGCAAAGGCAGTTTCAGCTTGAAACCCTGGAGGCTGCGTTGCAGAAGCAAAAACAGAAGGTATCACTGAAATGCTGGTATTTAAAATTGTTCACTCATTATTTGTATTAACAGTTTTATCTTGGTCTTTTTAATTTAGAGAAAAATGATTTTGCTGTCTTCAGGTGGTAATCCTCCCTCCTCTCCTCTTTTGAGTCTTTTTTATTGTGGTTACCATATTTCTCCATCCTCTGTCCTCATTTCTGCTTAAGTGCTCCTCTGTAGGGGTGCTGAGCTCCATTTTCACTTCTGTTAGGGACCATGAATTGGACATTGCTTTTGCATTCTGCACCAACATGGCCAAAAGTCTCTGGCTCTGAATCCGGGGTCAGTATCAGAACACTTTGCAGCCCAAATAGATACTGCTTTTTGGCGGGGGTGGGGCGGCTGTGCGGCTTGTGGGATCTTAGTTCCCTGACCAGGGATCGAACCTACACTCCCTGGGTGTAGGAAGCTCAGAGTCTTTACCACTGGATCACCAAAGAAGTCTCCTAGATACTGCTTTTAGACAGTGAGCTTTCACCATGGAGTTCCCAGATCTCTTCAGGACTAGTAAATGGAAACTTAAAATAGTACTCTTTCAATCCCACTCCAGTACTCTTGCCTGGAAGATCCCATGGACGGAGGAGCCTGGTAGGCTGCAGTCCATGGGGTCGCTAAGAGTCGGACACGACTGAGTGACTTCACTTTCACACATTGGAGAAGGAAATAGCAACCCACTCTAGTGTTCTTGCCTGGAGAATCCCAGGGACGAGGGAGCCTGGTGGGCTGCTGTCTGTGGGGTCGCACAGAGTCAGACATGACTGAAGCGACTTAGCAGCAGCAGCATACTAGAGTAGTAGTACAATTACTGCTTCTGAAACGTTTTTGCTAGTGGGAGAATTTTTCAATTTCTTACACTTACTGGCTTTGGCAGCTGAACTTGAAAATGAGTAGCTAAGAGAGGGTTTATAAGGTTAATTTTTTTTAATTCTCAAAAGCATATTAAAGCCTCTCTAGGATTGGTGTGTGTAGACCTAACCAAAGACAGTGTGATACATGACTTTGTAAAACTTTTCTATCAATAAACTTCAAAATGAGATCATCTAGGATTTCTCTGTTCATCAAGCATTGACTTCTGGATTATTACATTCGTATCTCAGAAAATTAGTCATCAGGATTAGACTCAGATTCACAGATAATGTCTGGTAAGTTCATGAGTAAGTGATGTATTTCCCTTTGAACAATCCCCATTAGGTTGAGAATGAAAAAACTGAGGGTGCAAACCTGAAAAGGGAGAACCAAAGCTTGATGGAAATATGTGAAAATCTGGAGAAGACTAAGCAGAAGATTTCTCATGAACTTCAAGTCAAGGAGTCACAAGTGAATTTCCAAGAAGGTCAACTGAACTCAAGCAAAAAACAAATAGAAAAGCTGGAACAGGAACTTAAAAGGTAACTTTTTTGGGAATAGTATTTATTATGGATGTCTTTATATGTATTTATCAGATGCATCCTTTTTGTGATGTTATTACTACATAGTGTAGTTTTTTTCTTTCCAGTGGAAT
Organism: Giraffa tippelskirchi; assembly: GCF_054371585.1. Taxonomy (NCBI): domain Eukaryota; kingdom Metazoa; phylum Chordata; class Mammalia; order Artiodactyla; family Giraffidae; genus Giraffa; species Giraffa tippelskirchi. The sequence continues at coordinate 11,578,020 of NC_137279.1, forward strand.
GAACAATGATCTGAGGACAATTCTCATATGCCTCAGTCCTGTTGTTTCATGGCTCAGGGCTGTGTAAATTTGTTAAATGGTTGCTGGCTTATTCGTTTACTTATTCAGTATATGTTTATTAAGCCGCCTCGTGCCAGGCATTGTGTTTGTTACTAGGGGGGTGCAATGATAAATTCCAAAACTGTCAACAGTGGTTACTGGAAAGATGCAGGGAAGTTAAAACGTGGCTTATATTGATGGCTTGTGTCTTCTCTGCATGGAAAAGCTGTTGTAGAGAATGAGAGAACTAGGGAATTTCCAAAGGATGAGGAGCATTGAGAGCTCAGTTAAGATTGGAGGCCAGGAATTTATAGTGGGACCAGTCTATAGAGTTGTAGGAGGGTTTTTTGTGTTTTGTTTTTTTTTCTTTAGCATGTGGGATATAAATGCTGAGAAGATATCCAAGAGGATTGATTCAGGGTTTGGGGGCAAGGGTGATGGGATAGAAGACAGTGGAATAATTGAGGATGTGGAAGAGAGTGATTGAAGTTGGGTGCTAGTTGGGTGCCACGGAATCTCAGCTGGAGAGGAGGGAAGTGAAGTCTGGAAGACTTTTCCACTGAGATCCCCATCCAAGAGACCCATCTTCCATCTTAAGCATTACATAATCAACTCATTGATTTCACTCTCTGACTGCATCTCTTTTCCTGCCCTGGAAACACGTGGACACAGTTGGGGCAGGTGGGGGTGGGAAATTGGGGCTGATGTATATACACTATCTTGTATGAAATAGATAGCTAGTTGGAATCTACTATAAAGCATAGGGAACTCAGCTTGGTGCTCTGTGAAGACCTAGATGGGTGGGATGGGGGCGTGGGGGCTAGGAGGCAGGTCTAAGAGGGAAGGGAATATATACATATAGCTGATTCACTTTATTGTGCAGCAGAAACTAAGCACAATATTGCAAAGCAATTACACTCCAATAAAAAAAATAAAACTGCTCGTCTTATAAAAGGCAACCAATAAAATACTTGTTAAATGGAAAAAATCCCACCAATTTCAATGCCATATTTAACCAATTTTTTAAAAAGTGCTTATTACTATTTTTCCATTAAAAAAAAATCCCCAAACAACTAGAGGCATTAATCAAAATAAAAAATAAGTTTAGTGGGACTTGAGCACTGCTAGCTTATAAATGGAATCTTCTCATTCTAATAGTGGAAGATTAAAAGCAAAAAAGACTGGCAAATTGGCCCATGTTAATTCTGTGAATGTTCCCCTAGAAATTCTAAGAATAAATTTTATTTTTAAATAACTTCACACTTCCAGAACCAGTAGTTAACACCTTACATAACTAGGGTACAATGACCAAACCAGAAATAAACATTAATTCAGTACCATTAACTAAACTACAGACCTTATTGGACTTTCTCTCATTTTTCCAGCCATGTCCTTACACTCCTATTTCCAGGAGTGTCCTTTTTGTACTCCAGGATCTGAGCCAGGATTCCACGTTGCATTTAGTGGATGTGTTCTTTTCTCCCTAAGCTGTGATGGTTTCTTGACTTTTGTGACTTTGACATTTTTAAGGAGCACTAGACCCCTTTATTGTAAAATAGTACTCAATTTGGATTTGTCTGCTGTTTTCAACAATGGCAGAGTTGACACTTGGGACTGGACTGTTCTTTGTTGTGGAAGGCTGCCCTGTTCACCACGGGATTCATGGAATTCCTGGCCTCCACTCACCAGATGCCAGTAGCACTTACCCCATCTCCAAATTTGGACAGTCAGCAATGTCACCAGGCACTGCCAAATGCCCTTTGGGAGGGCAAAGTCATCCTGGAGAGAATCACTGGGTCACACTGAAGCTATGAATTTTTGGTAAAAGTATCACAGAACTAGTGACATGCTTTTCTCAGTGGTTCATATCAGAGGGTACATGATCCTATTTGACTTTTAAACCATCACTTGGTTAGGGTGTTACCTGAATTTCTGGATTGTAAATTACTGTTTTTCCATTTGTAATTAGTAAGTATTTTGATACCAAAAACTTTTCCAGGCATAGCTTGCAGTTATTTTAATTCTACCTACGAAGCAAACATATTTTTGAAAGGTAAGACATTTAAAAATTAAGAGTTGACTCCTCATTTCAATGAGTTCTGCATCCACAGATTCAACCAACTAGGGTCAAAAATATTTGAAGAAAAAATTCCAGAGAGTTCCAAAAGCAAAAATTAAATTTGTATGCTGACAATTATTAACATAGTATATACATTATATTAGGTATTATAAGTAACCTAGAGGTGATTTAAAATGTACAGGATGATGTGCATAGGTTATTATGCAGATGCTCCCTATGTGATTTTTTATGAGAGTTAAGCCTTTGCACATTTTAGTATTTAAAGTGAAAGTGAGAAGTCGCTCAGTTGTGTCCAACTCTTTGTAACCCCATGGACTATACAGTCCCTGGAATTCTCCAGGCCAGGATACTGGAGTAGGTAGCCTTTCCCTTCTTCAGGGGATCTTTCCAACCCAGGGATCAAACCCAGGTCTCCTGCATTGCCTGTGAATTCTTTACCAGCTGAGCCACAAGGGAAGCCCTTTAGTATTTAAGAGGGTCCTAGAACCCACCTTCTGCAGGCACCAAGGGTTGATTGTGTGCTTGTCTTTTTATGAAGATGATAACTTAGGTACATAGCAGTCTTCTTCTAATTTTGTTTTCTATCCACGTGGTAAGGTGGCTATTAAATTGCAATGTTAGAATGATAAATAAAGGTCTATTTTGTTCTTTGTTTTCCTAAACTTTATCTTTGTCTGTCTTGTTCATCACTGTATTCCTAACACTTGGCAATTGCAGGTCCTCAAATACTTGTTGAATGAATAAATGAAAGAAGCATTTGTTTTGGAAAGCAGGTACTTGGGAAGTAGGAAGTTCACTTTAGTATGCTGGAATAATTATTTCTTTGAAAACAACATTTTGGGTTCCAATGTTAGAAATATTGATTTTAATAATTTAGACAGAAACATTTGTATTTTAACATTTGAGGAAGAGATGCTTAGCTAAATTAAACCTAGTAGAAAAGAGCTTAATTTAGTACATTTTTTTAGTGGTGATAGTTTGTGGTTTTTTTCCCCTAGGAGACAGGCAATGCAAAGGTTTATAAAATTAACAGCAGGGTATATTTTTATTTAATATTAAAATTAATAAACTTTTTCAAATGAAAAGACAGGGAAAAGGGAATAAGATGTGAATTTGAGAGGGAAAAGAAGCACCAATTTTCCAAGTTCCTTCAAAATTTCTCTCTGGAGTCACCAACCTTTTATACCTTGGGAAGTCTATAGACCTGCAGTGTCCAATATGGTAGCCACTGGCTACATGTGGCCATGGGACACTTGAAATGTGGATAGTGTAAATGGAGGTGTGCTGGAAGTACACAGTGAACTCCAAAGTCTGAAGATTTAGTACAAAAACATGTAAAATACCTTATTAATGATTTTTGCATTGATTGTAAGTTGAAATGATAATATCAAAAATATTGAGTGAAATATTAAGATTGAATTCATTTATTTCTTGTTACTTTTTTCACACTAATAGAACATTTCTGTTGGAGAGGTGTTATCTATTGTAAATTTGAAGGTGATTTGATTTGCTGAATAACCCTTTTCAGCTCCTTCTTGGATTGAATTTAGATCCGGGAGGAGCTAGGGCACTGAGGCCCTTCCTTTGTTCCTTTCTTCCCTCCCTGCTTTGAGTAATGTGTCCTTGGCAAAGAGAATAGTGCACATCATTAGCGATTGTACAAGGAGCTTCATTTTATTTCTTGTATTAAGGGAAAATCAGAGACACTGGTCGAGCTGCAAGAATTGAGTTCTCTTGAAAGGTGTTAGAACTTAAATGGTAAGGATCCTCTGTACACGTGTACAGTCCAGGTTCTCTGTATCCTCAGGTTCTATACCTAACGATATGAAGGGCTGAAGGTGTTACTGCTAATTCTATATAAGGGACTTGAGCATCCCTGGATATTTGTCATCTGCAGGGGTCTTGGAACCAATGCTCCACACTTACTGAGAATGATTGTGTTTAGCTCACTTTCTCCATTTCTTTGGGTCTGTTTCCTGCCAGTATCTTTACTACATGCATGAAGTTAACTTGATTTTTATATATGCCTTTAAAAAATGTCATAAAAGGCATGGTATGTATATCAAGGCTATGTTTTTATTTATTTAAAATTTCTACTTATTTAATTTTTAACCGGAGTATAATTGCTTTATTATATTGTGTTAGTTTCTGCTGTACAACAGTGTGAACCAGCTGTAAGTATAAATCTATCCCGACGCTCTTAAGCCTCCCTCCCAGCCTCCCATCCCACCCCTCTGGGTCATCGCGGGGCACTGAGCTGAGCTCCCTGTGGTATACAGCAGCTTCCCGCTAGCCGTGTATTTTATACATGGTGGTGTATATAAGTCAATGCTACTCTCTCAATTCATCCACCCTCTCCCTCCTCCTCTGTCCACAAGTCCATTCTCTATTTCTGCCTGGCAAATAGGTTCATCGGTACCATTTTTCTAGATTCCTTATATATGTGTTAATATATGATACTTGTTTTTCTCTTTCTGGCGTACTTCACTCTATGTGACAGACTCTAGGTTCATCTATATCACTACAAATGACCCAATTTCTTTCCCTTTTATGGCTGAGTAATATTCCATTGTATATTTGAACATCTTTTTTATCCGTTCATTTGTCTATGGACATTTAGGTTGATCCCGTGAACTGGCTATTGTAAATAGTGCTGCAGTGAACATTTGGGGTTGTCGTTGTTGTTCAGTCACTAGGTTGTGTCTGACTCTTTTGCGACCACCATGGACTGTAGCCTGCCAGGCTCCTCTGTCCATGGGATTTCCCAGGCAAAAAAAAACTGGATTGGTTAGCCATTCCCTTCTTCAGGGGATCTTCCCAACCCAGGGATTGAACCCATGTCTCTTGCATTTCAGGTGGATTCTTTACTGCTGAGCCACTGGTGAAGCCCTTAACATTGGGGTACATGTGTCTTTTTGAATTATTGTTTTCTCAAGGTATATACCCTGTAGTGGGATTGCTGGGTCATATGGTAGTCTTTAGTTTTTTAAGAAACCTCAGTACTGTTCTCCACAGTGGTTGTATCAATTTACATTCCACCGACAGTGCAGGAGGGTTCTCTTTTTTCCACATCCTCTACAGCATTTATTGTTTGTAGATTTTTTGATGTTGGCTGGTCTGACCTGTGTGAGGTGATACCTGACTGTAGTTTTGATCTGCATTTCTCTAATAATGAGCGATGTTGAGAATCTTTTCATGTTGTTGGCCATCTATCTGTATCTTTTGGAGAAATGTCTGTTTAGATCTTCCATTTTTTAAATTTTTTTTTTTAAAAATAATTTTTATTTATATATTTATTTTTGGCTGTGTTGGGTCTTCATTGCTGCACAGGCATTTTTCCAGTTGTGGTGAGCAGGGGCTACTGTCTTGTGGAACACAGGCTCTAGGGCACGCGGGTTTCGGTGGTTGTGATACACAGGCTCAGTAGTTGCAGCTCCCGGGCTCTAGAGCACAGGCTCAGTAGATGTGGTGCATGGGCTTAGTTGCTGCACAGCACGTGGGATCTTCCTGGATCAGGGATCGAACCCATGTCTCCTGCATTGGCAGGTGAATTCTTTACCACTGAGCCACCAGGGAAGCCCTGCTGTTGTTGTTTTATATTGAACTCCATGAGCTGCTTGTATATTTTGGAGATTAATCTTTTGTTAGTTGCTTCATTTGCAAGTATTTTTCTCCCATTCTGAGGGTTGTCTTTTCATCATCTTATTTATGGTTTCCTTTGCTGTGCGAAAGCTTTTAAGTTTAATTAGGTCCCATTTGTTTATTTTTCTTTTTATTTTCATTTCTCTAGAAGGTAGGTCAAAAGGATCTTGCCAAAGTCTGTTATTAATATAATGACAATATTATATGTAATGTTATCTAGTTTCAAGATTTGAGCCCCTGCTTCAATGATACCAATGTCCTCCTGTGTTTCTTAAGTTCTGGGGTTTTTGTTTGTGTGTTTGTTTGTGTTTTTTTGGTAGCACTGTGTCTTTCTTTGGCCTAGAATATAAGCTTTGATTGGAGTGTGTCCCAACCCTTCCAACTCTTCTTTGCTATGATAGTGGTTATTACAGATTTTCATTATAGCCTTTATCACATTGCAGTTGGCTGGCTTATATTTCTGTTTTCCTAACCAGACCTAGTTCCTTTGGACACAAAGGACTGTCTCACAAGTTAGTTCTTAGGAAGTGTCTGTCGGATAAATGCAGTGGTAGGAATTCTTAGAGGGTGGGTTTTTTTGTCAGTTTGTTGCTCTCTGGGAATGTATGGTGTTGGTGTTCTGCAGCTGTGACTCTGGTGTGGCATCCTCTCGGGTCGTTTTCTCACAGGTGTAAATCTGAACTTGAAAGAAGCCAACAAGCTGCACAATCTGCGGATGTCTCTCTGAATTCATGCCTTACACCACAAAAAATTTTTGCAACTCCGCTCACACCAAGCCAGTATTATAGCGGTAAGGATTCTTTTCCCTTTGTATAAATAGCTCTTTTGTTGAGATTTTAATTCTACCCAAGAAATGAAATCTTTCAACGTTGAATTCAGGTTCTAATTTAAGCATTAAAAACAACAACAAAAAGCAGCCGTTAATTACATATACATTTGTGTATCTGTTGAAATAGGTTGCGCCATCAGTAAGCCTTTAAGCTTTTCACTTTATGTGTCTATGGTATTTTTTAAAATAATTCAGTTTTGGAATATTCAAAAGGCCTGTGTTTCTATGCATTTTGATATTTGGGTAATTTGATCAGTATCGGTTGCCTTAACCAAAATGTTCTATCTGATATAGGAAGATACTCATTTCTAGACTATCATAAAGATTCTTTGCAAAATCAGTGATCAGACTGAAACTGTATCTCATTGTCTGTGTTTAGGTTCCAAGTATGAAGATCTAAAAGAAAAATATAATAAAGAAGTTGAAGAACGAAAAAGATTAGAGGCAGAGGTAAAAGCCTTGCAGGCAAAGGTAAGTTAATTATGGGCCTTTTAATGGAGTATGCAGTTGAAGAAGTACTTTGATATAGGTAGGATAGAAAAATCTGCTGTACATGGGACTGACCCATTTTTCTTACACTGAGAAAACAGAGTTCCTGGCTCATTGGTTATATTTTTAAGTTTAAAAATAGGTAAGAGTGGAGTAAAATAGATTGGGCAGATGACTTTATCCCTAGGTATCAAATAGGCCCCAAATTCTCCAGAAACTGTAGCAACATACTTAAATTTCTCTGTTAAGATCTTATGATAAAGAGTATGTTTGGAAAGGGTGGGACCAGAGTCATTCCTGGCTGACTTTGGCACCTGGAGGTGATTGCTTCCTATTCAGACCTTCTGATGGAATTTGGTGATTGCTACCAGGGATGAGAGGTTTGGGGATCATTATTAATGTTTATTTCAGGTGAGAAGGTTGTCAACATAATCTGTCTAGTTCTTTTAAATAAGTAGCTGACAAGGGATTTAAACTCCAATTTGATAGGGGAAAAAAAGGCTGAGAGAGGTAGGTGAAAGATTTGCTTAACATCAATAGAATAAAATGCATGTTTTGGGAACTCCAGCTTTTAGTTATGGGACTGACCTTGAAAAATCCTGGTATCTGTAGAATATACCTTTCCCATTTCTGCTCACATGGTATTATTTGTTTTTTAAAAAAATTCCAGTTTGGTACCGAATGGCACGATTCCACTAAGCATATGAACTTGGTGAGATGGCCCAACTTAGCAGACAGGTTAAGGCTGAATTTATAAGTATATGCCTTAAATAGTGAGGATCAAAAAGTACCTGTTAAAGTTTAAGCAATTTTAATTTTTTTTAAGCCTTTAACCCTTGTTTTGAGATCACCAGAGTTTTGATACATAGCAAAGGCATTGCTTTTCAACATGAATAAAAATTAAACAGTAAACTTCTGATTGTCTTGGAAATATCATTTGCTTTGTTACTCATTTCAGTCACTGGTATCAATTCTGACCCTGACATCTGTTCCCAGAGTTATTTTATGGAGGACTGTGAGTCTCCGGAAACATTAAACCTCTCCCCGTGGTGAGAAAAGCCCTTGCTATAAAAAATTTAACTCAGCTACTGTAGCTGCAACTTGATGTTTGTCGGAAGAGAGACAGAGAGAAGAACAAAAAGGATTCTAAATAGCAGAAAATCCACAAATGTGTTTTATATAAAACAAAATGCCTCCTAGGACATTTTTTGGGGGGAAATGGTACGGTGGAACATGAGATTCTTGTAAGAGTTCTTTGGTTAGTACTGAATTTTGAGTCTCTGTGTGGAAAGCTATAGGGGGAAGTGACCAAGGGTGAGCAAAGGAAAGTCACATTTTAGAATTCAAAATGGCAGTGAGTACTCACATGCGTTTTTATGAAGTATATGAGGGATGCAGAATAAATACCAAAGCTGAGCCCGGTTAAAATAGGTTGGACCTCAGATGATCCTGGCTTCACCCTTCAGTGCTAAGTCTGACCGTTAGAACATTTCACTGGGTAATGGGACACAGTGGTTCCCCTGACTTGATGAATGTTCTTTCTTGGTACACAGTGGAAGTGCTATTATAAACCTTTTTGGCATGGCTTTATGTTCTATTTAAAAATAAGTACAGTCTTTTTAAAAATTTTAATCGTAGTATAGCTGATTTACAGTGTTGTATCAGTTTCAGGTGTACAGCAAGGTGATTCAGTTTTATATATATAAATATGTATATATATGTACACACACATACTTTTTCATATTCTTTTCTGTTATAGTTTATTACAAAATATTGAATATAGCTCCCTGTGTATAAGATCTTGTTTATCTACATTACATGTAGTAGTTTTTCCCCCACCACCACTTTCCTCTTTCATAAGCGTGTTTATGTCTGTGAGTCTAGTACGTAGTCTTAAATATTGTGGCTTCTAAAGGGCTCTAAAAAGCTTCTGTTTTTACAGAAAGCAAGCCAGGCTATTCCCCAAAGCACCATGAATCACCGGGACATCGCCCGACATCAGGCTTCTTCATCTGTGTTCTCATGGCAACAAGAAAAAACCCCAAGCCGTCTTTCATCCAGCACTCTGAAAACTCCAGTTAGGAGAGATTTCTCTGCATCTCATTTTTCTGGGGAACAAGAAGTGACTCCAAGTAGATCAACTTTGCAAGTAGGGAAAACAGATGCTAATAGCAGTTTCTGTGATAATTCTAGCAATTCTCATCTTTTGGATCAGTTAAAAGCACAGAACCAAGGTAACTTCTTGAGTCAAATTTTCCTGAGATAATTTCAGACATAACTCCAGACACTTTTAATCCTAGAAAGTGGTAATGTGTTTTGTTAGACCCATCTGTGGTCAACATCCCAGCCTGGTGATATGAAATAGTGTCTTTGGGATAATGAAAACAGCTATCACCATTTGGAAAGATACCTTTATTTTACTAAAAAGCTGGTGCCGTGAAGACTTCAAAAGTAGGGTGAGTGGCTTTGACTTTCCAAAGCAGGGAAAAGTGGTTACTGTTGACATTGCCTGTGCTTCTCACCTGGCTCCTTTTGTGGCCCATGGAACAAGCTAGTTTTGGCCAGAGGTGTGGCATGTGCCTGCAGAACAGCTTTTCTGTGTGCTGCCAGGCTGTCCATATGGGGGCAAACCTGTAACCTTGGCTGCTGCACTGCACTGCTGCTGACAGCCAAAGGTGCCAGGTGGTGTTTTGGAATCTGCTCTGCAGACTGATAATTTCCAGTGCTGTGATAGATTGAAAATCACCATCAGCGTGCACTGGTGAGAGCTAGCGCACGGCCAGTGCCTTTGGAACCCATATTGTGTATATGCGGGGAGAAAAAAATGAAAAAATTGATGTTAATTTTGGCAGTAGAGGAGGTTCACACTGTTTTGCTCTTTACTGGAGGTAAAGCCACTAGAGAATACAGGAGGGTGAATTTTTCACTGCTTAGCACTCATTTGCATTGATATGGGTACAAAACAAATATTTGTGGGTGTATAAAACCAAGTGGTAATTTTAACACAGGGTATTATATGTGATACACTTTTTGCAGTTTTCTCAATAAGATACTATTCATGATTTTAGAAAAGCATTCCCCCCTGCCACAAGTTTTCTGTGAAAACAAAATTTTTCTTCTGCTTTTTATAGGATTTTTGAATATAAATAACAATAAAGACTAAATATTGAAATTAAATCCAATTAAAGTAGCTTCTTTGTTTAATGTGAATTGATTTATATTTGACTCACCAAAGATTTCAGTGTAGTAATGGTGATACGTTCTGAGTTTAGTTGTAAATTTCTTTGTGAAAAATATATGTTAATTGAAGTGTGGGTTTTGTTTGTGATTTAAGAGCTAAGGAGCAAGATTAGTGAGTTGGAACTACGTCTGCAAGGACAAGAAAAAGAAATGAAAGGCCAAGTGAATAAACTTCAAGAACTCCAACTCCAGCTGGAGAAAGTAAAAGTGGAATTAAATGAAAAAGAGAAAGTTTTGAATAAAAATCGGGATGAACTAGTGAGAACAACTGCACAGTATGACCAGGCATCAACCAAGGTACTTAACTTTTCATGAATTATTGATAAATCTGCATTTTTTTCATACAATTCTTTGGAAAGAGTATGCTTAGACTTGTAAAGTAAATATTAGTAATGAACCTTATTAATATATACTAGGCAGTATTGACTGCAGTTGAACAGTAAGTTCTTTTAGGATTTGGTAGATCTGGGTCAAATCTGGACTGTACATTTTTTAGCTGAGGGACTTGGACAATTGCTGATCTCTTTTACATCTCAGAGGGTGGTGAAGAATAAAGATGTGTATACAGCATCTGGCAGGTGCCTGATAGGTAGAAGAGGCACTTAAAGTCATGGAGCTTTTAAAGAGGTTTAGGACATATGATAGAGTTGAATTGATCCACTCATGGAAACCAACATATGCTCTTCTGCCATTTAACCTTTTTTCTTTTTTAAGCTTTTTGTTTTGTATTGGGGTATAGCTGATAACAGTGTTGTGATGGTTTTAGGTGAACAGGGAAGGGACTCAGCCGTACATATACATGCATCCATTCACCCCCAAACTTCCCTCCCATCCAGGCTGCCACGTGTTGTTGAGTAGAGTTCCCTGTGCTGGACAATATGCCCTTGTTGGTTATCCATTTTCAGTATAGCAGCTTGTACATGTCCATCCCAAACTCCCTAACTATCCCTTCGCCCAGCCTTCCCCCTGGCAACCATTAGTTCATTCTCTAAATCTGTGAGTGTTTCTGGACTCAACTTGAGTCATTGACTGACTCATTTGACAAATATTTATTGACAGTCTGCTGTATGTCCTGCACTGTTCTAGACCTGGGATGCGGCAGTAGCAGTGAGTAAATAAAAAGCGCTGCCCTTATGGAGCTTCATCCTAATGGGGGAGGTGATGTAAATGTATCAGGCACGTTGATAGTGTGCTATATGGAGACAAGTGTAGAGAAAAATGAATTCATTTCATATATTTCTGAATTTTATTTACTAATAATTTGTTAGGGATTCTTGTGTCTATATTTATGAGGGATGTTGGTCAGCTGTTTTCTCTTTTTGTACTGTCTTTGTCTGGTATTTGTATCAGGTAATTCTGGCTTCATAAAATGAATTGGGAAGTGTTCCCTCCTCTTCTGATTTTTTGGAAGATATTGTGTAGAATTGGTGTTATTTCTTCTTTATAACATTTGGTAGAATTCTCCATGAAACTTAATCTGGGCCTGAAGATTTCTTTTTGGGAGTTTTAAAATTACAAATTCAATTTTTAAAATAGTGACAACTATTAAAATTATTTATATCACATTGGATGAGGTGGGTTAGTTTGTGAGTTTAGAGTAACTTTCATCTAAATGGTCAGATTTATGTAAGTGGGGTTCATAGTATTTTCTTATTCTTTTGATGACTGTAGGTCAGGCTTATTCCCTGTTCATTTCTGATATTTGTGTCTTCTTTTGTTTTTCTCTTTGTCAATACTGCTAGCAGTTTGTCAGTTTTATGGCTCTTTTATTGATCTTACCAAAGAGTCAGCTCTTTAATTCATTGATTTTCTCTATTTCCTGTTTCCAATTTCAGCGATTTTTTTTTTTTTCTGCCTTCTGTTATTTTCTTCTGCTTGCTTTGAGTTTATTTTGCTCTTCTTTTTCTAGGTTGTTGAAATGGGGCACTTAGGTTATTGACTTAAGACTTTTCTTCTTTTCTAATGCAGACATTTAATGCTATAAATTTCCCTTTCCATACTACTTTAACTGTGCCCTTCAAATTTTGTTATGTTTCATGGATTATTCAGAAATACCTTGTTTAGTTTCCAAGTATTTGGAGATTTTTCTTTTTTTGTTATTGATATATTGTTTGACTCCATTGCTCTCAGAGAACATATTCTATGATTTCAGTTCTTTCAGATTTCTTGGGGTTTGTTTTATGGTCTAGGGTATGTTCTGTCTTGGTATATATTTCATAGGCACTTGGGAAAAAAATGTATATTCTGTTGTTGAGAGCAATATTCTAAAAGTGTCATTAGCTCCTGTTGATTAATGTTCTGTGTTGAATTCCTCCTTATCTTTGCTAATTTCCTGTCTAATTGCTTTTAGCAATTGTTGAGGGAAGGGTATTGCCGTCTCCCATAATTGTCTATTTCTCCTTTCAGTTTTATAAATTTTTGCTTAACTTATTTTGCAGTTCTGTAGTTTGGTGCATATACATTTAGGATTGTTATGTCTTCTTTTGGATTGACCTTTATCATGTAATATCCCTTAGTGTCTCTGATAATTTTTATACTGAAGTCTACTTTATCTGGTAGTAATATAACCTCTCTAGCTTTCCTTTGGTTAAAGTGTCATGATGTATTTCTTTCTGTCTTTTTACTTTCCGCCTATCTATACTGTTAAGTTAAAAAATATGACCTTACTATGAATTAAAAAAATAGCCTAATGTTAGTTTTGTGTGGACATAGTTGGGTCATATTTTTTAATCCACTCTTTTATTCCCTTTTAGAAACACTATCTCTCTATTAATGTTTTTAGACCATTTATAGCCAATGTAATTATTGATATGTCGTGACTTAAGTTTTACATCTTATTTTTTGTTTTTTATTTCTTTCACTTTTCATTTGGCTGTCTTCATTTTTTCTGCCTTCCCATAGGTTACTTGAACACTTTTTAGAATTCCATTTTGAATTATCAATAGTCTCTGAGTATATTTCTTTGTAGGGCTTTTATGATTGTTCTAGATAATGTATATATACATACAATTTATCAGTTTATTGGTGTTGTTATTCTATCAACTCTAATAAATTATTGAAAGTTTGCTTCTCTTTTTGTCCTTTTACCCTCCCCTATTTATAGTATAATTTTCTTGAGCATTTTTTATATATACATTTAGAACCACATCAGGTAGTGTTACACTTTTGCTTTACTTGTCAAACATAATTTAGAAAACTGAAGAAGAAGAAAAGGAAAGCCTATTATATATACATTTATTATATATACAAATATTCTTATTTTTCTTCCAAATTTCCTTCTTTCATCATTTCCTTTCTTTTTAAAGAACATCCTTTAACCATTCTTTTAGTGTAGCAACAAATTCTCTAAATTTTCTTTTGTTTGGGAATGTCTTTATTCTTGGAAGATATTTCTGCAGGGTATAGGATTCTGGGTTAACAGTTTTTTCTTTCAGTACTATCATGCTTTTCCTTGGGTCCCAAAGTTTCTTGTTAATCTCCTTTCTTCTCTCTTTTCAGAGCTTTCTTATGTTTGTTTTAATAAAATATGTCGGTTTTGAATTGTTTGGGGAGTTATAGGGAAATGTTCATCTCTTCCATCTTCCTGGAGGTGGTAGTCCCGGTTCATTTTTAGAATTCCTCTAGTGCAGTACTTTCCACAGAAAAATTCTCAACAACTATGGGTTAGATATATGATGAAACATGACCTCCCTTGATCTGTATATTTACTCTCTTTGTGAGTCTGGGTTTGTAATTTGGTTTTCTAAGTTAGACTTGGATTCAAGCCCTGGCTCTATTGCATCCCAGTTGTGTTACTTTGGAGCTATTTAATTAACTTCTGAGCTTCAGTTGCCTAATCAATAAATTGGTGTTAGTAATAATGCCTTTCTCATAGGATTGCTGTAAAGTCTGTGATAATTTTTATAAAGGCTTTAGCATAGTGCCTGGCATATGGTGAACTTATAATAGTTGTTATTGTTATATCAAGTTGCTAGTCAATTTAGTTCAGTTTCATTTGCATTTCTGCCAACTCAGGCTGCTTTTATATGTGAGAATCATACCTATTCTTTTACATGCTGAGGGCTTCCCTGGTGGCTCAGATGGTAAAGAATCTGCCTGCAGTGCAGGAAATCCAAGTTCAATTCCTGGATCTGGAAGATCCCCTGGAGAATTCCATGGACAGACGAGCCTGGCAGTCTACAGTCTATGGGGTCGCAAAGATACTGAGCAACTAACTTTTACATGTTGTTTTGTTGGTTTTGGTGTGACAGGATCACCAGATCCTTCTCTCTAGCATATATCATGAGGTCACTTACCAGATCATGAATTAAAATTTTTGAATAGGACAGTGCTGAGAACATAGTTTTTGCTTTCTTTCTGTTAGAGACTTCCCTCCAGGTTCTTCAGACTCATTTATTTGATGCTTTCTGTATTTCATTTTTTTTCTCATTAAACTACAAAGCCACCTAACTGAAAATTCAGTCTACCTTTCTCCATCTTGTCTCTAAATGTAGTATGACCTTGTCCAATATGTTGCTGAAATCAAATTATCCTTTGCTTATGCTATTCCCTGACCTACCTTTAGAATTACCTATTAAATAAAATGGAGCTAACTTAGCCAAAATCAACCACGTGCTTCAGTAAACATATGCTGTTCCTAGTATGCTTCTTTCCAAGTATTTACATACCATGTGGGATGCAGGGTTTGAACTCATGTAGAAACAGAGTGTTGGGGCTGGGCAGCAAATTTGGACTTCATACTTTATGGCTAAAAACTCAGGCCCAGAGCACTGAGTCTCTAGGGTCTCTATATACATACTGTTAAAGGACTAGAGCCCTGAACCCTTTTTTAGAGTATTATGGAGCATTCATGACACCCAGTGGCCAGGTACTTGTATACGGATGGTGCATCATAAATACCAACATTAAAAAAAAAAAAAAAAAACTAAATAAAATTTAAATTACTCCCAAAGGCTTTTTTTTTTTTTAAACCAACTGTTTGTACAATAATAAAGTATTGATTCTGAGATCTTGTGGGTTGCAGTTTGAGGGAGTGCCAGCAGAGGGTGCCAGGGATTCATTCGTTTATTCTGCCGTGCATGGTTTTTTCTCCCCCCTGAGAATTGTCAAAATTTTAGACCATCATTTAGGCAGTGATTTTTGTCTTAGTTGCTTACTGCTGTATCTCCAGTGCCTAGCATGGTGCTTGACATATTTGCTGAGTTCATATTTATTATTGTTGGAAGTAATTTCTTTCATACTTTTCCTTAGAGGTTTAAAAATTCAAGAACAATAAGGATAATGACAGAGGTATGTTAATATTCAAAGCAGTGAGTTAATTCGAACTACTGGCTCAATATTTTACTTTTTAAATTCAGGATCTTGAAAGTTCTGATATTTGCAAGATCAGAGCAGCTTTAACTTTTCATCTTTGGTTAGTTAATAATTGGTGTCAGGTCGTATGGGAAAGTTTTACATGGTGTTTTCTTTTCCTCTTTGTTAAATTTTTAATAGTTCTAAATGTGTCTGTAATGAGTCTCAGAGAAATATATTAGTGGAGAGATTTGCCACACTGGGATATATTTCTTTTAGACCAGGAATTCTTGAGTTCTTATTCTTTCCTGGAAATTTAGAGTTGTTTTGTAGGGCAGTTCTAGGATTTGAACACCACAGGGAAGAATTAGAGGAACGGGTTTTAACACTTTGAAGATTTAATTTTAAAGAGCATCCTAAATTTCAATGTAGTTCATGTTTTAAAAATTATTTTAAAGATAACTGGCTACGTATAAAAAAGAATGAAATAATGCCATTTGCAGCAACATGGATGGACCTAGAGATTAGAAGTAAGTCAAAGACAAATATCACATGATATCATTTATATGTGGAATCTAAAAAACTCATACAAATGAACCTATTTACAAAATAGAAAGACTCACAGACATAGAAAACAAATATATGGTTACTAAAGGGGAAAGTGGGGAGAGGGATAAATTGGGGATTTGTGCTTAACAGATACATACTACTGTATATAAAATGGATAAATAATACAGCACAGGGAACTACATTCAATATCTTATAATAATCTATAATGGAAAAGAATCTGAAAAAGAATGTGTGTGTGTGCATGTGTGTGTAGTTGAATCACTGTGCTGTATAGCTGAAACTAACACAACACTGTAAATCAACTATAGTTCAATTAAAAAAAAAAGATAACTGGCTATGTAAAAAGGCAAATGAGTATTCTTTGTGTTGCCTTTGGCAGCTTGGTTAAAAACCCATTGTGATACTCTCTGGAGTGCTGTGAACTTCCAAACATTTAAAATAACATAGTGAGAGCATTGTGGAAAGATGCATATTAATATTTAAAATTTCTCACAAAATCTATTATGCTTGAAACAGACTACATATGAGGATAACAGGTACCCTCTGGTTATTTTTCAGCTTTTAATCTACACAGGTCAACATCACTGCATTTTAACCTCTCATTTCCATACGACAAAATGTTAGGTGACTCACTATTCAGACACACTGATTTCTTGTACGGCACAACTTATGAAGTGTTTATTTAAATAGCCTAATGCAGGTTTACATCCTTGCTGATGTAAATATAAATTTCCCAAATATAAATTTATGTGTGCTAAAATAATTGTAGTAGTTTTGGTGTTTGGCTAATCATTTTAAACCCAACTTTGTATGCTATAAAAAAGTCAAAACAATGTTAAACTTGAACTAGATCATGGAACTAATTTTTCTAAAATTCAGAAGGTTTGCTTCTTTCCAAGAATATTTTGTATTGAACGTCTTAATTTGTTGTTAGTGTACTGCTTTGGAACAAAAACTGAAAAAATTGACTGAAGATTTGAGTTGTCAGCGTCAAAATGCAGAAAGTGCCAGATGTTCTCTGGAACAGAAAATCAAGGAAAAAGAAAAAGAGTTCCAAGAGGTAAGGTAAATGGATTCATGAGCAGTTTGTCCAGAAGGCTCTCGTGGTCATTTCCTAGTTTGATCATTTGAAAAGAGGAGTGTCTGTCATCATTTGGGATGTTCCACTAGAGGGGAGATGCTATGTGTGGAAAAGGTTACTATACTTTCCTTCACACTTTTCCATCTTTCAGGTTTTGATTGGAGAAGGGCTTTAGAATATTTTTTTTTAATCCACGTTTTCTGATTTGTTTGAAATTTGATACCAAGTAGAAAAGGATCGTATTTCTTGTTTCAAACACTCTGTGTTGTAAGGGAAATTATATTACATTCTACAGCTGTTTTTTTTTTTTTTAATTTTTACAAATTTTATTTATTTTTTAATTTTTTGGCTGTACCCTGTGGTATGTGGAATATTAGTTCTCCAACCAGTGATTGAATCCACACCTAATCCATGTTGGAAGGTGGAGTCTTAACCACTGGTCTGCAGGGGAAGTCCTTCCAGCTGTTTTTAAAGTCTGTGAGTTGGCAAATACATTAGAAAGGTAATTAATGTCTGGTGGGAAGAAGTTGGCAGACAAGTTAGGGCTGAAGATGCACTTGAATAAATCTTGGTATCAGTTTCAGGTGAGTTAGCCTGGAAGTAGGTCTATAGTCTTTCGGTGAGAGTTATTGGAATTGTTAATTTGGTGTCCCTGTGTGGTTATCAAAGTTAATTGGTGGCATCTACTTTCTGTCATTCTCAGTGGTCAGTGGCGTGTGATATTTGATATTTTAAGCTCCATTTTCGAGTGTGTTGATTTCTCAGTGGGGTTGTGACTGGTTGCCTCTCAGCCCTACTCCTTTGTCACTGGGAACCTCGGAACAGAGGTGATTCATTTAAGATGGGGATGAGGTGCAGACGGGCCAGTTTCCACGTGTTCTCCTGGTGGACTGCCTCCTCTTCTCAGAGACCTGGCTCTGATGCCCGGGACCGGTGCTAAGGCTGCCTGTGTTGGCCATCAAGGAGATGCCGACTGGCTCCATGCTGTCCTGTTCTTTCAGAAGAGCGGTGTCTGGAGGATGTCTGGGTCTCGCCCTGGGCTGCCCTTGTTAACCAGCGTCCGTTGGATGCATTTGACTTTCACTTTTTAGGAGATCTCCCGTCAACAGCGTTCCTTCCAAACCCTGGACCAGGAGTGCACGCAGATGAAAGCCAAGCTCACCCAGGAGCTACAGCAAGCTAAGAACACACACAACATCCTGCAGGCTGAACTGGATAAAGTAGGCTGCTAACTTATTTCTCCCTCCTCCGTAACCTCCTCCCCCACGTTTTAAAATAACGTGTCATTTCTGCACCACAGCGGAAATAGGATTCCTTTAAAGGAAAAAAACTTTCCTCACTTTCTTTAGTTATTAAAGTGGAGAGCAAAGTGAACCTCTCTGGGTCTGGGTGTTCTCGTCTAGAGAAAGGACGCTGAGTGGACGTCTCTGATCCTCCGGTGGTTCTTGGTCATGCCACCACACAGGAGCGCTTGTAAGTGTGTATGCCCCCGGTCACAGCGCTGAAAATTACAATTTACTTTTTCAACACCCACGGCACAAATGATTTCATCCAGATTTATGGCTTTCTGAATCTTCCAGGTGATGATGACACCCATATTTAAATTTCCAGCCTGGGTATATGGTCTGAAATTCAGACCTGGGGGAGTGCATCCGATATTTCCACTCACGTGTCTAACAGGCATTTCACACTTAACGTGTTGTTATTGGAACTCCACCTTTTTTCAGACTTCTTTGCTTTGTCTTCCTTGTCCCAGTAAATAGCAATTCCATTCTTCACATTGCTTCGGTCAAAACCTTCCCGTCATCTTCAACTCCTCTTTCCTCTCATATGTCAAAATAATCCCTTAAAACTCTGCTGACTGTACCTTTATTTATTCACACACACACGTACACTTGAGTGCATTTGTGTATATCTATGCATATGTGTATTTGCAATCATTTGTATATATGTGCTCTAATACACATCATCTCTCATCTGGGTTTCTGTACTAGCAGTATCCTCCTGTGCCAGGATAAATTTTTATGAATTATTTATTGGCTGTCCTCCAAGATTAAAAAAACAATAAATGTTTACAGATGTATAATTTTTTTTCTTGCTTGTTTTAATTTTTGTTAAAAAAGGAAAACTGTCTGAGCTTTGTCCTTGTCAGATGTTTTGTAGTTTATTTTCCCTACTGATGGGTACTGAGGTTTGTGTAGTACCATTGGTAGGATCACTGGGCAGGTAAATGTGTGTGGGGCTGATGTTTCTGTAGGACAGCTTCCTGCATGTGACACTGACGGCCTCTAGGGCATATATCTTCTCACATGTGACAGGGTACTTCCAAGCTGCCCTCCAGGAAAGTTGTAGCAGTTTCCCTGACACCAGGTATAAGAGGCCTGTTACCTCCATCCTGCTAGTAGTGGAAAGTCCTGATTTTAAAAATTTTGCCAAAGAGTGAAAAATGTTATTATTGTTTTAATTCACACTTTCTTGATTACCACTGAGGTTATTTCTTTCAGAGGGTGACTTGCCATTTATATCTTTTGTATAAAATTTCTATTTCTGTCTTTTGCTCAATTTTAAATGGGCTTGCTTTTTTGTACATTGAATCATAGATATGCTTTATGTATTGTATTTTGGAAATATCATTTTTATTCTGTTGTATTTATTGCAAATGTGTTCTCTCAGTTTGTTTTCCCATCTTTTGTTGTTTTTGTTTCTCATCTCATTTTTTTTAAACAAATTTTAGTTGTTTATTACTATTTAGTTGTTTTATTTCTTGTGGTTAATTTTTTTCTTTTGTGGTTTCCTCCCCAAACCCAGCCTTATTCATCAACGTATGCTATTGCTAAGTGATGCCATGGGTTAACATGATGGTATTTTAAGTTCAGCTTCTAGGACCATGTTAAGCTATAACATATATAGTATGTCTCAACCAAAACAGATTGCTTCAGTTCTTATATTCCATGACCTTTTTATTATTTAAGAATGAATAGCTACTTGAAAAGTAAAAACAAAAATGAAGCTTTTCCTTGTTTTCTCTTTGTAGGTTACGTCTGTAAAGCACCAACTAGAAAAAAAATTGGAAGAGTTTAAGCAAAATTTCAGCAGAACCGAACAGGCCTTACAGGCAAGTCAGACCAAGGAAAGCGAGCTGAGGAGAAGCAGTGAGGTGAGGAGCAGAGAGCATTTATTCACTTCTGTGCATGAGGAAGTGTGAGGGTTAAAGAATTTCTACACCATTTTCCAGTAGTGTTTTTCTTTTTTATTGGCTGGAAGTATTACAAAGTGTTTTGTATATAATCTATGACATAGAACATAAGTGGTTTTTTCACTTTCTATTCTGATGTAACTTACTAATATGCATCTAGCGATTATAGGAAAACATGACTTGTAGTAAGACCATATTGATACTACTCTTTATTATTTGAAGATAGATTTAGACCACCTGTGAGGTGGAAGGATGGAAGAAAGCAAAGGATTTTCCTTCTTTTTTTTTCATTTTAATTTTAAAATGTATTTAATTTTTGCTGCACCGAGTCTTCATTGCACAGGCTTCTCTAGTTGTAGTGGCTTTTCCTGTTGTGGAGCATGGGCTGTAGGGCGCTCAGCCTCAGTGGTTGCAGCACACAGGCTCACACAGTTGCCCCATGGCATGTGGGATATTCCCGGACTAGGGATTGAATCGGTGTCCTCTGCAGTGCAGGCAGACTCAACCATTGGACCACCAGAAAAGTCCCACAAGAGATTTTCTAAGTGAAAAGTAACAAAATTGGTGATAGAAGGTATGATTTAAGTCCCCCTTCCAAGGGTTGGCTTTTGAGTCATCAAGTATTTAAAACCTTGTGCAAAGTGATAGACTTAAATAAGATTTTTTTGATATAGTTTCTAGATTTAATATTGTTACAAAAGCATCAAGTAATGGTAAATTGTATCACTCTGGCTCCAGCAGTCACACTTCATGCTGAGCACGTGCAGGTGCGTGTGATGACATCTTTGTAGAGTCATGGTCATGATACGTGATGGTGGATGAGGCTTCCCGGTGACGAGGATGCACGGAGTGCTCTGATACTGCTCCTACCGATAGCTTTCATCCGTGCTTGCTTTGATTTGCTTCTCTCTGAATTTATTTAGTTGCTTGGAGTTTATTTTAAAGGGCTTAATTAAGAACCACTTAGGGACAGTTAATAGGCTGAAACAATTTGAATAGAGCCATAAGTCAGCATCATAATTTTATGAAGAAGCATAGCAGAACAGTAGAAGTTTCTTCTCCATCAGATGTCACAGGGAAGACTATTTTTCACTAGTTTTTAAAATATTTTTTAAAGTATTAAATATTAAATCATTTACATATCTAAAATTACTTGTTAGATTGTGCAGATTTTTTTTTTTTTAAGTTCTTTGTAAGGAACGGTGATTTATCCAGGTGAGGCAAGTCTAAATGTATTTATCCTCTCAGCTTCAAAAAGTGTATCGGTTCTAAAATCAGAACATCTGTCAGTGGCAAAGAAGAGGTTGTTAAAGCAGCTATAGCCTCAGAGGGGTAATATTGCTGGAGAGAGGCGGCCACAGCCCCAGCCGCCTAAGTAGAGGAAAGCTTCATATCAGATGATGGTTTCATCAGCAAACGTTTTTAAATGGAAGCGTTTGTTTCAGCAAAACAAATGTTTGCCTTTTGGCCAGTGGGGACCAACCAACAGATGCTTCTGCTAACATTTCCACAGGCAGACTGGCACCGAGCTCTTCACTCTCTGAGCTTCCCTTTCAGCCAGGAACTCTCCTGCGACTCCACTGGCTGCCTGGTGGAAACATTTTGTAAAAGCGATCGTCTCGTTAAATGGGTCCAAACACTTTTCAAACGGTTTGCCTGGCCAAGGCTGCATAGCAAGCCGGACATTTCTTGCAGGTGTTTCTGAAGACTCATGCATCCCTGCAGGGTCTGGTTTGTCAGCTGAGGAGCTGTCCACCATGAACTTGAGCTGTGCTGAGTTCAATGCCAGTTATGTTTTGCTTAATATTTCATAAATTTCTGTGTCCAGTGAGGGCAGTCATGGAGGGGTCTAGCACAGGGCCAGGGAATTCATTTAGAATTAGTCTTCAATGCATGTTTGTGTCTATGTGTCTTCTCTTGGGAATAATATCAAAAATTCAAAGGGCTTAGCTGGCTCTCGCATTTTGAATTGGGATTGGAATCAGAGAAACAATCTACCCAGTTTGATGGGTGGTATAACTTTGTGGTAAAATGGTGGCTTTAGACGAAGTGAGATCTGAACCTGCTGTGTGACCTCGGGACCGTGACTTACCCTTTCTGAGTTTGACTTGCCTTATCTTCATATGAGGACTAATAAAACCCCTCCCTTCTCGGAGTTGAATTAATGATTAAGTATTGTGTGTCAAGTGCTTAGACATGTGCCCAATCCTCCAGGGCCCTTTGGCCTTGATAACTGTTAGAACTTTTTGGTGTGACCACTGTTTGCTGTCACCCCGAGGCACAGAAAGGGATGAGCAAAGGACATGGCATTTGAGATTTTTCACATTTAAAATTATAGCCTGTTCTAGTTTATCACTCTGGGTGTCCTTCTGTATCTAATTATAAGTAAGTGCAAGCAAGTTTGATGCGCTTATAGGTTTTGGATGCTGAAATAATGTGACAGTTGTACCGAAATGTTCCTTGTCCGTGTTTAGCAAACTAATATGCCGCTCACAATGAGAAATTATCAGTAGTGGAAACGTGATTTAATGGCCCAATCAAGGGTAAAGTTAACATTTAGTATCAAAGTGAATGGAGGGTTTAGCTAGGCTGCTCATCCAACATCTAGTGCCAGCCCCATAGCACTGGGGTTAGACGATCATAAACCATCATTTGACAGCCAACATGAGGGAACACTTGCTTGGGGACCTTCCTGAGCGTGGGGACCTGTATGACACAGGGTCCTCTAAGGGACCTGGTCTGGCAGGCAAGAATGATGAGCTGGAAGGGGAGAAACTCATCCTTTGCATCCATCCCTGGTTCACCATATAGACTTCGCGCCAGCAGGGGACGTATTAAGCTTCATTCATGGGTGTGATCACGAGATGCCACTCAGTAACTGGAATGTGTTTTGTCTGGCCCTAGGAAATGACACTTCCCTTGCTGCTTCTAAAACCAAAGTTGATCTGGGTGGAACTGCTCGCTAAGCTCTAATGCTGGCTTGTGCTTATAGGGATTTTTGTTGTGTGTTTCCAGACCAGTGCCCAATTTTTCGAATCATGTTTGGTTGTGAGAGATGCCTGGGAGACTGTATCCTTGTATGCTTAACTCATTGTTGGTAATGAGCTACCCAATCAAGTCTTCAGTGGCTGTAAGCTGTGCAGAAAACTAATTGCTGATGGATGGCAGCCTACAGCTTCATTTTCAGATATTCATTTTCTAAATTCTGGCCTTTTAAAATTCTTGGGTTGGCCGTAGCCATAGCATGATAAGCCTGCAGGGTCCTGGGATTGGCTGAACATTTCTTCATTTGAAACAAATATTTACGGAGCTAATGCCAGAATAAAGGCACGTTAATCTTTCTACTGGGCTTAGTGTTCACTTAAATGTCTCCAGTTATGGACAAAGATGGATAGAGACGAACAGACATATAAACATAAGGTGTCCCCGTCCCTCCTGGGGTCCCTCCTTCCTCTTCTTTTCACCTTCTTTCCTCCTGCTGGGATGCACCCAGCTTTGCACACAGTGTCTTGTCAGCTTTCTTGTCACGCCTCTAGATGTAGATGCCATTTGATTCAATGATTTTTTTAGAGGAAAAAATACAAGTTTTAAAATGCAACTTAGATGGTTACATTCTAGTTACTCTCCTATGTTGAGCTCATTTAGCTGATCTTAACGTTGAACACACAGACCTAGCTGCTGTTGAATTTTAGGAAGAAACACTACTAATAATGCCCCATTGCCCATGTTAGAGTGAGTTAAGGTATTTTTCCTTTCACATCTGTGATCTCATTTGAGTGGTGATTATTCTGAGTCTGAAGAGCAAACAAGTGATTACACATTCTCTAGTTGAATGATGCTCGTTTAAGTCAATCACGTCCTTGCACCTTACTGATCATTCATCCTGTGCAGAATTTCACAATGACTGGTATGAACGTTAGTCTTGACATGAGTCGGTGTGGGCCTTTACTTCTGGTGGATCTCTTAATTTGACAGAGTCTCAGTTGAGCGCACGGAAAGGAGGGAGGATCAAGACAAAAGAGACAGAAATATAACTACCATGGGCTCTTAAATTTTGATGATGAAATGACCATATATACATGAACACAGCAGCCGCCAGCAAGTTTTCAAGTACTTTGTACCAGCCAGATTCTCCCTCTTCTTGAATTTGGCTTTGCTACATCAGTACCCATCTGCTGGTAGTAACCAGACTGATAATTGAAGGCAGGCTTCCAGCACCACGTTGCCAGGGCCATCTGTTTTCTAATGGCGCAGTAGGGTTTTAGAGGATGGGTCTTAACTGTTTCTTTAAGAATTCAAAAATTTCCTTTCTTTTATTTATTCAGAGGAATATTTTTTTAAGTGTGTTTGTGTGCTTTTAAAGTTAGGCTTATGAGTCTCCCCTCCCCACACCACTCCAAGGATGGGGGTTGCTTAGTTCTGTCAGTTTGTCATGATCCATGCCAATTCCCAGTGATCCAGAAGGTGCCATATAATATAGGTTGAAATAATTAACAACTGTAACATCATTGAAGGTTGAACAGCAGGTTGAGGAATATGGATAGAGGATTTATAATATTTATTATGCAAGTCACATGGTTAATAAGAAGCATTTTTATTCAGCAGACAAATACTACTTTGTTTTAAGACTAAGAAAGATAGGTCTCCCTAGAAAATAGAAGGAGGTTGCATGTGTCTCTCTGCTATTCTATGGCACATCAATGCACAGCTCTTCATTTAATCAGGTACCAACCAAAGGACCTGTCTTCACTGGGAAGCCTCAGATTCCTGCATCTAGAATTGATCCTTCCATACTCCAGCCCTCGTATTTCCCATAGCACACTTCACCTCGCTTGAGCATATAACACATCCTGCCAGGTATTAAGCGATGGCCCCCTCGCAGGTACCTGTCCTGAGGGCAGAGACTCTGTCTTAATTTGTAGCTGCATCTTTCATAATGCCCATTCCAACATCTTGTACATTGCAGACTTTAATAAACATTTCTTAAAGGTAATTTTACTCATAAAGACGTTCCCATATAGCAGTGAAACTTACAACAAAACATCAAAAATCGTTACATGAATTTTTTTGGTTCATTAGCTCCTCGGAACTTTGCAAAGATATTTTTGATTATTGAGGTGTGATGGAAACTTGGAGCGATTGTGTCTTTGGGGAGCTTGTAAAAAGGGTTTTCCTTATGAGCGAATGCTTAAACAACCATAGGGACACTGGAAAGTTCAAAAAGTAAACTTCTTGAAGGAAAAAGATTATCAGTTTTTAGGTTTTGTGCTTCTGACTTCTATTTATAATATCATTTTATTGAAATAAAACTATCTAACTTCATAGCTCGAAGGGCAAGTGTGGTTCCTGCCCTAATGAGATGTACACACAGTCTCATGAGACAGAAGTCCCACCAAGGCAGAAGTCCTGAGCTGCTTGAGCATCTGTCTGGACCGTAAGATAACTAACTAAACCTGTCCTTCAGGAAATGAAGAGGGAAAACCGCCTCCTCGAGAGTCAGTCTGAGCAAAGGGCCAGAGAAGTCTGCCACCTGGAGGAAGAACTGAAGAAGGCCAAGCAGTGTTTGAGTCAGAGCCAGAATTTTGCAGAAGAAATGAGGGGTGAGTGGTGTTGTAGAGCTCTTTCTCCAGGCTAATGTTCCCTTGAGGGAGGGTGGATGTCATTAGAAACTTCTCTGAATTTTTCCATATCTTCTCCCAGAGAGATGTCAGCAGCTGATGTGGAAAAAGTGTTCACTTTTCCACTTTTTAGTTTCCAGACTGATAGTTGGACTTTTTTCTATTGGACACACTGAGTCCCCAAATGCCTGGTTTTCAGCACTTTGAAACCAGAAGGGTAAATATTTTCCACACAAAAGTGAATCGTTGGTGCTGTCTCTTCCCCAGCGTGCTAGTTTGTGTCTCAAGTGTGTTTGTTAGTTATATGCAGACGGCTCATCTTCTCACCCATTACCGTTTCCCTTATAATGGAAAATTCTATATTAAATGCATGTTTTCCCAGCCCTTAGTGACCATTGTTTTTGGATGGCTTGCTTGACTGACTGATTTTATTTCCTTACTTTCTATATAGCTACAGAATGATGCTATGTGCACCAAATGATTCCACTGTTTGTTTCACATTTATTTGTATGTGCCATGTGTCTTTATTTAGATTTATTTTCTCCCCTGGGGTGTTTGCATGTCTTGGATTTCTTTTAACCTGAGCACTTCTCTCTTTACTTTTTTAAATTCTAACCTCCCCATACAGCTTTCAGTTTTCCACAGCAGGAGGTAGAAATATCAATCTTCAGATTTTTTGAAAGAAAACTATAGGAAAAGAGGGTTTTTTTTCAGCATTGGTCACCAGTGTCATTGCTTGAGGTGCTCACAAGCAAATAGCCCCTATGGCGCTGTCTCCAGCAAGCCATCCACTCTCGGTAGGGAGACGGAGATGAGCGGGCTAGAAAGAGGAATTGCTGTCCAGTTGATATAACACTTGAGTTTATAATACATGCTACCTTTTTCATCTACTACTGAGATTCTGTAAGACTTCCCATTGTCTAATGAAAGCAGTGTGATTATTCTCAACTGGGAGGGGCCCGTGGGCAGAGGGGAGTTTTTAGGCAGAGAACAGGCGGTGATGGAGTCTATGACATCTTCCTGGTGATTCTCATCTTCACAGGTACCACCCTGACTCTGAGGGGCTGGGATGTAGGGCTGTTGTTCCTCACTGACATTCCTATGTACTCCTCTAGAGTTACTGATATATAGACCATATATACTTTGGGGAAAAAAAAAAAGTATATTTTTTAATTGAAGTATAGTTGGTTTACAATGTTGTGTTAGTTTTAGTTGTACAGCAGAGTGATTCAGTTATACATATACACACACACACACACACACACACATATCTGTTTTCAAATGCTTTTCCCTTATAGGTTATCACAGACTAGTTGAGTATAATTCCCTATAGCACCACATACTCTTGTACTTAAGCCTGATCCTGTGGATTTTTGGCTAAAATGGTGAAGAAGTTATTAAATTTCCTGAGATATCAGGGATATTGCGTAGTGATGTGGGATATTTCCATTTTAGTGCTGCTCTTGTCACACTTTTCTCTCCTTGAATAGCTATTTCCAAAGGGCAAAAATATGCATATACATAAGCATATACAAGGTAAAAGAATAAAAGAAATTTTCAAGTGCTTAGGAAAATAACCCCTTGGTATTTTATACAATAGCACTTTGTTATGCTGCTTAGAAAGAAGATAAACAAATGTATTGCCATCCTGAAAGGGACCATTTTCTCATTTTCTTTATATGAGCTTAGATAATTATCAGCTGGTTTGCTTTCAAGGAGGTATGCAGGCAGTAATGCCAATTTTTACATGACTTAAGCTGTTTTTTTTTTTTTTTTTTAGAGTTTAGAATTCTTGTAGAATAAATATTTATTAAAGCCATGACAACTTAAAAATATATTTTTTCTGTTTCAATAGCTAAGAATACCTCTCAGGAAACCATGTTAAGAGATCTTCAAGAAAAGATAAATCAGCAAGCGAATTCCTTGACTTTAGAGAAACTGAAGCTTGCCTTGGCTGACCTGGAAAAGCAGCGAGATTGTTCTCAAGACCTTTTGAAGAAAAGGGAACATCACATTGAACAACTGAACGAAAAGTTAAGCAAAACAGAGAGAGAATCCGAAGCATTGTTGAGTGCTTTGGAATTAAAGAAGAAAGAATATGAAGAATTGAAAGAAGAGAAAACTCTGTTTTCTCGCTGGAAAAGTGAAAATGAACAACTTTTGAATCAGATGGAATCAGAAAAGGAAAGCTTGCAGAGTAAAGTTAATCACTTGGAAACTTGTCTTAAGACACAACAAATAAAAAGTCATGAATATAATGAGAGGGTAAGAATACTGGAGATGGAAAGAGAAAATCTAAATGTGGAGATCAGGAACCTTCAAAATGTGATAGACAGCAAGACCGTGGAGGCAGAGACACAGAAACGAGCTTATGGAGAACTGCAACAGAAAGCTGAATTCTCAGATCAGAAACACGAGAAGGAGATAGAAAATATGTGTTTGAAAATCTCTCACCTCACTGGGCAAGTGGAAGACCTAGAACATAAGCTTCAGTTACTGTCAAGTGAAATCGTGGACAAAGATCAGCGTTACCAAGACTTGCATGCTGAATCTGAGAGCCTCAGGGATCTGCTAAAATCCAGAGATTCCTCTCTGGTAACAAGTGAGCCTCATCAGAGAAGTCGTTTGGCTTTTGAACAGCAGCCTGCACTGAACAATTCCTTTGCGAATATAATTGGAGAGCAAGAAAGCATGCTTTCAGAAAGGAGCAGATGCCATGTAACCACAGACCAAAGTCCAAAAAGTTCATCCATGTTGCAAAATAGAGTTGTTTCTCTTGAATTTTCCTTAGAGTCGCAAAAGCAGATTAACTCAGATCTGCAGAAACAGTGTGAAGAGTTGGTGCAAATCAAAGGAGAAATTGAAGAAAACCTCATGAAAGCAGAACAGATGCATCAAAGTTTTGTGGCTGAAACAAGTCAACGCATTAGTAAGTTACAAGAAGACACTTGTGTTCATCAGAATGTTGTTGCTGAAACTTTAGCTGCCCTGGAGAGCAAGGAGAGAGAGTTGCAACTTTTGAATGAAAAATTAGAAACTGAGCAGGCAGAGGTTGGAGAGTTCAAGAAGAAGAACCATTCGCTTCAGGAATCTCTCAAGGAGCTACAGGTTCTGTCTGAAACCCTGAGCGTGGAGAAAAGGGAACTGAATTCCATCATTTCTCTAAATAAAAAGGACATTGAAGGGTTGACCCAAGAGAATGGGACTCTCAAGGAAATTAATGCCACCTTAACTCAAGAGAAGGTGAACTTGCTCCAAAAAACCGAGAGTTTTTCAAACTGTATAGATGAGAGAGACAAAAGCATTTCAGAGTTATCTAATCAGTACAAACAAGAAAGACTTACTTTACTACAAAGATGCGAAGAAACAGGAAATGCATTTCAGGATCTTAGTGAAAAATACAAAGCAGCTCAGGAAAAGAACTCTAAATTAGAATGCCTGCTGAGTGAGTGCACGAGTGTTTGTGAAGACAGAAAAAATGAATTGGGACAGCTAAAGGAAACATTTGCAAGGGAACACCAGGCATTTGTATCACAGTTAGCATTAGCTGAAGAAAGAAACCAGAATTTAATTCTGGAGTTGGAGACAGTGCAGCAAGCCCTGCGATCTGAGATTACAGATATCCAAAACAGTTCCAAGAGGGAGACTGATGGTTTAAAGCAAGAAATCATGAATTTAAAGGAAGAACAAAATAAGGTGCAACAGGAAGTTAATGCCTTATTACAAGAGAATGAGCACCTGATGGAATTAATGAAGACGAAACATGAGCATCAATGTCTAGAACTGGAACCAATTCAAGACTATGAGGAAGAAGGAGAGAGGGAGATAAATACATGTCATGTTCAACTTCCGATGGCTCTTGATGTTAAAGACACTTCTCTAGACACTTATAATGCACAACTGGTGCAAGTAGACTCTAGAGCCAGAAACATGGAATTAAAACTTCAGAAAAGTGAGAAGGAAGAGTGTCTACAGCACGAATTACAAACTAGAGAATTAGAAACTGAAGATTTGCAACAAGATACTCAGTCACAAGATATTAGTGGCCTTGGAGACTCTGAAATAGATCTGGAAGAAAAATATATTTCAGTGCTTCAGGAGTTGTCAACAAGTCAGCAGGACAATGCCCACCTGCAATGCTCTCTACAGACAGCCATGAACAAGCTGAATGAGTTAGAGAAAATGTGTGAAGCCCTGCAGGTTGAAAAGTCTGAACTCATATCTGAGCTGAATGACTCAAGATCAGAATGTGTCACAGCAACTAGTAAAATGGCAGAAGAGGTAGGGAAACTAGTAAATGAAGTTAAAACATTAAATGACGAAAATGGACTTCTCCAAGGCGAGTTAGTGGAAGAAACGCCAGAAGGTGAATTTGGTGAACAAGATGAGCAGACATCGGCGAACTTAAATCCTTTGGATGACAGTAATTTCTATGAGCATTTGACTCTGTCAAACAAAGAGGTTCAAATGCACTTTGCTGAATTACAGGAGAAATTTTCATCTTTACAGAGTGAACACAAAATTTTACATGATCAGCACTGTCTGATGAGCTCTAAGATGTCAGAGCTGCAGTCCTACGTTGACACATTAAAGGCTGAAAATTCAGTCTTGTCGATGAGTCTGAGAAGCTCTCAAGGTGACTTGGTAAAGGAGGTGACGCCAGGACCCGGGGAGGAGCATTTACTGTCCTTGTCATTCTCTTGTGTGACTGACAGCCCTGGTAACACAAGTTTGGGAGAAGCCTCTTTTTACAAAGATCTTTTAGAGCACACGACAGAAACGTCCCTCTTGAATAATTTAGAAGGAACTGTTTCGGCAAACCAGTCCAATGTAGAGGAAGTCTCTTGCAGTAGTCTGGAAGAGGAGAATCAGACAAAGAAAGAAATCCCCTCTGCCTTACTGAGGAGCACTCAAGAACTTGAGACCCTCTGTCAGACGTACCTGCAGTCCCTCAAGCAGCTGGAAGAGAAAATTGAAAGTCAAGGGATTATGAAAAACAAGGAAATCGAAGAGCTCAAGGAGTTACTGAGTTCTTCAAGGGGGGAGCTCGACTACCTCAGGAAGCAGTATCTGTCCGAAAATGAACAGTGGCAGCAGAAGCTGACAGACGTGACAGCGGAGATGGAGTCCAAGTTGGCAGCTGAGAAGATACACACAGAGCGCCTTACGCTTGAGCTGGAAGTGGCGCGGCTCCAGCTGCAGGGTCTGGACTTGAGCTCTCGGTCTCTGCTTGGCACCGACCCAGAAGATGTGAGTACACGGAACTGACTTGCTGTTTCTCTAATTGAATGTCTCGTAGGCATGCAATGTTGAAATTGACATTAAATCCAAATTAAATTATCTTTAGGGTTTAAGGAAATAAGAGCAAAATATACCAAAGTTTTGGGAAAAAAAAGCCAGAACTTTAGGAAAGTGTGTCAGCTTTATTTGGGGGGTAATTTCTATCATGATCATCTTTAAACACTATTATGTTGGACATTACTAACAGATGTTTTTTAAAGTCTCCTAGAGAAAACCATGTTATAGAGTCAGAATATCTTCTTGAGGATGTCTGTATATTTTCCCTTTATGAGTTAATAAAGCACATTGAATCTCAAACTGGACCTTAGGAATGGTAAGGTGATCGGAATTTTTACTTCTCTTACCCTTTTCAGATTGTTTTTAATGTTACAGAGTTATAGTCATGAAACTAAATATTAGTGTTTATTATGTAATTCTGAATACTTTTCTAATAATTTGCTTGGGTACAAATCTATGATTTGATATCAGTTATTCTAAGAGACACTTTTTTCTTTATTGAATAAAAAGTTGTTTAGTTACTTATACCTTTGTCTTTTCTAGTCTACCAGTTAAACTAATAACGGTGTACAGTCAATGAGTCTCACTTAATTCCCTCCCTCTACCTCTGTAAGGTGGTAGAAGGCAGATGGAGAGGTGACAGCAATTGGGGTCAAAGTAGCAGATCCCCACTTTACAGATAAGAGAAGGGGAGGTTCAAACATGTGATTTATCCAAGAATATAGGCCGCTTATATTAAGTGATTAAGTCCTTGACCTGGGAATCTGGTCATGAAGCCTTACTGCCTTCTCTTACCGAAGAGTGTCATAAATGCTGAAGATGGAAGCTGACCATTTTATTATGGAATTTGTTAGCCTCTTATCTGATAATCCCAAAGAAAATTTCAAATTTGGCTACTTAGACTATTCCTAACAAGAAAAAGAATTTTGAAATGTAACTACATCACAATTTAGATGATCACATAACTGACCTGAAGGGTTTGTCTTCTTGATAAATACCCAGGACCTTGCACATGGAGAACACTTCCTGAATGTTTGTTTAATTGTGTTGACTATTTGGATGGAGAGAGGTGAATCTGGTAGGCAGTATGCCATTTGAAGAGATGTGTTTAGCAGAGACAAGTATCTAGTTTCCAAAAAATAATAAGCCTATTTATTCTGATTCTTCTTGAAAAGTAAGATGGATTCTTATTATATTTTGCAACTACAGGCTCTTCCAGGTGGAAATGATAGCTGTGACATAAGAGAATCAGAAGAATATACTTCAGAAACTAAAGAGAAGGCCCCAAAGCATGAGATTCATCAGATTTGTGAAAAAGATGTTGAGCAGGACCTCAATCTAGAGATGGAGAAAATAACAAAGACTAGTGCAACCAAACTTACAGAAGAATGGTCCAGAGAGCAGTGCTCAGAAACCCATCATGAGACCCCAGTGGAAGATACAGCCCAGGGCTGTTCAGAGTGCATTTCTGAACTGTCCCCTTCTGGTCCTAATGCTTCAGTGCCTAGGGATTTTCTGGAGAATCAGGTAACCATTCAGAGTCTCAAGCTGAAGATAAAAGAGACATCAAATGAGAATTTGAGATTACTTCATGGCATAGAGGAACGTGACCAAAAAGTTGAAAACTTGCTAAATGAAATCAAAGAGTTAGACTCAAAATTCCATTTACTGGAAGTACAACTAACTACCAAGATTGAAGCATGTGTGGCATTGGAAAAAACAGTTGAGGAACTTAAGAAAGAAAAATTAGATTTAAATGAAAAATTGGAATCCTTTTCTTGTCATAACCAGAGAGAAGAAAGTTCAGGAGGTCTCACTTCTAACTTAGAAATGGGCACAAGCAAATTGCCACATGAAGGTACTGAAGATGATGTAGCCAGGGTGACTGACAACTGGAGAGAGAAATGTCTCCAGGTGGAAAATGAGCTACACAGGATTCAATCTGAGAAAGATAGCATGCAGCATCATGCCCTCTCTGCGGAAGCCAGCTTAGAGGCAGTTCAAACAGAGAAACTGTATTTAGAAAAAGACAATGAAAATAAACAAAAAGTTATAACCTGTCTTGAGGAAGGACTCTCAGTAGTCACAAGTGAGAGAGATCAGCTTCGTGGAGAGTTAGATACTTTGTCAAAAGAAAATCAAGAGCTAGATCAGATGTCTGAAAAGATGAAGGAGAAAATACGAGAGCTTGAATCTCATCAAAGTGAGTGTCTGCATCTCCAAGAGCAGCTTCAGAGTTTGGAAGAGGACTCACAGGCACTGTCTTTGGTAAGAAGGGAGCTGGAAAACAAAATTGAACAACTGAATAAAGAGAAAGACTCACTTGTATGGGAATCCGAAAGCCTGCAGGCCAAACTGAGCGAATCGGAGCATGAAAAGCTGACCGTCACCAAGGCCTTGGAGGCTGCACTGATGGAGAAAGGTGAGGTCGCAGTGAGGCTGAGCTCCACACAAGAGGAAGTGCACCAGTTGAGAAAAGGCATTGAGAAACTCAGGGTCCGCATTGAGGCTGATGAAAAGAAGCAGCTCCATGTCTCAGAAAAACTGAAAGAAAGTGAGCGGAGGAATGACTCACTTCAGGACAAGGTTGAGACCCTTGAAAGGGAGTTGCAGATGGCAGAAGAAAACCAAGAGCTGGTGATTCTTGATGCTGAGAATTGCAAAGCAGAGGTGGAGACCCTAAAAACACAAACAGAGTTGATGACTGAACGCCTGAAAGATTTAGAAGTAGACCTTGTCACAATACGGTCTGAAAAAGAAAATCTTTTGCAACAGCTACAAGAAAAACAAGGTCAGGTGTCTGAATTAGATACGCTACTCTCCTCGCTGAAAAACCTATTAGAAGAAAAGGAGCAAGAGAAAATACGGACGAAAGAAGAATCTAAAGGTGCAATGGAGATGCTGCAAACACAATTGAGAGAGCTAAGTGAGGAAGTAGCAGCCTTATGTGATGACCAGGAGACCTGGAAGATCAAAGAACAGAGTTTGGACTCTCCTGCTCAGGAAGTACAACAGCTGAGAGATAACATTGAAAAGCTGAAAGTCCACTTGGACACTGATAAAAAGCAGCAGCTCCATATCTTAGAAAAACTCAAGGAAAGTGAGCATCAGGCAGATTTGCTTAAGGATACAGTTGAGACCCTTGAAAGAGAACTCGAGCTATCAGGAGAAAACCAAGAGCATGTGACTCTTGAGGCTGAGAAGTCCAAAGCAGAAGTAGAGACCCTGAAAGCAGCAATGGAGGAGATGGACCAAAATCTAAGAGGTTTGGAATTAGATCTTATCAATATAAGATCAGAAAAAGAAGATCTGACTAAAGAATTACAGAAAGAGCAGAGTCGAGTGTCTGAATTAGAAACATTAAATTCTTCATTTGAAAACCTATTGCGAGAAAAAGAGCAAGAGAAAGTACAGATGAAGGAAGAATCTAAAGCTGCAGTGGAGATGCTGCAAACACAATTAGAAGAGCTAAACGAGAAAGTGGCAGCCTTGGGTAATGACCAAGAGACCTGGAAGGTCAAAGAACAGAGCCTGAGTAGTCAAGTAGATTCCCTTGAACATGAGAAGGCTCAGTTGCTGCAGGGCCTTGATGATGCCAAAAGTAATTACATGATTTTGCAGTCTTCTGTGAATGACCTCATTCAAGAAGTTGAAGATGGCAAACAGAAACTAGAGAAAAAGGATGAAGAAATCAGTATACTAAAAAGTCAGACTCAAGACCAAGAGCAGCTTGTCTCTAAACTGTCCCAGATGGAAGGAGAACAGCAACTTTGGAAGAAGCAAAAGGCAGACCTGGAAAATCTGATGGTGGAATTGGAGCAGAAGATTCAGGTGCTGCAGTCCAAAAATGATGCTTTGCAGGACACCTTAGAAGCTCTGCAGAATTCTTCCAGGAATCTGGAGAAAGAGCTTGAGGTGACAAAATTGGAAAAAATGTCCTTTGTTGAAAAAGTAAGTGGCTTTATGTCTTTTCATTTGAATTTGTTGTCATGAGGAGGGGCAACCACTGTGTGAATTCTGTTTCCTTCTGGACAGTGTTTGCTGTATTGGATCAAACTTTGAAAAGGCTTTAAGTTTGGCGGTCTTGAACTGTGGGGGACATTGACTTGGCTCCAATAGTGAGTGATTCTTAGCTTTGGCACATACTTCCATGGGGTGCTTCCATGGATTGGCCCAGTTTTCACTGTGACACCTGGGTAGGGAAGAAGCTTTGGGTTGTGCATGGTTCATTTCTTGTAGTACATCAGAATAGTAGCCCCCATAACCATACCTAGTTGAGTACCACTGCTGTAGGAGAGTATAACACATATTAGTCAGAATCAGTTAAGAGATTCTGCCTTTGCCCTGCCATTTTTGCCTTTAGGAGAAGGACCTGTTAAAGATACTGATATAATTATAACCAACAGAACCCTCATGGCTCCCAGGGCATGTCCCTCCTAGGGATTTTGTGCTTTCAGCCCCCTTCTCTTTGGGCAGTCTCCTGTTTTGTTAGCTGATGATGAAAGGGAAGATCTGCCATCAAGAAGCTCAATTATTAAAGAAAAATTAAAAATTTTCCCTATACTTACTGATCTAGGAAAGTGATTCCTTCAAATTAAGTTTTTATTGGACAAGTAGATTGTCCAGAAAATACAGCCAATCATATCTCAATATTTTCCAAGAATTTCAAGTTTTTGCATAGCTTGAAGTGACAGCAGTTACGATAGAGACGATTAGACAAACTTTACCAGGCTATTTCAGTCTGGTGTAGGGATAGATGCATACAATCCTGCTTTAACTGGTTTTAACAAACCATCATCCTGTTTCTTGTATTTTAGCATGGCTCTGGAGAATACATAAGAGATCCAAGGGCTGATAGATTAAGTCACTGCCTCGTAAACACTCTCTGATGTTTAATTCAAATCATTACCTCTATGAAGGATTTTAAGATTTGATAATATTATCTTTCTTTGTCATTCCTTTCCTTATTGCTGTCTTTTGTTAAATCTTGCACAGAAGAAAAGGTAAGCTTATAAGTCGGTTTTGAGAATATTAGCTGAGTGGATTAGTAACGGGAGGATTAGCTGGGTTTTATTTTATTATTGGAGTGATGTGAATGTCACGAATATGCTGTACCACAGTGATTAATTTGATCAAACAGACAACCATAAGCAGATCCTAATGAAAGATGAAATTTCAGGTAAACACAATGACTGTGAAGGAAACTGAGCTTCAGAAGGAAATACATGCAATGATACAAAAAACGGCAGAACTGAAAGAAGAATTTAGTGGGGAGAAAAACAGGCTAACGGAAGAATTAAATTTAATGTTGGAAGAAATAAAGAGCAGCAAAGTAAGTTTCTCTATGACAGATTGATTGCACTCTAATAATTTTTGTGCACTCTCTCCTTGTTTGTTTTTGTAAGACCTTCTGTAATGTATCAAACTTTTTTTGACTTTTGAAAAGAATAACCCAAAGCTATGTAGTGGTCAGACCTGCAGTAATCTCCGTCATCCAGCACTGTCATGAGCCCTGACGGAGTCCACAGAGGCCCCCAAACACATCAAAATACCTGTCAAGGAGCCCAGATATGTTTTTCATAGAAGACAGCCCTTCTAACTATATTAACTCATACCAGGAATGGATTGCGTGCAGCTTTCAATAGGCTGTTTTCCTGGCCTGCCCCAGATTACAAGCCAGAGTGTTGCTAGAGACAGATGCACTGATCTTGCAAAGAACTAACAAAGTAACAGAGTCACAGTAAAATGTAAGGTTGGAGCAGTCTTGGGGTGCTATTTTAGGGCGGGTGGTGGCAGAACTATAGCATTCGGGCTGCCACTCCCACTGCTGGTCCCGTAATAGACATTGCTGATTCACGTGCTTTCTCCTGAATCTCTTAACAACGAGACTTAGGTAGCAGCTACCATGCAGCCAGCTGGTAAAATTCCTATATCCAGTTAGTCTGTGTGCAGCTTCGTCCCCAAGTAGTTCTTAGAAAAGAATAGCAAGATATAATTGTGATTATGACCCAGAATAATCACATAAAGTTGCAATGATATTTGTAATAACCTGTATAAGAAATGGGGGAAATTTGTGTTTTTTTTTTTTTTTTTAATAAGGTAGGTTTTTAAAAAATTATTAATGTTATGTGTTTGCTGTGTCTTTGCTGCTGCCTATGGACTTCCTCTGGTTACGGAGAGTGGGGGCTAGTCTGTAGTTGCAGTGCTCACGCTTCTCGCTGCCGTGACTTCTCTTGTTGTGGAGCACGGGCTCTAGAGTCCAAGCTCAGCAGTTACGGCACGTGGGCTTAGTTGCTGTGCGGCTTATAGGATCTTCCTGGGCCAGGGATGGAACCCATGGTCCCTGCATTGCAAGGTGGATTCTTAACCACTGAACCACCAGGGAAGCCCTGTACTTTTCTTTAAATATGGTATTTAATAAAAATGGAAAAGCTTTGGCGTTTAATCTCAGCAATTGGTTCATGGGATTTGTGGCAATGCTGTGTGGAAGGGGTTCCTATGAATGATATCGGAGTCTTGCACCTGCTGAAATCTGCTTGGGACTGAGCAGTTTGAGAGTATCCCTAGTATATTGTTACTTGCATTTCATTTATAGGCTCTACTAAAAAAAAAAAAAGCTAAGTGTTCAGCCTGAAGGCCGTACGTTTGAGTGTGTTGGTCTGCAATGGCTTTATTCATTCTGTAAACACTACTAAAATCAAAGGATAGAACGGTGAACCATAGCTATCCAGTGGTTCCTGCACTCACAGAGCTTACCATCTTGACACAGTAAATCACTTCATGCATGCGCGCATGCATGCTAAGTTGCTTCAGTCGTGTCCGACTCTGTGCGACCCTATGGACAGCAGCCCACCAGGCTCCTCTGTCCACGGGATTCTCTAGGCAAGAGTACTGGAGTGGGTTGCCATTTCCTTCTCCAAAATCACTCTACAGGAAATGTATAAAATAAATAAACTCTTTAAGTGCTATAAGACTTCCCTGGTGGTCCAGTGGTTAAGAATCTGCCTGCCAGTGCAGGGGACACCAGTTTGACCCCTAGTCCAGCAAGATTCCACAGACTGTGAAGCAGCTAAGCCCGTGTGCACAACTTCTGAGCCTGTGCTCTGCCATAGGAGATACCGCTGCAGTGAGAAGTCCGGGCACCAGAACTAGAGAATAGCCCCCACTTGCTGCAACTAGAGAAAGCCCATGTGCAGCAATGAAGACCCAGTGTTGCCAAATAAATAAATTAATATTTTTTTAAAAAAACAACTGTTAAGCGTGATAAAGGAAACAAGATTCTTCCCTGCAGAATGTTTGGGAAGTTGGGTATAGGAGTAGGGAACAACCTAATTTAGACAAGGTGGTCTGAGAATGCCACCTGCAAGGCAAGAAGTCAGCCATGTGAAGAGCAAGACCAAGAAAGGAGCCTTCTAGGACTAGAGAGCAGTGTGATAAAACTCTGAAATCAGGGACTTCCGTGGTGGTCCAGTGACGAAGACTCCGTGCTCCCAATGCTGGGGGCCTGGGTGCAATCCCTGGTCAGGGAATTAGGTCCCATATGCCGCGACTAAGAGTTCACATGCCTCAACTAAAGATCCCGCATGCCGCGATGAAGATTGGAGATCCTGTGTGCTGCAAAGACGTGGAGCAGCCAAAAAGGGGGGAAAAAACAAAACTCTGAAATTATAAGTACCTATGGACATTTTTTAAATTGAAAGGAAGCCATTGTGGCTGGAGTCAGAGGGAAAATAATATGAAAGAAGGTTGGAGCAGTAGGAAGACATGGTAAAGAACTTGAGTACAATCTAAAATGACACAAAATACAGGAGGTTGGTGATTGAAGGGAAGGTTTAGGATAGATACATGAATTTGGCTAGTTCACAATATAGGTAGTGTTTAAAAATTATGAGGATGGTAGAAAATACAGATGGAGATGAGAAGGTGCAGAAGAGGAGGCTCAGGGCCCAGCCCAGGAGACCCCCAGCACGTAGGGTGAGACGGAGGAGGAAGAGCCAGCAAAGAAACTAAGAAGAGGAGGCAAACTAGGAGAGTCTTCTATTCCTGAAGGCACGAGTGGAGGCTGTCCCGGGACTGAAGGAGCGGTCAGCAGCATCAGATTCTGCTCAGAGGTTGAAAGAGATGAGGGCTAAAGAATGGGATGTGTAACATGAAGCTTGATGATGCTATTT
Organism: Giraffa tippelskirchi; assembly: GCF_054371585.1. NCBI lineage: Eukaryota > Metazoa > Chordata > Mammalia > Artiodactyla > Giraffidae > Giraffa > Giraffa tippelskirchi. The sequence goes on from NC_137279.1 coordinate 11,617,565, forward strand.
CAGGAGGAGCTGGGATAAAAGGTTGGAGTGGCTTGAGTGGTTGATGGGAAAGTGGACACAGCATGTATATAAACACATGTGCTGCTGCAGCTATTTGGGATCAGGCACGGAGAAGCCAGATGCCTCTAGGGCTGCAGTTTTGCTAGTCCTGCACCGTGAAGGGAGAGAGGGGCAGAGGAGTGGGGAGCATGTGGAAGGAAATTCTTAAAGTGACAGAAGATGCACCTAAGCTGGCCAAGGAAGGAAACACACGTCTGGAGGGGCTTGAGTGTAAAGGTGTTGGTGGTGCTGTTGATGAGGTCAAGAAATTACCGTAATAGAAGTACTTAAAAAAGTGAGAAGCCAAGGGAGCCAAGGAAGGTTTGGTCCAGGGTGTCTTAGCTGTGAAGTTGAGGTTTCAGAGAGCCCGTGTTCCTTGTGGAGGTAACCTGGCGTTGGAACAAAGGAAAGTGCCCCTGGAGGTGAAGTCACCGTTTAAAGTGAATTAAGTCATCCCTCGGTATCCACAGGAGATGGGTTCTAGGCCCTCCAGATTCCAAAATTCACAGATGTTCAAGTGCCTCATATAAAATGGCGTAGTATTTGCATGTAACATACACACATGCTCCTATATACTTAAGTCTGCATGTGCTCAGTTGCTAAGTCATGTCTGACTCTGTGACTCCATGGACTAGATCCTGCCAGGCTTCTCTGTCCTTGGGATATTCCAGGCAAGAATACTGGAGTGGGTTGCCATTTCCTCTTCCAGGGGATCTTTCCGACCCAGGGATCGAACCCAAGTCTCCTGTGTCTGCATTGGTAGGTGGATTCTTTACCACTGAGCCACCTGGGAAGCCCATACTGGATTACTTAAAATACCTAATACTATATAAATAGTTGGAAATACTCTGCCTGCAATGCAGGAGACCCTGGTTCGGGAAGATCCCCTGGAGAAGGGATAGGCTACCCACTTCAGTATTCTTGGACTTCCCTGGTGTCTTAGACAGTAAAGAATCCACCTGCAATGCGGGAGACCTGGGTTCGATCCCTGGGTTGGAAAGATCCTCTGGAGGAGGGCATGGCAACCCACTCCAGTATTCTTGCCTGGAGAGTCCTCATGGACAGAGGAACCTGGTGGGCCCCAGTCCATCGGGTTGAAAAGAATTGTATAGGACTGAGCAACTAAACAACAACAATACGTAACTCACTAGAATATGTAAATACAATGTAAAGGCTGTGTGGAAAGTTCCTGGTACACAGAAAATTCAAGTTTGACTTTTTGGAACTGTCTGGAATTTGGGGGGAGGGGGGATGGAATATTTTTGTTTTGTAGTTGGTTAAATTTATGGATGTTTAATCTGTGGCTATAGAACATCAACTGTACATTGCTGAGGATTATAGCACTAATTCTATATAGATTTTGTCTTGCCTGTAAATGATTTTTTTCCCTTCCATACTCAGTGTCCCTAAACATATATGTCCAGGTTCTTAATTATCTTCCCATAATTTTATTGTTTTTCTCATTAGGGTCAACTGAAGGAGCTCATGCTAGAAAATAGTGAATTGAAGAAGAGTTTGGATTGTGTACACAAAGACCAGATGGAAGAGCAAGGGAAAATGAGAAGAGAAATAGCTGAATATCAGCTACGGCTTCAGGAAGCTGAAAACAAACATCAGGCTTTGCTTCTGGATACAAACAAACAGGTAAAAATGTGTGGTCTGGTGACTGGGGAAGCTGGAGAGTATGTGTCGATGGTAGCGATGAGGCATTTTTTGCAAGCAAGCCAGTGCTGTGTATTATAATTATGCTTCATAATTTTGTGAATGGTCTCATTCTATTAACTTACCTTTCTTTCCCTCAGTTATTTGCACATGTCTTATTTTATGCCTTGAGTTTTTAAAAAATACATTTCCATCTTGGAGAGAGTTCCAAAAACCACGGTCTTTGGAATAGCAGTTTTCTTTTCTGTTTGTTTCCTTTATGATGTTTTTGCTTGAGCCTCCTGGCTAAAGTAACATTTTTCTGCCCTAGCATGAAATGGAAATCCAGACATATCGAGAGAAACTGACTTCTAAGGAGGAATGTCTCAGCTCACAGAAGGTGGAGATAGACCTCTTAAAGTCCAGTAAAGAAGAACTCAATAATTCTTTGAAAGCAACCACTGAGATTTTAGAAGAAATGAAGAAAACCAAGGTATGTTCACTTATCATTACTTCATAACTTAGAATGGCTCATACATGTAACAGTGGTTTTAGTGGTATGAAATTAAATGTTTTCATTTTAATTTTCATGAAAAAAGTTTTTGTAGTGATAAATAAAATCATTCATCCATTGTCTGTTGAGTTGTTTCTACAGATGAGAGGACAGCATGCAGTTCCATAGCTTGAGCAGACTTTATCCATCACTCAGTGAATCCTCTCAAAGTAGGGGATGTCAGAGATTTCTTGAGGTGGATATGAAATCAAGCCAATAACAGATCACTGCAGGCCTCTCCAGACGTAGATAATGATTTGGTGGTGAAAGTCTTACATGAGTGGTCTTCAGGTTCACTACTGTCACCAAACCCACTTTCCCATGACTTTGGGGCTCAAGGTGGGCCAAGCACTTGGCCAGCCATACATATGTGTACATTCTCCTTTTCCTCACGATGCAAGGACCATCAAACTTTTTTCTTTAGAAAAAAAGAAGGTGAACCCTAATCTCAATATTGTTAGATTATATGTGTAGGCTCAGTTGCTCAGTCACGTCCGACTCCTTGCGACCCCATGGACTGTAGCTCATCGGCCTCCTCTGCCCATGGAATTTTCTGGGCAAGGATACTGGAGTGGGTTGCTGTTTCCTACTCCAGGGGATCTTCCCTACCTGGGGATCCAACCCATGTTTCTTGTGTCTCCTGCATTGGCAGGCAAATTCTTTACCACTGTGCCACCTGGAACATTCCATTGTTAGAGTACGGGAAGTCCTATAGTAATTCTACCTGGAAAAGGAGGCTGTTCTGATTCCCACAAATACTTTGCATAAAACGAATACCATCCAGAATGTAAAATATGAACCTGGAAAATAAATATCTTTCAGAAAAGTTAAGCTAACTAGGCATAGATTTCTTAGGTTTATAGTCTTATACAATTATCATGGTGAAGGAAATATACCAAGGAAATACAAACTAAGTTTAAAATAACATTAATGATCAATAATGTTCTGTTGATACAAAATGAGAGATATTAGGTTTAATAACAGAAATAAATAGCTTCAGGTCTATTTTTTAATTACTTTCTCCTTTTTTAAAATCTTTGACAGTTGTACTGTGGGGAATGTCTATTTATATATGTACAAATGGTACATTGTTAGTTGAGTCTATTCAGATCTCATAATTTTATTGAAGTTGATAAGCATTGTTGAAATTGAATTAAATCTAATCTGTTTATGTTTGGAATCAGAAATAGAAAATTCTGAAAGTACAGATTTATTGCAACATTGCTGATAAAATTATTTCAAGGTGAAATGTACAAAGAGGGAAATCTACTTGTAACATCAATGTGCTACTCAGCTTCTTTTTTTTTGATAGTTTGGTCTGCCTTTGTATGTTTATCATCTCTTATCAGAAACTCTTAGAGCTTAGATTGTTTTAGAATTCTGTATTTCTTAATATGCCACATATCACATAATATCCTATCAGAATCTGTGGTGATACTTCATAATCAAATTCATATTTTTATAGCAAAATGTATGAATATTTTCACAAGGTGGGATAAATATAGACTGTAAATTCCTTTATATCTGTCCGGGTCAAGTTTTGCTTATAAATCATTTTCAGAACTTGTTTTTTTGATTTTGCAATTGTGCTTAAGGAACTATGAACATGTACACTAAGAAGTGTTTGATGACATAATTTTCCCATCATTCTATTCACTTTTTGTTTGAGTTCTTATAACATTTAAATTTGTTATAAACCATAATATCATTTGGCTTTAAATTAGTGCTGTGAGCCATATCTCTGGCCTTCATTTGGTATGACTCAGCAGATGTCATCTTAGGTACTGAGACTGCGACAGCACAGAACCACAAATGGGAACACAGTTCTCTCATCTGGAGTGTGTGGCCCACCAAGAATGTGTCCATGAACTCTCGGCCCTACCTCCCGGTGTGATTCCCATTGGAGAAACACAGATACGTTGGGCTACTTAATAGGACATTATCGTAAAGGACTGTGACTTAGGTTTGCTGACACTAAGAAAGGGAGTGACAAAGACCCAGTGTCTACTGGGGGGACTTAGGACACTGAACTGACACGAGGAATTGTTTTATGCATCTTTAGATGTTTTGTCTTGTTTTTAAACTTACAGCATATGATTTGTAATTATAGCATGATTACTTTTCCATATGCTCACGGAAAGCAATCCAAGGTTTTTAAGTGGAATTGCTTTTTGTTTTGTAGATAGAAAATCTAAAATATGCAGATAAATTGAAGAAGGAAAATGATCGTGCCCAGGGTAAAATAAAGTTATGGATGAAATCCTGTAAACAGCTAGAAGAGGAAAAGGTGATGTTGCAGAAAGAACTGTCTCATCTTGAAGCTGCACACAAGAAACAGAGAGCAGGTGGGTGCTAACTGGGCGCACGTCGACGGGCCCATCTGGTGTCCCCCAGTGAAATCACACACTCGTGTGTCTGCGGAGGAAGCGTGGTTAGTGCTCTGCTCTGTGATGGCACGCTGAGTTTGAGCAGCGAGCCGCTTCCCAGTTTCTGAATTTTGTGCTCAGGCTGGGGTCATTAATAGGGTTCAGAAAGAAGCCTGCATTTTAAAAATAGAATGACTGCACCTTCTGTTCTACAAAACGTATAAAAACCTGGCAGCCGTGTTTGCTAATGAGCCTTTCCAAGAAGAGTTATTCAGGTGGATGTCCATTACGTAGTTCCTACATCAAAGGAAGATTTGCGTCTGAGCTGGCACTGGTAATTTACAAACAGATGATTCTGGTTGTCCTTGGCCCTACTAAATAAAAGGTTAGGGACTATATTTTTGGGTGTGTAGGTGAAACGAAACAGTAATGACAACACTTTTTGTCACTTTTCTCCACATACACCCCTAGAGTAGAATGCTTTTTCTGTATGGATAGATGATGGCAAATATAGTATACCTGGCTCTTCTGGACCATACATAGCTTGGCAGGGGTGAGGGGTCAACAGTCTTCCCTGCTGAGAAGAATAGTCAGAATGGACTGGGGCTTCAAGGATGGAATCAACACCAACCAGGCAGCTACAACTTACTGAGACATCTTCCCATATTACTGTCCTTCAAACCCTTGTCCATCAGATCCTCCATTGCCTCCACATGGTTTTCAGCACTTTTTTGAACTTGTCTTTTCATTAGCCCCTGCCTGTCTCCCAGTATACAGCCTTGACGTACTCCTTTCCCGATTTGGAACCAGTCTGTTGTTCCAGGTCCAGTTCTAACTGTTGCTTCCTGACCGGCATACAGATTTCTCAGGAGGCAGGTCAGGTGATCTGGTATTCCCATCTCTTGAAGAATATTCCAGTTTGTTGTGATCCACACAGTCAAAGGCTTTGGCATAGTCAATAAAGCAGAAGTAGATGTTTTTCTGGAACTCTCTTGCTTTTCGATGATCCAATGGATGTTGGCAATTTGATTCCTGGTTCCTCTGCCTTTTATAAATCCAGCTTGAACATTTGGTTCAAGTTCATGGTTCATGTACTGTTGAAGCCTGACTTGGAGAATTTTGAGCATTACTTTGCTAGCATATGAGATGAGTGCAATTGTGCGGTAGTTTGAGCATTCTTTGGCATTGCCTTTCTTTGGGATTGGGATGAAAACTGACCTTTTCCAGTCCTGTGGCCACTGCTGAGTTTTCCAAATTTACTGGCATATTGAGTGCAGCGCTTTCACAGCATCATCTTTTAGGATTTGAAATAGCTCAACTGGAATTCCATCACTTCCACTAGCTTTGTTCATAGCGCCGCTTCCTGAGGCCCACTTGACTTCGAATTCCAGGATGTCTAGCTCTGGTGATCACATCATTGTGATTATCTAGGTCGTGAAGATCTTTTTTGTATAGTTCTTTTGTGTATTCTTGCCACCTTTTCTTAATATCTTCTGCTTCTGTTAGGTCCATACCATTTCTGTCCTTTATTGAGCCCATCTTTGCATGATATGTTCCCTCGGTATCTAATTTTCTTGAAGAGATCTCGAGTCTTTCTCATTCTATTGTTTTCGTCTATTTCTTTGCCTTGATCACTGAAGAAGGCTTTCTTATCTCTCCTTGCTATTCTTTGGAACTCTACGTTCAAATGGGTATATCTTTCCTTTTCTCCTTTGCCTTTAGCTTCTCTTCTTTTCACAGCTATTTGTAAGGCCTCCTCAGACAACCATTTGGCCTTTTTGCATTTCTTTTTCTTGGGGATGGTCTTGATCACTGCCTCCTGTACAATGTCATGAACTTCCATCCACAGTTCTTCAGGCACTCTATCAGATCTAATCCCTTGAATCTATTTGTCACTTCCTCTGTATAATCATAAGGGATTGGGATAGGAGTACGTCAAGGCTGTATATTGTCACCCTGCTTATTTAACTTATATTCAGAGTACATCATGAGAAATGCTGGACTGGATAAAACACAAGCTAGAATCAAGATTGCTGGGAGAAATATCAGTAACTTCAGATATGCAGATGACACCACACTTATGGCAGAAAGCGAAGAAGAACTAAAGAGCCTCTTGATGAAAGTGAAAGAGGAGAGTCAAATAGTTGGTTTAAAACTCAGCATTCATAAAACTAAGATCATGGCATCTGGTCCCATCACTTCATGGCACATAGATGGGGAAACAGTGAAAACAATGGCTGGCTTTATTTTTGGGGTCTCCAAAATCACTGCAGATGGTGACTGTAGCCATGAAATTAAAAGACACTTACTCCTTGGAAGAAAAGTTATGACCAACCTAGACAGCATATTAAAAAGCAGAGACATTACTTTGCTGACAAAGGTCCACCTAGTTAAAGCTATGGTTTTTCCAATAGTCATGTATGGATGTTAGAGTTGGACTATAAAGAAAGCTGAGCGCTGAAGAATTGATGCTTTTGAACCGTGGTGTTGGAGAAGACTCCTGAGAGTCCCTTGGACTTCAGGGAGATTCAGCCTAAAGGAAATCAGTCCTGAATATTCATTGGAAGGACTGACGCTGAAGCTGAAACGCCAATACTTTCACCACTTGATGCAAAGAGCTGACTCATTTGAAAAGACCCTGATGCTGGGAAAGATTGAAGGCGGGAGGAGAGGGGGATGACAGAGGATGAGATGGTTGGATGGCATCACCTACTCAATGGACATGAGTTTGAGTAAACTTTAGGAGTTGGTGATGGACAGGGAGGCCTGGCATGCTGCAGTCCGGCATGGGGTCACAAAGAGTAGGACATGACTGAGAGACTGAACTGACCCGTCTCCCAAAGCCATTACAACAGTGAGTTTATATTCTCTGTCGACTTTTACTGTTCATTCACTTAAAATAGAAAGAATGGACAGAGGAATATAGAGGGGTATAATAAATTAATTCATTTTATGTAGTAGGTTAACTACAAGAAGGTTTGATGGATGGGCTGAAATACGAGTTTGAGATATTTATGGGTTATATTTAAGCTATCCCAGTAAGTATGTGGGCTTACCTGTTGGCTGAAGAATCTGCCTGCCAAGTGGTAAAGAATCTGGCTGCCAAGCAGGAGATGCGGGTTCGATCTCTGGAGAAGGAAATTGCAACCCACTGAAGTATTCTTGCGTAGGAAATCCCATGGACAGAGTAGCCTGGTGGGCTACAGTCTGTGGGGCCTCAAAAGAATCGGGCGTGACTTAGCGAGTAAACAACAATATGTATGTAATTCACTAGAATATGTATCTTGATACAATCCCTCCCAAACAAGAGCTGTTTGAAGTATAAGAACATTTGTAGCTACATCTTCCCCTGCTCCTCCAAAATAAAAAAAATCAAGAGCAAGTCTAAGGTTATCTGCTTGATGATGCCCGATGTTAACTAGAGAAGTGTCACATTACAAATGACTTCTCACTTTACTTTTGACAGATACTGTTATGGATGCTAATGTCAACGAATTAATAACCGAAATGAAAGAACTAAAAGAAACCCTGGAAGAAAAAACCAAGGAGGCAGAAGAATACCTGGATAAGTACTGTTCCCTGCTTATAAGCCACGAGAAGTTAGAGAGAGCCAAAGAGGTGTTAGAAACACAAGTTGCTCGTCTGAGTTCACAACAATCTAAACTTAATCTTCGAAGTTCTCCTTTGGTGAATTCAGTTGCTCCAGGACCATCCCCAGTCCTTTCTGCCACTGAAAAGAAGTTACCATCCAGCCAAAATAAATCTTCAGGCAAAAGGCAAAGGTCCAGTGGGATTCGGGTGGATGGGGGAGAAACCACGCCTCCTACACCAGAGACATTTTCTAAAAAAAGCAGGAAAGCCATCAAAAGTGGTACTCACCCTGCAGAGGATGCAGAAGATGCTGAATTTGAGCCAGAGGGGCTTCCAGAAGTTGTAAAGAAAGGTATGACATAATTTTAAAAGTATTTGTGTTCTTTTTAAAAAATTCTTAAAAAATTCACATACAAAAGGAAAAGAAGCATTTGTATTTTGGGGTTATTATGCCATGGTCCTAATTAATCTTCAGATGCAATAGTCCACTGTTGAATTGGTAAGGTATATACTTTCTTTTCTGTCATGAGAGAATGACAGATCTAATTACTTATGTCACAGTACAAAAAAATACTAGGAGATTTGAAAAATGACTGTGAAAAAACTGTTTGGAATTTGATATTTCTGTGCTGAAAAATCCCCAAATCAAAGATAACCCTTCAGGTTTCCTACCTTTAGTCTTGTGTGATCCAAGTAGTAGGGGAGCTGAAGGATGGGCCCCATGATGCTGGCTCCTGGCTGGAGCTACTTACCGCTTTTTTTTTTTTAAGCCCAGTTGTTCTTCAAAGTGTAGCCCAGAGACTGGGGCCAGTCTAGGAATGTTTGTTACTGCCCTGTGACCAAAACAATGTATAGAAATCATGAATTAAGAGTTGAAAGTTTTCACAGCCATTTGCTACTTTGCTGTTTGCAATATCCAAGCACATAATCAGTTTTCTATTGTACTCATTCTTATTGTATTGTACAAAATATCATTACACAGCAGATGGGACATTACTCCCCACCCCTCCACTCTTCCCTAGAACTAGAGAAGAACAAATACCATATATTAATGCATATATATGGAATCTGAAAAAATTGGTATAGATGGTCTTATTTATAGAGCTGAAATAGAGACACAGACATAGAAAACAACATATGGATACCAAGAGGAAAAGTGGGGAGGCAGGATGAATTGGGAGGTTAGGACTGACACATATATATATTGACATATGACATTGTTGATCCTATGTATAAAATAGGTAACTAATGAGAACGTACTGTACAGCATGGGCTTCCCAGGTGATAAAGAATAAATGATATTCTTTATGAATGATAAAGAAATAAAGAATCCACCTACCAATGCAGGAGACCAGGGTTCCACTCCTGGATTGGGAAGATCCTCTGGAGGAGGGCATGGCAACCCACTCTGTATTCTTGCCTGGGAAATCCCACGGACAGAGGAGCCTGGTGGGCTACAGTCCAAAGGGTCACCAAGAGTCGGACACAGCTAACTGACTAAACCGTCATGCACTGCATGGCACAGGGAACTCCATACTGAGGGCTCTGTAGTGACCTAAATGGGAACGCAGTACGTATAGCTGTTTCACTTTGCTATACAGTAGAAATTAACAGAACAGTTGATTTTTAAAAATGAATTCTGGGATATAGAAAACAAACTAATGGTTACCAGTGGGGAGAGGACGGGGGAGGGGCAAGATGGGTGCAGGAGATTAAGAGGTACAGACTATGTTTGAAACAAATAGGTTACAAGTATATATTGTTCAGCATAGGGAATACAGCCAGTAATATAGCCAATATTTTACAGTAACTAAAATGGAATATAACCTTTAAAAGTTGTGAATCACTGTGTTGTACACCTGAAACTAATATAATACCGTCAATCAACTATACCTCAATTGAAAAAATTCTGGGAGATGATTTGGAAAAAAACACTTTTTTTTTTTTTTTTGCCATAGATGGTTTGAGAAGCGCTACTCTGAGTAATTCTAACCCTTAGCTAAGGAATCTAACCTCCAAATAGTTAGCTGGCTCTTCTTTATGACTGCTTTTTATTTGTAGGTAAAGGGTTAAAAACAAAGCAAAAACACAGGCTCCTGTAGTTAATGTAGTTACTTTAAAGCTATTCTGGAGTGTGTGTGACGCGCTTTCTTTTAGCGTCCCTGGGATTGCCGTTCTCCTCCTGGTCACCACAAGGTGTGTTATCTCCCTCTGTGGGGGGAGATGATGCCGAGTGAATCACTCGTAGCAAGATCCAGACTCTCCTCCCATCCAGTCTGTGTGAGAGGAGTCACCGCAAGTAGCTGTTGTGACTTCACAAACCACCCCTTTCCACAAGAGCAGGCCTTTTCTTTTGCCTGTCCCTTTCTGTTTTACCCCCCTTTTTCCCCTCTGATTCATCTTATAGGCAGGCCCGCCGGTTGGTTCTTAGTAGAAGCAGGAAGGATTGTTTTCTCTTTAATGTTATTTCCACCCCCACCTCCCTTTTCCCCATGGTGTTTCTTATATTTCTGATAAGGAAAAAAAAAAAACAAACCTGTTAGGGATTTACTCAGTTTGCTGCCTCCCAGGGTAATTATGAATAAAGTGGGTCCACTATCCACTGTGGTGAGGAGGAAGTGGTTTTGGAGTCACCCTTATCCTTGCTCACTCGTGAATATCACTCCCACTGGAGAGGCTGATGAAATTGCAGTCAGCAGTGCTGACAATCAGTTTTGTGCCCTTAGGGTTTGCTGACATCCCAACCGGAAAGACTAGCCCATACATCCTGCGGAGGACAACCATGGCAACCAGGACCAGCCCCCGCCTTGCTGCCCAGAAGTTAGCAGCATCCCCGCTAAGTCTCGACAAAGAAAACCTTACCGAGACCTCCAAACCAACAGCTGGTGGCAGCAGATCACAAAAGGTAAACTCTGTGAACATGTATCTACTGTGTGAAATCCAGGAAATGAGAGCGTTATCTGGGCAAGGCTTTGACACTGCACCCTCTGACTCAGGAGCTTTTCAAAGTGTGACCTTCTCCCCGTGGTATAAATAAGTCAGTAGTGAGGAGAGTAGCAAGCAGATGCAAGGATAGACGTCACATTATCCTGCCACACAATCTCTCATCCTTGACCCAGCCGGCTGCATATAAACAGTCTGATGGGAAATGGTGTTGTTAGAGCAGAGCTCCAAGGGTTTGTTAGAACGTTTCGGGCAGAACCATGGAAGCATGTGGCACAGACACAGGTCTTTGCTTGTTTACAGGCTTCCCTCTCACCCCTCTGCCCCCTGGCTGTGATTCTTTGTGTTTATTACTCCTTGACTTTCTACAAAAAGCACATATTTCAGTAGATGTCTAAAGAAAGGAGTTCTGTTTGTGGGTGTCTCTATTTTAATTGTTGAGGCAAGCGAGGGTTGGAATCTTAGGAACCTCTGCACCTTGCAAGGAGAAGGCAATGGCACCCCACTCCAGTACTCTTGCCTGGAAAATCCCATGGATGAAGGAGCCTGGTAGGCTGCAGTCCATGGGGTCGCTAGGAGTCAGACACGACTGAGCAACTTCACTTTCACGCATTGGAGAAGGAGATGGCAACCCACTCCAGTACTCTTTCCTGGAGAATCCCAGGGACGGGGGAGCCTGGTGGGCTGCCGTCTATGGGGTTGCACAGAGTCGGACATGACTGAAGTGACTTAGCAGCAGCAGCAGCAGCAGCACCTTGCAAACAGCCCAGTCAAGTTATTTAAAACACAGAGTGTGTTTGCTTCACAGCCATACCAGCAGCTACCATTTATATATGCAAAGTACATGAATTTTAGGGAACTCAGTTTTATTTTATTTAACTCTCGTAAGTAGTATTATAAAAGGATGAAGAAAGTAAGACTCATAAAGACTGAATCTACCCGGGGTTAACACCTGTCTCTCTCAGCTTGTCTTGCTCTTTTCCTATTGTTTCTCAAATTAGGGATCATAGGAATCTTGTTGGAAGTTTCTGGAATAGCTTACAGAATTTTTGTTTTTAATATTATGATTTTACTTTGTTTATTGGTTAGAGTTTAAGTATTCAATCAGATAACCTTGACCCAGCCAGCAAAACTTTGAAGGTGTAGTAACCCTTATTTGTATAATGTAATACTTTTTAAGTGGGCAGGCGTGTTCCTCATTAGGATTTTAGATACCAAATACAAAGACTTTGGTGATTAGTTGCATCAAAGCAACATTTAAGCAAATGTTTGCTATGCTGATGTATAAGAGCTTTAAGGATTAAGGAGTTTATATCTACAGTTGAGTTTGTTCATCACTTACATTATAATAAAGATTTTATTAACCGGGGGCTGAGGGAGAAGGGTCTGAGATTTTCTTTCACTCATTAAAATGGGCCCATCTGTGACTTGCAATTAGAAATATTCTGCTATTTTGTGCATATTTCTTTCCCTTCCCCATCAGTCCTCCCACCTCCCACCTCCAACCCACCTTTCTCTATTTTTCTTTCTTACTCACTCCCTCACTCACATTTGGAGTTAACTTTTGAATGTTGGTAACAGTAAAACACTGAAGAGTATACTGGAGTAGGTCCTAAGTCTCCAGGGACCCTGAGAACAGTTTATTTTCCATAAAGTAACTAGTGCTTTTAAAGAGTGAAGCTTCCAGACTTGACCAAAGCTATTAACCACAACCTAATTCCTGAAATGAAGTATTTGGCTCTTTCCAGTATGACTTCTGTGATGTTGCTGATTATGTTAACAGTTTACTTGTGTCCTCATGTCTAATACAGTTATCTTCTAAATTAATGGAGCTCTTAATGTCCTGAAGTGATTGCAATAATAAATGTTTAAAGGTGTGTTAGGAAATCACCTCATAAGATTACCATAGGGGTCACATTTTGTTCTTTTATGAGGAACTGATGGTAAAGCAGTTTTCATGTGGAGTTCGAACTTATTTTCTAAGAAAGCTTTGCACGCTAGGGGGCCTGCTTTCCACACTGCTGTCGCATCTGCTGAAGACAGAGCAGTAACCATGGTTTCCTGCAGACTTGTGTGTGCAGGAGCTAGAGGCTGCAGTAGGCACCAGTGGTTATGAATTGCTAAGCAATTTTGTGCACTTGTGCACATGAATGGGGGGTGGTTCCTCTTGAAAGGAGGTTATAGGGGACTTGTGATTAGATGCAAGCCCTCAAAACCCAGCCTATTGGTTTTTAATGTAATTCAACATTTTCTGAGTCAACTTATAAAATGCTTGCCTCATCTGCTAAGCATATTTCATCATTCAGTTTGAAAAAAGAGATAGCAAGTTATCCTTTCCTAAAGCGGTTGCTTAGAAACTTTGGATTATGACTCTTCACCTGAAGTCACTGGCTGAGTGTTGAGAGATTTCCTAGATCATTTAACAGAACTGTTAGTGACATCTGACAAGTTCTAAGGGGAACATGGGTAAGATGCAGAATAGGTGAGGATCAGTCTCTGCTTTGTCTCTGGGAGTTAGTTCCAGAGGACTGTCCACTAACTGTATGAGATGATTGTGAGGCCTTCACCACAGGGTCCTTCAGCAGTTTATTGGGATCTTAGCCATTTTTCCTACTTATGAGTTTCTTTTCCAATGAGCTATGGTGGCAGACACAGTTTGTCAGACAGTTAGGGTACGGGTGCAATTAATAGCTTAAATACCTGGGGAAGTCTGACCTCATCTAGTTATATGGATAAGTCTGAGGCTAACTAACCAACATGAGGATCAAATCCAGAGTTAAAACTCTGATTACCAACTACAGTTTCCTCAATTCAGAATCAAAGAAATTGAGTCTGGAAGGGGAGGCCAAAGGGTGAACTTTGGCTATTCTACTGGGTTTCAGAAGTTTTACTAGCTCAAATTCTCTTTCCCCAATGCGGTGTCTCTCCCCACCTCCTCTCTTTTAATGGTGCAACTAAAGTTTTGATTCTCCTGCAGCTCATGGGTTCAAGGGGAATGTCTGTCTTCTGTATCACTTTCTACTATTAAAAAAAAAAAAAAAGGAAAGAAAAGAGTGCCAGTAAAACTCTTGTTTTTTCCTTCAAATTTCCATGGACAGTAATTTTCCATTGAGTCCTGATCCTTCAAGGCTGCTCCTTTTAAGTGTTCTGCACATCATCTGAGGTAGAGGCAACCTTTCCAGGGATCTGATCTGTTGGCCAGATTTACTATGTTTTCTGTAATGAAGTATTTAGCTGCCTTTTAAAACCACACACTTCCTATGGAAAGAATATATGCGGGGAAATAATTTCCATTCTTTATTCTTCTGCTTCAGAAGGAGGTCCCAGGCAGTCGGTTGGACATAGGTGCTTCTCCGAGTTGGTACTGAACACGTATCACCCTGGTTAAGAGTTCTTCCTCTTTTTCTTTTAAACATCTTCCTACCTGAACCGTCTACTCTTGCCCTTTCACTTTGGTTGTGAATTTTTTCTGTATCTCATCTGTCTTGCTTTTTCTCTCTCCTGACCCCGTATTTTTTCTCACTACCATAGAAACCTTAAAAAATCTCAACCCTACCAGCTGCATTACCCTCTCATCTACTTCTTAAAGTCTCACATTTTTTGAGATCCCTCTTTCTCTTAAAACGGGGATCCCCCTTTCTCTTAAAAGGCAGGACATCGGAAAGGGAACTTAACTTTTTTTCTGGACTTTGTTATTAGATAGCTGCCCTTCTGCCATAAACCAACAATGGAGGGAGAATGATTAAAAGGTTGTTATGTGAGGAAGAGGCTCTAGGTCTTTTAAATGTTATAAATAAGGCTTCCACCTTATGAAAGTGTTATGACTCACTGGATTACGTTTATTTGAATGATAGGGGCTCAAGTAAGATAAATGGGAGCTGGTTTGGGTTCTTATGCAAATATTGAATGTTTGCAGTTAGTCAAGCATATTCTGGGCACTATGGATGTAAAGGTAAAGAGGACATAGTCTTTGTCCTCAGAGAGGTTACCTTCTGATCTGAGAAGGTCACAGTGGCCTTGGGAACAAGTCTCCGGTCATCAGAGATGTCAAGGAGAGCTTTGCAAGGTGGCTCATCAGAGGTTGTATCCGATCCTTTTCTCTAGCTTCTGTTTATTTAGGTGGGGGCCTGTTTTCAGGGTAGAAGAAACAGTCAAACTGTGTACAACTCCTAGAAGACGAATTGAACTTCAAATGTGATGACCTAAATTAGTACTTTATTTTTCATGTTGTAGAAATGCGAATGTGATTTTAAACCTCTAACAACGATACTTGTGCTGCAGGTCAAGGTTTCTCAACAGAGCCCAGTGGATTCAGGCACTACCTTCCGAGATCCCACTGCCAGATCGCTCTCCATCAGTAATCTTCCTGAGAGAAGTCCAGCAGACAGCCCCAGGGAGGGCCTGAGAGCCAAGCGAGGCTGCCACGCCCCCAGCCCAGAAGCCAGCCTGGAGTCCAAGGGCAGTGAGAACTGTAGGGTCCAGTAGAAGAGCCCGTGTGTGTCAGGACTCCTAGAAGGTGGCAGTTGTTGAACAGAAAGCAGTGTGACTGTGGGCTTGTCTTTTTATTCAGCAAGCACCTTATCAGAGGGAAGAAAACAACTCCTTTTAAATCAAAATATATTTGACTATTTAGATCTCCCCTGTAGCAGAATTAGAATTAGAAAAGTTTGGAAGCACTGATTACCTCTTCATTGATATTCCCCTTCTGTAATGTAAAATAGTCCTGTATAAAGCATTTTGGCAGTGTTACACTTAAACGGCAAGCACTATATTACAACTCCTGTTTTTATGTGGATTTTACACTAAAAAATGCAAGTAACATTTTCTTACTTGCAATGGACAGTTCCCAGGAAAATGTAAACTTTTGCTTTATGATATTTCCTTTGTATAATGTTAGACATGGAATAATTTTAGATCAAGAATTTCTTTGAGTTAAGTAAAATGAAGGAGACCCTCTTACATGTTTTTAAGGAAACCCTGCACACAGATCATGTGTGGGCATGTTCCTTGTCTTCCAATGTGTTTTCTCAGCCTTGGCTTCCTTATATAACCTGTTCATATTTGTGTGTGGGGTGGTGGGAGTTGTGTGTTGATTTTCAATTGGCCTGGTTGCAGGCTCCTCAAAGGTATAGTATTTTGAGTTTTCTGTCATTGTGCTATTTCTCTTCAAGGCCAGTTGGTTGTAGTGTTTTGGTAGGATTCTCATAAATGGCGATCAATAAAATATGGCATTTTTTCTAATAAAAAATTCAATTCACCTTTGTTATATGTACAAATGATTTCTAAATATAAATATATTATGAACTTTGGTACCATTTCTTGCTAACTTCAACAGCCTCTTATAAAAGTAAAAATGTTTTAACCAATGATACTACTACATTTAGAAAACACATTCAGTTATATTAAAAAGACATGGTTTGGAATGTGGGTCATGAAGATTATGTAGGCATATAATACGTCCAGCCAGTGCCTAGCACATTGTGTGTACTCATTAAATCTCATCAACAAGGTTACAAGTATGTGGTATTTTCCAGCTCATTTATGGATGACAGAATTTTGTAAATATGCAGGCATTATGAGCCATATCAATTCCAAAAACTCTGGAACAAGTCCTTGTGTCCTCGAATCAGGGTAAAGAAGTTTTCCAAGACATGAACTTATAAAAGATAATTTTGCTGTTGACTTTCAGTTCAGATTTATGTATAAACTTTGACAAATACTAACATTTATATTTTAAAATTGTCCTTTGCTAGGTCGCCTGTATTGTTGGATAATGCTTCAATAATATGAAGCTACTTAGTATTCATCCACTGCAAGTGATATCCTGTCTTTCCTCCTGTTTCTTCAGTTGCTTGGGGTTGTGGTCTGGTGTAATATCCTTATCATAAGTCATCCCAAGGCTGCCGTGTGCTCAAGGGCATGGCCCAGAGGAGATAGTACTACTATCAGGCCATCAACTTTATTGGCTGTCTGCAGTTAATGGAAGATTCCACTCAGTAGGTCTGCCTGGGTGGTTCTGTGGGTCCTTGAAAGCATCCTTTTTTTTTTTTTTTCTTTTCTATTAACTTTTTACTGGAGTATATTTGCTTTACAATGTAGTATTCTTCTGTACAGCAAAATGAATCAGCTATGTGTATACACATAATGCCTCCTTTTTGAATTTCCTTTCCACTTGGGTCACTGCAGAGCACTGAGTCGAGTTCCCTGAGCTATACAGTATGTTTTTATTAGTTATCTAGTTTAGTCACAGTATCAATAGTGTAGATATGTCAATCCCAGTCTCCCACTTCCTCCCACCCCTCCCACCTTCCTCCTTGGTATCTGTATATTCTCTATGTGTTTCTATTTCTACTTTGCAAATAAGATCATCTATACCATTTTTCTCGATTCCACATATATATATTAATATATGGTGTTTATTTTTCTGACTTACTTCATTTTGTATGACACTGTCTCCGTCCATCCATGTCTCTACAAATGACACAATTTTGTTCCTTTTTATGGCTGAGTAATATTCCACTGTATGAAAGCATCTTGATCTTTTCCCAGGTGGACTGTAGCTGCTGCTTCTTCTTACAGGAAATACTCAGCATGTCTTCAGTTTACATAATTATAGAGAATTGTTCACAGTCTTATAAATGGGCAGCCAAGACGTTAAGTATGTTTTTCCTCAAGCTAACAATATTTGTTATACTATGAGCTGAGTTGCATATAGGTGGTAGATTAGTTGTGTCTGACTCTGTGAGACCCCATGGACTATAGCCTGCCAGACTCCTCTGTCCATGGGATTTACCAGGCAAGAATACTGGCATGAGTTGCCATTTCCTTCTCATTGCATATAGCATGAAAACTTTATACACTAGTCCTAACCCTGAAGTACCTGATAAGCCAGTTGAGTCACAGATAAGATCTGGTTGACAAATCATAGGGGAAAATAGACCAAGTCCAGAGATCTAGGTATTTGATTCTCATTTGTACAATGACAGGCTCAGTTGAGATGATTATCTTCATCTTGAATATTCTGTAGGAACTAAGATGGTCCTTTGTGTTATTGAGAGTTATCAGGAGTCCAAAGGGACTGCATCTTCAATAAAAAGGGAATAAAAACCAACATTGAAATTGTAGCCTGAGTTTCTAAGAGTAACCCCTCAACTCTGTATACATACTAATTTTCTCCAAGATTTGTCATTTTTCTCATTCCATTCCAATGTATTTCTTTTGTTGGAACTATTAAATTTAGATTTGTATAAACCTGGAAGGTAGTCAGTATAATTCTTCCCAGGGTCTCCTAACTCTAGAAGGGGTGATCCGTTTCCCTTGCCAACTGTTTTTGGTTGAAAAGACTTCTAAGTACTTTTAGGATGGCTCAGAACATTGATCTTAGAATTTCCAAGTTAGCTTTCCTAAAGCCATTCAGGCTAGGGCAAGAAGTCATGAAAATAATTTAAGTGGGAAATAAACAATGACCAATTCTTTTTTTTTAAATTTAAACAAAGATTTATGTATTTATTTAGGCTATGCTGGGTCTTCTTTGCTGTGTGGGCTTTTCTCTAGTTGTGGCGAGAGGGGCTATTCTACTTGTGGTGTACAGGCTTCTCACTGCTGTGACAGGCTCTAGGGCATGTGGGCTCAGTAGTTGCAGTTCCCGGGCTCTAGAGCACAGACTCAGTAGTTACTGTACTCGGGCTTAGTTCCTCTGCAGCATGTGGAATCTTCCCAGATCAGGAATCAAACCTGTGTCTCTTGCATTGGCAGGCAGACTCTTCACCACTGAGCCACCAGGGAAGTCCTTTTTTAAGTCAGAGGTTTATTATACCACAATCAGGTGTTGAACTAATCATTGGCATGTATTTTAGTTCCCTTTTGTGGTTGACAAAGTGGATACAAGTCTTTCTTCAGCAGGACATTGGAATCGGTAGTTGCAAATTAATTGATTGAGGATAGTTGAGCTATGTTTTCTCTCCTACTTCTATTCACATAAGCTGCCTTCCCTTTAGAGAAATGGGCTTTACTGACCCGAGGGAACACTGAGGGGATAGAACTTAGGTAGCTTCAGAAGAACAAGGTTGTTCTAATGAGAAAAGCCTGAGAACCTGAAACTAGCATCCTACCTCCAGGTAGAGCTGTGTATCTAAGGGCACTATTCACCTGAGCTATGGCTCAGCTACTTAAAACACTGTGTGGAAAGTTGTATTCATTTCACAGTGTTTTCACTTGTTTGCTCAGACCTTATACCTTCATGAGGTGGACATTAGGATCTCCATTTCATAGGCTAAGATTAAGTAAGAGACACAGAGCTTCTGACTCATGTCTGGAGAGAGCTTGTTAAGAATAATAATAATAACAATGGTCTCACAACAAGCTTGCAAAATGGGGATTATCCTCCTTGGATAAAAGATGACTGGGCTCAGAAAGTTGAAGTATTTCAAACTTGGTTTCGTGAGCAGAGAGGCCACTCTCTCGTTTATACTGTGCCTCTCTGGGAGCAGGCTGTTCCAGAATAATTCTGATAGCACAAATATTCCTGTGATAGAAGTAGCTTTTCCATTTTGTACAATGCAGATGTCTGTCCTTCAGTCTAGGATGATGGCATCTGGCTTGTGTTACCTTCTGTTGAATTTTCAAAACCTTAAAATGAGACTAGCTATAAATTTCAACTTTTAAAACTTATAACTACTAACAATGCATGCATGTGTGCGTGAGAAGTCACTTCAGTCATGTCAGACTCTTTGAGACCCAATGGATGTAGCCCGCCAGTCTTCTCTTGTCCATGGGGATTCTCCAGGCAAGAATACTGGAGTGAGTCACCATGCCCTCCTCCAGGGGATCTTCCTGTCCCAGGGAGGGAATCCACATCTCTTATCTCTCTCGAATTGGCAGGCAGGTTCTTTACCTCTAGCGCCAGCTGAGAAGCCCCAACTCAACACATAAGCACTATTTAAAATGCATGTTTAGTATAATGTAGACATTAAAAGTCAAGTGTCAGAATGCCTGGGCTCCCCATGTGACCTTAGGCCAAGTTAGACCTTCACTATGCCCTAGTTTTTCCTCTGGTAAAATTGGGAATAGTAATAAAGCCTGGAGAATTCCAGAAAAACATCTGCCTCATTGACTACACCAAAGCCTTTGACTGTGGAGCACAACAAACTGTGAAAAATTCTTAAAGAGACGGGGAATAACAGACTACCTCACCTGCCTCCTAAGAAATCTGTGTGCAGGTCAAGAAGCAATAGTTAGATCCAGACATGGAACAACGGACTGGTTCCAAATGGGGAAAGAAGTACGTCAAGAGTGTATACTGTCACCCTGCTTATTTAACCTATACACAGAGAACATCATGGGGAATACCGGGCTGGATGAAGCACAAGCTGGAATCAAGATTGCCGGGAGAAGTACTACATATCTTGGATATGCAGATGACACCACCCTTATGACAGACAAAGAAGAGGAACTAAAGAGCTTCTTGATGAAGAAAGAAGAGAGTGAAAAAGTTAGCTTAAAACTCAACATTCAGAAAACTAAGATCATGGCATCTGGTCCCATCACTTCGTGGCAAAATAGATGGGAAAACAGTGGAAACAGTGACAGACTTTATTTTCTTGGGCTTCAAAATCACTGCAGATGGTGACTGCAGCCATGAAATTAAAAGACGCTTGCTCCTTGGAAGAAAAGCTATGACAAACCTAGATAGCATATTAAAATGCACAGACATTACTTTGCCAACAAAGGTCCATCTAGTCAAAGCTATGGTTTTTCCAGTGGTCATCATGTATGGATGTGAGAATTGGACCATAAAGAAAGTTGAGCACTGAGGAATTGATGCTTTTGAACTGTGGTACTGGAGAAGACTCTTGAGAGTCCCCTGGACTGCAAGGAGATCAAACCAGTCAATCCTAAAGGAAAAATTAGTCCTGAATATTCATTGGAGGGACTGATGCTGAAGGGCCAATACTTTGGCCAACTGATGCGAAGAACTGACTCCTTAGAAAAGACACTGATGCTGGGAAAGATTGAAGGCAGGAGGAGAAGGGGACAACAGAGGATGAGATGGTTGGATGACATTACTGACTTGATGGACATGAGTTTGAGCAAGTTCTGGGAGCTGGTGATGGACAGGGAAACCTGGCGTGCTACAATCCATGGGGTTGCAAAGAGTCAGACATGACTGAGTAACTGAACTGAAGTGAATAAAACCTGGTGTGCTGCAGTCCATGGGATCTTAAAGAGCTGGACATGACTTAGCAACTAAACAACAATACCTCTTAATGTTGTCATGATAATTAAATTCATTGCCTATTATTTACCTACACAAATGATTTTACACTTAATAAATTGTTGGTTATCCTGTAGATGAGCTTCCTGGTGGCTCAATGGTAAAGAATCTGCCTATCAATGCAGGAGACCCAGGTTCGATCCCTGGGTTGGGAAGATCCCCTGGAGAACAAAATGGCAACCCACTCCAGTGTTTCTGCCTGGGAGATCCCATGGACAGAGGGACCTGGCAGGCTACTGTCGATGGGGTCGTGAAAGATTTGGACACAACTTAGCAACCAAACAATTCTATATACAGATAATTACACAGGTGATTTTAAAATTTCAGTTTACAATTGTTAGATAAATCTGTTCATCCAACACTACACATTAATTTCAGATGAAGTTCTGTCCTACAAAATTCTCACCATTCTCAAAACCACTAATGCTGGTTTTGCAAATGAGTTTAATCACTGCAGGCTTGTTCATATTGTTGAATTACTGATCTTGCAAATGTACTGTCCACTGGTTTTGGTTTTTCTTTGGCTCATTAAAAATACTCAAAACAGTTGCTGCAATTTTAATTACAAATGAGTTGTGTTGCTGAAGTTCATATGAGTTGACCATTTGGAACTCAAAATACATTTCTTTACAGAAATAACATTACGAATTGTGCCTAATTCAAGCTTAGAAAGTCAACTGAGCTCACACATAATAAATTAAAAATGAGAAATACTTTTGTTTCAACTATCAGCACCTCCACTCATAGCATTGTCTTACTGTAAAAAATGTATGTATATTTTAAGCTTTGGGTTACAGAAACTCATTTTTCTATGCCTCAATTCTTTTTCTAGTATGTCCCACTCTTCCACCTTGTGTAGTGTTGGACAGAATTTTCTAGTGGTTTCTGGAGAGTAATAGGTGTGCAGATTCTTGTCTGCCTCATTTCTAGCAGCAGCCTTTCCTGGTATGAAAGCCAAAGGGACTGCTTTTGTGTTGATTCTGATGCTGCAGCAAGGTCGTCCTATGTGATGTTGAGGTATTTATGTATGTAAATGTAAATGTTCTATTGATGTTTTAGAAAACCATGAGGAAACATGCATATCCCCAAACTTAATACATTTTTGTTGACTTGAAGATTGAATTTCAGCACACAAAATTCCCACCAGCCCTCATCCCCTCAAAACAAAGACTGCGGGAGATGAATAAGATGACTGTCCTTTGTTATTCCTCTCCTCTAGGACACCTTGAGGGTGATCAGAGGGTAATGTTTATATGTATATAAATAACCATACTTGTCAAGTGGAATCCTTGTGGTTTCAAATGCTTTATCTCATTTGATATTTAATAATCTTGTGAAAAGTGTTAGTCACTCAGTTGTGTCTGACTCTGTGACCCCATGGATTGTAGCTGCCAAGCTCCTTTGTCCATGGAATTCTCCAGGCAAGAATACTAGAGTGGGTAGCATTCCTTTCTCCAGGGGATCTTCTCAACTCAGGGACTGAACCAAGGCCTCCTACATCGCAGGCAGTTTCTCTTTTTTTTTTTTTCCACAGGCAGTTTCTTTATCATCTGAGCCACCAGGGAAGCCCAAGAATACTGGAGTGGGCCCTATTTTGCCACTCAAGAAGACACCCTCCAAAATAGCCAAAAATGTTACAAAGTTTGTAGCAAAACAAAGCTGAGGTTCTAGACTTGATCTCCAGTCCAAAGCTCCTCATATATTACCATATACCCCCTAGTAGAGAGTAAAGGAGACCAAGAAGTCAAACACCATCCCGATGAGTTCTTTTTAGGATCCTATTCTGAACCCAGTAGGGGGAAGTTCTTTTTTTAGGGCTTAGGACAACTCCACACCTAAGGAAAATGTGCTGTATTTAACTTTATTTAATGCTTTAGTCTGGAATGGTTTCTAGTAAAAGTTACACTGTTGTAATCACAGGGAATTTCAATTCTTCCCACTTCAAAATTTCCTCCAATGCTGCTTTTTCAAGGAGGTAGGAAAATGGCAGCTTTCCACAGTTACAGACTTTTTAGGGAAACATTGGGATACTTCTGAGTCTTAAATGTGAGCTGATTTTCTGGGTGTTGAAATCGAAGCTGTGTTATCTAACAGCGTATACTGGCTGAGAGCCCTTGCCTTCTTGCTAGGTCTTGGGCTGTCCATTGTCCTGGTTGCCACCTGCCTGCTGTTTTAATGGTCATCTTCTTGGACATAGGCCAGCAGAGGGTCATGAGCATGTCCTCCCTGTGTCCGCCCACAATGCTTTGTCTCCTTTATGCTGCTTATGGGCAGCCCACAGCTTATGCATTCACAGCAGGCTGGTGGTCACTTTTCTCCAAATCATAGACGTGTGGGGAAGTTAAGAAGTGCTATTGCTGATTTGTAAACTGGTGTAGTAAGTATGGAGACTTATTTTTCTTTGGAAACAGCCACGACTTGGAGCAGGTAAG
Source organism: Giraffa tippelskirchi (assembly GCF_054371585.1). Lineage (NCBI taxonomy): Eukaryota > Metazoa > Chordata > Mammalia > Artiodactyla > Giraffidae > Giraffa > Giraffa tippelskirchi. The sequence continues at coordinate 11,641,403 of NC_137279.1, forward strand.
TGAGCTACACCTTGGCTCTGCCCAATTAGGTTCTTTCAGAGGTTAGGTATTCAACCTGTGAGACAAGTTGAAATGCCAGATGTTCATGGGCTTGCATATAACAGATTCTAATGGCAGAGCAAATAAATGGAAGATACCCATCATTCCTAGAAGTTAAAACAAGTTCTTATTGAGAAGATTTACTGCAGATTCCACTTACCAATCTGCTGTTATAAAAACCAGAAGCCCAAATTAGCATCCTAAATCTTGTTCCAACACGTATAACAAAATTAGAATTTTCTCCTCCTTGAAGTTGTTATAAACTCATTGAGAATATATTGGTTTGCAGAGTCTCACACTGATCTTCCAAACATATTTGGAATGTTGTAGTCAATGAAGGTTGTAGTCAATGAAGAATTATTAATATTTTTAAAGCAAATTTTGTCAGTTAGAAATAAAATTATCCTCAGACAGAAAATTTTATTGCTGTGGTAGAGATGGTTGATCGCCTACTCAACTGTCACTTCCACTTTCTTTCTTGCCAATGGAACCTGCTTTTGTTCAGATGCTGGGCAGCATTTGCTCAGAAAATATGTTCCCATCCCTAGGAAAGGAATGAAATTAGCTTAAGCCTATTATGGTCATTCCATTCTCTTTTGCCAGAGATTGGTTATGATGACCACTCTATAGTCACTGATTCTGAGACCAGAAATAAAGCATTTCCAAAACACAGATGCTAGATCACAAAGGTGGGTCACTGACAACTATGTCAAGCCTCTGAACCAATCTTGGACTTCTTGTTATGTCAGAAAATAAGCTATTATATTTTAAAGTAACTTTCAGGAGGAAATTCTGTTACTCCACCCACAAGCTTCCTGATATAATTGCAAAGCCTGTTTTATGATTTTTTGTTAGCCAGTTCCTGCACTCTTCATACTTTGCCTTTTGTCTGCTTACCTGAGCAAGAGAGCCCTTTGAAACTCATATGCCTGACAATCCTACTTTCTCCAGGTCTGTCATGAATAGCATTTCTGCTTGGATTGGCATAGGGTACCTGTCTGAAACCTAAATTCCATTGGGGAGGACATAAAGAAAGCACATCATTTCCTAATGCTTTTATTTTTGGCTGTGCTGGGTCCTAGCTGTGTGTGGGCTCTTCCTTGTGGCGCATGGGCTTCTCTTGCTGGGGAGCATGGGCTGCAGAGCACGAGGCCTCGGTGGTTGTGACGCATGGTGGCTTCTCTATGTGCAGCACTCAGGTTTAGCTGTCCCAGGCACGTGGGATCTTAGTTCCCTGACCAGAGATTAAACCCTCGTTGCTTGCATTTGGAAGGTGGATTCTCAGCCACTGGATCACCAGGGAAGTCTCCCCGGTGCCTCTTAATGCTCATCTTGAAAGTCATTCATTACTCTATTGGGATTTCCCTCAATATCAGGTATTTACAATAGCTACAAAGTCCAAAAATCAAATGCCCTTTGGGGGCATCCATAACTTCTATTATGACAGTATGGTTTAATTATCTAGGTCTCCTTTATCACTTTGAAGATGAAGACATTGAGATCCTGAATAAGAAATTGTTTCCTCTACATCCCACACTTTGTCCTGAAACCTGCATTCCAGCTCCTCAGAATGGTGTTTTAAAAAAATAAAGCATGTGACCAATGTGAATAATATTTTCACTTTTTTTTTCTAGAAATGATCATTTGCAGCCCTCAGAGGAGTAGCCAGTGTGAACCACACCCAGAAAACTGGATCTTGAGTTCTACGCGGGTTGAATATCCCTTCGCTTTGTCCTGGCCTTATAGACCAGGCGATTTCACTAGGAAAACCTGTGGGAAGCCATGATTAGGATGCCAGCTGCAGAGAGATGTATGTGTGTGCGTGTTAAGGGAATCATCGTGGGGACAGACACACGGAGAATGAACACTCAGTGTTTCTGGTGACAGAATCACAGAAGCTCTCTGCTTCCCTCACTGGGCTTTTCCCCCAAGCCAATGCCTCTGTGTGCTCAAGGGCTTCTCTCTTAGCAGCTCTCAAACATGGCCGTGTGTGTCTTTTACACAATTGGGGCTTTACATCGAAAAAAAAAAAAAAATCCTCAGATAGAATTTGTCAGAATTTTAAGAACTTCTCCCAGACTCCTTCTCTTCATATGTACAACCTATATCCTCAACTTTGATTCAATTTATGAAAACCAGAACCAAATCGGAGTATGAATATCAACCTTTCCAAATCATCCCTGGGTATTCCCTTGAAGTAACAGTGGGTGAGAGCCCTACTATGTTGCTTTGAGGAGAATTAATCACTTGACAGGCTGAATGTTTAGAGAGAAATTTAATAGTGAGGTTAGTTAGAGGGTTCCACCCACTGAAGATCAAGTAGAAATACAGATGAAGAATCCATGGTGGTCACTGCAAAAGCAAAATATATTTTATTTTTTGTGGAGTGTTTATTTTTATTTATTTATTCCTGTGGCCACACCACGTGGCAGTTCCCTGACCAGGGACTGAATCTGTGCACCTTGCGTTGGGAGTGCAGCATTAACCACTGCACCACCAGAGAAGGCCTGCAAAATATATTTTAAGTCAATATAAAAATAATAGAATTTTGAAAATAGAAATATTGTCTACAAACTCACCCTAACTCAAAAATTATTTTTAACAGAAATAGAGATATTAAGGAAACATTTTTTTCCTCATGTAGCTTTTCATGACACACTAACAGAGGAGAGCTATTAACCACACACTCATCTTAGCTGGAGAGCTACCCACTAAGGTTTCCTCTCAATTCTGTTCTTTACTGTTATATACTTTTTAAGTTCAAAAAGATAAACAAGTCTTTTTTGTTTTCTGGTTTCACATGTTAAATTTCCACTTTAACTGTTTCTAGTCTCTAAAATAACTTTTTAAGTGATTGAAGTAAATGAGCCCGGGATTTAAGGTTGGTTGACTTAGATACCATGACCATCTCACAGTAACTGGTAATGAATGCACTATTGGTGGTGATGATCAGGAAATGTGGAAAGATGGACAGTGAGGGAAGGAAACAAAAGGGTGTGAAGGAGGAACACTGAGGAGATGGGGAGAGAGAAGTGTGGGAAAGGAATACAGGCTGGGGATCAGAACATGCCCAGAGAGCCCTGGAGGTTTTTACAGTTACAGTTCAAGAACTGGAAGTTCAGTTGCATGAGAGGACTGCTAATTCTTGGCTGGGCAGACCTGGGACCCCCATCCCACAGCTATTACCTGCCAACACCCATTTTACAACTGTGAACTCATGGAAGCCACTCCAAGGCTCTATCCAGTGTTTAAAGCCTTCCTTCCGCACATACACACTTACTTTTCAGGCATAGCCAAAAAGCCTTTGCTTATTTAAAGAAGTTAGTATAGAGTTAAAGTCAGGCTATTCTGATTCTAACTCTGATTTAACTAATAGCTGTAGCTTCCACCCTCACATTGCTGACCAGTGATGCTCTCCTGCATTGACTTGGGATGGTTTGCAGTCCTCTACCCTAGACTCAGATGGTGAAGAGTCTGCCTGCAATGCAGGAGACCTGGGTCAGGAAGATACCCTGCAGAAGAAAATGGTAACCCACTCCGGTATTCTCCCCTAGAGTAT